>NW_028244822.1:0-600000 GCF_964263255.1 Lissotriton vulgaris | reverse complement strand
TTGTTGTTCACCAGTAAGTGAACAAATGAGGTGAGAAGTTTTCTTTTCAATTATCCAGACTCTTGTCAAGATTCCAGCGGAGTGTAGACCTTGTTGTCAACGATAAGTTCAAGCGCTACAACTCATCTATTTATGAAGCGCATTGTATAAACATTGAGCTTCGGCAGGCAGGCATCGAGTGACACGCTGACATTGAATTTTATTTAGAGCGTGTTTTCTGGATTGAATTTAAACAATAAAAAATGCTTGTGGAAGGCTTTTTAATCTAACTGTCTGCGCATCGAGCCTAGCGTGAGCGAAGTGTTAAAGAAGATTCCTTCTCACAACTAAGGCTTACTGTGTGTGCGTGAGATGAAGCGCAAGCTCTACCAACGATGATTCATTCCTATTCTGCCTGTATGAAGTGAAACGCGAGCTCTTCACTGAAGCTGAAGTGTTAATCCCATACGTGTGCAGTGAAATCTCCACAAGGAAACAACATTAGCGAAGGTTCTTTTTAAACAAAAGAAGCAAGAAAGTGGACTTACTCACGTTTTGAAGCTTCATTTGAGATAACTTTCTGTCGTCTTCATTCGTCAATTTTCTTTTACCATAGAGTGTATAGTTTTTCTTCTTTTCCATGGTCAACACTGCCACCCTGTGGATTTTTATGGAACAGCAGCATTTGAAGCAATCCTTTCTGTGATGTGCACACAATTTTCATTTTAAGTGCAAATATTCAAGAAATAAAGCTTCTCATCCTAGTGCAAGTTACATTTTCAGTGATTTGCACACTATTTACAAGAAGTATATTGCAAGTCAAATTTCTCAGTGATTTGCACACTATTTACAAGCAATTTATTGCAAGTCTCAATGATTTGCACACTATTTACAAAAGCAGCTTAGTGCAATTCAAATTTTCAGTGATTTGCACATTATCTTCTTGGAGAATCTCTTCTGTGATTTGCACACAATTTTCACTTCAAGTCAAAAGGTTCTTTTTCAAGTGCAAGTCAAGGCGATTTTTATACTATTTACATTTATATGTATATAATTTTTTTTAAGTGATATGCACATATAACATGTTTCTACTGTGAAGTGCACACATTTCAGTATAATTTTATACTTTTGTGATTTGCCCATTTAGCTCACAAAAAATGCAGAGTATCTCGCCACCAGCACCTTTTTTCCAAGAACCAGGTGAACCTATACTAGAATGGAAATTGTGGATTCGTTCATTTAATGCTTATTTAATAGCTATTGATGCTACAAAATGTAAACCTGATAGAAAAAAAAGCTTGATGTATTATCATCTTGGGGTGGACGGAACGGACAAATTATTTTTGACCACTTACCTGATTATCCAGACATAGATGAAACTGAGCTTGATGAATACGAACTTGCTACTGCTCAATTGGATAAATACTTTTCCAAGTCCAAAAATCTTGTTGTCCATAGGTTTACATTTTTTACACGTGTTCAGAAACCCACAGAAAGCATTGACTCCTATGTTACTGCTTTAAAAGTGTTAGCTGCACCCTGTGAATTTGAAGACTTTACTTCTCAGCTCATAAGAGATCAATTGGTTGTTAGATGTAATTCGAAAAAAATACAAGAACGTCTCCTCACCTGTAAGAATCCATATTTAGATAAAGCTGTTGATATAGCTAAAAGTATTGAAGACTCATGTCAAGATGTAGTTTTTAGAAGACTCACTCAACAAGACTACAATTTCTGGTGCTGTTGTCAATAAGAATATTTCTAACCCTGTTAAAAGCGATGGTAAAAATAACAAAACAGTTTTTAAACCTACATCTCAACCTACTCATTCTTTTTCTCGAAAAATTATCTGTTTCCGATGTGGCTCACCAAACCATGTTTTTAATTTTAAATATTGTCCTGCACTTGGCCAACAATGTAAAAATGTGGTAAAGAGGGTCATTTTTCTAAAGCTTGCAGACGTGGAAGGTTTAATATTGGAAGTAGGTTCAATAAGTCCAACCCTGTATGTTGTGTGGTTAATGATGACCATGATACTGACGACAACATTGGTGACCCTTTAGTTAAAGAATGTTTATTATGTGTTAGATGCATCAAACAAGATCAAATTTCTTCTATTGCGGATCCAGAAATTGAAGTGTTGATTAATGAAATCCCCATTATGCTTTTGGTAGACACTGGAGGTCGCATCACTATCATAGATCATATCAAAAAGGAACAATTTTGGGGTTCTCAACACTTACTGCCTCCTGATGTCACTACTGTGGCTTTTGAAGGCAGTAAAGTGGATTTAATAGGATATTTTTGGTCATCTTTTAAACTATTGCATTCTACCATAAATGGAAAAATCTATGTAGCACGTAAAGGCATTAATGTCTTAGGTCTCATTCACCAAGCCGAATTCAAACTAACTATCAGACCTGGTTCAAAAAATCCTATTACTATTGAAAAACATGATGTCAAATCTGTCACTAACATCAATATTGATTGGGAAAACACATTCCCTGAAGTTTTCAAAACAAATTGCGAAAAATTTCAGATTTTGTATACTCTATTAAAGTTAAACAAAATGTTAGACCTGGTAAACATAAAGTACGAAACATACCTTTCAGTATTAGAAAAGAACTATCAATGATGCTATCTGACATGTGTATGCAAGGGATTATCGAAAAAGTAGAAGGTACTTTATGGCTTTCTCCCATAGTTTTAGCTAAAAAAAAGACAGGTGAACTTAGAATGTGTGTAGACCGAAGGAGTGTCAATGATGCCATCTGGGTAGATAATTTTCCCTTGCCCAGAATTGAAGACTCAATAACAAAAATTGGACAATCCAATTGGTTCACGAAACTTGATCTCAGATCTGCTTATCACCAGGTGGAATTGGGCAAAGCTTCTCGTCATCTTACAGCTTTTGTCACACCTGATGGGACTTTTCAATTTTGTAGAATGCCCTTCGGCATAGCTTCAGCTGCGGCTGTATTTCAACGACTAATGTCGGAAATGTTCTCTGGTATCTCTCAAGTAGCTGTTTTCCAAGATGACATTTTACTATTCACTAAAGATAGATCTGAACATGATCTTTTAATAACAATACTTTTGAATATACTTCAATCTAATCTAGAGGAGCAACATTGAGAAAAGATAAATGCATCTTTAAGGCCAGGGAAATTGAATATTCAGGACATGTTTTCTCTAACCAAGGGATTAAACCTAAACCTTGCCTTGTCAAAAGCATAACAGATGCTCCAGCTCCAAAAAACAATTACTTTCTTTCCTAGGCATGTGTGAATTTTATGCCGAATTTCTTAAAGATTTCGTCAATCTAACAGAATGTTTCAGACCATTGTTAAAGAAGAATGCAGATTTTGCATGGTCAGAGTCATGTGAATAATCTTTTAAAGAAATCAAAGAGAGAATTGTGAATGTTCCTGCTCTACAATCTTTTCTTGAAGGTAGAACCACCGTTATAACTGTTGATGCATGTGAATATGGTATTGGAGCTGTTCTCACTCAAATGGACAATGAACGTGAATTTACTGTAGGATTGGCATCTAGAACTCTCAGAACCACCAAGAGTAAATACTCAGTTATCGAGAAAGAACTTCTAGCTTGTGTCTGGAGTGTAGAAAAATTTAAATCTTACGTTTGAGGAATACCTTTCATACTCAAAACTGATCATTGTCCTTTAGTGAATATACTTTCTGGCAAAAATATAAAACGCACCACAGCTCGCATTTTAAGATTGGGATATAAACTTTTAGAATTCACGTTTTCTATCCAATATATTCCTGGTGGAAAAAATTCTCGTGCAGACTGTCTTTCCAGACTTCCCATTGATGAATCTGAAAATCAAGAATGGGAAAACGAAATAGAAGAGTGTTTTATTGCTTACATTGGGGATGCTTCTATTTGCGAAAAAGACTGGATTTCTGCTATTCATTCTGATCCTATTCCTAATCAAGTCACTACATTTGTAAAGTCTAGTTGGCCCAAAGAAAATGTATTACAACATGAACTCCAAATACTTTGGAAAGTAAAAGATGAATTGTCTCTTGAAAGTGATATTTTAGTTTATGGAGACAAGTTGGTTGCTCTCCTATGCTTTAATCAACGTTTAATGAATCTAGCACATGGGGGTCATTTGGGTTCCACTTTGACTAAGAAAAAGATCAGAGAAAGATTTTGGTGGCCACACATGGATTCTGACATTGAAGAATTTGTATCTAATTGTGCAAAATGTAAACTCAGTGATAAAGTTCTAATTACTGAACCTCAAATCCAATCAATCAATCCTTGTCCTGGGAAACCTTGGCAACGTATTGGGGTTGATTTTTTAGGTCTGTTTCAGATTCTGCCCAACCACATGAAATATTTTGTTGTAATGGTTGACCATTTATCTAGATGGGTAGAAGTAGAAGCAATATCTGAACTTACTACTAAAAAAACAATTGAATGTTTTCAAAGGGTGTCCTCAAGAGAAGGTCTTCTGAGTGAAATCTTAACTAATAATGGGGTTCAGTTTACGTCTTCTGAAATGTCCTCATTCTTAATAAATTGTGCTATATGGAATGTAGAAAATTGGTGATTGGGTACGTGTAAAGAATCCTATCCTTGTTGGCAGAGGGTTGTCCAAATTTAGAAATCCCGTTCAAGTGTGTGATTTAGGAAGAAATTCTGTTAAACTTTCTGATGGAAACTGGTGGGGCATGTCTCGTGTAGCACTTGTTCCTCGTCATGATGTAACCAATGATATTGTGAAAAGTCCTTTGAAAGTTTCTTCACCTGTCAAAAAACATTTTAAGAATACTATGATTATCAGAAAAAGGTCTTGCATTCCTGTTCGACCTAGAAAATTGAATGATTTTGTTTAAATCTTATTTCTTCTGTATTCCTTTTTCTATAATTTTTTCTCTCTTCCTTTCCCTTTTTACTTTTCTCTATTTTTTATTTTTTTGGTTCATTGGGAAGGGGGATAATGAGTATTAGAATTGTTATTGGGCAACAATAGTGTTATACTTTGTTTCGTTAAAAGGGAGATGTGTGGTGATGTCAGCCACAGACTGTAATGTATAGAATGGGTGGATGTCATGGGGCATGGTATTCCAACGGAGGCAGTTGCTCCAGTGCCCCTTGTTGAAGAGACATGTTTCTTGAAATAAACATGAGGAAATCATCTTAACCTTGTGTGTCCATGATTACCAAACCTTCTCCAGCCAATTCATCGTGGAATGAGCCCATAGGTCCCTTGGGCCGCGTCCTCAACCTGGCAGTACTCCGCATCCAATATTAGCGAGGCTATTAAACTATAGGGATCGCGACGTTGCTCTATGGGCTGCAAGAGGAAAACAGGCCCTAACGTACGACGGGAACACGTTCTCAATCTATCCAGACTTTACGCCCATGGTGCAGGAGGAGAGACGTAAATTTATGGACGTCAAGTCTAAACTGCGGAAGGCGCAAATAGACTATGCATTGCTGTATCCGGCACGCCTCAGAGTGACACACCAGGGTAGGCAGCGTTTTTTCACCAAACCGCAGCAGGTGGAAGAGTTCATCAAACAAGTGAAGAGAACGAATCGCCCGACGGAGGTGCGGCGGCTTCACAGCAATCAGTGTTGATGGGGGCAGAAGACAACTCGCAGTGAGATGACACTTGCTGTCCATGTTAGCGTCTCCAGTAACTCGAAACATGATACTCCTTTAGTGGCAGGAGATGATTCTGAGGTCACGTGCTGTAGCAGAACGATGAACCATTTTGAGAGCATGATCTCACACACCGGGCACCCTCTGCCCTTTAGAGCCTGGCTGTTCCATCTGCAGTGAGCTCTTAGGGTGTGACGTACCTGTGTTGCTGCCTAGAACTGGCCCCCGACGGGTATCACCCTGGGGTTGTTGACTGCATAGCCTAGATGGGGGCTGTAGTGCTTATACTGGTTGTGTTGGGGTTGGGGGGTGGGGAGGAGTACATCACTGGCAAGTTGGGGCTGCTTCAGTGGGAGGGGGAGGTGGATTGCAGGATGTTTTTTGGTTTGTATATGCCTATCTCACAGCAGGTTACCATAATGTATGGTTCCAGGACGGGGATGGACAGGTTGGAAGTTGAGCATCTTAGGCTACCTGAAGAAATATGCTGTAACACAGTGCATTGGTTGAACTGCAGCGATTGGATAACGTGCCAGGTCATGGAAGATAACCAGGAACATGGCTGATCTAGATGCTGGGAAATTGAATATCGTCACGTGGAATGTTAGGGAGTTGGGGGATGCGAGGAAGAGGCGGCAACTGTTAGCATACCTAGATAGACACTGAACACACATAGCTATACTGCAGGAAAGGCATTTCACTCCCCAGAAATCCAGCAAATGGGCGGAGCACAGAGTCTTTTCCTCTTATTCCTCCTATGCAAGGGGGACGGCGATACTTATTAAGAAGCAAGTGCCCTTCCACCTCGCGGGATGGCATGGGACTCACAGGGTCGTTATTGCCTGGCAAGGGGGCGGTTGGGATCTGTATCTATTACTCTGGCCTGCTGCTATGGGCCTAATGTCGACCAGCTGACGCTCTTCTCAACACTGTGGGCCAAGATATTTGAGGTGGGCACCCACCATGTCATCTGGGGCGGAGACTTTAACGTTACATATAACCCAAGCCGGGACAGGTCGCATCCTGCCCCACATCACTACACCAAAGCTTTTGCGACTCTCAGTGACACCATCACCACCTATCAATTGATTGACGCTTGGAGACACGCACACCTGCATACACAAGAGGGAACTCATTACACAGCACAGGCAGCTTCCTGGGCGAGATTAGATTATTGGTTGGTGTCCAGGGGATTGGGCCCTGCAATTTACCAAGGGCAACACTTAGCCAGAACGTACACTGATCACGCCCCGGTACGACTCACACTGTCCTCATCGGACCTTAGTATGCTGCGCGGCAGTTGGCGGTTGCAAGCCACCATGTTGTTAGACGCAGTCTTTCAGGAGGAGCTGCGTGAGGAAGTGCCTGATTTGTTTGGCCACAATAAAGGATCAGTGGACAGTGTAGAAATCATCTGGGAGGCATTCAAGGTGACGGTTCGAGGGTTCTGCATGTCCAAGGGGTTCGGGATGCTCAAAGCTGCTGGAGGCGGAATTGGCCCTGAAGCCGAGCAATACAGCCCAAGTGAAGTTTAGGGAAATGCCCACGGAGTATATAGATACAGCTAGGAGGGAGTTGTGCTTTCGGGGCAAATACTGGAGGGCCCGCTGTTATGGAGAAGGGGAGAGGCTGGGGAAGGCGCTGGCACATACGGTTAGGAAACCTTAGTACACTAATTATATATTGGAAATCGAAGAGCTGGAAGGGCCGGTCTATTGGGACACAGCTAATATCCTTAGTGCATTTACACGACATTACAGTCGATTGTACACTACAAATAGGTGGGACTATATGGACCTAGAGGGTTTTTTATTGCCTGGCAAGGGGGCGGTTGGGATCTGTATCTATTACTCTGGCCTGCTGCTATGGGCCTAATGTCGACGACCCGACGCTCTTCTCAACACTGTGGGCCAAGATATTTGAGGTGGGCTCCCACCATGTCATCTGGGGCAGAGACTTTAACGTTACATATAACCCAAGCCGGGACAGGTCGCATCCTGCCCCACATCACTACACCAAAGCTTTTGCGACTCTCAGTGACACCATCACCACCTATCAATTGATTGACGCTTGGAGACACGCACACCTACATACACAAGAGGGAACTCATTACACAGCACAGGCAGCTTCCTGGGCGAGATTAGATTATTGGTTGGTGTCCAGGGGATTGGGCCCTGCAATTTACCAAGGGCAACACTTAGCCAGAACGTACACTGATCACGCCCCGGTACGACTCACACTGTCCTCATCGGACCTTAGTATGCTGCGCGGCAGTTGGCGGTTGCAAGCCACCATGTTGTTAGACGCAGTCTTTCAGGAGGAGCTGCGTGAGGAAGTGCCTGATTTGTTTGGCCACAATAAAGGATCAGTGGACAGTGTAGAAATCATCTGGGAGGCATTCAAGGTGAAGGTTCGAGGGTTCTGCATGTCCAAGGGGTTCGGGATGCTCAAAGCTGCTGGAGGCGGAATTGGCCCTGAAGCCGAGCAATACAGCCCAAGTGAAGTGTAGGGAAATGCCCACGGAGTATATAGATACAGCTAGGAGGGAGTCGTGCTTTCGGGGCAAATACTGGAGGGCCCGCTGTTATGGAGAAGGGGAGAGGCTGGGGAAGGCGCTGGCACATACGGTTAGGAAACCTTAGTCAACTAATTATATATTGGAAATCGAAGAGCTGGAAGGGCCGGTCTATTGGGACACAGCTAATATCCTTAGTACATTTACACGACATTACAGTCGATTGTACACTACAAATAGGTGGGACGATATGGACCTAGAGGGTTTTTTGGGAGATGTGGCACTGGGTTGGCTAAGCGATGTGCAACGCACATTTTTGTGTGCTCCATTTGAATTGGATGAGGTTAGGGAGGCCATTATGATCATGCAATCAGGGAAAGCCATGGGAACGGACGGCATCCCCATAGAGTTCTACAAAACGTATATTGATCTTATGGTCCCCATCCTGCAAGAATTATATGAAGAATCGCTGGAGGTTGGTTGCCTCCCCGCGTCCATGAGGGAGGCTCTTATAATTTTGTTACTGAAGCCAGGGAAACCGCCCCAGCAATGTGACTCCTATAGGCCACTCTCCCTGCTAAATTGTGATGCCAAAATACTGGCCAAATTAGTCGCCACTCACTTGAGCCTGTTGATGGAAAATTACATTTGATACTTCCAGATTAGTCGGGCTTTGTGCCCGGAAGGGCCACCTCCTATAACTTGAGGACAATCTTTACGGTTCTCAACACTGTCTCCCCTGACCTGCCCCTAGCAGCAGTTTTTTTAGACGCCACTAAGGCGTTCGATTCGATAGAGTGGGACTAATTTTTTGGAGTGATGCTGCGTATGGGATTCCCACCCCTCTTTCTATCATGGATTAGGCTCTTATACCACCTGCCGGTAGCCAAGGTGCACATTTTCAATTACATGGGGTACTCACTTTCCCCCCTGCTATTTGACATAGCAGGGGAGCCATCCGCAGCGAAACTGCGGCAACATCATAAAGACAGGGCTTTACGGTGCAATCTGTGGCAGATACTAATATCCCTCTACGCGGATGATATCACCCTGTATATTCGAAACCCGCAGGAAAACTTGAACCCGATCCTCCGGGACTTTATAGTCTTTAGGAAACTGTTGGGGGTACAAATTAACTGGGGGAAATCTGGTATTTTCCCATTGATGACAGCATCAGCTAGATTTCCATTGGATTGCCCATTAGAGTGGTATGATAAGGAGCTGAGGTATTTGGGGATACGTGTGACTAGGGACAGGGAAGAACGTATGCATTTTAATTATGGCACTGCAATGACTCACATAGCGGACTGTTAACCCCCTAGATTTCTCTGCCCTTGTCCATGACAGGCCGGGTCTCGCTGATTAAAATGGTGATCCTTCCTCAATTGCTCTACCTATTTTTAAACATTCCGTTTTATCCTGGGAGGTATTTCTTTGAGACGCTCAGGTCGGAACTGACGCGGCTAGTGTGGGGGGTTAGGCAGCCGAGGTTGCAATGGAATATACATATTAGACCATATTCGCTAGGCGGATTTGGCTTACCTAACTTCGAATTGTACTACACTTGCACGCAAGCCAACTATGCATGGTACTGGGTGGAACAGCCAGGTATATGCTGCAGGTAGCGGCGGAACATTGGCTTGCACACCCGATTCCAATAGATGGAGTGCTATACGACCCAACTACACCTAGAGACAAGCAGCCAACCACCATAACATGCACAATAACAGCTTGGCAACGAATAGGGTGCATGTTAAACGCTCCCATGTTATATGCTTCCTCCTTACCTCTTACTTTTCACCCAAACATTCCTGTACTGCAGGAGACCTTTTTTCACAAATTTAGAGAACGTATGCACATTCAGATATGGGGGGACTTATATCATGAAGGGAAATTCGGCTCTGCAGAACAAATGTTACAAGGTCTGCAACAACCCCTACGTGACATTTTTTTATACGTCCGACTTAGACAGGGGATCCGGCCCATTATTCCAAACTTTCCAGATGAGCCACAGGAGATAGCCCCACTACAATTGATGCTTAGCCCGTCAACAGCTAAACTGTCGTGTTCTAATCTAGGAACCCGATCAATATTGTGATCCATCCATACCCCCATAATGGCATAAACGATCAAGAGCCATATTTCAGAAACTCGTCTCTGGCCTAAACGATCAGAGCCATATTTCAGAATCTCGCCTCTGCAGCTCATTACAGTACATGACACAGCAGAAGCCACTATCTTAGATTCCTAGATTACACTCCGAGTTCTTCAACAAGATAAAACCCCCAGCAACCTGGGAAAGCCCTGCTTGCTATGTTTTGATTAGTAATAGAACTCTAATGAGCACTGTAAGAACGACCGGTTCTTGTGACATCTTTATTGACGTCTTATGTCCAAAAACCTACGTCAAACAAGGCACCTTTCAGGTATAAATATTACCAACGTTGCCTTAAGCAAGAGCGATGGTGTGGTGAATACAGGAGCAGAACAGCTGTCCCTTGCAGAGCCCAGCAGATGCAAGCAGCCCACGGACGCTGCCCCTCCTCCTCCTTGACGCGCTGAGAGAGACGCTGTCTTTTCTCCTGTCGAGAAAATCCAGCTCTGGCGTTTCCAGCCTACCCTTGCCGGTAAACTGGGATATCGAGTCCTGGAAGGAGATACAAGACCTCCAACATTCTATTCCAGAGGTATGGTGTTGACTAAACCCTTAGAGAGAATTCTTGAAGCACATCCTTGGCAAAACCAACTTAACTTACACTGCTACTTACTCCCTCCCAAGTATTAGGCTTAGGTCAGGTACACTGGGGTAGGCGTATTTAGAAGCACCAGTTGAGTACGTTAGCTAAATGTATATATGAATGTATATATTTTATTCATTTTAACCATTGTATGGCTAAGAAACCATATCAATGATTTTACAGTATTATTTCGCAATCCTCCTTTTACTGTACGCACTTTTTATAATAACAAGTCTTGCAATTGTGACAATTCATTTCTCTTGCATGAGAAGAAAGACTGTTCAATAAATAATACCTTTTAATTGAAAACGCCCGTCTCTCTATTCTCTGCATCTTGGTGAAAGTAATCTGCACAACTGACTGAGTAAAATAACTGTCTATTGTTTCACACGACTCTAGAGATCAACTCTTATTCTAAGGAGCAAAGTTGTCATGTTTATGCGGTTGTTGGAAAACTGAATCCCTTCTTGTCTGTGCCAGGGAAGCTGATCACTTCCTATTCAGTCAAGAAAGTTTCCAGTGACCTCTGAGCTAGTTGGTACAAACCCAATTAAGTTTAGCATAGTCAGTAGAGACCTGGAAGACCGCACTTCTACGTCTATACTGCTGTTTATGTTATTCCAATGCGCAGGGCCTATAGGGAAAATAGGAACTACACTACATGGCGCCCAACGTTTGGTAAGGCGATAAAACTAACGCAATACGTTAGAGTAACTCAGTCGTGCTTTTTCACACAGACCCTTTCTACCGTAAATACTCCAATAGACGTCTGGAGTGGGTGAAAGGTTAAAATCCGCCCGAACTTAGTAGGAAGAGATTCCTATGTAAAGCTCTGGTTTATTCAACGTTGAAGGATACAGTGTTCCAAAATATTGTGCACCTAATCTTTGTTTCCTCGAAACCTGCTCTGCAAAAACTTGCATTTATACAATGTCAGTAGAAGACAACGGAACCGTTGATGCTGCAGTAAATGCGACTCAGCAGGGTCCCGATGAAATTACTGAACCGGGTGCGATAATCATCCCGGTCAACATAAGAAAAACTATAACGTTAAAATTTATAGAAAACGGACGGACCACACAAGGTGGCACAGTCGTCTTCGTGATAGAGGCACACGAATATCGGCAGACAGAGGTATTCTATTCTTGGATAAAATTTCCAGCCGCAACACATGAGTTCCACTATTACAAAATAGGGGATCCACCGGAAGAGTACGCTCCTTTCGAGGAGATTGAAATCCCATTAAAATACCAAGAGCACCTGCTCTGGTTTAAAGGCGCCTTAAAACACAATGATCATATTACCAGGCTCGGTCCACTAGGTAGACCAGGAGCAACGTGGCCGGTTCTAGCCAGCTACACACCACATCCGGACATTGCAAAAATGTCGAAAGAAGACCTGTTAGCACAGCTAAAAACATTAATTAAAATACATAGAATATTAGTCCAATATGTAATGCGGACTGCAACAGTCCAAACAGCTGCTAATGTCCCACAGCTGACCCCTCATCAGGGGAACACAAATAAAATTACACCACAGAACATACAATCATGTCTTGGTAAAACACCCATAAAACGAAAACAAATTCCTTTCTGGTTAGCGCAGAAAATTACTCAAATAGAGGCAGTGTTTCCGAATACTACCCCTATTGAGAAACACAGAATTCTGACCATCTGCCTTCCAATGGGGGTCGCACCACACGTGGAGGACTGTGACACTTGGGATACAGTCTTTGCTTCAATTTACACAAAAACACATGGTGTTCCGTCAATGGCGGTAATACCAGATGTGCTAAAACAGATTCAGAATGAATACGGTCCAGAACCTGCTTTAACTCTTGGTATGAAATTACTGAAAGACTTCAAGCAGGTCTCGGCTATATTACTAGCCAATATAAAAGGAGAAGCAGCATCTGTGGCGATCCGCCAGAAATTGAAAGAAACAGATATAACAGATCAACCAATTGAGCTTGCCAGAATTATAGAAAAATGTTATGAAGAATTAGGTAGAGACAGCTTGGGTGGGAAACCAGTAAAGCCCCAACTGCTCGAAAATCCTGAAAAATTATTTATTACAAATAATCAAAATACTCGTAAAAAGAGCTGGGATGGAAATAAACAATCCACTCCCAAGGAAAAAGTTTTCCAGTCCAGAGGAAGGTCTCCTCGACGGAGGGAAAGAACTCCGACTCGAGAACACCAATCTCCCCAGAGGGAGCCCTCTGAGAAAATATATAACCTTAGCAATAGGGATAACTTGAAGAAGCCTGATAGATATCAAAGTATTGATAAACGTCCCTCTCGATCTTTTTCGCAGAAATCGGAAAGAGGAGGACGGTCAGACCCAGGAGAGCACACCAAGTCCAAAGACAAGGAATCTGCTCAAAGTAAAAAGTTACAATTTCCAAAGAAGAAGGTAGCCAGTATTAGAGTAATCGAACATGCCGAGAATACTGAGGACACAGTTGAAAAACGGGGAGTGGGCACAAACAATGCTAGACAGTGCAGCAGAAATCACCATAGCTCACAAGATCCTGATGAGTCATCTGGAGACAGTGGACACGAATGAATACATTCAAGTAGAAACTGCTGACACCAGAGTTAGCTAACCTCATAAGATATACGAAATAACACTGCGTATAGAGGGAGATAAGACTAGGAAAATAAGGGGTCTATTTTGGGATAAACTCTCAAAAGGCTATGACATCCTGTTAGCTGAAAAAGATTGGCCCCCGGAGTTTGTCAGGGAGTGCCCTAGTGGCGAAGAAATGATTATGCCTGCCTTCTCGAATCACATTCCGATTCACACTAAATATATATATGCAAGGAAATGGGCAGTGGCCCAGGCACCAGCATTATATAAAAACCATGTAGGATGGGACGAGGACTCTCCTCCTCACAAAATCCAGTTAAAAAGTCAACCGACTGCACAAAGGCAGTATCCAATTGAGCAAGAAGCTAAAAAACAAGTCAGGGAGATTTTAGATCAACTTGAATACCAGGAGGTGATTGAAACATGCACCTCTCAAATGAACAATCCTTTGTTTCCTGTCTCCAAACCGGACAATTCATATCGTCTAGTCTTGGACTACAGACACCTAAACTCATGTTGCAAAACCTTTGCGGTACAAAATTCGCATAGTGCTGCACTAATGAATAACATAGTTCGCAAAAAATATAAAACGACATTAGACATATCTAATGGTTTCTTTTGTCAAAATATTGCACCAGAAAGCAGATACTTGACCGCTTTCTCAGTAATGGGTCTCAGAAAAATATCTGTAGGCTCCCACAGGGATTCAAGAACAGCCCAGGACTATTCTCAGCCAGAGTAACTGAGTTACTACAAATATATGATGATGAGGCATTATCTTACGTCGATGACATCTATCTCACAGACGACGACTTGGAGACTCACTTGAAAAGGGTGACTACCGTAATACTTGGGTTTGCTGCAGAGGGTTACAAATTCAACTTTAAAAAGTCTCGAATTGCCCATCTGACAGTATTATTTTTAGGATACGAATTATTAAGTGAAGGAAAAAGCCTAGCGGACAACTTCTTAGAGAAGTGCGCTGTACTCCAAGTACCAAAAACGCTGAAGAACTTACAAATCGATTCTAGGCTTCCTGAATTTCGGAAGAACTTACATTCTAAATTATGCGGAGAGGGTTAAACCTCTCTACGAACTAATTAAACCTGATATTAAACCAATCAACTGGACTCAAAAACTCACAGAAATTTTGAGATCACTGCAAACAGACATGTTAGCAAAAACAAAATTAGATACACGTGACAATACACGAATCCTTGTAATCAAAGTGATCCCAGGAAGATGCGGATTCACATACCTGACCTCTAATGAGGGAGAAAAGGTACCAATAGCTTACAAATCTCACTTGCACACACAAGCGGAAAAAACATTCAGTCTCACAGAAAATACTGTGAAAGCAGTACAAACTGCAATAGCGAATGAACGAGAACTAGCACATGGCAAAAGGATCAATGTCCTCACAGCGGAATCCGCCTTCGAGGCGCTATTCAGCCCAGTAAACCTGCCTACAATGTCACTGGATCCGAAATGGATACAGTATGTAAATTCTCTTGCTGCGGACGACGTGAAATACTATTTCGCACCGCACATGAAAAAACGGAATGATTTAACTTATGAACAACAATATCCTCTGCAATTCGAAATTCTGCCTCTCCAACAGTAAACCTGTATAATCTATACAGACAGATTTGTACAGCATTACAATGTAGAAGACAAATCCTACGATGCAGCCTGCGCGATTGTTAAAGGTCGCTGGCTGTGCGGTAAATTCAGACCGAAAATAACAAAAACTGAATCAGTGAGAAACTGTTCGACTCAGAGAGCTGAAATCAGATCTTTAAAGATGGCGCTTGAAAATGCAGAACGTGAATTCCCGACACTAATCGTGTGCGATTCGCATTTTTGCGTCAACTCTTACAATAACAAGTTACAGAGCTGGGTTCAAAATGATTACAAAGATGACACAGGTGCCACAATCAAGCATAAAATGCTTTGGAAACAGGTAGTTCTTTTACAGAAAAAACTACAAAAGACTCACGTGATACACACACTGAGTCATCAACGTGATGGCGTTCACGTTGCAGGGAATTCATTGGCTACTACAGCCATAGCGGAAGCAACTAAACCGGCTTCCGTAGCCACAAAAAAGCGTTCAGAAAAATACATAGACGGGGAAACGATGCTGGCAGTAAAGACGTCCTTAAAAGGCGACTGTGCAGCACTACCTGTGAACTATCCACTCAATTATGCATACGTAATTGATGCAAACTCCGTTCCTTTTGCTCGAATCCCTGGAGTGGGGGATAGGGTAATTCCAAACATGAACAGGAGAAAGTTATTAATAGCAGACACACACATGGGTGAAGGTCCAAGGCACATACAGATGAAGGAATCTCTGACTGAATTACAATCAGTATATTGGTGGCCGGGAATGAGCGTGCAACATCAAATATATGTAAGGAACTGTCCCGACTGTGACAGGGATCGCAGTAATGAACTGGTCCAGCCTGTTGCCCAGTTACCGTTTATAGACAGGGTAATGCTGTCTACATGCCATCCAGCGTCCTATTAATTATTAAGACTAAAACTCACTTAAAAAATGTGGCCCCAGCGCTCGGCTGACGCCAAAACTGTTATAAAAGATCTGCGAGTCTTTATCGGCACATACGCAATTGCCATGTTCCATTCTGACCAGGGTCCTGCTTTCAGCTCTCGAGCTTATAAGGAGGCCATGGCCAGTATGGGTGTTGGGTTGCGATACTCTTGTCCATCACACCCTGAGGGGAACAGTGTAGTGGAAAGAAAAAACCAAGACATAAAGCAATCTATAACAGCAAAGGTATTAGGTTCGGGTGATGGGTGGGTCAAACATTTAATAAGTGTCCAACTTAGTCTAAACAATTTGCCAAGAAATTCTCTAAAAGGTTTCAGCCCGTATGAACTATTGTTCGGAACTAGAATGCATGTTCATGACCTCGATAGTCAGGCATCAGTGGTAAAAGATAAGAATAAAGACTTTGACATCAAAGATCGTTTGGCTGTTTTACAGGACTTGAATGAAACAAGAAAATCCTTAAGCAACATAAAGTTAAAGCAACAGCCAACTACCACTGAAGAGGCACCACCAGCCCCAGAAAGACCTGTCTGGATTGCAAAGATTGGGGATCTAGTCAGAGAAAAAATAGCGGTGAAGAAGGAATTTGGGCCTTCTTACAGAAAAGCAGTACCTGTCTTGGCAATCAACGGAACAAGATCAGTAGTACTACCACCTCTTGCTGGTAAAAAGGAGAACAGAGTTGTATCAATCGACCTGGTAAAACCACAAGCATGTGGCCTATAATCAACAGTAGGCCCAGTGGACTCCCGAGAAACAACAGAATACCCAAATTTGCAACAATCCAAGAGGTTCAAACTGAAAGACTAATCACATTTGATAAACCTGCAGTGCACAGAGAGGGACTATGCAATAATGCCATGGAACTCGTGCCTCTTGAAACACAGATTGAAACAGTTCGTCATGAAACACCAGTCTACAATGATGTGGCATCAGAATGTGCTACCGAAAGACAAATTGAGAAAACAATTCCAACAATTGACAGAACTGCCTCTGGCTACTTCATTAACTTCGATACCTTTTCTGAAGATCAAAATGACCCTGAAGTGACGCCAGAAACAAAGACTTTTAAAGAAAAAGCAACAGAACTCTTTCATCAACTCAAGGAAATTTACCCTATTTCTCCATGGTTAGAGTTTTGGTTTGGTCTAGGTATATTTTTCCTCCTGCTTTGGCTCATCATGGTACTTTGTTTGGGAAAATTCATTGAGGGAAAATACAGTTCAATGGACACAGCAAGTCAGAACATCAACTTAGTTCTAAAATCACACAGATCATCCCACATGAAGAAAAGAGAACTATCAACAGTAAATGTCACAGCCATTCCAATACCCGGGGGGGGGGGGTAGTATGGGACAAGACTGACTATGAAGTATATGGCCAGGTCGAAATCTTGAAATATCCTCACCAGTTCAAGGTTTCATTAAGTGACTTTGTAAAACCGAGTACATTTTCTGATGATTGGGATTTTGAAAGTATAAATAATATGATGTCTGATTTAGTGTTGTCAGCAAGATTTACAGAACATGATTATTTACAAGGTTCGTCTAATTATGAACAGATGTACTGCTTCACACATTATGGTGATCATTACATACATAAATCTGCACAACCTAGAAATGTTTTTAAATATAACCAATGGGAACATTGTGCTACTCCACCTAAAAGTAGTTCTAAAACATTCTATGAGAAATTCCAGTACTTCTCAGGGTTTAACACAAGTGATGCAGAAACGTTTTATTATAAACTGTTGGATAAAACAGGGACGAAAACTATGCTGACAAATACTAAATTGGTATATTCTGAAGCATTTTATGAAAAAATTATGACATTTGGTTTTGATTTTTGGAAAAATAACATTGAAACAAAAACCATCTGGGGTACAAAAGATTGGCAGGTACAAGGCCTAGAAGCATTATTTCGAGCCTGCATGATCCCAGAACAAATATTGTTCTTAAATGACACAATTCACCAAACAACCGGTCTTGGCTTAGCTAAGATTAAAGACCTTAACAAACCGTCTATTCCAAAGCCAATACCTGATAATGTAACCACAGATATTGAAATAGACGTATCTCAAATTTTACATCTAAATAGAACACATCCTAATTGGAAAAAGTGGTTAATCTGGTCTACTGACACGAATAACTGTCAAGATAGATTCCTGAATAAAACACAGGGGTTAAAAATGACCAGACCAGACCCTAGATACTCCCAGAGACAACATCCAGGGATAGTAACAACATACAGTGTAGGGAAACTGTGCCTTGAATGGCTAGAAACATCCACACTGGCAGAAATTAAGCAACACTTATCTTTACTTAAAGATGGTGCTGATTTGCGCGATTTCATTATGGGACCACGCAAGCAGCGTCAGAAACGCTTCATAGCGGCCAGCATCTATGCAGCATACAACGAGGCTTGGAAAGTAACACAAATTGAAACAGCTGAAAAAATCCGAGAAATTGATCGTATTAATTTGGAAAAATCACTTTCTGTTGTGGACAATGGGTTAATGACTCTGTCCTCCAGAATATACTCACTGGACAGTATTGTATCATCTGCTATTGATATAATAGACAAAGACTTGCTAATGTTACCGCATGGCCAGTCGCAATTGCGTTCTATTGTACAGCTAGGCTGGACGCTGCAAAATCTTCGTTCAGGCTATGTGCCTTGGCGTTTAATCAACACAACGTCATTGTTTTCCATCTTTAACCTTTACTGATAAACAAATCAGCTTGGCACAGAAAGGAGCAGACTATACAATCCTGAGCATCGAAAAACTTGAGAGATTACCATTGACAATGTCAGAAAGTCCTGTCATTGAATGGATAATACATGGGATTATCACGATTCCGATAACAACTTTCCGATTTAAAAATTGCCTTGAATATATATCGGCTGGCCAGTATGAACGATTGGGTAAAGGGTACATTAAGTCAGCATGGAAATTACCATATACACATACATGCTATAGTGACAGCAACAAAAATGTATTTCTTAGTGGTGAAAACTGCAAACATTCACTAAGCGGTATACTTTTGTGCCATGGTATTAATTTACACGGGGCCTGTGAAGGAAATTCAAACAACCTTTCATGCCACCAATATGTCACACCTGCAACACAGATAGAGCCTTTCTTTAAGCAACTCTCTAACGGGAGTTACATTCTAATAACGGATCACAGCTGTTGTGGCCTTTTGCCAGGGAAAGCATACCTCGTAAGCGTAACTTCCATGGTCAAATGGTATATGCAAGCATTGTTTCCGAACAGCCCTGGAGACTCAGTGACTCCCATTTGGCCTCGTTTGAATGTCTCTTCTATACGAATTGATACTTTAAGCAGAATGAAGTCTGTGCTTTTACAGACAACAGTGCCCATCACGTCATCAAAAGAGACGTATGATCTCCAAATTGCAAGACGGCTTCGGAGATACATGACCTTTTATCAAAAAATTGCCCTGTGCATTTCACAGAAATGCTTAGCCAAATTCTAAACATGTCAGATGCCGTAGGTATCTCAGGCGTATTTAAGACGATTTTAAAGGGACTGTTAACACCATTCAAAGCAATTCTGGGAATCATTCCCAATTTTGTCCATTCAGTCTTTGGCGGCATACCCCTGATTTTGGGACTTGTAGCAGGCATTTTATTTTTGACCCTCCTGCTCCAATATGGCAAGCCAAAACACAGACATGACTCCGGCAGGGATGGAAGAAACGATACTAGCAGTACGCTACCGGGACCGAATAACTAGAGTCCTTGGATTGGCCAGGCTGAGAGATCTAAACATGACCTGGTTTCTTTCATTCAGACCTATATGGCAGACCTGCATCTTACCTGTGCTTCGATGTATGCTATGCGGAGATGAATGCGTGTTGGACACCTGTCTTGCACTTCCATCAGCAGTACCAATGGATATCGATACTTTGCTAAGTCCTGTAACGGCTCACGCATTGTGTTGTCCCCAGCGGCTACCAATCCTGATGGCGGCATTCGTTGAGACTCCTGTGCTACGACTAGGTGGTGACAGTGGAGCGAGAAATAAAAGCAACATCACCCAGGTACGACCCTCTGTGAGCATTGCTGATCCAGACATCGATGATAGCAATCATTCTCACACCTGCCAAGTTACAGCATTATCGAACTTGGTCGAACTGTCACCTGATTTTGTAGACCAATTCTTTGAGAGCCTGTCTGATATGATGTTCTCCCCTGAACAGAAACAATAATTTTTGAAAAGCATTCCGACACACAGCGTTCCCATGAACTCTGAATTCGGCCTTCAGTTTTGATCAACAAAAACTACTGAAAAGCGTTGGAACTCTATTCCCCCGTTCACCAAGAATTTTTTTTTTTATTGAACTATTTTTCAAAATATTTACCTTTTTTCTGGCACAAATTCTTTGCTTAAAGTAGAACTATTCATAAAGAACAGAACTTCTATTTTTAGTAAATCTAGAGACAAAATAACTTTACCTCAGCCTCTAGCACATTTTACAGCAATGCATTTATATGTGATGAAATTATCTTGCCCTTCTTTTCTGTATAAAGAGATATTTCATGTGTAATTTTTTCGCAAAATCGTTCAACTGTTTACATATGCTATAATTTTTGAATGATTTCTATGCTTAAAGACGTACAGTACCTATATTTTCATATATTTCAAATACGCCATTTCAAATGCAAATATGTATTTTGGGGTGGGTAATGTTACACATGCATCTTATTGATTTAGTTTTTAGTAATTTGATGGACATAAAATCGTGGAGTGGGTGTCGTATTCTAATCTAGGACCCCGATCAATATTGTGACCTTATGCCCCTATACGGCTATAATCCATCCATACCCCTATAATGGCATAAACAATCAAGAGCCATATTTCAGAAACTCGTCTCTGGCCTAAACGATCAGAGCCATATTTCAGAATTTCGCCTCTGCAGCTCATTACAGTACATGACACAGCAGAAGCCACTATCTTAGATTCCTAGATTACACTCCGAGTTCTTCAACAAGATAAAACCCCCAGCAACCTGGGAAAGCCCCGCTTGCTATGTTTTGATTAGTAATAGAACTCTAATGAGAACTGTAAGAACGACTGGTTCTTGTGACATCTTTATTGACGTCTTATGTCCAAAAACTTACGTCAAACAAGGCACCTTTCAGGTATAAATATTACCAATGTTGCCTTAAGCAAGAGCGATGGTGTGGTGAATACAGGAGCAGAACAGCTGTCCCTTGCAGAGCCCAGCAGATGAAAGCAGCCCACGGACGCTGCCCCTCCTCCTCCTTGACGCGCTGAGAGAGACGCTGTCTTTTCTCCTGCCGAGAAAATCCAGCTCCGGCGTTTCCAACCTACCCTTGCGGGTAAACTGGGATATCGAGTCCTGGAAGGAGATACAAGACCTCCAACATTCTATTCCAGAGGTATGGTGTTGACTAAACCCTTAGAGAGAATTCTTGAAGCAAATCCTTGGCAAAACCAACTTAACTTACACTGCTACTTACTCCCTCCCAAGTATTAGGCTTAGGTCAGGTACACTGGGGTAGGCGTATTTAGAAGCACCAGTTGACTACGTTAGCTAAATGTATATATGAATGTATATATTTTATTCATTTTAACCATTGTATGGCTAAGAAACCATATCAATGCTTTTACAGTATTATTTCGCAATCCTCCTTTTACTGTACGCACTTTTTATAGTAACAAGTCTTGCCATTGTGGCAATTCATTTCTCTTGCATGAGAAGAAAGACTGTTCAATAAATAATACCTTTTATTGAAAACGCCCGTCTCTCTATTCTCTGCATCTTGGTGAAAGTAATCTGCACAACTGACTGAGTAAAATAACTGTCTATTGTTTCACACGACTCTAGAGATTGACTCTTATTCTAAGGAGCAAAGTTGTCATGTTAATGCGGTTGTTGGAAAACTGAATCCCTTCTTGTCTGTGCCAGGGAAGCTGATCACTTCCTATTCAGTCAAGAAAGTTTCCAGTGACCTCTGAGCTAGTTGGTACAAACCCAATTAAGTTTAGCATAGTCAGTAGAGACCTGGAAGACCGCACTTCTACGTCTATACTGCTGTTTATGTTATTCCAATGCGCAGGGCCTATAGGGAAAATAGGAACTACACTACAAAACGACTTGTCTCATTAATTTATAGGACAGTGCACACAGAGAGGTAGACACTGGACACGCCCTCACGCTCACGATGGGGTGAGAAACTTGGCTTTGCTCTGACTGACGATCGGTGGGAATATTGTTGCCTGCAGACTGAGAGAGTATCGGCTAGCAGCAGACTTATACATTATAAGTTCCTGCACAGATTATGCTACACACCAGCTAGGATGTATAGCTACCAGCTGAGAGATACAGACAGATGTGCCAGATGCCGAGCTCCTGGAGCAGATTTTTTGCATCTGGCTTGGGAGTGCCTGGAGGTAAATGACTCAGGTATTTAGGGCTCTGACACGTTTGACGAATACACACATAGAACCCACGCCACTGATGGTATTGCTCAGCTATGTCAAACCGCTACAGGCGACAAACCGGAAATATGTTGCCCTAGCGCTGTTAATAGCTAACAGAAGGGTGGCCTGTTGATGAGGCAGAGGACGAGCCCCTAAATTTAAGGATTGGATTGCTGATTTGGTAACATGTCAGGAGCAGCTTGCTCCGTATGCAGAGCTACTACCAAGCGCCTCTAGGCCCCGGGACATCTGGGCCCCTTTGACCTGCTACTTACTCGAACACCTTACAGGAGGCCTCGGAGCCTTACGCAGTAGGAATCACACACTAATGGAGTAGGAACAAGAGGGATGGGAGGGATGCTCACTCATATTACATATTAGAAATGCCACTACGCTTATGATTATTCTGTTACCCAATATGGGCATACACACCAATTGTATGAATAATAGAGTGCAGGAAGACAATGGCAGTATGATCTTCTTAAGGTATAAGTGCAACTGTTGACCAATGTATTAATGCGCATCCAGCTAACTCTTGATGTTCCACTGATAAATTGATATACCTGGATAAGCCACATGAATGTGATAGATAATGTGAATTGTAGATGCAGATGAACCAACAATGTACTGTGTAATATTTGTGAAGATGCTAATGATGCTCTTTGTTGGAAGTAAAACAATAAACAGAAATAAAAAAATAAAAAAATGTTGGATGGATGTAAATCTGGAGGACGATTTACGGGCATAGGCGGCCATGCTACCTGCCTTGCTTGATCCCCCAAACACTAGACCACCCTAGACTGTTGACAATTGGGTTTTTGGAAAATGTGATGATACAATGTATGGTGTGATGGGAGGTCATAATGTCCGGCCACAGCTAATACATTAGGTGTCTAAGATTATATACTGTGTAAGATGAAAAATGCTCATGTTCATGTCAAGTATGTGCTTGCAGTCTCAAAGCTTTTGTATTTTTTTTATTTTAATGACCAACTTACAGCTCTGTTAACTAAGGATGGTATATTGAGGGTAGAGCGAGAAAGGGCCGGGTGAGGGGAGGGGTGTTCTGCATTTGCTTTAATAATATCTGTGGCATATGTATATTTCTCAGTGAAATGCCAATAAAGAGTATTAAAAACAAAAACAAAAAATAAACAAAACAAACAGGTACTTAGAAGAGCTAAACAACAGATAAAGAACTATAATTATGAGCAGGGTTATACTTCCAACAGTGCCTATGTGCAAACAATTTACAAAGAGAGTGGATATGCCAATAGGTTTTTTTGACTGGCAGTTGTGGGAATGATGAGCACAGAATGCGATTACGTCACTTTATAAATAAGCAACAAAGACTCAGACCACTAACCCAAAAATGATACAGGCTATAATTTGGCATCATTATTAGCATCTTGATTGCTCCAAAAAGGCCGTTGACACACATGAGCTGTAATCTGTTTTGGGTAATGTCCCCATCCCAAAATTGAAACAAAGACAAGGTCAGGCTCTGCTTAGTCACCTTAACTGAAGTAGATGAAGCAGTCAAATCATAACCACATGGAAAGGAGTGTGGGGAACATGGCATGCCTGTATAATGTTTCAAAAAAGTTCTTACTTGTCCTGGATCAGCATACCTTGAAACTCACTAACTATATTCTGAGAGAGGGTAATATGCCACCCTAAGAATGAAACTATTCACCACTAAAATGAACAAGCTAGCGGGAACACTAAGTAACAGTGATCAATGTGGTTTAATTTCAGGTATGCAATTATTTACTAATTCAAAGTTCTGTCTGCAGTCTAGTGGAATTTGGTGTCCCTATACATTTTATATAGGCCATATCGTAGATGTATCAGGGGCACAAGCACGATTAATAGTGAATTCGGTGGATATAGGTATGTGTAAGGTAATTTGGGTGACAAGGCAGGGATGGCCTCTCTCCCCACTATTATTTGCCATTTTTATCTAACCACTTGCAGTAGCTAGATAGGAAGATAGAGCTGCCTGTCAGCTGCATGTCAAAAATGAAACTTTATGAAGATGATGTAGCAATTTTTTTTAAACCAGGTTTGGAAATACTGAGTAAAATGTTTAAAATGTTTCAGCTATTTCAGTTGGTAGGGGGATATAGGCTCAGCAGACTAAAGATTGCATTGTTTTATATAATGGCATCATAGGCACCTTGTCTTTAGAACTTCGGCCCATTGTATATCAGAAACTCAAGAGATACCTGGGTACATACACAACGGGTTAAGACATAGAAGATCTTTTGTGCGGAACCATGTCCCATTAATTAGGAAGATAACATCTTTATTTTCAAATTGGAAGCATCTACCTGTAGCTATACTGGGCAGAATTGTGTTGATTCATATGTCAATTATATCACTACTTAATTTTTAATTTGCTGCTCTGCAGATCAATTTTTGTTAGGAAGTTGAAGGACTTTTTTACACCTTTATTTGAGCCAACAAAGTCCTTTTAGTGGCATTAAGCATTCAGTAATGGGCAGCAAAGGATTGGGGCTTCATTTTAATTTTACCAAATGTGAGAGAATATAATTTTGCAAGTTGGGCACACTTTTTTTTAGTGGTTATCTAACACTCAATAGAGGCCAACTGCTAACTTCATTCTAGATCTAATTCATAAGGAATATAAAAATACACAATTTATTACTCTTGACAAAGTCAAAATTTCAGATACAAGCTTTTGCACTGGTAGTTGAAAAGAAAGGAACAGCTGTTTCGAAATTATGCCATACTAGTCATTAATGGGCGACCAAGTTAGAAAACATTTCAATAGGACTTCAACCTCTTTTTAAAAGAAAAAAAACAGTTCACAGATGAGGAATCAACAGATATGGAGCCCTTGGCGATTTTTTTGAACTACGATACATGGAAAATGTGGGCCGATAAAGAACTTAGTATAAGGTATGCAAATGTATTCATTCAATAGATCTTTGTTGAAATCACACATTTCTTAAAGGGGATAGATCCTAAAAAGTATAAAGAACAGATCTGATCCATTTGAAGATCTGATAGAAATATGGCTGAGATACCCGCCACCCCCTCTCAACACAATCCCCAAGGATGGGAAACCGGAAACAGTTCTGAAGTCTTTGGAAGACGGGAGGGAGTAACCCCCCCGGCCGTATTTATTAAAATATGAAACAAAATTAAAACATTAAATAAACAGTTTCATATTATGTACAATTTCATTACCACATTGCGATGTTTGGCTAACCTTAACAGATTCTCTAATACAAAGGTTCTCCTAGCCGAACTAACATCCTGCCAAACATTTACTTGAAATTTTGAAATTGTACATCCTAACGTTTAAGGGCCAACGGCAAGGTCGTAACCGGTGTCAAGATCCCTAACCCAGAAATATCGCCCTCACTTGTGAGGGGCGGCCCAGAGGCGTACCTCAAGTGCAATTACCAATTTCCCTTGACTTGACGGGGGCCCCAATAAAACTCGACGCCACTTAGAGGTCGTACGAGGACTCGTGTGAGGTATCTAGAAGGTAGCGTAGACCCCCCCCCAAACCCCACACAACTTACCATATCTGCCGTCGCAGACGTCCTGGCCCCGGGAAATTCCCCAGGAGGGGGCTGTAACCCCTCCTACCCAGGAAGGGGCCTTGACCGCCTTTCCTCTTCTTTCGGCGACCCATCCTTAGAAGGGACCGCCTCCCCGTTGAGGGGCCAATGGCCACCTCCCCCGAGCGCTCCCATCCGTGCTGGGTGACGCCCACTCATAGGGATCTTCCAATTAGTGCTCACCGATCATGACCTTACCGCCCGACCAAAATAAATACGACAATGCTAACTAAATGACTAAACTAAAAATACAGTAGCAACTATACTGTTATCAAAAGCATGCTTACCAATGAACACTAAAGCTGAATTTCTTTATTTGCAAAACGTAACACAAATCGACATTCTTTATTACATACTCAAAATCATCATGATGATACCAAAACCTGTAAACGAAAATCAGAGTTATCCATCAACTTTATTCAAAGCAACTTGCTGTCATCAGGGGCTGGTGGGTGGGTCAAAATTGGCTCTTCGTTCCGTCTCGAGCTCACGTGCAGCGAGGAGGTGCAGCTTCAGAGCACAGGAACAAGAGGATGCCTTCGGATCTTGCTTCTCCTTTTATCCGTCTTCAGGGCGGGCGTAAACCCGCCCCTGCCTGCCCCTAGGGCGTGGCCAGCCGCGTCAGTGTCTAGGCCAACCCACTCTAGGGCGGGAAAAGGCGCGCCCCGGCTACGCCGCTTCGGGCATACCAGCCGAGACACGCCTCCCGCCCAAGATGGCTTCCCGGGGGGATCGTGGTACTCTGCCATACGTTCGGGGGGACCGAGTGGTCGCCCCTTTCCATATGGCTGAGATACCCGCCACCCCCTCTCAACACAATCCCCAAGGATGGGAAACCGGAAACAGTTCTGAAGTCTTTGGAAGACGGGAGGGAGTAACCCCCCCGGCCGTATTTATTAAAATATGAAACAAAATTAAAACATTAAATAAACAGTTTCATATTATGTACAATTTCATTACCACATTGCGATGTTTGGCTAACCTTAACAGATTCTCTAATACAAAGGTTCTCCTAGCCGAACTAACATCCTGCAAAACATTTACTTGAAATTTTGAAATTGTACATCCTAACGTTTAAGGGCCAACGGCAAGGTCGTAACCGGTGTCAAGATCCCTAACCCAGAAATATCGCCCTCACTTGTGAGGGGCGGCCCAGAGGCGTACCTCAAGTGCAATTACCAATTTCCCTTGACTTGACGGGGGCCCCAATAAAACTCGACGCCACTTAGAGGTCGTACGAGGACTCGTGTGAGGTATCTAGAAGGTAGCGTAGAACCCCCCCAAACCCCACACAACTTACCATATCTGCCGTCGCAGACGTCCTGGCCCCGGGAAATTCCCCAGGAGGGGGCTGTAACCCCTCCTACCCAGGAAGGGGCCTTGACCGCCTTTCCTCTTCTTTCGGCGACCCATCCTTAGAAGGGACCGCCTCCCCGTTGAGGGGCCAATGGCCACCTCCCCCGAGCGCTCCCATCCGTGCTGGGTGACGCCCACTCATAGGGATCTTCCAATTAGTGCTCACCGATCATGACCTTACCGCCACAGGCCGGATAGTTGACCGGCTATCCGGACCCCCCACAACACTCCTACCTAAAGGTCATGGTGTAACGTTTTTAGCCATGCTAAGAAGTCTCCTATGAGTAACTCATTCCCCATTCGAGACAAATGCACTCCATCCCCCAAATACATACTGTCATCATTAATACACCCATGTGAAATAGCATGCAGTGTCTTGGAACGGAACAACCTACTCACTTTGTTATTAAGCTTCTTAACAGAATGGTTTAAAGCAGGAACCGAAATAGCCCCCCGCCACACTCTTCGTGGGATCATATGGGACCACGCAATTGTGCACCCTGGAACTCTCCTCGCTAACCAACTTACAGTGGAAAGCATCGCCTCAAGAAGAAGTCGTCTACCAGTGGTGACCAAATCATTACCCCCAAGGTGTACTATCACTACAGACGGCGGTGACCTCGTCCGCCCTAGCAAACCCTCATAAAATGATTGAAACTGGTCAATACAGAGACCGCCTCTTCCGTAGAAGGACACACTGTACCCGTATTCCCCAGCTACGTGAATCATATCACCTGCCTTGAATACGTCTGCGGCACGTCTCACGTATGAGTGGCCCACAACCCACACCTCCTTTTTCACAGCCGGTGATGTCTGACCGCTGGCCTGGTGTAGGGTCGACTGCAAAGTCCGCCCCGCCTCGTAGGCTTGCGCAACTGAAAACCAAACAAAAACAAGAAGCGTGAGTACATTGCTACAGCTTCACAACATGTGCAACCGCACATACCTTTTATAACAATTGGAGGACCAACGCCCCACCCGTTTAACTTGTTCAACATCCAGACCCCTGGCTGTAGCTTCTGTAGCAGCCCCTATCCGAAAGGAATGGGTCCCAAACTCGCACGGGTTCAAGCCCGCAGCGGCAATCGACATCGCAAGCACCCGCTGAAACTGAAACTTTGTCAGTGGGGTGGCGTCAGCGTGTCTCAACAAGGTCCCCCCCATGATGCCACCCTTCGTGCTAAATAATCTTCTAGACACCTTACCGGGCACATGGAGGACCCGGGAATCCTGCGTATGATTACGCGGTCACCCATCCCACTTTGATCGGTCTTGGACCTGACAAATGAGACCGTCATCGTCTCCCCTCTGATCTGGACGTGCTCCTGGCACAATCCTCCTGCCACATCCTGCTTGTTCCTCGCCACTAATTCGCTTACCCGCATAGCCCCATGGAATGCCAGCGTAAAAGCGGCTCGGAATAACACTGTCTCAAACTGAGATGAACACGTAGCAGGGAGTCTGGATAATAACTGGGCCAGCCTATCCAAACCTATCGGGCGCCTCTCATCTACTCTGCGACCCTCAAGGCGTTGCCACCCTCGTAGCGCTTTCTGTACCACGAAAGACGCTGTCGGGTCCTGGATCCCGTGAGCCCTAGCAACAAAGGAAATGGCAGCCCGATGCCTCTGAGCCGTGGCCACCGATTTCCCGACCCGATGTAAGGACATCAGAAAATCCACCACCCACTCTTCCTGGCCCCAAAGCTCCTCCCTATCAGTCCCCAAAAAGGCCAAATAGGACCGGAACGCCCCTTCATATGCCTTCCTCGTCCTGGGTGCTAAACTCTCTCCCACGAGGTTACGAAGTTCGGGGCACCGAGAGACCAGAGAGCTTCGGGAAAGGGTGCCGGCTCCGGGTCCGCTGTGGGAAGGAAACCCCAGAAAGCCTGCATACGAAAACGAGACAGTGCATCAGCCGCCTGGTTCATTACCCCTGGGACATGTCTTGCTCTGAATAGCACATTCAATTGCATACAAAGTAAAACAATTTCCTTGAGCAGTCTCAAAATCCATTTGCATCGTGCTGCCTGACTATTGATACACTCGACCACGGTCATATTGTCAGACCAAAATACCACAGAGTGATCTTTGAACCCTTCGGGCCAAGTTCTCAGGGCCACTAAAATGGGGAAAAGTTCCAGGGAAGCAATGTTACTTGTTAATCCACTATCATGCCACCATGTCGGCCACTTTTGTGCAGACCATCTTGTGCCGAATATGGCACCGAAACCTACGCTCCCTGCCGAATCTGTCCACAGCCCCAGCTCCTCAGAGGACACGGCTGGTTTGTTCCAGACGACTCGACCATTGAAATCCGCCAGAAATGCCAACCATATGCGCATGTCCTGGCGGACCTCTGCCGAGAGCCTTGTGCGATGATGGCACTCCTTCAGGCCGACCATGGCTTGAGCGATTGAACGGGAAAAGGGGCGGGCCATTGGTATAACCCTCAGGGCAAAATTCAACTGGCCAACTAACTGCTGTAATTGATGCAGCTTAACCTTAGGTCCCCTTATACACATCTGCAGGGATGTCCTGAACTTTGACACTTTGTCAGCTGGTAAACGAAAACAACCTTCTGCGGAGTCTAACTCGATCCCCAGAAACTCGAGGCAAGTGGAAGGCCCCACAGTCTTACCTGGTGCCAATGGCACGCCAAACTGATTCATCAAGACACAAAACTGTGCCAAAGCCTGCCCACATTCCGGGTCCCCGGCTGCCCCCAGGAACAAAAAATCATCAAGGTAATGCATCACATTTTGGAAACCCGTCTTCCTTGTGAAGACCCATTGTAGAAAACTACTGAATTTTTCAAAATAGGCACAAGATATAGAGCACCCCATCGGCATACACCTATCCATGTAATAATGACCCTGAAACATGAAACCTAGGAGACGCTGATCGTCTGGATGTCCCGGGAGCAACCGGAACACCGACTCGATATCAGATTTTGCCATCAGCGCCCCAGGCCCCAGGCGATTCAAAATGGCTACGGCCTCATCGAAGGATGCGTACCGCACCGAACACACTTCCGGGTCTATCGCTTCGTTTACGGAAAAACCACGTGGGGCTGATAGATTATGTATCAGACGAAACTCACCCGGGTCCTTCTTTGGGACCACGCCTAAAGGGGAACAAACAAAATTAGGAACCGGTGGTACACTAAACGGACCGGCGACTCGACCTCGAGTAACCTCCTTCCTGATCTTATCCTGTACCACAGTCGTATGCTGAAAGACCGATAGCTGATTTTTACATTTCGTTGCACCTTGAAAATCCCCCACTGGGATGCGGAAACCATAAGAAAACCCGTTCCGCAACACCCCAGCAGAAGCATGATCCGGGTATTCACTGAGCCAAGGAATCATTGCCAAGGTATCAATCGGGGTAGGTAAAGGCGCCCCTCGGACTATGTTAGACCTGTTTGGCGCCTCCTCTACCCCCATTATCACCCGTTTTGGCTCTGCACGTGGACTCAGGATGGGATGATTGCCCACACCCACTACATTCATGTCTAAATTTGCACGATCCCTGGGGCCTAGTACATTTACCCCTGTTGAAGTTCCAACAAACCCCCCTTTTTCCTGTGTTACCGGCAGGCTTCGAGTAATTGTCTGTACCCGCACCTGACCGAAATGGCGTCCCCGCATACTGGCGGGAAGATTCGCCAACGATACTCCCCACTAATGGCAATTTTAACATACCAGTCTCCTTCATTTTGGACCATGACACAGAATCATAACAATCCCATGTTAAGTTTTTATCATGTTCTTTAGCTTTTCTAAACAGGTTATCATAGCAGAACCAATGATTACCCTCGTGTGATACCGAGTACCCCATAATTCGTGACTGATAAATCGGCAATTCGGGTAACAGATCGGGCCTTCGCTCCCCCAAGATCGATGTAAAAACCCCCCACGCTTGGCCCCAATTGCCAATGTTTTCATTTACCTTAAAGGCGGCCATTTTTGCGCGCCAAACACTCGGATGCATGAGCTCCTTCTGGCCCTTGACATGCTCCATCTCATAGTGATCAGTAAGCAACGAGAATATGTTTACGTATTCCCCTGCCCATATCTTTTCCTTAATAGCCAAAGGAACATGCTGACCCAATTTTTCCCTACGAGAGGGTGCCGACTCATCCCTCGCAATCGGCAATGGCCGCTTACCTGCACCGGACGTTGTCTCTGCTACTGAACCCATCCCCTGTGGCTTCTCTACTGCTGCAGCCGGCGTGGACACCTTCGCTGCTTCCCGTGACTCACGCAGTTGCTTCATTAGCTCCTGCGCGTCGACAGCCGTGGCGCCCTCGCTACCTTTTCCCAACCACGCTGCCAATTGTGCTGCCAGCTCGGGCGGCATATCTTCCTCGGACACGGGGGTGACCACAACGGGAATCGGATTCCCTTCCTTCGGCACGGGAGTTGGTGCCTCGAGCGGGGTACTGGGAACCGGGATGTCTTCTCCCGCTGCTCCCCTCCTGGGCCTCTTGTTTTTGCCTCCCGGGGCTGCTCCCGCCAAGGGACGTTTCGGTCCCCCTTCCTCGTTCTTATCCATTCGCCTCTTTAATTCGGTCATCTCCTTCATGAGAACGCGCAGCATCTGTTCAGTAGTCATGCGCTTTCCCGCCTTCTTCGGCATTCTCCAACAGAGTATCTGCAAAACAAACAAGAACGATTACAACGCTCAAAATTGGCTCTTCGTTCCGTCTCGAGCTCACGTGCAGCGAGGAGGTGCAGCTTCAGAGCACAGGAACAAGAGGATGCCTTCGGATCTTGCTTCTCCTTTTATCCGTCTTCAGGGCGGGCGTAAACCCGCCCCTGCCTGCCCCTAGGGCGTGGCCAGCCGCGTCAGTGTCTAGGCCAACCCACTCTAGGGCGGGAAAAGGCGCGCCCCGGCTACGCCGCTTCGGGCATACCAGCCGAGACACGCCTCCCGCCCAAGATGGCTTCCCGGGGGGATCGTGGTACTCTGCCATACGTTCGGGGGGACCGAGTGGTCGCCCCTTTCCACAAGTATGCTCAGATGCATAAAGTATTGGAAAGATACACTCTCAAAATATAAGGAGGTCGATGTCTTCATTTGAGTTAAACAAAAAGGGCAGACAGGGGAAGAATTGTTTATTACGGCTCAGACTTGGAATGAGATACATTTATTACATTTTTCCATACTGAAGGGGGCAAAACTTCACGTATGCAAATCTGTACCAAATGGCTACTGTATAGGATATTGGCATTTCTGAACAAAATCAATGTTCAAATAGCAATAAAATGTTTTAGGTGTTTGATTAAAGTCGATTGCAAATCATATACTATTGCAAAATTGAAAAACAAAGTTAACACCTATGTTTGAACTATGGCGATCCAAAATACTAAGAATAAAGGGATTAGAGAGGGGCTATGCACTAGAATAAGTCTCATAAACCAAATTCTTAGGGCTATGGGAAGGTTTTCTATAGTTAAATTATGCATGAAAGGTCAATGAGGGACTAGAATACCACATTCAGAAACTAAATTTGTCTATGAAATATGAAGTTCCATTACAATAAAAGACTAACTGATGTGGAGTTCTAACTGGTTTTTGAAGTTTGTGTACAAGTGGGTAACAAAACTTACATAAGACCATAGTACTATGCTGAAAAGTCAATTCTCTATGTACAATCGAACAAATGTTGTTTTTGCAAAGAATCATTGCCTTTTTTGAGAAGTGGGAAACTAAGCAGTCTACCTGAGGTATCGGATTGTTTAATTTCTTGGATATTGATACGAAGAAGATAGAATCTTCATGCTTTAATTGTGGTACCTTTCAAACGGTAGAGCAGATCCTCTCTGCACTTTGCTGAGAGAAGACTTCTTCTTATTTCTCCTGATTCTCCTTGCCCAGAGTGTTGAGCTTCATGTTTAAGCACTTATATGTTCCCGTCAAACCTTACACATGGTTCATCTGATGCTGACACCTACCTCATAAAATTTTCCCTTGCCGTTTTTGATATTCTATAGAGAAGTTCCTTTATGGAACAAGCTTCGTTGATATCTTGTCTTCTGTATGTCATCCTGTTTTGCATATTTTTCTTGATTATATACAAACTCATTTCAATATGTATGCTCTTGCAATATTTTTCTTTCAATTTCGCTGACTGATTTTAATTTGTAACCTGATTTTCATTGTTAATAAACCCTTAAGGTTCAGACACCACCCTCTCTCTGTTGTTCTTTTGGAGCCACATTGTTGCACAGTTTTGTGCCATGCAATACTTAGCAAGTTATTATGTTTTTAAAAATAAGTTTGCCTGAGCTCAGAACCCCCCACACCTCTTGTCTCAGGTGGTGGATATTCAGCCTCCACACTCAAACTTTTGTTTGCTGGAGAATGTCTTACCTTGGACATTCTTCAGCAGGAAACATCACACCTGGAAGGCCTGAAAGAATAAACCATACCTCATGTAAATTTAGGAAACTTCATTGCTTCGTAAAGTGCTGAGTTTCCTAATTCCAACCCACTTCATAAGTTAACTTTTAATTTAGCTCACCACTAATTTAAAATAAATTTAAAGAGAGCTTGGAGCATATCTAATAATACCATTTTGGGAAATTTGTGGCAAACTGTGTGCCATTTTACGGCTGCAGCAATGGTGAAAACCATTCTATTATAGCAGCCTTCTGTGACATGGCAGGCTATATTGGATCATTTCAGAATCAAAATGCTGTTGGATTGGTATTTGCAGTCCTCTGAAGCATGCAGATTAACCTAACAAAATGCCTGGCTACTGGAAACAAAATATAGATCTCTAGAGCAGCAGTTATCTCATCAGTCTATATGTCACAATAGGCCAGTGTAGGCTGAAGCAATGTCAATCAAATGTAAGGTGTACCTGATTTGTAATGACTCTGCCCTAGCATAATAGGTTAATCAAATCACTATGCCATATTGGAATCTGGGACTTCAGGAATGGACGTTGCTTCTGAATGGCTGGTAAGTTTAGGCAGTGGCAACCACATCTGCATGCTGAATAGGAAACGTCTTAAAAATTGCTGCCTTAAGAACAGCCTGACTCAATGTCCTGTACAGTTGTGCAATCTTTTCACACAGCAAATTCCTCTTTGATTTACCATTTATGGAAGGTGCTGGACCTAGCGCTTCCAGGAAGGCCATCCCTTAACATTTTGCTTTCACCCTCCTGCCTTCTGAACTCATTTTTGTTGGCTTGTAGCACTCTGTGTACTTTACCACTGCTAACCAGTGCTAAGGTGCTTTTGCTCTCTCCTTTAAGCATGGTGAAATTGGCTTTAATTTATTGTTAAGTCCCCAGTAAAGTGGTACTACATTTATTCAGGGGTTGTAAATGAAATGCTACCAGTGGGCCTGCAGCAAGTCTTAGGCCTGCCACTGCAGCCGGTGTGAGCAGTTTAAACTGCCATTTTTTGTTCTGGTCGGATGGGATGCCTCTGAATTGATGAGGGGGAGGAGCTGTCACACACCACACTTGCACATCAGAAAAGCTCTGCCTGAGCACACTCACAACGGGTTTGACACTATTTATTTTTGGCCTCAGTCAAGCTGGGGCCAGGGCAGGATGGCAGAAAATTCCAAATAACTCTGGGGTGGAAACCTCTAGAACCCTCCTCCTACTTCAAAGCAGGCATCAGATATAAAGAATGGACCCTCAGACCCAATTCTTCAGTAGACTTCTGGATCTGTCGAACAACTTCTGTTCTGCTCTGCAAGAAGGACTGCCACTCTGTTGCCCAGCCGCCCTGCTGCCTTCTGCGCTGCTGCCTGAGAAAAAGACTAGGCTTGCATCTTGATCCCAGAACCACAAGTGTGACTCCAAGGGCTAGTTGGCTGGCATCCTGACCAGAGCTTTCAGGAACATAAAAGGTTCCAGCCATCTCAAACCTAGCACCTAGACTCACCTTGTTGTGAGTCTTGCCCCCCAAGAGGAGCCACACAAGTCCTAGTCCTTTAGTAGCGAGCCTGAAGGTGCTTTGCCAGCCCAGCTGTGGTACTGTAAGGATCAGACACACCTTCCGCTTCCAGTAGCGAGAGATAGCGGGTACGCCGTTAGGTGCCGGGTGCCGAGTGACAAGTGTAGCAGAGTCTCAGAGGAAAAAAGGGAGCAGAGTTTGCCTCTACAGCTATTGCTGCGGCTGCCATGACCCACAACTGGAAACAGCCTGGGAGACAGCCTGGATAGTGCTGCAGCTGCAGGCTGTGGCTGCGGCTGCCACAAGAGACGCTGAGTTTGGCGGAATGCGAAATACCTCCCACAAAGAAGAAAGAGACGAGGAAAAAAACTGTTCACAGATGAGGAATCAACAGATATGGAACCCTTGGCGATTTTCTGAACTATGATACATGGAAAATGTGGGCCGATAAAGAACTTAGTATAAGGTATGCAAATGTATTCATTCAATGGATCTTTATTGAAATCACACATTTCTTAAAGGGGATAGATCCTAAAAAGTATAAAGAACAGATCTGATCCATTTTAAGATCAGATAGAAACAAGTATGCTCAGATGCATAAAGTATTGGAAAGATACACACTCAAAATATAAGGAGGTCGACGTCTTGATTTGAGTTAAACAAAAAGGGCAGACAAGGGAAGAATTGTTTATTACGGCTCAGACTTGGAATGAGATACATTTATTAAATTTTTCCATACTGAAGGGGGCAAAACTTCACGTATGCAAATCTGTACCAAACTACTGTATAGGGTGTTGGCATTTCTGAACAAAATCAATTTTCAAATAGCAATAAAATGTTTTAGGTTTTTGATTAAAGTCGATTGAGAAGCATACACTATTGCAACATTGAAAAACAAAGTTAACACCTACATTTGAACTATGGCGATCCAAAATACTAAGAATAAAGGTATTAGATATGGACTATTCGCTAGAATGAGTTTCATAAACCAAATTCTTAGGGCTATGGGAAGGTTTTGTATAGTTAAATTATGCATGAAAGGTCAATGTGGGACTAGAATACCACATTCAGAAGCTAAATTTGTCTATGAAATGTGAAGTTCCATTATAATAAAAGACTAACTGATGTGGAGTTTTAACTGGTTTTTGAAGTTTGTGTACAAGTGGGTAACAAAACTTACATAAGACCATAGTACTATGCTGAAAAGTCAATTCTCTATGTACAATCGAACAAATGTTGTTTTTGCAAAGAATCATTGCCTTTTTTGAGAAGTGGGAAACTAAGCATCCTACCTGAGGAATCGGATTGGTTAATTTCTTGGATATTGAGACGAAGAAGATAGAATCTTCTCTCATGCTTTAATTGTGTTACCTTTCAAACAGTAGAGCAGATCCTCTCTGGACTTTGCTGAGAGAAGACTTCTTCTTGTTTCTCCTGATTCTCCTTGCCCAGAGTGTTGAGCTTCATGTTTAAGCACTTATATGTTCCCGTCAAACCTTAAACATGGTTCATCTGACGCTGACACCTACCTCATAAAAAGTTCCCTTGCCGTTTTTGATATTCTATAGAGAAATTCCTTTATGGAACAAGCTTAGTTGATATCTTGTCTTCTGTATGTCATCCTGTTTTGCATATTTTTCTTGATTATATACAAACTCATTTCTATATGTATGCTCTTGCAATATTTTTCTTTCAATTTCGCTGACTGATTTTAATCTGTAACCTGATTTTAATTGTTAATAAACCCTTAAGGTTTAGACACCACCCTCTCTCTGTTGTTTTTTTGGAGCCACATAGCTCTACAGTTTTGTGCCAGGCAATACTTATCAAGTAATTATGTTTTTAAAAATAATTTGGCCTGAGCTCAGAACCCCCCACACCTCTTGTCTCAGGTGGTGGATATTCAGCCTCCACACTCAAACTTTTGTTTGCTGGAGAATGTCTTACCTTGGACATTCTTCAGCAGGAAACATCACACCTGGAAGGCCTGAAAGAATAAACCGTACCTCATGTAAATTTAGGAAACTTCATTGCTTTGTAAAGTGTTGAGTTTCCTAATTCCAACCCACTTCATAAGTTAACTTTTAATTTAGCTCACCACTAATTTAAAATAAATTAATAGAGAGCTTGGAGCATATCTAATAATAACATTTTGGGAAATTTGTGGCAAACTGTGTTCTATTTTACGGCTGCAGCAATGGTGAAAACTATTCTATTATAGCAGCCCTCTGTGACATGGCAGGCTATATTGGATCATTTCAGAATCACAATGCTGTCGGATGGGTATTTGCAGCCCTCTGAAGCATGCAGATTAACCTAACAAAATGCCTGGCTACTGCAAACAAAATATAGATCTCTAGAGCAGCAGTTATCTCACCAGGCTATATGTCACACTAGGCCAGTGTAGGCTGAAGCAATGTCAATCAAATGTAAGGTGTACCTGATTTGTAATGACTCTGCCCAAGCATAATAGGTTAAACAAATCACTATGCCATATTGCAATCTGGGACTTCATGATTGGACGTTGCTTCTGAATGGCTGGTAAGTTTAGCTAATGGCAACCACATCTGCATGCTGAATAGGAAACGTCTTAAAAATTGCTGCCTTAAGAACAACCTGACTCAATGCCCTGTACAGTTGTGCAATCTTTTCACAGAGCAAATTCCTCTTTGATATACCATTTATGAAAGGTGCTGGACCTAGCGCTTCCAGGATGGCCATCCCTTAACATTTTGCTTTCACCCTCCTGAACTCATTTTTGTTGGCTTGTAGCACTCTGTGTACTTTACCACTGCTAACCAATGCTAAGGTGCTTTTGCTCTCTCCTTTAAACATGGTGAAATTGGCTTTAATTTATTTTTAGGTCCCTAGTAAAGTGGTACTACATTTATTCAGGGGTTGTAAATGAAATGCTACCAGTGGGGCTGCAGCAAGTCTCAGACCTGCCATTGCAGCCAGTGTGAGTAGTTTAAACTGGATGTATGACGTTACAGCGCATGCTTTTACCACGCATGCTGTTACAACGCAGGTTTTACTATGCATACCCTTACAACGCATAGCGCTTTGGGGTGCTGGATAGTGAATAGTTTAATTTACTATTCCAACTCCAGTCCCCATGGACACTAGGGAAGGTGTTGGATAGTAAATTAAATGTATTCTCTATCCTAGAGCGCCCCCCAGCGCAATGCGTTGTAATGGTTTTCGTTGTAAAACCTGTGCTGTAATAGCACTGCGTGGTAAAAGTTGCGTTGTAAAGGATGTTTCCCGTTTAAACTGCCATTTTTTGTTCTGGTAGGATGGGATGCCTCTGAATTGATGAGGGGGAGGAGCTGTCACACACCACACTTGCACATCACAAAAGCTCTGCCTGGGCATACTCACAAAGGGTTAGACACTATTTATTTTTGGCCTCAGTCAAGCTGGGGCCAGGGCAGGATGGCAGAAAATGTCAAATAACTCTGGGATGGAAACCTCTAGAACCTCTTCCTACTTCAAAGCGGGCATCAGATACAAAGAATGGACCCTCAGACCCAATTCTTCAGTAGACTTCTGGATCGGTGGAACAACTTCTGTGCTGCTTTGCAAGAAGGACTGCCACTCTGTTGCCCAGCCGCCCTGCTGCCTTCTGCGCTGCTGCCTGAGAAAAGGACTAGGCTTGCATCTTGATCCCAGAACCACAAGAGTGACTCCAAGGGCTAGTTGGCTGGGATCTAGATCAGAGCTTTCAGGAACAGAAAAGGTTCCAACCATCTCAAACCTAGCACCTAGACTCAACTTGTTGTGAGTCTTGCCCCCCCAAGAGGTGCCACACAAGTCCTAGTCCTTTAGTAGCGAGTCTGAAGGTGCTTTGCCAGCCCAGCTGTGATACTGTAAGGATCAGAGACACCTTCCGCTTCCAGTAGCGAGAGATAGAGGGTACGCCGTTGGGTGCCGGGTGCCGAGTGACAAGTGACAAGTGTAGCAGAGCCTCAGAGGAAAAAAGGGAGCAGAGTTTGCCTCTACAGCTATTGCTGCGGCTGCCATGACCCACAACTGGAAACAGCCTGGGAGACAGCCTGGATAGTGCTGTGGCTGCAGGCTGTGGCTACGGCTGCCACAAGAGACGCTGAGTTTAGCGGAATGCGAAATACCTCCCTCAAAGAAGAAAGAGACGAGCTACGCCTAGAAAACAGACTTCAAGGTCTTGGCCCCATAGGCATACCCGCCTATGTTAACATTTTCATCCTTGCGTACCGTACCAACGGCTTCCCACATACCCGTTGACCTGAATTGGGAATTACCACTGGTTACTAGATTTGCGCATCACGACCATACAGCCCTGAAGAGTTACAGGTATCGCAGGTCCGGTCGCTACCCACGCTGCACGGCTCCTCCTGTGCGCCCGTGACTCCTGCTCACTGCTGCCGCTGCCGGGAGCTTGCCGCTGGTGTGCTCTTGTGCTTGTGATCTGGTGACTGTTTTGTCCTTATTTTCTGTACTCTTATTTTAGTTTAATTTTGTATTGTACTCGGTTCTGGGCCCTTAAGCGCCCCTTGCCCTCTGTACCCCCCGCTGCCCGCCGCTACTCCCCTGCGACCAGCCCCCTTTGCCTTCTGTGTCCTGTCCCGTCCCCCAATGCCCATTGGCCGCCCGCTCCCACCTCTCAGCTGCTCCTCCCTCCCACTTTGCCTTTTATGGAGGACACCGCGCATAAGCGCAGATGACGCGCGCAGCTGGCATGCCAAAGGCAAGCCCGTCTGCGCCCGGAAGCGCCTGGACGGCGCCCAGCACCAGAACCCCTGGACCACGCGCCCCCCACAACGCCAGACTGCGATACAACACCAACGCCCTCCTCGCTCTCACATTGCCCGGGACTGCCGCTGCTTCCAGGCTGCCCCGAAACGCACCCACGGACCCTTCTCCTGCCACACCTGCAGCTTCTCCTGTGATAGAACCACCAAGCCCCCAAGGACCGGACCCAACCACCTCCACTGCACTCATCTACAGACCTGCCGGACCCCGGGCCCTGTTCAGCGACGCCATCGTCGACCTCGCCAGCACCCACGCACTCGCCTCCATGGACTACATCCTCCTCGGGGACCTGAACTACCACCTCAAAAACAACAACAACACCAACTCCGCCACCCTGATCGCCAACCTCCCCAACCTCGGCCTTCGACCACTCGTCACCGAACCCACCCACGCCGCCGGCCACACGCTCGACCCCATCTTCTCCACAAGCACCCACGTCACCTTCAACCACACCACCGAACTCCACTGGACCGACCACCACTGCAGCCACTTCACATTCAAGAAAGCAACCACGCACCACCACACTCAACAGCTACCTCGCTGCTGCTGGGGCAAAATCACCGAGAACCAACTGACCTCCGCCCTCGCCCTGGACCCTCCAACCGACCCCACCGACCCAGACACCGCCGCCCGAAACCTCAGACAGTGGATCGAAGACTGCGCCAACACCCTCGCCCCGCTAAAGAAGCCCTCCATCAACCACTTCAGCAAGAAAGCCGCCTGGTTCACCGAAGAACTCCAGACCTCCAAACACACTTGCCGGATGCTAGAGAAAAAATGGCTCCAAGACCGCACGTCAAACAACCACGCTGCCCACAAGGACGCCATTCGCAGACACCACCTACTCATCAGAACAACAAGAGATCCTCCTTCAATGCCCGCCGGGACAACAACGCACACGATTGCAAAGAGCTCTTCAGTATCGTCAAGGAACTCTCCAACCCCAGCACCAACGACATCCCGTCCTCGCAAGGACTGTGCGACTCACTGGCCACCTTCTTCCACCGCAAGATCATCGACATCCACGACAGTTTCAATGCACCGCCAACCCCGACCACGGCAGACCCCACCCGAACACCACTTGCACCAACCAGCTGACCTCCTGGGCCCGGGTCAACGACGATGAGACACGAAAGATCATGAACTCCATCCACTCGGGATCGCCAGCAGACCCCTGCTCACACCACGTGTTCAACAAAGCAGACGCCACTATCGCACCCCAACTATGGAAGGTCATCAACATGACATTCGACTCAGAGACATTCCCGGAAAGCTGGAAGCACGTCGAAATCAACGCCCTCCTCAAGAAGCCCAAGGCGGACCCCAAGGACCTCAAGAACTTCCGCCCCATCTCCCTGCTCCCCTTCCCGGTGAAGGTCATTGAGAAAATCGCCAACATACAGCTGACCCGCCACCTCAAGGACAACAACATCCTAGACCCGTCGCAATCCGGATTCAGAACCACAGCACCGAGACAGCCCTCATTGCCGCCACAGACGACATCCGATGCTAACCAGACAACGGCGAAACCTCAGCCCTCATCCTCCTGGACATGTCAGCCGCCTTCGACACGGTCTGCCAACACACACTAAGAACACGCCTCCAAGAAGCCGGAATTAGGGATAAAGCCCTGGACTGGACCACTTCCTTCCTCTCCGACAGAACCCAGAGTGTCCGCCTCCCACCCTACTGATCCAAAGCTACCAACCTCATCTGCGGCATACCCCAGGGCTCATCCCTCAGCCCGACGCTGTTCAACATCTACATGGCCCCCCTCGCACAAGTGGCCCGCCAACATGACCTGAACATCATCTCCTACGCAGACGACACCCAGCTCATCCTCTCCCTTACCAAGGACCCACATACTGCCAAAACCAACCTCCACGAGGGTATGAAGGCCGTCGCCGAGTGGATGAGGAGCAGCTGCCTGAAGCTGAACTCGGACAAGACGGAAGTCCTCATCCTCGGCCCTAACCTGTCTGCCTGGGACGACTCCTGGTGGCTGACAACACTAGGAACAGCACCGACGCCTGCGGACCACGCATGCAACTTGAGATTCATCCTTGACTCCTCCCTCTCCATGTCCAAGCAGGTCAGCGCCGTCTCCTCCTCCTGCTACAACACCCTCTGCATGCTTCGCAGGATCTACAAGTGGATCCCGATCGTAGCCAGAAGAACGGTGAACCAAACCCTCATCAGCAGCCGGCTGGATTACGGCAAAGCACTCTACGCAGGAATCTCGACCAAACACTGACAGCGACAGGAGGATCACCTTCAAGCTCAACTTCTACATCCCCGCCCACCAGCTCTGCTCCACCCTTGCCGCCGTCCCACGAATCCAGCGTACCACCTCCAGAGGCAGATCCTTCTCCTTCCTCGCTGCCAAGACCTGGAACACCCTCCCCACCCACATGTGGCAGACTCAGGACCTGCTCACCTTCAGGAAGCTCCTCAAGACCTGGCTCTTCGAGCAGTAGCAGCAGCCACCCCCCCCCGCGCCTTGAGACCCTCACGGGTGAGTAGTACACTTTACAAGTTCAGTGATTGATTGATTGATTGATTTATCCTTCTGTTGGCGAAACAAGTGTCGGCTGGCATATATTCAGAAGAAAAAAGCTACATAAACAACGTGTTTGTTATACTACCGGTGTCAACTTTAAATCTCTCAGTACCAATACTGTTTATTTTTACATGTGTGCCCAGTACCTGCTATATATTGTTCTAGTGACTAGGGTGCCCATCCTCAGCTCACTGAAGAGGTTTAGGGTTATTCCTCTGCACTGGTTGCACCGTGAAACTTGTTTCAATTACTACTCGATAACCACTTACACTACTGTTTGAGCCGACTTTCCTGCCCGCTTCCAAAAACCCCACGCAGGCCTTTCATATTGCTTACGTGTAACATTTCCATATTTTCAGTGTAATTATGAGTGACATTCAACAAATATGAGTGACACTTTCTCGCAAGCAAAATCAAGCAATAAAGAGAAGAAAAACTTACAAACATCAATAATTACAGCTATTTGACTAACGAAACTGCTCCAAAGCACAGGGCAGCTGTATCTCATTTTGGAGACACCCAGCCGAAAAACCTGGTAGTGGCTGGGTGTTAGCAACATGAGTTACAACTGCCCTGAAAGTTTGTCATTAACCAAAGACAGTTATTGTGGGAGGGTGGCTAGCAAGGCTTCAAAAATCATGGCCGTGCTATTCGCAGTAAATTCAAATCAGTGATGAAGGATTCAGAGGAGGCGGTGGCCGGCCGGCAGGGCCGGTCCTAGGCCTTCTGAGGCCCCGGGCGAAAGGGAAGATGTGAGGCCCCTCTAATTGCATATTGTGTCGCAAGAAGTGACATCACAGAAAGTGACTCCGCAGGACTTTTGATCTTAGTTATTTGGCATCACTGAAGCATATTTCCTTTTAAGTGCATTGATTTATCTTTTGCAGGCAGTGTTTACAGCATTGAAACATGATAGGCATTCAATTATGACAGCATATTTATCGGTTAAATAAATGTGGAAATATAGTAATTTCAGCTTCATTTTTCCACAAAACCAGAAACAAATATGGATAAATACAGATAAAATTGGCAACAAATAAATGTGGATAAATACAGACAGAAATGGCAAAAAAATAAATACCATAAAACCGGGAGCCCTATTCATAATGTACCACATCATACTGGAGAAAAACACATCTCACACCAAAACCCAAAACTAAAGCTCCTAGGCTCACTAGGTTACTATGTTATTTGGTTTCTGCAGTGATTTGCCATGGAAATATATATGTTCACAACAAATTAATTCGTGAGAATGTATGGCAAATCACCAACATACTCAAGCACCAGTGGCACACACTCATCTTTTTCCTCATGCACCAAAAGCTACAAGCAAAGAGGTGTATTTATGACATTAGTGGCCTTGGGACACCTGCTTAGCATTCATCATGTTCCACAGTCAACTTCATCTGCAAAGGATACACCATTCGAAACATACAGTTGGTATATCATGCTAATAAATCTATACATCATGAGCCTGCACTCTTTATGTCTAGGACACTGGGTATGTCCCCGAATCCCCCTTCCCTCAAACTGGTTTCCTGCATTCCATCCCCTCTTGCCTAGGCACGAGAAGCCAGAGACATTGATCCCTGGTCCCTGTCCCCCCCACGCGCTCACTCTGTGCAAGAAAAAGAGCAAAGAGGAGCATATGGCAGCCTATAAATGCCATGCCCTGCCTGGCTGAGCTGTGCCTCGCCAACGACGATGGCATCTGGGAGAAAGGCTGTATTTTTATGACACGCAAGCCACGAGCCATGCGACTTTCTTATTCATTTTGAAATGAATCAGCAATTAGATAATGGGTACAGGATGATGAATAAATAATCGGCGAATCCGGCGATGAGTGAATGCCTGGATGGATGCACGAAGAAACGCAGCAAGGATTTCAGGGCTTAATGTAGAAACTTATAGGACCTACACTGCATGCAGTAGTACCTCTTAAACTGCATCTTTACAGTATGCAGCACTGCCCCCTATACTGTCTTGACTATATACACCACTGCCTCCTGGGATTTGACAGCGTTTGTGAGCGTAGCCCTCAAAGCTAACACAAGCAAAACAACCCAGTCAAAAGCACGAAGCTAAATATCCAAACCCCAGAGAGGCCTGTGAGTAGGAGAATCGTTTTTTCTTCACTTCAGATAACCTATTTAAGGATTCCCCTGGAATGGATGAAACGTTTAGTATAGATTTTGAAGCAAGGTTCATTTTACTCCTCGAAGGAAGGGATTGGCTATGAAAGCTTAAAGAGCGCAATTGTGCTGACAGAACATTCCAGATCATTTAGTGGGCCCAAGACTCTCTTGGCTGGCCTATTTATTGTTAGTTCTCAGGAAGGTGAAACATGACACACATGCTATTTCGACAACTGAACAAAGCCTGTGGAGCATTTTAGTATTCATGCTTCAGGGTGGGTGACACATTTGATACCCTTCGAGGGCAGTCAGCGTAGCTGCTGTATCTAATAACCTCGACATGCGCCCCCTTGCATAAATAAGGCTTTTTTGTGTCTCAACCCTCTGTTTTGTCTGAAAATAATGGCTGAAAATAGGAGCGTATTTACAATGATGAATCAACGGTATGCGAGTGAAGGCGCTTTTAATGAATATTAGAGGGAAAACTGATTCCCGAAGGATTTTCAGCTTATTCGTAACAGACTGCGTTGCCTTTAGTAAATGGCTCCTTCGCAACGCGAGTCCTTTTCAATTTATCAAGGTCCCTTTTTAATGATGTCTAGCAATCAGAGGAAAAATATGGTCGCTCTTTGTACAGTGGTGAGACTCGCATCTTTGGCTGTGGATCCCAACTCGCACGGTGCCACAGGCTAACGCACAGTACCCCTCCCCCCACTCTCCCACTTCACAGCGTCTCTTGGAGAGGAGCAAAAAACACGTGGTGGCACAAAAGATGAGCTTGAAACCCCCCGAGCGGGGTTAAAGCTAGCCTTAAAAGGGCCTGCACAGCCCATATCTATTATATTACAGGGTGTGAAACTTAGTAAAATTATGAAACTTCCCCAGGGTATCTATAGCTTGGGGCTGATTAAAGTTGAATGACAAGCGATGGTGGTGGATCAGATCAGGAGTCTCTCTATCATCATGTATATATAATATAGCAGGACTGGAGGTCTCACTTCTTACTTTAAGACGTCACGTTAACCAACTTGTTATGCCAACGAACAACGAACGGGGCCCGTCCGGAACGACTCCCGACTCCACCCTCCTCCTGGCCAGGGAGCGCGCGCCCAGTACGGGGTGCATGCTGCGTCACAGACAGTGCTGTTAACTGCAGAGCGGGGCTGGCCAAAATGATGTCAAGGGCCGTCATTGGTAGCGCTTTCGCGCGCAACCAGATTGACGGCCCTGGGACCCACATGGCGCCCGCGCACTGCGCACGGCATCAGCCGCACCACCACCACTAAGGCACCACCACCACTAAGCTAGGTGGTCACTAAGCTAGGTGGTGGGGTGCGTGATGCGTGCACGGTGACTGACGGACTGCCTTACTGTAACTTATTGCCTCCGCTGCGCAAGTGCGCGCGGCGCTTTTTTACCTAATTTGACGGTCCGGCGGCGGCCGGCGGTGGGCCCCCTGTTCTGCGATCTACTGCGGGGCCGGCGGCGGGGGCCCCCAGGAGCGCGAGGCCCTGGGCAGCTGCCCATACCGCCCATGCCTAGGACCGGCCCTGAACTGTAGCTGCTGTACATCCCACGGAGCCTACATCTGACTGTGTCACTCAACATAAGTCAGTAAATTATTGCCTCGCACTCCTGCGCAGGCAGCAGTCAGCTTCACTCAGACTTGTGTTCCAGGGACGTGAGGTCACATCCCCCCACCAAGGCACCACAGAGCCCATAAAGGAATGACTCTGCTGAGGGCAGGCCCCGCCCGGGTCTCCCCGCAGCAGAGGGCAGATTGTAACATTGAAGCATGGCACTGAGAGATCTTTAACTCTTACCGAGCCAGTGCTGGCAAGTTAAGTCTGCTGCGGCCTGGGCTGGGCCCACGGCACACAGGTGTCAGAGGCGCCGGCGCCCGTGCCAGCACCTGGGGTAGCGTATGCAGCCACTTTCAGCGCTGTTAGCAGAGTGCTGTCAGTGGCAAAAATGCATGACAATGCATTTCAGTGCGGTGATGCGGAACACCACACTGAAATGCGTTATTGTCACACCTGATGCGTGATACTCGGCAGGCCTGGAGACAGCCTAGGAGACAGCCTGGATAGTGGCTCAGAGTGCTCACAGTGCCTAAAGAGCCGAGATTGAGGCATGTACGAAGTTTTGAGACACCAGCATCCTGACCAGATATTTCACCTGATACAAGCTGGAGTGATTACAGAAGCACCCTGCCATGATTGCAACAAGCCAAGCCAAGCCAGCTAAGAAGGACAGCAAGAGGTGAGTGGTGCCGCGGGGGAAAGGGTGAAGCTCGATTGCACCACGTTATCTCATAGTTCCGCAACTTTGAGCCATGAGTAGTTGCACTGTAGGTCTGTAGTTGGTCTGGAACATAGAGACTTGGTGCTTGCTTGCTTGCTGGCGTGTGTGGCTCCCACCAGTGAGTGACCGCCGAGTGCATACCTCCGAGGTGGCCCGGGCTAGACTGAGGTCTTCAAGTTGGTTCCACTTGCCCTAAGGGTATCTGGGGCACAACTCGGGGTCGCCCCTTTACTATCTACCCTTGTCCTCCGAATAAGGTGATGCAACAAGCTCACCTAATAACAGCATAAACACCAGCATACCATCACTTTGACCATTATTCAGCTCTCAGATTGGCAAAAAAACAGACATAAATTAGAAATTTCACCCATATCGACTTAAAATCATCAAAACACCTCAAACATTTTCAGGAATAAGGAATAGAACAAAGTATAAACTAAGGTTTGAGACTAATGTAACAATACCATCAACATTGTTAATAGGTAGCATGCACTCAGGAAAAGAAAGAGCCCCTGGTCCTCACATAAGAAGAGCAAAGAAAATGCAGGCTTCAAAAGCGAAAAAAAAAGTAAAAGCAAATACAGCTGGAGGGAACCAAGCGCTAATTTCACCAATTGCACGTATGTTCAAAATGTCTATGAAAATCCCACATAAGTTTTTTTAATGAAAAATCCCCTTGGAGCTATCAAGACAATGGAAACGGCGACAGAAGCAACCAACATTCAATCTCCGAACAAACCAATCAATAAGATGCAAGTTGCCTGTCAAGATCTAGGTTCACAGGGCCCGATTCACAGAACTAACTTTAGACAAAATCCTAAACTTACTACTTTTGGTATTCACAGAAGTTAACTTAAAACTTAAGACAGACTTAAGACAGACTTAAGTTTTGGATTTTCTCTTAAGTCTGTCTTAAGACAAACATAAGACAAAATCCTAACTTTTGTGAATACCAAAAGTAGTAAGTTTAGAATTTTGACTTAAGTTAGTTCTGTGAATCGGGCCCACAAAGTTTGAACACGTGTACTCAGTTTGGGGACAAGTAAAATGTAGGCATGACAGAGGGGAATATCACAGACCTTGAAATGCTAAGCATAGTACCAACAATGCAAGAGGAACAAGATGATATGGATGCATTAGAAATACTTCAGAAAATGTGGATAACAAGGGCTCCACCACCCCTGGAGGTCAAAGTAGAAATTAAGAAGAAACAAAATGAGATGGAGATGGAGTCTATACCTCCACTGCCGGTTGTCATCCAGGTAATTCAAGAACCATTAGTAGCTGGTTCCCAGGCAACACAGTCCGGAGCGAATAGAAGTAAGGCCTCCTTGGGTACAGAGTCAGAAATAAGACCGGATATGGAGAACAGCGTACCCTTCAACATCATACAGATGAATTAGATGACCATCAAGGAAAAAAAGGAGAATTAGGAATAAAAGAGGATAATATACAGCTCTGCAGTAATCTGAGCATCAGGAATATCTGTAGTGATAAAAATATCCCTAGCAACACTAAAAATGCAGATGAAGAGCAATTAAATCCCCTAGTGAGTTCTGTTAATATAACTCAATGTGATTACGAATTCCAGCAAAATCAGAAGTTCCCAGCCGCAGGCAATCAAGATTTGGGGTCAATATGGGACGTCTTCTATCGAACGTCATCACTGACAGTAGGAGCTCTGACATTTCAATTGAATAAAATGGAGATCCAAATTGACTTTCTTAATGTGATGGCAAATGCGGTGGCTGGAATAGATCAGAAATTGGCTAGGTTAAATAGCCTGATAATAAGAGCTCAAACCCAAGATACCGCAGCATACCTTGACTGTACATTTTCCCAAATAACTAATCAATTGGTAACAAAACTGAATGTAATGAACTCAATACTTGAAGATATAAAACTGAGTCTTCAAAACGGAAAACACAAGGAACAAAGGGAAAATAGAAAAATAAAGGACACTGGATCAATTAATAATATGATGCTGTCCAATTGAGAGCCCCAAATGAAATGGTAAGCACAGATAACCCAACAACGAGAGCAGGCCAGAACCAAAAACAAGAGGGAAGGCTGTCAAATAGTGCAAAAAAATGACTGATCAACGTACAGAAGAAATCACTGAAGACCAGGAGGCTAAGGAAGCTGTTTCTCCACTTTTTTTTTAATTTTCAAAAACCTTTATTGACAAGATTGCAATAGACAGGTTACATACTTGCACTGAATCAGAGCACCATATACATGAATACAATCGAATATGACGAGGTTGACCAATAGTACAAATCGTCAGAAAGCAACAACATGACAGATATAACGTAGGCGCACCAGGACAGTGAACAGGAATTGATGAGAGGCACCCAAGCTGCGGGATAAGAGACGGGCCAAGCTGAAGGGACGGGGGGAGCCAATCACTGACCTACAATGGCGGCCGCCGTGGGCGGAGCACCAGCGGGGAGCACAGGAGAGGCTGCTGGGTTTTGGGATGTACGACCCAGGAGGTAAGACATAAGAGGGCCCCATATGTCGAGTGGGCAAGATGTAGCTGGCATAAGATCCGAAAATTCGGACAGTAGAGTCTGGCAGCGCGATGCATCCTCGAGCCAATGGGCGAACTTAGGTGCAGGTTTGTGGCCCTGCACATGGAAACCCTATGCCACGTGAGGACAAGCAGCATGGCAATCAATCGGCAGGAAGCATCTGGGCAGAATTTAACAAAGCCAAGGAGGCAGAGAGGGGGGTCCGGCTGGACCGGCGATGAAATGATCTCAGAAATAGCAGCACAGACCTAACGCCAGTAAGCGGAGACCTTGGGGCACAGCCAGGCAAGGTGGGAGAAGTCGGTAGCAGGAGCAGAGCAGCGCAGGCATCTATCACTGGGGATGAGTCCCAACTGGTGCAGCTGAACGGGAGTATGATAGAGCATATGCAAATATTTCAAATGAATGAGGCGCAGGCGGTAGTTTGGGGACAATCGCTTAATCTGGTTGCAACAGTAAAGCCAATCAGCTTGTGAGATTTCCACACCAAGGTCCTCACCCCATGCTTTGCGTGCACGGTCAGTGGAGATTGAGGTGGCTGCCAGCGTAAAGGCGTAGAGTTTGGCCACTAACTCTAGAGGGGAGGAAGACGAATACAGGAAATCAAGAGCGGCCATCAAGGGGGGAGGTTGGGGGAACACAGGATGTAGCTCCCTGCAGATCGCCCTGAGTTGATAATAAAGTAAAGTGTCCATAGGACCAGAATTTTCACAGAGAGAGAACAATGTGTTCTCTGGTAGAGATCCGCTACTGTAGTCAACCTCAGACGAGTGGCGTGTTTAACCATTCCGGAGGACTGGAGAGGAGGGAAAGCCGGATGGTGAGCAATCGGCATCGTATTCGCCAAAAGCCTATGGGCACTGAAAAAACGGCAAAGTCCCTCCCAGGCCCAGCGTAGGGTCTCGACTGTGTCAATCTCAGTGCATGGGAGTTTGGCTGGGGCAAACAGGGCAGTAGTAAGCGGCCACGGGGCAGCAAGATCAGCCTCTACCGCCACATGTGGCTGGAAAGGAGTGGGAAAAAGCCAAAAATGCAGAAAAGTGGCCTCAGCACACAGAGCATAGAGCTTAAAGTCCTTAAATGCCTCCGCATGACATCGGAAGAGTGAGAGTGTCATACGCGATACTGGGCTGCCTACCAGCCCAGGCCAGAGAGATAAGCAATGAGCAGACCCTGCGAAAAAAAGTGGGCAGGGAGGGGAACAGGTACGTTCATGATTCGACCGGCTAACAACAGAGGCAACTGGCTCCATAGGGGAATCTTGGACTCAAAAAAGTCTACGGCACAACCTAAGTTAGCCCTCCAGAGTTCGTCCACGTCCCTGCTCAGCCAGATACATGAATAGCGAGTAGGGCCTGACGCCCACACAAAGGGGTAGTCTGGGGTGAAAGGCGTGGTGCTGTCCGTAAGAGGGAATAGGACAGACTTGTACCAGTTCACCTGTATACCTGAATAGCCACCAAACCATATAATCTTGCGTACCAGAGGGCTTAGATTTTCTTGGGGGTTGCAGACATATGAGGTGACATAGTCTGCGTACAAGGAGACCAAGAGGGCGCGAGCTGCCAATCTGATGCCCCTCTGGGTGTGATGTTGTCAGAGTCTAGCCGCCAGTGGTTCCATCGGGATAGGGAAGAGCATAGGAGACAGCAGGCACCCCTGACGTTTGCCTCGTCCGATGGTGATTGGATCAGATATTAGATATATATGAAAAGTAACAACCTAGGCAATTATATCAACTTGTCCGTACAATGACAACTGGGAGAAGTAACACAATATCAACTATGGTTCTGTTTTTTATTAGCACAAATTATATATAAAATACATATCTCATTAAAAATCTTTAGTCCATATCCAATATAGACCAAAATGCACGATATTAATAAAACTAAATCAAAAGCAATACAAAAGAAAAAGAAAAAACAGACACAATTAGTGGCACATACAATCAAAATTTTATGTGCCACTAATTGCGTCTGTTTTTTCTTTTGTTCCCCGCCCCATACTGACCATCATTGGAATCGGCGTGTTTAACCAAAGCATGAGCCAACTGCCCTAAATATCCACGAGCAGCTTTACAAGATAATATGCACTGCTTGCCTGGATAAAAGTTGTTGTAGTCCTTATTAAAACCAGTGTTTTAACCAGCTCATGCCGCAAGAAATTGAGAAGGGCAGGGACTCGGAGAAGAACTGTTTGCTCTTTAATTCCTTGTTAAAGGCCGCTGTTTACCTATAGCCACCTTGTTAACCTCAAATCTGGAACCTGTACTGCTTAACATACTTAAGGAGGAGCAGACAAGGTTAGTTTGATAACAGAGCAACCTTTCAGGTAAGAAGCTAAAACACCACTACAACTCAGATAAGCACTGCCAACCACACGGATTACCCATGTACCAGGACCCTGGTACCAGACACCACAATGTATGTGATGTTTCCCTGTTAATTATCTCAAAAGACTTCTGGGCCCCTACTACTCGTGGAGGCTCTTGGTGTGGACCCCTTGGTCCCACCAAGATCATTCGCTGTTTCCCTGGTAATTATCCCAAAAGACTTCTGGCCCCTTACACCCCAGCTTCCTACAGTGCCCCCTTCACCTAAGTGGTGATGGTTCTTATGTATTCGGGCATTCCCCTAGTCGAGGAGAGGCTGTGAAAGCTTGCTTAATCTCCACGGTATAAGCCCACACCAAGATAATATGTAGTGTGCAGGCAAGCATCTTGCGCCCCGGCACTGAAAGATATGCGTACCCTCCTGTATAAGGCATGAATTGTTGAGGAATAGCCAAAGTACTGTACTTTCTTATGGTATCTTGAGGGACCACTTCACGCCACCAGATCCTGTGCCCCTATAGCGTTCCTCTCGTTAGAACTTGTATAACCATTGACGCAATCTTTAACACCGAGTAGCAAATGTCATATGTATTCAAACGGAAGTAACACATCTATACCTAAGTTATAGGGCTTTCAACCACCCCAGTTATTCCTGGTGCTAATTACCCCCAGTAGTTGGCATTAAATTGACCTTGGAAGGATGAAAGGCTGAGTGATCCTAGAGCGGACTCTCCAGGCTGCCATCCCGGATCATGTACGACCCCGCTGCATCCTGCCTGGACCTGTGGCCGTGAGTCATCTCCTTGTAAATATACAGTGAACAACCGACGTGAATGCGGCCACCACTAAATGTAGACAGTTTATAAAACATTTACAATGTACCTGTGAAGCTCCCCTGCTGTATTTCCCCAGAATCACAGAATGTTGATGCCTCCTGGCTAGCACCTGGTTCCAACCGGCTTTGAAGTCAACAGCGCAGGCCGTCGTGCTACATCCACTCCCGTGGATAAGTAACTATTTCATACATTTAAACTGCCAATTTAACCATACCCTGTGCTGCCCATGCTAAGTTTACAGCCGTGCCCACTGGCACTTCACTGACACGCCCTAATACCTGTGAAAGTTGGGCGATCGTGCTGCTCGTTTCAGACCCTCCTGGCTGCATCGTCAAAAAATTGGACCATGTGATTATGAGTCACCTCTATTGAAACCCAGCAAGCACCCTGGCCCTACTTAGAGAGTGTCTACCACTGCCCAAGGGCGGTATAGCGCATTATGGAGAAACAGCTCAACATGCCTGCTTTATACCAACCGATACCCTAAGTGCACCTGATACCAGGTGTGCTGCTTTTGATGGACTTCAGAAACATTGCGTGTCTACCTCCGCCGGCTGGCCACACCCACTCCAAAAATGTTGGTCACTTTCTCTGGAACTTGCTGCTGCCATCTCAGCGAGGACCACATACTGGCAAGAGAAAATGTAAACAGTACTGTTAATTGGGGAAAACACCTACATTCCTATACAATGAAAAGCACAATAGTCCGCTGCACATTCCGTGCCACAATTCTCATACCCCAATTATTATTTTCCCTGCGCACGCTTAGCAGACATTGCACTGCTCTATTTTTTTTGACAAATGCAGAAATGCGTCTAATTTTGATACATTTCACCCAAGGTGTCTGCCATATGTTTCCAAACCAGACACTATTTTAATAAACAATATATCCCGAACACAACTTTTTAAACCATGTTTATGGGTAAATGGATTGTGCTAGCATTGTTTTAAACACAGGGAAAATCACCTACAAATCTGCCATGTATTTCTCCACCCACTACGATCCTGTACCTTAAGATGCCTGAAGAAGAGGTGTCATGCCTTGTTAGGATTGATGCAGGTGCTGCCGTAGAGCTTCAGAAACTGTAAACATGCCTATTTAAAAGTGGAATACTTTGCTAAACAGGTTCCATTGATTTAAGACTACTAAATTTCAATTTTTTTGTGCCGGCAAATTTGCAAATCTGTGCTGCAATCTCCTGGGGGGGGGTCTGCTTAATGGAGCTCCCAGAGACACTGCTCGGGCCACTCCCTTTCACCCCAACACACTCATGCCCCTCCCCCAGTACAAAATATACTCAGCGACATAATCGCAAAATTCATCGCAGCGCTCACTGTGCAGAGCCAGAACCAAAGACAGTGGCAGGCTTGTTTTTCGTTTTGCCTAGGCCTATTATTTGTTCCAGTCTAAGATGTCCAATATGCAAAGTCAAAGAATAGCTTTATTCGATTTCGATTAAAAAACCATAATAGCGCATTAAAAACACATCATACAATATAATTTAAAATAAAACAGAGAATATGCTACATATCTTATTACATACTGGAATGTAGTCTATACATAAAAAGTAATAGTTTCTAAACATCAATATACTTGAATGAACTACCACATTCTAAACTTAAGCCATCGTAGATCTACATCTAATGGCAAATTTTAGGAACTTGGAAACAGCGCATATAGTCATTTCATCCTGTAACAAGAGCAACTTAAATAGAGCTGGTCTACATTGCATCAAACTCCAGATTTTCAGCAAAGGTATTAAGTATCTCTTTCTTCCCCATACATAACATTTACAAAATAATATACAATGTATAGTGGATTGCATAGAAGAGACATCGCATGGGCATTTAGTTACATTTTTTGACCAGTCAATAGTAGTTGGAAAAGTCAATAGTCTAAAATAACTACCAGTTCTCAGACGTGCTAATAGCATTCTAGTATAACTAGATTTTTCTGGCGACAAGTAGGACTGTAAGCCCAGCCCTTGGATCAGTAATTGATGTTGAATCACAGTCGACTTCTTCCCCTCTGAGCGCCAACGTTGATCCTCAAGAAAAGCAAAACAACACTCTTTCAATGCCTTTCTAGAAATTGCAGATAGTGAGGATGGCGTATCATAAAATTCTAAGTGTCCTATGTTAGTTAGACATTTTTTTACATAGGAAAGCCATTGTATATTGCTAGACCCCTCATGTTTAATGCAGTCCATAATGATCGCCCTATTAAAATCAGTTGCAGTTGAGGTCTATACCTTGTGCCATAACAGCACAGGACTCATCTTAATTAAATCGACTATATAGACCACAGCAACTTCCTTATGACACACATAAGTGGAGGTAGATTTGGGGACGGCTAACAGATAGCGTAGGAAAGCGTTTTCCTTTACTTGAATTTCTTGGGAGTCTGCCACCCCCCAAATTCCTGCCCCATAAATAGCGGTTGATACGCATTTGGCTTTATAAATATCAATCAAAATGCGCACAGGTCTACCCCCCAGTTTGTTCGCGAACTGTTTCACAGCACCAATAGCACGTGAAAAAGCTAGGTTCCTAGTAGAAATAGCCGTAGTCCAAGAGCCTCTCTTATTAAAAACAATCCCTAAGTATGAAAAGGTGCAAGTTAGTCATATCTTTGACTTTCCTAAAAATGTTTTACAAGAAATGTTATTCTTTGATGTGCAGCACATGGTGAACGTTTTCCCAATGTTAATCTTAAGGCCCCTTGATCCCATAAACACTGAAAAGCTAGTTAGTGCCTTCTGCAGACCTACTTGGGTTCTCGCCATTATGACGGCATCATCAGCATAAAGTAAAAAAGGCACTGCCGTACCATCAATTTGCGGGTAGTCCACATCTAGTTTAGTTAAATGGTCGTCTGCCACCCCATTAATATATAAATTAAAAAGAAACGGCGCCAAGATACAACCTTGGCGTACGCCTTTCTTTATAGGGAATTTGGAGGAGCATTCGCCTTTCTTTCCATAACGCACCATTGCCCCTGCCCCTCTATATAGCTCTTTCAAAAAGTTAAGAATATTGACATCTATAGCTAGGTCTTTCAGGGTATCCCACAATACATCATGACTCAAACAGTCAAAGGCTGAGGACAGGTCTACAAAGGTCAAGAAAATGTTACCCTTTTTTGCCACCGTATATTTACATGTTAATAAGGCCAAATTGAGGCCTTGTTCAACGGTGCCAAGACCTGATTCAAAACCATACTGAAATTTGGAGAGAATGCCCTCTTCCTCAGCCCAAATCTGCAGTCTGTTCAACACGACTCTGCCTGCTACTTTCATCAAAGAATCTAGTAGTGAGATGGGTCGATAGCATTTGGGGTCGTTTCGATCACCCTTTTTAAATATTGGCACTACTATCGCTTCCTGCCACGTAGATGGAAAACATATGATGTTACAACTATTAAGCATGTTGGTCAGGAGCGGTGCCCATAAAGCTACATTGTCTTTATAGATGTCTATTGGGATTCCATCTGGTCCTGGGGCTTTACTATTAGAGCTCTCATCTATTGCCAGTTCTACCTCTGCCATAGAGAATACTATCTCCAAATGGAAAAAACTTAAAGAGGCAGACTCTATGTTTATCAGATCAATAACACTCTAATCTGCCCAAATCATCTTTTTTATATAATTCCGTAAAGTAATTTACCCAGGTATTCTCCTCTATGGCAATCTCTACCAGATCAGATTTCCTCTCCACAAAAAAAGGGGCATTCACCACCCTCCAGAAAGCAGTGTTATCTTTCAGGGAGCAAGCCTTTAACAATGCTTCCCAGGCGGCTTTCTTCAGTTCTTTTCTCCGCTTTTGTAAAGTAGATTTGTAAGCTACTCTGGCGGACCTTATATCCAATTTATTTTTAGGTATCTTTTTTAAAGTTTGTTTTAAATGGTAATGCGCTTTACTGCACTCGGATTTAAACCAGCCCTCAGCCTTAAGCCTCCCACCTTCCCGTGTTGACCCTATCAGTTTTTCACAAATTTTTGCAGAGATCTTGTCAAATGCTGCAATTACCGCAGATGGATAAGCATTTTCCTTCTTCTTCTTCTTTTTTGCTTCTTTTTTGCTAAGCATTTTCCTCAAGGCAGGTCATGAATTGTTTAAGATGACCTGCTACTAGATTCTGTAGAAAATTTATAGGATTAACCCTGTTCCATTTTATTGCGTATCCGTTTGTTCTGGTCAGGGAAATCCCATGACGGTACAAGTTTTCTACAACATCTGGCATTTGTCTATCACTTAGACCCATGTCAAAAAGTTAACTAATCGGGAAGTGATCGCTGAGAGCGATATCCTCTGTTTTAAACCCCAAGACACTACAATAGTGGCAAGTTGTAACTAGGGTATAATCAATGACAGAACTAAAACCCCGCCCGTTAAAGGTGGTTTGAAAGTTAACCTGGGGATTACACAACTCGTTCGCAAAACTTAAATCCCACTCATGTATTAATTTATTGAACAAGTTCCCGGGCGTAGAATGCTCAAAATGGGTACAGGGTTCACCCTTGAGATTGACCAAGCCGCAAATGTCTAAACTACTGTGAGGGCATATGTGGCAGTTAAAATCACCCGTCAGGATAATGCGTCTTTCATTTTGTTCAGGTCCTGTTCCCCTGTGAAGAGCACTGCTTAAATCTTCAAAAACCTTTATTTGATCATCTTTTGGAATGTTGTTATACAAATTAATCAAGATGGTATATTGAGTGACTCCCCGCACTACCGGAGTTACCGGAGAAGGAAACAGGTCATACGCTTGCATCAGCGCTGTATTAAGACTGATTCTGCGAGTACACCTGCACAGTTTTCATGGACTGTTCGAGTGGAGAGACCGGAAGTGCTTTTGGAAGTGCACTGGAGCGCGGCGCAGTGAAGCGGCTGCAGGAGTGGTGCCGAAGAACTGGTGCCGTAGAAAAAAGCTAGAGCCGTAATCAGAGCGGCGGTGGCGGCGAGCTGGGGACCGAACCTCGGAGGCAGTGAGCTATTGGCATTTTGACAGCCTGAGCCTGAGTCGGAGTCGGAGCCAGAGCTGTAAGTGTTTTTCATCCTGTTCCCAACACTCCTGAAGGCAGATCACGTCAAAATTTCCAATAAATGACAGGAAAATAGGGTCCTTAGCTTTGTTAAATAGCCCAGCTATGTTCTAAGATAGGAGGGCCATTTTACCCCTATAGGCTGGCCGTTGGAGTCTTAGTTCGGAAGCAGTAGAATCAGGAACCCCTTTTGGCCAAACTTCAGAATCTACATACTTTCTATCCTCCCCAACCTCCTCAACTAAGAGCTTATGGCTCGTTAAGATATTTATTTCTCCGCCACTCAGATTATTAGTCTCTACCAACTCCAGATTTCCCACTCCTGGTGTTAGTGGGCATTGCATAAGAGGCGCTACAGCCATTTCTTCATCCCTATTCTGCATGTTAGATTTTACAAATGGGTGTTGAGTAGTATGTGCTACAGCTGATTCTTGCTTCATAGTCTCCAAAGTAGATTTAAGACAGCAGTAGGACCGCTCCTTTGCTCCACTATTGGGCTTGCTAAACCCCTCGTAGTCTCCACTTAAGAAACCGTTATCTGATGGCAGTCAATCAACCATCTCTAAACAACTAAAACTATTATAGGTCGGGATGCCCCTCCAGCCTTCCATGAATGCTGCTTCTCTATTTATAATTCCTCCCTTTTCCTAGTTTGACCCAACCACGGCACCCTGCGCACCATTAGGTTCCTACTAGTCCGATGAAATGGTAATGGTCGATTGGTGTTAAGCCAGTGTTGGACTTTATTCTTTAAGGACCAACTGGGTTCCTCTGTGTGATCATTCAATTCAGGTACCCCAGTCATAACCACCACAAATAGGCTTGCTTCCGGGGGCAAATTAACAGCATGTCTCCCCCCTGGGACACCCTTGTGTAAATCCCTTCTAGGGGGGTGGAGTTAAGGGCCTAGGTGTAATTACATCCTGTCTAGTTTGCACAGTAGTGTTTGTGGGTTTATCTATTATTTTCCTCACTATGGCAGAAGGAGTCTTTGGCTTTACATTTGCCGCTGGGGCAATAGCTTTTTTAATCGATTGTCCAACTAAGTTATTTTTGCTCTGATTAATACCCTCAACCTTTGAAGCTCCAAGAGAGGAAGGATTTTTAGAGACTGCACTCAGGGCCGCTAACTGTTTTTCAATATGCGTGAGTCTAGTCTCTATCGGGAGTAGGTGAGATTTAAGAAGCTCACCGAATCTTGTTAAAAGTTGGCTATTAAAGTCGCGATTGCCACAATCGCTACCCAGGATAGTCGAAGCCTCAACATTTTCTAAAAACAAAAGCTCAGTTGATGCGTCTAAATGTATGTTGCCCTGCCCTTTCTGTAAATTAGGGTTTACATTTTTGCCTTGCACACAGGACTCCTTGGCCCCTGGTCCTTTTGCTTTTTTCTTTTTCTTAGGTATAGCACCCTCTCTCCTACCCCTGGACTGCCTAGGACTTATATCATCTTGTGCATGAATCATAACTAGTTCCGGGGTCCATTTTAGAGACAGGTTTAAGTGAGAGTCAGTTAACAGTTGTGACGCTGACAAATCTACCTTATTTGGGATACTATGTACGTCAGCACGCACCTCTAGTAAGGGGCCTGACTCCTTAGCCTGCGCCGGAGTTTTTGCTAATGCAATAGGACCAAGAGATGATCTTTTAGCTAAAGCTAAATCTTGGGACACTCTATGTTCCATAAGAATGATGCCTTGATCTATAACTTCTTTGGCCCTTGTGATAAAATTGTCTAATGGGCCAATTATTTGTGCCCCAGTTGCCGCAGTTTTACTTCTGCTGCCTCTTGTAGTCATTTTCAGGGAAGGTTACAAAAAAATAATACAATTGATACAATGTATGCTGACGAGTACCTGCTGCTATATATACAATAAATCACAAACAGCAGAAAAGGTAAAATATAGATACAAAGAGGACCACTGCGGGAAAGAGGACTAAAGAGGATGGGCCCGGCCCGGCCTTAAGCGGTCTCTAACGGGCTTAAACGGGCCCGCCCTTGGCCCAGGCTTTGCCCGGCGCACGCCCGCACGCGTCCCACGTGAGCGGATGGGGTGGAGACTAAATAGCACAAGGTGGGGCGGGAAGAGGACCAGCTGCGGCAGATCACCAGCCGCTCTGCATGCTGGTCCTCGCAGTCCCGCAAAATGCGTTACACACAAGGGCACTTCCACTCCGACCCTTATGTTCAGGTTTCCGTCCCCTCAGCTGTTCCAAAGTGCTTCAAACACGAGTGGCGCCCGCGTAGCGGGATACACGAGAGGTGGTGGTTTTCACAGCGTGGGTAAAGGGTAAATCAACAGCAGGCCCTGCAAACTCCGGGCTCTCCCCTCCAAACAACGCGACAGCAGCACCAATATGCATGTCCAATATGCATTTATTCAAAAGTAAATTACATTTCTTAAATAAAGAAATTACCACATCCTGTTAGCCCTGAATAGTCAACTACTTCATTTCTGGCCCGTTTATACTCATTCATTTATTATTAGTTTTGCCCCGTTTTGTTAAGTCTTAAAGCCTTTTGTGCCTTATTGTGTAACAAGAAACAATCCATTAATTGGTCTCCGTTGCCCTCTCATAAAAATTGGATTAACTGAATAGCAGAATTTGTGTAAGGGTTTGCTTTATCTTTTGTACATGTATGATTGTTTTATGATTGAGTGTGTTCCAATAGCGCTGATGATGTTGCAAGCATATCTGCTCTGTATTTGGAAAATGTATTTTCCTATCTTACACGCAAATCCTTCACTGCACCTTGTCACTCTGCTCCCAGCACTTCCTGCAAGTCTGAGAACGCCCCCAATTCATTTCCTGAAGTCGCCACAAAGCCAAAAGAGAAATGCCCAAGAACAAACAACCGGTGCCAAGACGAGCCCAGGCTGTATGTAGTCAGAAGGGACAAAAATACGGCCCTCAACAAAGTTCTCCTCCTCCAAAAACACCTCCTAAAGTAATTCACGCCCTCTTTTTTATCTGAAGGAAGACCTCCCATCACTGAAAACTATTCTCCATGACTATGGAAGTGCCTTTCCAGTGTGTTCTGTTAGTTTGAGCGTTTACCATGTATTGCAGTATTATCCTTGTACCTGTGTATGGTACCCTTTTGTAACTTGCACACGTCACTTTTTTCTTGTAACACACTGCTTGATACCTCTCACATTTTGTTTGCTGTTGATACTTGCACAAGTGCCACCATTGCCTACGTAAAGTTTGTTCTTGTGCCTCTGGGTATAGCATATATTGCAGTATAATACCTCTAATTGTACTTTGTTTTCTCTTATAACCTGCACACTTGTCACTTTTTCCTCCTGTATTGCGCTGTTTGCTACCTCATGTATTTTGTTTGCTCACAATTGTCACTTTTACCTCATGTAACTTATCGTCTGCTTTTGTAATTTTGTTCATTTGTAATTTTCTGTTCCTATTGTGAAGCGCTCTGACGCCTTCGGGTAAAGTTCGCGCTATATAAAAACGCATAAATAAATAAAATAAATAAACAAAAAGAAGAACCAACACCTCCCCCCCCCCCCCCCCCCCCCCCCACACACACACACCTACAGCCTTAAATACCTGCTAGGTTTCGTTTCTGCTAAGTTTCATTTCTCCGGCCCTCACGATGACATCACCACCTCAGCTAGCCAACCCCCTTCCTTGCCAGGGGCCCCAGAGGAGGTTCAGCAGCCCCATGAAATAGCGGAGGAGGTTGGATACATATAGAAGAAATATGTTCTATAGCTGCCTAGATGCCAAGACAAATTGCAAGAGGGAATAATACATTCAGCAAAGTAATGTTTCTTCTAGAGGAGTGAACGGGAGAAAGGGGAGAAGTCTAGCCTTTCTGCTTTCACTTTCGAGGACCTGATATTCAAGCTCCTCGAGGGACAATTTCCAGTAATAGCTACGGAGGTGCAGCGGAGAGAAGGAGTGGGACTTTCTGATCGGCACTGAAGCCACCTCAGGCTCAGGGTACAGTGTTCCTCCCCCTCCCTTATCCACAAGCAATTTCAATTTGTAACCACTGGATTTGCACCGCATCCCCGCTCCACCACCTGCTCTCTCGAGCCATCTGTGTGCCCCGTCACCTCAGTGTGTCCATCTCCTTCACCCCTGTAAACACCGCGCCACTACGTCAGGGAATTTGCACACGTTGCCAGCATGGCAGAGCCTGGATTTTCTATTCTTGCTACAGCCGAGTCGGCTTTAGATGAACAGCAGGTGAAAGTTTTGTACAGACACCTGTCTGTGCGTAGGAATGGAGGAGGGGATTGCGAGGTGACCCAGCTCAGCCCGACAGAGTGCAGGATCACCTACACCTCAAAAGACGGTAAGAAGTCCGACGATCCTAAAAATATGACATTTTACCTCTAGTTATCGTAAAAGTGAACTGCAATCACAAGAGCTGCCCTGGGTCGAGGGTGGCATTTATCGTACCTCGCATTCGAAATGTATTATTGCACTTGTTCTTAGTTTATGGGGAAAAACATGCAGAGTTTGGTAGTAAGTGTACAAAAATCACTGTTACAACCAATATTGTACTTTTTTTCACTGGTAAATCCCGGCTCTTTGACCATCCGAAATTTACCGTCGGACGTGAAATTTAAAGCACCGAACTACTTTACCCTTAGATATACTCCTCGGAAATCCGGAAAAAATAGCGTACATAGGACAGAAAAGTGCTTTCCGGCTCTGCAATTTTCCCACCTATTTAAACCATGTTTGCACCTGCGGAGAAAGGGCATTTAACTTAGCCTCATGAAAATATTTTTTTGCAAGGAAGGTGGGGAAAAAGTGTGGCAAAATAGCGACTTTATCTTCCGCTTTTTTATCGTACTTTTTCTCTTACCTCTCATTTATACTTGACTTAGTATGATATGTATCAAGGTACCAATTTGCGATTCTGTAATTGCGATTTTTAAAAAATCGCAATTTCAGAATCGCAAATTGGTATGTATCAAGAAAATCGCATTTTATTAGCGATTTCCTAACATTCCTTATTTGCGAATTCGCAATTAAGGAATACTTTCCCATTCATTTCTATTGGCCAGGAGGCCCCTTGGAAGGAATGGGAAATTTGCGATTCGCAATTTGCTAATCGTTTCGTTTCGTTTCAAAAATCTTTATTTCGATCACAGATCATAAAAGATACATAACAAAATATACACAGTTATAAACGTATTAAACATGATGTGATCCAATCGTTAAGACATTAAAATACATTAAAAGAAGAACAGAGGGTACAGTGTACTGTGCTAAAGTCTATCAGGGGGTCTGTTATACAAGTCTTTTCAGCACGCGACTACGAGTAAACCACAGGGAGGTTAAAAATTTTGAAAGTGCAAAGACAACAATAGGAGAAAGATCTGTCTTTAAGACTCTATAGGCAGGTTGGAAGGATCTGAAGCCCAAGTTCCTGAGTAACGGGACTAACCAACGTTTCCTGCTCCTCTCGTAGCCCTTGCAGAAGAAAACCGCGTGAACTTCATCCTCCTTCGGATGAGCACAGACAGGGCAAGTTGCTATGGTGGAGCGAGGAGACCAAGACGCTGTAAAAAATGCTAGAGGGAGGCATCCGTATCTCCATTGAAAGAATAGTTTCCTCGTTAGCAGAGGGGAGATCGCATCAAGAGTACTTTCGAGACAGTAAGAGTCTTTCGCTTTCAGGAATAAGTGTGTCAGGGATCCTTCACGGCTGTCATTGATAGCTCTTGTGAGCATCAGTTCGTAGTATGCTCTCGCGAGTACCTTCTTTGAAATCTTTGTACAGGAGTTGGAAGGATCCGTCCATAGTTCCGGGTAGCCCAGATCCTCGAGCCTTCCCTTGACATAGGTCAGCCACGGGATCCTCGTGGCATTCCGCAGCTGCAAGAATTCCTGGAGTTCCTCTCTGTAATTTAAGAGATCGGGGCTGCACCACAAACGCCTCCAAAAGGTTAGGGGTTTAAGACCTAGCTCCTCTGTTATTGGTCTTACTCCCAGATCTAATCTAAGGGGGAGTAATGGAGTGCTCTGGGGGAGGGCAGTGACCTGTCTCAGGAATTTATTTTCGGTGGACTGTAACTTTGGGAGATGAGTGTGACCCCAGAGCTCACCCCCATATGTGACACCCGCCCGTGCTTGAGTTTTATATATGTGAATAATTGGGGTTAGTGGACGATAAAAGGATTTGTTCGCCAGGCGCATAGTGCCACCCGCCAACTGTGCCAGTTTGATGGTCACTTTGGCCTGATGAGACGTCCACGATAGATGTTCGTTTAACGTGATCCCCAAATATTCAATATTGTGCACACGTTCCAGTTGTGTTGTGCCTAGCCTGGGTGGGGCTCGATTCTGGGGGTTGGGGTTCAGGATCATGAACTTAGTTTTTTGGGGGTTGATTTCCAATCCCCGATCATTACAAAAGTCTAGAAAACCGTCCAAAATGCGCTGAATCCCCATGGGGGATTTAGACAGCAGCAGGGTGTCGTCTGCAAACATGATTGCAGGCACCCTGCTGCCGGTCAATTTTGGGGCATCGGAGTTGGGGATCCTGTTTAGGTGGGCAACAACCCCGTTCACAAAGATGCAGAACAGGGTCGGTGCGAGCACGCAACCCTGTCTCACACCTCTGCGAACGGGGAACCTTTTGGTTAGTTTGCCACCTTTGCCACACCTTACGCGAGCGTAGTTGTTGTGGTGGAGTCTCATCAGGATTGTCAGGATGTCAGTAGGGACATTCAACTCTTCCATGACTCTCCATAGCCTCGCTCTGGGAACCAAATCAAAGGCGGCACGTAGGTCTACAAAGATGGTATATAGACTGCCGCCCTCGATTACAGCTGTTCTCCAGTAGAGGAGATTTAGCCTGAAGATTTGGTCTATGGTTGATACACCCTCCCTGAATCCTGCCTGGTAAGGGGACAAAATTTCCATTTCTTCGGTCCAGGCCTGCAGTCGATTCAGAATCAGTCTACCGAACAATTTTTGGGATATGTCGATTAAACTGATAGGACGATAGTTGGAAGGGAGCAGGGGGGATCCCTTTTTGTAAATTGGGACCACCTCTGCTCCCCTCCAAGTATCGGGCACCTCCAGTCCCCCCGCAATGGCATTGAATATTAGTGTAAGATAGGGTGCCCATATCCCGGGTTCCTGCTTAAACAGGTCCCCGGGCACCCCATCAAGTCCTGGGGCTTTTCCGGCAGCTAGGCCTTTAATGGCGTCCCTCACTTCTTTTTCGGTGAAAACAACCCTAGTGGGACAGGATGAAATTGTGGGACCATCTCTGTTCTGTTCACCCCCACCCTCTGCGTACAGGGCCTCAAAGTGGGTCTGCCATACCGTAGGGGCTATATTGGGCTCTATTGCGGAGGATAAATCCTCCGTGCCGTTCGCCACTACGCGCCAAAATTTACGGGAATCTCTAACTGTTAATGCATTAGTGAGGTTTTCCCATTAGTCGTGGTCCCATTCTGCCCTTGCGTTCTCCAGGAGGATTTTATATGATCTTCTCCTGGCGCGGATTTCATCTTTGTTATGGTGTTCCTTTATAGCAAGTAGCAAGTGGGCCTTGGCTTCCCTGCAAGCGGCATTATACCAAGATGTCTTCGGTTTAGGGCCATTCCTTTGCCTTGCAGATGAGAATAGGTCCTGCTCTAGGGTGGTGATGATGCCTGCATGTATTTGTGCAAGCTCTCCTCTAGTTGCATCGTCTAAGACCCTAGTTCCTAGCTGGAAGGCATCCTCCAGTAATGGGATTATCCTTTCATATAGCCGGGATATTCGTTCTGGGTTGCTGGCCAGTTTCTCCCACTTGACCTTCCTACGATTATTTTCAAGTAGGAGGCCCGTTTTATCTTTGTCCGACCCATTGATTATTGCCTCTCTCCCAGGCAGGGAATAAGTCAGTTCCAGGGAATTGTGGTCACTGTCTAATCTTGGGGTGACTTTAAAGTCGACTATTGCTGGCCACATAAACAGTTTGACCATAATATAGTCCAATCTGGATTCGCTGCCGGGTTTGTTAAAAGTATGGGTACTTGGTGTGTCTGATTTGGTACGACCGTTGCATGCCCTTAAACCAAGGTTAAGGGTGAGGGCAGTTATCTGTAGGGCTAAAGGAGTCCAGGCCCGTGGGGGTGGTGCCACCGTCTCAGGTATAAGCCAATATGAATCTTCCTCCAGGGAAGGACCATCACGTAGCCCAGGCAGTGGTTCGTATTGAGCATTGAAATCGCCTCCTACCAGGCAAGCAAGTTCGCTTGGGATTCCTTCTAAGAGCTTGGCTAGCTCATCCACTGTGCCAGATTCTTTGTGCATTGGAACCGGCCTTGAGTAGATATTGATTACTAGCAACTTCGATGAGTCCGGCCACTCAAGTGAGACAGCCAATAGATCATCAGAAGCGGTCTCTAAATAAGTAGCTTGGCAACCTAAGTCCGTGGCTACCCATGTAGTTAGTCCCCCAGATGGCCTACCCCTTCCCCCCCATTTAGCTGCTTTAAAGAAGGAGGCAAAACCCGGGAATGCTCTTTCTTCGCGCGCCCAAGGTTCTTGTAGAAGAATTATATTTTTTGATCTGATGTATGTACCCCATTCTGTGCAATCTATTTTGCTAGCAAGGCCTGCCACATTCCAAGAAATCACTGTTATTTCTAGTGGTTGGGTGGAGGCCGTGCCCATAAAAACCGAGTTGGTAGTAGTACACTCGTGGGGCGGCCGTGGATTTGTGGGGACGAGGAACGTACCCTTGGGTCTGTTATCAGGGGAAGGAGAGGAAGGCGTAACGCTTGGGACCTGTCTGGGATCAACTGTGGCAGGTGCTAAAAAATAACTATCAGCAGCTGTGGTGAATTTGGGCTCGTTTGTGGGAGATATTTGAGTTGCGCTCCCCTCATCAACCGCATGTCAGTCTACCATTTCAAGACTGCTGTATCGGTTATGGGTAGATAAATAGGCGGGGTAGTGTATTCTATGTGGCCCTGGAATTCCCCTCCTGTGTCCACCACCTCCCCCCCTCCTTCTTGTGACAGTTTCCCAGCCGGCCTCATCCCCATATGTAGGGAACTGCTCTGTTGGTCTTTCCCTGTGTGACGGATAGTTGTTGTTCTCCCTGTGACAGTTTTCCCAACCCTCCAGCAACTCCTGGTGGTACCTCCACCTGTGGTCCTCAAGGTTATACAGATTTGAGGGGTAAAAAAATGAGAGGGGTAATGGTTGGATGGTGCTAGCAAAATCCTCATCAGCAGCACAGGTACAGATATATGCGGCTGTATTCGGATCTCTGAAGGTGACCAGAATACAGTCACCTCTAATGGATTTCTTAGTGTAGCCCACCCACGTTGCCCTCCTAGCCATGGATATATCGCTAGTAGTTCCTCTCGGTAGCGGTCTGTTTACGGAGAGCCAGTTGATTACTTTGTTTTTGAGTGAAGTGGTGGATTCAAATGTGGTGGAATTTAGTTCAGGAACCCCCGCCAGAACTAGAGTGTAGGGTGCTGCTTCTGGGGGGAGGTTTATGGATTTAGGTTTGGGAGTAGTATTAGGTTTCTCTCCAGTAGTAGGAGGACCTCTCTTAGCTTTAGCCGGAGGCGGAATATTATCTTTCAGTGGAAGGGTTGATTTTGGGGTAGCAGTTGCCGTTTGTTGGGTAGGGATAGGGGCCTTGTTTGCAACTAGTGATGCCGGAGCGTTGATTGGTGCAGGTTGTGAGGGTTTGGGATTAGTTTGTGGGGGCTTATTATTTATTGTTGTGGGAGGACCATTGCCTTTGGTGGATTTTGGTCCTGGTCCATCTCTTGTTGTTTTGGCCCCACTGTTAACAATTTTCCTTGAGTCGGCAAGTTGCACGGTTGCCTTTTCGATGCTAACTAGTCTAGCTTCGATCTTGATAAGTCTTGCCTCAAGGGGGCTCAGCAGAGACCTAACTAGTGTGCCTATATCCTCTAAAGTGATGTCGTCTGAGGTAGTGTCTAATGGTGCGTTGTTGCTGAGTTGTGGTAGTGAGGTTGAATTGATCATTCTAGGGGGAGATGGCGGTCCTGATATATTCACAATAGGGTCAGAGGAAGCACCTTTCTCCCTTTTGCCTCGGACTTGCTTGGATTTCGGAGTTTTGGTCCTATGATCTTCTTTATTTTGAAGCCCCTGCTTCTTTTTAGGAATAGCCCCTTCCCTAGTACCCCTATTGCTATCTAAGTTGGTTCCTGCAACTTTGGCTGTCTCAATGTTCTCTGTGGTTATAAGCTGGGGAATTTGGGTGTTAGGTAGGGCCATAAGGCTCATGTCCTCAAAGTCACTCGGGACCTCAATAGTGAGCTCGGGGTTGGTGGGATTAGTGACTGGGAGTGGACATGTTGCCTGGTCTGTGCTATGGCTGTTTGGAAGACCAGATCTGTTTTCTGGGGTTCTAGCTTGGGCCATAGGGCCCATTGAAGATCTCCTTACCCAGTCTATTTCTTGTGAGATTCTGCGCTCCAAAACCTCGATTTCCTCAATCAAAAGGGAGCCAGCTTTAGCAAAGTAAGTGTCAATAGGGCCTTTAACAGCCCCGGATGCAGCTAGTGAAGAAGTTTTGCTCCTGGTTTCCCGTGTACACATTTTACTAACGGTTCAAAGACCTTTGGATACAGGCAAAGAGGGGGGGCCCGGACCGGACTCTCACATACTCGAACGGCCTCAAACGGCCCGCTCTTTGCCCGGTCTTCGCCCCGCGCTCCGTCCCGCGCGCGTCCCGCGTCGCGGTGGTGCTGAGGCCAATGAAGTACAAGAAGGTTGGGGGCGTGGCCGCCGGGGGAAGAGGCAGCAGCTGTGAAGAGCTGGGGCTGCTGGTCCTCGCAGTCCCCCGGTAGGCTCCACGCACTGTGCACTTTTAAGTTAACTCGACCTGGGAGCGCGTTATCTCTCCACCGGCTGTGGAGCCGCTCACACCAGGGAGCAGAGGGTCACAGGGCAGATGAGCGGCACCCGCGAAGCGGGTGTCGCGAAAGGTAGCAGAGTTAGCAGGGCTGGAGGCAACGAAAGTCTGTCTCTCTCCTCACACGCGAAGGGAAAATCCAAAGGCACCCACTCAGCAGACACACCCAGGTGTTGATAAGGCTGAAGGCTGGGGGCGTGGCCGCCGGGGGAAGAGGCAGCAGCTGTGAAGAGCTGGGGCTGCTGGTCCTCGCAGTCCCCCGGTAGGCTCCACGCACTGTGCACTTTTAAGTTAACTCGACCTGGGAGCGCGTTATCTCTCCACCGGCTGTGGAGCCGCTCACACCAGGGAGCAGAGGGTCACAGGGCAGATGAGCGGCACCCGCGAAGCGGGTGTCGCGAAAGGTAGCAGAGTTAGCAGGGCTGGAGGCAACGAAAGTCTGTCTCTCTCCTCACACGCGAAGGGAAAATCCAAAGGCACCCACTCAGCAGACACACCCAGGTGTTGATAAGGCTGGGGGCGTGGCCGCCGGGGGAAGAGGCAGCAGCTGTGAAGAGCTGGGGCTGCTGGTCCTCGCAGTCCCCCGGTAGGCTCCACGCACTGTGCACTTTTAAGTTAACTCGACCTGGGAGCGCGTTATCTCTCCACCGGCTGTGGAGCCGCTCACACCAGGGAGCAGAGGGTCACAGGGCAGATGAGCGGCACCCGCGAAGCGGGTGTCGCGAAAGGTAGCAGAGTTAGCAGGGCTGGAGGCAACGAAAGTCTGTCTCACACGCGAAGGGAAAATCCAAAGGGAAGAGGCAACAGGGGCCCTGTGGGGCCCCCTTTGTTTCCTCACCGCCACACTATTCATGGCGGTCAAACTGCCATGAAAAGTGTGGCGGTGAGGATACTCCTAATATGCTTGGTGGTGCAGCTCTGGTGCCAGCATATTAGGGGCCTCAGACCACTGTGCCACCTCCAGGGATTGTGGATCCTTGGTGGCAGCAGCGGTCTTGTTGTGGTCCAACCGTCATAGTCCAAATGCGGCGGGCGGACCACCAGTCTGGAGATCCATAGACCCCATAAACAAACAACTAGAGAGTCAGGGTTAGGGTCACTCCTGTACCCCTTGGTTAACTTATTAACAACAACAAAAGAGTGACATAAATATTGAGAAATCAATCGTACATGATTCCTTCAATTAAATTGTCACTTTGAAGAAAACCATAATTGCCACAAAATAACTCGGGTGAAAAAGGAAAATAAATATTTTCTTTAAAAGAACCCTCACTCACCAACCTGGTTGGTGACATGCTTCATCATTGGGTTCGCACTGGGGAGACCGAATGTCCCCCCAGTGATTTACAGCGGAGCTGGTTCTTTTCGTTGTGAAAAAGTTAAAAAAAAGTGATGATAATGTGAGTGATTTAAAACATGCCTGGTTGTAACCTGTATTCACTTTAATAGAGGGCCAACCAGCATCGGTTAAAAACAAGTGAAAAGGACTATTCAGAGTTTATAAATTGAAACCCCGTGTCCTACAAAGTGGTGGTCAACATGTTTCTGCTATGTAGAGCATGGTTCGCTCAGCATTCTTCAGGACCTCAATAATGATCCTCCGATGGAAGGTATGTAACTGTTACAACACGTTTTTTACCACGCATACTGTTACCACGCATACCATTACAACGCAGGATCCTTTACAACTCATACCTTTACAACGCATAACATTACATCGCAGATACTATTACAACGCATGCCATTACAACGTAAGTATAGGTAAGTATATCATTTTATTTTACCTTTTTTTTAATTACCAAAATATTAAAAATAATTTAAATTAATTAATTAAAGTAATTTTATATATAGTTTGGGTTTTGGGGTACATGGGTATTTTTAGGGTTCAGGGCTGGGTTTGGGTTTTGGGGTACATGGGTATTTTTAAGGTTCAGGGCTGGGTTTGGGTTATGGGGTACAGGGGTAATTTTAGGGTTCAGGGCTGGGTTTGGGTTATGGGGCACAGGGGTATTTTTAGGGTTCAGGGCTGGGTTTGGGTTTTGGGGTACAGGGGTAATTTTAGGGTTCAGGGCTGGGTTTGGGTTATGGGGTACAGGGGTATTTTTAGGGTTCAGGGCTGGGTTTGGGTTTTGGGGTACAGGGGTATTTTTAGGGTTCAGGGCTGGGTTTGGGTTTTGGGGTACAGGGGTAATTTTAGGGTTCAGGGCTGGGTTTGTGTTTTGGGGTACAGGGGTATTTTTAGGGTTCAGGGCTGTGTTTGGGTTATGGGGTACAGGGGTAATTTTAGGGTTCAGGGCTGGGTTTGGGTTTTGGGGTACAGGGGTATTTTTAGGGTTCAGGGCTGTGTTTGGGCTATGGGGTACAGGGGTATTTTTAGGGTTCAGGGCTGGGTTTGGGTTTTGGGGTACATGGGTATTTTTAGGGTTCAGGGCTGGGTTTGGGTTATGGGGTACAGGGGTATTTTTAGGGTTCAGGGCTGGGTTTGGGTTTTGGGGTACAGGGGTAATTTTAGGGTTCAGGGCTGGGTTTGGGTTATGGGGTACAGGGGTAATTTTAGAGTTCAGGGCTGGGTTTGGGTTTTGGGGTACAGGGGTATTTTAAGGGTTCAGTTTTTTAAAAATACTTAAATTAAATACATTTATTTTATTAATTTTAATATTTATTTTAAAAAGTATATATATATATATATATATATATATATATATATATATATATATATATATATATATATATATCAATAGACCACTCTTCACACAGCTTTCCTTGCGGCGTCCCAATTACCAAAGGTAAAGAGAGACGGACTCCAAGAAATTTTCTTTTTACCGCAGTTGCAGGTAAAATTTATTAAGCATTTTTATCAATTGTGCATATTCCGAACAGGAAATCCAAACGCGTTTCGGCGTTCTCAGACGCCTTGCTCGCTGGTATATATATAATTTTAAAATTACAATGACATTAATGAATAATGTATTTAATAAATAAAAATAATTAAATATTTATTAATGTCCTTTTTTAAAAAAAAATATAATAAAATTTAAAAATAATATACTTACCTATACTTACGTTGTAATGGCATGCGTTGTAATAGTATCTGCGATGTAATGTCATGCGTTGTAAAGGTATGCGTTGTAAAGGGTCCTGCGTTGTAAATATTGCGTTGTAATGGTATGCGTGGTAAAAGTATGCGTTTTAACGTCATACATCCGCACGCTAAGGCGCACCTTACCGTGAGGATATGTATGTGAAAAAAACGATATTACTCACGGAATTACCCGTGGGGGCTCACCCAGACATCTCTAGGGCCCGCAATCTGTAGAGAGGAAGGAAGGAAAATGGTAATGCGCAGGACAATATAGCATGAAATATCAACGGTTCTCTTGCGAACATACTCTCATGTTCATCAATATGGTCCTGTTATCCGTAAGCACCCATTTAAACCATTCAGAAACACCCTTATGTGACAGAACAATAAAACAAATAAAACAACTGTCGGTCTGATTGTAACAGCAATTCATAACCCCATACATGCTGGGGTCCAATAGTGCCAAACACCTGAAACTCTCAATGTGTTTGTAAAGCGCATAACAACTGTTACTTTCGTTTTTGCGCTACCGTGTGCCTCTATGGCTAGGAGTACACAAATAGTAAATATCAAGTTTAGAATTTTCTAAGCAGTACATGCCCTTGTAAGGAACAATCAAACCCTCAGAAAGTGATTGTGAATGGAATGGAAGTTCATGGCCAAAGCTTAAAAGGACTCACTGTAATCAAACAGGTTCCCCGTTACATGGGCTCACACGGCAGGGGGGTAATCTTCATGCCGTGCTATGTCTAGGTAAAATAAGCACACCAGCAAGAAACGGTCTTAAATTAGATGTCTACGCCATTTTGTCAAAGTATACAGGTTAAGAAACTCGCACAAGCTCTTACTTGTAAGCCGACGACTCCCCGTGGACTACCTATTCCGTAGCACTTCCGTGGCCCGAATACAACTGGGACGCCAGCGCGATGCCGAAAAAATACCCAGCTGGCTCCGGTCACTTATGCACTCTACTGAGCAGCGTCCTTGCGTTGAAGGAAAATTTAAAGGGGAAGTGTTGTTTCTCGTGTCGGATGTCGACAAATTATTATTGGGGATAAGTGTGAGAGGTACCCCTTAACTGAAGTCAAGAGAAATAGGGTTAACTAACCAGTGAAACAAAAGGGATTCCCTTGTACTTAACTACATGGAATGAGCCAAAGGGTCAAAAAACAATTAAACAATACAAATGTATATTAAGAATTCTTACAATTTATTGAAAATACAAAAAGTAAAAAAGAGTGGACCAATGAGAACCCACTCAACACAATTAAAACAATAAAAAAAATGTTGTCATAAACATTCAATATTGGCCAGCAAGATTGAAACACAAAGACAGAAAAGACTGTAAGACATAAAATGTGTACAATACTGATCGTATATTCGGACTCTGTTTTAGACATTATTAATACAATTCCTTGTGTCAATATGTAACATGATATAAAAGCTTAAAATGATTAATTGTTTTTTGACCCTTTGGCTCATTCCATGTAGTTACGTACAAGGGAATCCCTTTTGTTTCACTGACAAGTTATTATTGACATTAATTAAATACCAGTTCACAAGAAGTGTACTAATGTCATCTGATGGCTCTTCATATAGTCATGGTCGTTATGTACGGAGCACTAATAAACGCAGACCTTAGCCTTTATCGCAGGCTCATTCCACATTACGAACGTTTTTTTGTATATGTGTTAACTTTATTGATATGCGCGATCATAAGAGACAGACGGACTAACTAAAGGAATACTTATTCTGCCCCTCAGACCGCAATCCATACCATGAGCCGCCGTGGTCGAAAGTTATCTTAAGGACATATTGGGTGCACCTGAGATACAAAACACATGCTCCTTGCCCTAGTTGTTATGATAACGGGGCAGCTATAGTGTGTGTGAGCTTATCCTTGAATTGAGAGAGGTTCTCAGTGTATAACCATTAAGGTTCCTCCAAATGTGGTCGTAAATTCTAAGCAGGCACCAACGGACATTGATTTCAAGAAAGGCTTTCAGTACATTGTGCCAGGGGTAGCTAAATCCCTCCCATACTGCTCTGGGACAAAAGCAGAGATATATTACACTAATTATGGCGGTAAGTCCAGGGCATCCACATGAGGGGTGATTTAGCGTCTCATTACTGACCCCCAGGGGATATCGTCATTCAAGCCTGAAAGATGAGTGAGGGTTCTTTTAAAGAAAATATTTATTTTCCTTTTTCACCCGAGTTATTTTGTGGCACTTATGGTTTTCTTCAAAGTGACAATTTAATTGAAGGAATCATGTACGATTGATTTCTCAATATTCTTCCACTTAATGTCACTCTTTTGATGTTGTTAATAATGATCCATAGACCCCACCATGGGTTCATCGGTCCATTGGACTGCTGAGCTCGTAATAAGGGACGAAGACACCTACAGGATGGCGGGGAATGCCATTAAAATACTGCCTGGGTCAAGTTAGTAGTTTTGGCTTTTTTAAACACATTTCCCACTTACCTGCGGCTGACAGACTGGTGGTTGTGACCACGTGCCCACCTGTTGCCCCAGAATGCAAAATACGACACCCACCCCAGAATCAGGGGCGCAACTAGACCCAAACTTCAGCGGGGGCTAAGACTTCCACCGAGTGCAAGTGATGATGGTGGCAGTTACAACAGTCTTTTTTGGTGCTCTCCTCCCCATATCCTCATTGTCCATGATTTCCCTCACTAGCACTCTCCAGAAGTGCACTTCATCTCTCCGTAGCCTCTCTCTGACATACATTTCATTTTTTTATAATGCTGCTCATAGTTTGCTCACACATCAGTTCTGTGATCTGCATGGTACATGTTCTTTGCAACAGACACATGAACCCCCCATGCTACTTTACGATGAGTCAAACTTGCAACTAGACAAAATTCTGAACTCTTACTGGTAGGAACATTAATCACCAGTTATCTTGATATTTTAATTGTTGCCTGAAAACTACCTTATGCACGAGCAAGCTTGTGCTTTTAAACCCAAAATATTTTTTTAAAACAGCATCCTACATCTAAGTCAACTCCAAGTGCAGCTGCACCAGTAGCACCTCCTTAAAGCCAGTGCTGCTCCCAGCTCCCAGCAATGGGGCAGGACAAGCATTTCAAGAAATGTGGTGAGAGCTAACCTCGAATCCAATTATATAAGGAAAACGATCTATGTAAGTGTTTGGGTGTAATACTTCCCCAAATTCCGGTAAGCAAAACAAGTCAACAGATTTCTTGTAGATTATTTAAGGGAGAGTAGCCTCTCCCCTGAGAATGTTTTGAAACTTTTGGGATCAAATTTGCTAAAACCCAGCAAACCCTTATGGACATTCATGAAATATTCCAGTACTTTCATGGTGAACCAGGGAACCTTGGCCTTTCCTAGGAGTGGTGCAAAAACAATAGTCGGAGCAAGACGCCGGTAATCTGAGTGGGGAGTACTCTCTGTTGCTCTAGTTTTGAAATACCTAGTGTGGTTATTCTATTGTCTTGGATAAGAGGACTCTAGAAGACTGTTGAACATACATCTGCTTAATACAAGTTTTTGAACATCTGGATTACAGTGGATTTATGAATGGAATTTGGATTAACTTCTATAAGCCCTGTCGAAGTCAGAGATGCGGAGGCATCAGAACTGATTAAACACGTGTTAGATATGTGTGATCTGGAGAAGATTTTTATCATACCTCAAGAATAAAATCATTGTGAATAAGAAAGACTGATTGGACTTTGATTTTGTGATACACATGGTGTTGTGCTCAGAACAATCTATTCTTTTGCTATTCGACTAGTTTACTACTCCTTTTCTGGGGGTATGAGTGGCTGTCCCCTTCCTTGGAGCACACAGTAAAAATAGTTTGTACCAGTTTGAGGGGAACACTAGAAAATGTTTTGCGCCTAAGAATCCTTGCACTATCTGCATTGTTTTTCCAAAAACAATAGTTGAGGAACATAATGTAGCACTATGTCATACATTCACCCCATTGCAGAGATCTGGGCCTAAATCACTGTTTTTTTGCTCACCATGCCATTCCAGTTTGAACCCAGCTTATGCAAATCAGTCTTGACCCGGTGCCTCATGGGAACAGTCTAGCTCGAACTTCCAAGCCAGTTCCTCCCTGGACTGGAAATAAGCATACTAGGACTGGTTTCGGGGTTTCACTCCTCTTCAGCCAGGATAGCTTGATTCCAGTGGCATGGAGGGCACGGGACCCACATCTGGGCCTACCAGTCCCACTCGGGGTGGCAAATTCAAAAACAATAGTTGATGGACAGAATGTAGAACAATGTCATACAATCACCCCAGTACAGAGATCTGGGCCTAAATCCATCGTTTGTTTGCTCACCATGCCATTCCAGTTTGAACCCAGCCATATGCAAATCAGTCTTGACCCTCTGCCTCATGGGAACAGTCCAGCCCGAAATGCCAAGCCAATTCCTCCCTGGACTGGAAACAAGCATCCTAGGACTGGGTTCGGGGTTTTACCCCTCTTCAGCCAGGATAGCTTGATTCCAGTGGCATGGAGAGCACGGGACCCACATCTGGGCCTACCAGTCCCACTTGGGGTGGCAAATGCAAAAACAATAGTTGTTGGACAGAATGTAGAACAATGCCATACATTCATCCCAGTACAGAGATCTGGGCCTAAATCCATCGTTTTTTTGCTCACCATGCTATTCCAGTTTGAACCCAGCCATATGCTAATCAGTCTTGATCCTGTGCCTCATGGGAACAGTACAGTCTGAACTGCCAAGCCAGGATGTAGAAAAATGCAATACATTCACCCCAGTACAGAAATCTGGGCCTAAATCCATCGTTTTTTTGCTCACCATGCCATTCCAGTTTGAACCCAGCCATATGCAAATCACTCTTGACCCAGTGCCTCATGGGAACAGTCCAGCCAGAATTGCCAAGCCAGGTCCTCTCTGGACTGGAAAAAAGCATCCTAGGACCGGTTTCGGGGTTTCACCTCTCTTCAGCCAGGATAGCTTGATTCCAGTGGCATGGAGAGCACGGGACCCACGTCTGGCCATACCCGTCCCACTCGAGGTGGCAAATGCAAAACCAATAGTTGATGGACAGAATGAAGAACAATGACATACATTCACCCCAGTACATCTGGGCCTAAAGTGGCCATGTCTGAACTGGGGTGGCGGAGTTAGCTAAAGAATGATGATGGATTAAACCCAGATCAGTTGACGGTGGTGAGTGCTTGCAATTTTCAGCACTCTGTCCATCATCCCCTTTGGTTTTGCTTTGTTCGCCCTAAGTTGGCAGGCTGATGAGGGTTATGAACCCAAAACTGGTCCCGGGATGCTTGTTTCTGGTCCAGGGAAGACATGGCTTGGCAGTTCAGGCTGAACTGTTCCGCGCCAGGATACTCCGGAGTAATTGTGCGCGCTATAAAACAGCTTAATAATAATAATAATAATAATAATAATAATAATAATAATAATAATGAAGCACATGGTCAGACTGATTTGCATATGGCCATGTCTGAACTGGGGTGGTGGAGTGAGCTAAAGAATGATGATGGATTAAACCCAGATCAGTTGACTGGGGTGAGTGCTTGCAATGTTCAACACTTTGTCCATCATCCCCTTTGGTTTTGCTTTGTTCGCCCTAAGTTGGCAGGGTATGCCCAGACGTGGGTCCCTCGCTCTCTTTGCCACTGGATTCAAGATAGCCTGGCTGATGAGGGTTATGATTGGAAACCGGTCCCAGGATGCTTGTTTCCGGCCAAGGGGAGACATGGCTTGGCAGTTCGGGCAGGATTGTTGCGATGAGGCACAGGGTCAGACTGATTTGCATATGGCCATGTCTGAACTGGGGTGGCAGATTGAGCCAAAGACTGATAATGGATTAAACCCAGATCAGTTGGCTGGGGTGAGTGTTTGCAATGTTTAACACTCCGTCCATCATTCCCTTTGGTTTTGCATTTTCGCCCTAAGTTGGCAGGGTATGCCCAGACGTGGGTCCCTTGCTAATTTTGTCACTGGATTCAAGATAGCCTGGCTGATGAGTGGTATGAACCCGAATCTGGTACCATGATGCTTGTTTCCGGTCCAGGGAAGACATGGCTTGGCAGTTCGGGCTGGACTGTTTCCATGAGGCACAGGGTCAAATTGATTTGCATATGGCCATGTCTGAACTGTGGTGGTGGAGTGAGCTAAAGAATGATGATGGATTAAACCCAGATCAGTTGACTGGGGGTGGGTGCTTGCAATGTTCAACACTCCGTCCATCATCCACTTTGGTTTGGCTTTCCTAGGAGTAGATCTTATTTTTTCAAATATCTTAAGTCAAAAATTACTTCTACTATACCAAGGTAATCGTATTTAGGTCTTGGCTAGGCAGTACATGTGCTGTCTTGTCGAGAGATGCTGTATACAGTATAGCGGGGGAAGCTCTGCCCACTTTCTACCTATCTTCTTGATTGGCTGAAATCCTAAATGCTGCAATCTGATTGGTTTTCGGCAACTTAATCCTGCCTCCTGACGGCCAAGTCGTAATTTTTCTCCTTCCATTGCTATCTGTCCCTTTACTTTAAAAACTCTTTTGTTCCCCTGCCTCTCCCCAGTCCCTCCCGCAGTCTATAAGTTCTCTGCTCACCACCACCAGAGTGGTCTTATACTTCTTATGAACTATGTTATTTCAAAGTTTGGTTGGGGGTGCACGTAATAAGAAAGAGTCCAGAAAGAGTGGTATTTGTATGCAAAAAGTATCTTATTTATTCAAATTTTTTCTTTTTTCAAAAAGTTCCACATTTGTCAACAAACATCAGCCAACGCGTTTCTCTCCCTCACAGGGAGCTTCCTCAGGGCAATTGAATTTATAATGAGCCTTCAGAATTGGAAATGCTTGTAGTATATTGAAAGTCTAACCGGACAAATTGTTCTTGGCCCAGAAGTGGATAGATGTCAACCAGCCGAAGTCTTGGCTTGGTGATTTACTTCTGCATTTAGACCGTGCAGAGATACGTATTCAATCTCAGGCAGCGGTTTGTCGATTCCTTTTGTTGAGGGTCAGTCTTCTATGAATTACTGACAGCAAAAGTGATTCAAAAGAGGTCAATCCTTGGTTACAAGGGATCCAACAGGATGCTACCTTGTAGTTCTTCCTATGCATGCGTAGGTTGTCTCCAACCCGGTCCCATATATACGAACCGAGTTTCAGGATCAAAAGTCTTCTGAGCGGCGTATCGTATGGTAACGTCTGGGTCCCGCGTTCATTCTTCTTATGAACTATGTTATTTATCAACGCAGAGCTGTGGGCGTTCTGTACTGCAAACGTATGAACATGACTGTTCAAATTACTGTAATCCAAAACTATGTGATATGAACCGTCCAGTTTCGGAAAAAGAGAATTATTCATTGATGAAACACAGGGTTCAATCACACCCTGATATTCCAGTTGGGTTAAAATGTCGTTTATGATTCTTTTACCTCACGCTTGATTGGATATTGCACTTGTAGCTGTGGCATTGATCGTAAAGGAATTTCATGCACCGGTGAATCTCTATCCCAGCCCTCTTGATTTCGATACACAGCTGGCACTAGGGCTAATGCCCTTTCTGACGCATAAGCTTGTTTCGCCTCCTTCGAGACGTAACGGGAAAAACTCAGGAGTATTACGCCCCCCCCCCCTCCCCCCCCAGGAGGAAGCCAAAACTAATGGAGGAGGCCAATTCGCCTCCGCCAACAAAATGTCATAAGATGAGGTAAGGTTGTCCCAAAAGACTGCCTTAATTGTCCATTTCATATCACCTTCAATTTGGAGGACTATCTCATAAAGCCTATCCGGGTGTGCAACTCGTGTATCTGCTGTTTCCACTGTAATGAAAGTATCAGTTGCTCTCGCCTACAGACAAGGATGGAGTGCCTCCCGCACTATGGTAACTTCCGCTGCGCTGTTGAGGAGTGTCACCACCCATCTCCATTCGAGAAGTAGGTTTCTCACCGTCTGAGGCATACTTCACCATTAAAGCAGCAACTTTCTTCTTCTGAAACAGGGCACGATAAGGAGGTTGTCCCTCTGGTTTGACTTTTTGACTTTTACGTCAAACTGGTGTGGCGGATCACATCATTGTTGAGTGGCCTAGTTTTGTCTGCGATCCTGTTGCTCCCCTCCACTGAATTGTTGATCCGATGATTTATGAAAAGAATGAGGAGAGCAAGGATCAGGAACCTGATACCTCTCCAGTGTCTTAATTTTAGAGCAATCACACAAATCCTATCTACGTTCAAAAGTTACAGGTGTCGGTGGGCATGCACGTGAACCTTGCTTCAGTTGCTGCCGCTGATTTCTATTCCAAGCCTTTTTAGGGAAGACTGGACGCCCCTCCTTATCAGGTGGGGGCTTATTCTGTGTCTGAGTAAAAGGTCTAATTCCCAGAGTATTACGTCCCAAGGATTTATATTCGTACGCAATCATCTTCGGCAATTCACATTGTTGATCTACATCAGGCACTGCCTCTAAATGCTGACGCACTTGAAAGCTAACTGCTTCCCTTTTGATGTTACCATGTATCATGTCGGAGACAATAGGGAACATGCCCACTAATCTCATCCCCAATTCCAGGGCAGCCTCTGCCCCATGTCCATCCTGAACCTTCCTGAGAACCATTGGAAGCACGGTCATGAAGGGGGTGCCAAAACATAGCGAATAAACCACCGCTAACACCTTCCCCCAAGTGGTGCAATCAGGCAAATTGGAAAGAAGTCCTTTCCAATTTATAATTGTGAGGATTCTGTGTTTATCCACAGGAGAAGTATGTGGAAAAACAGCTTCGAGTTGCTCAAAGTTTAGACCAACATGAAAGGACATTTCTCCGTCACTGAGTCAAAGATGTGTGCAATATGTGGCGCTCTGCATGTGTAACACCAAGATAATTTTGATGAGGTGCTAAAGGGGCGAGCTAGACCACTGCAACAGGGTGAGGAAGGGCACCATGAAACCATATGGTATGCTTCCAAGCTGACAACGGAACTTCAAGTAAACAATAAGGATGGTAAATTTGTGGAACCGCACCATGTTCATATTCATGAAAGAAATCATCCATTCCATCAACAGCTGAAAACTTAACCCAGGAGTAAAAAACTTTGAAGTGGAAAGCAGCATCCACCTCCATGACAAATATAAAATCTGCTTCAGCTACCGGGACTCCATATTGGGTCAAATGCACAGTCACTGAGGCGCGGTTTGATGCAGCAATGTTAATTGCCAATATAGATACTGTATTGTAACCACTGTTCCCTCTAGAGTGCACGCCTGGGCAACGCTCACATTATCATTTATCGCCGCGCAGGGGGCCCTTCAGAGTGCGCATTACAAAGGGTCCTAATGCTGATCAGCAGGAGAGATCTTTATGGGCGTCTGAAAACCAACAAAGATACGGGCGCCTGCAATAACAAGCATTGGAAATGCAATAGGGCTCGCATTAGGAAAGTTTGAGCTATTGGTCTTTAAAATACATTTTTGTTTATTTATGTGTTATTTTTGAAAATAGCTAAATTAATAGCTTTGTCATTTACAATGCCAATAGTTATAACTTTCGCAAATGTGACACCTATCGCATTTCTAATGCAATATGTGTTGCATTTACGTGACTTAGATGTATTGATATTACAAATAACAATGGCTTTTAATTTTTTTAAATAATTAATACTTAACCCCATGCGCGCTATGCGTTTTCCCGCTGTGCGCGGACTTTTTTAAAATCCTGCGGTTCATGACGAGCTCAGCTCGTCATGAGCGTACGACAGGCGTAACTCATGACGAGCTGAGCTCGTCGTGATCGTCGAAGGGATTAAATAAAAGTTATTGTAATTTATAATGGCAATAGCTTAAACTTTTGTAAATAACTTTTGTGAAGATTATGTTCAGTGCATAATATTGTGACGAAAATCCAAGAACATAAGTGAAATAGTAACATCTTTTTGTGACATTTGTAATAAAGCTTGAAACATTGAGAGAACATATTTGAACCAGCTGTTGTTGAATGGTTGCACAGATTGATGGTGTGGTGGCGCGGAGTGATGTTGTGGTGGCGACAAGTGATGCTGTGGCGTTCAGTGATGCTGTGGTAGCGCATAGTGATGTTGAGGTGCCCCTGAGTGATGCTGTTGTGATGCGATAGATAGAGTGAGGGCGATAGATAGAGGGAGAGCGATAGATAGATAGAGGGAGGGCGATAGATAGATAGAGTGAGGGCGATAGCTAGACAGATAGATAGAGTGAGGGCAATAGATAGATATAGAGGGAGGGAAATAGACAGAGTGAGGGCGATAGATAGATAGAGTGAGGGCGATCGATAGAGTGGGTGTCACTTTTCTGAACTTCGCTTGAACCCCACTAGTGCGTGACTGGAACGCAGGAAAGACCCTGTATTTAGCTGGTGGAATAGAAACATGCGTCAGTATGCCTTACAGTGTGGTGACACCACTTCTATCCCACCTGCCCACCCCCTTATCTACTCTTTAAACCCATTGACTCAAGAGAAAGAAAGAAAGAAAGAGAGAAAGGGAAAGAAAGAAAGAAAGAAAGGGAAAGGGAAAGAAAGAGAGAAAGGGAAAGGGAAAAAGAGAGAAGGAAAGGGAAATAAAGATAGAGAAAGAGAAAGAAAGAGAAAGAAATAAAAGAAAGACATAGGGAAAGAGAAACTAAGAAATAGAGAAAGAAAGAGAAAGAAGAGAGAAAGTAAGAAAGAAATAAGGGAAAGAGAGAAACAAAGAGAAACAAAGAGAGAAAGAGAGAGGAAGAAAGAAAGAGAAAGAGAAAGAAAGAAGGAAAAGAAAGAGAAAGGGAAAGAAAGAGAGAGAGAAAGAAAGAAAGACATAAAAAGAAAGAAAGAAAAACAGAGAGAAAGGGAAAGAAAGAAAGAAAGAAACAAATAGAAAGAAAGAAAAAGAAAGAAAGAGAAGAAAAGAAAAGAAAGGAAGGAATGAAGGAAGAAAGAAAAAGGAAGAAAGAAAGAAAGAAAGACATTGGTGTGGTAGCTAGTATGTGCTGAGTGACAGAGAACTTAGATGTCTGGTAAAACAGACACCCACGTGGGCAGCTGGGCCGACCTGGTTTCTGTACACAGAGCTCAGGGGAACAGCCTCAGCAGACTCCAGGTTTCACTGAGGGCATTTCAAAGTGCCAGACTGCATTTTAACTCGGGCTGACGTCATTTCAATTGAAAGGCAGACATTCGGGGAGGCGCTCGTCTCCTCGCTGTACAAATTACTAAGTGACTCTACCAACAAGTCGAAACAAGCAAAAGAAGACCTCAAACACACTTACAGTCACATATCACATCCTAAACAAAAACACGAACACACACACCAACGGAGGTCACCACAGATACCTGAAAACAAACACTTTCGAAGAGAGACAAGTATACATATACGCATACACAAAAAGTTAGACCGGGATACATACTTATGAGCACAAGCTTGACCTAAAAAAACTGTAAATATGTTGTGTGTCGGCAGCATTGATGACGCTGTAAGTTCACCGTGCCTCTGCGCCACAAAATAAAATATCTCCTGTACTTCTAAGACTGTTTTAATTTTGCGCCTGGTGCACATGAAAGAGCGCACAAACACACATCAATAAACTTTTGTACACAGCAGAGTTGAACAGTTTCTAATTGTGTACTTTGATCCAACTGAATACTTTTTTCTGAAAAGAGGCCTTTGACGCTATGCAAAAGGGCTCCTGAAAAAGCATCTTTCACTAAAGTGCCCAAATTCTAAATCGGTCCCTCCGCTGCTCTAACCATGATCACCAGCCTGCACTGAGGCTTTAACTGCGTGCGTGAAGCACACTGTGTGATTCGTTTAACCTGTCATTCTTTCATGTACTTATTTATTTGTAGGTGTTTGTTAGTTGATTCACTCATGCATTCAAAACGCTTTTCTGTCAACAGCTTTGCGTGCACTGAAGCGCTTGAGTTGAGAGTCGTGCGCAATACAAGACCAGTGTTTTACAATCCTGGCAACCCCACTCGATCAAAGTGTGTGATCCCTGGTAAATCACTTCATGTCCTTGATTTCGCTTTTCTGTCAACAGCTTTGCGTGCACTGAAGCGCTTGAGTTGAGAGTCGTGCGGCTGTTGAACAGAGCATTTACCATCCCCCTCAGCATGAAAATAATTTAAAAATACATTAAAGCTGTTGCTGTGCTTAAAGTTAAAGCGGCGACCATCAGTATGGAAATAATTAGAAAGAAGGGAAGAATAGGGAGAGTAAGGGGAGACGCACAAAATAATTTAAAAATACATTAAAGCTGTTGCTGTGCTTAAAGTTAAAGCGGTGGCCATCAGTATGAAAATAATTAGAAAGAAGGGAAGAATAGGGGAGAGTAAGGAGAGACGCACGGGGAGCAGCAGCCTTTGATGTGCCGGCCGGCCGTGGGCAGTGAATAATTAGGGGAGGAGAAATGCCAGAGCACACGCTGGGGAAAGCTTGTGGGAGGAAGGCTCGTGGCTTTGATGCTGTGCACGCGCTTTTTCACGGGCACACCATCAAATCGCCCCTTTGGGTAAGCTCTGGATAAGTCATAATATGTCTCGACATCTGCAATGCTTGCGCATTGGCAGAGGTCGAGCCCTAAAAAGGACAACCTGGGGCTGGTTTTAGTTAAAGCACAGCAGAGTGGACCATATTTAACCCCTTTGGAGGCTGATTACTGTGGGTTGCCTTCAAATGCTGTGACATTTTTCTGTTGTGCTACAGAAAAGACTAGAATTTAATAAAAGAAAACACATTGAATCAAAGGTATTAACACATCACAAAGAGTAACTTATTTCGGCAGAGACTATACTCAGTTTCTACCTTTCTGTTCAGATGCGCTCTTAATTTTAGCTCTTACCCAGTGTTTCCTGAAACTTTATTTATGGTGCTACGTCCAAGCTGTACATAAAGATGCCTTTGAATTCTGTGTTTATTTTGTCAAGTTTGCTGCACGCTTCAAACATGTAGGTCAAAAACTCAGGTTATGTTGTTTGTTGCTTATGTTTTGTTTTGCTTTTACACAGAACTAGTGTTTTTAAACGTCTCTCACTATGCAGTGAGGAGAAAGAATAGCAAAGTGAATTATGTGCCAGTCGTACTGGGGTATATGAAGTGTAAAAAATGGAAAGGCTGTAGGGTGTTGTTTTTTCATAGCACAAACCAAGCATGTAAATACCTGTAAATAAACTATATAAATTCAGCAGCTATGAAAGCAAAAATTTAAAGCACATTTCTGAATAATTCTGAAGTGTGATTGATACAGATTTTAATAGGATCAGAAGAAATTAAGACCCTCAAACAATATTCGCTGAACCCCGATTTCCACACATTATCATGTATGTGCAAAACAGTTTCAAACTGTATGTCTGTGTAAGTTTAGTTGACCATTTAAATGGAAATGCACTATCCGTAAATGAAAATGCGCTAACACACCATTCTTTAGTTAAATTAAAAAATTGCTTGCCTCATGTCCATTAAAGCAAGGTAGGTTGCAAAACTTTGTCCTACTAAAAAGTGGTCTGTGGTACTAAAAGGTTTGGGAAGCACTGTACTAAACACCAGTGATAGCAGTTAATTTACTTACAAAAAGTACTTTTACTAAATATCTTGGTCCACATGTATGAAGCACTTGTCACAAAATACTGGTCGCATTTTAAAACCAGTATTTTTGAACCATTGTGACATTTTGCAAACCAACCTATGTATTAATAGGCCAACATGATACCAACTATGATTCACAGCCATCACAGGGAGAGTGGCCTGCTTGGGTCAGCAGATCACCATGACTGTGATTGCTTTTACAAGAAAACCTAATAAAAGAAAAGTTCAAATTTTTTTCAAGAGTAAGGAGGGGACCACCGCATACTCTAAGAAATATTTTTGTGTAGTAAGTAAAATATTAATATTTTGAACCTGATTTTGGCTGCAAAAATATTTCATCCCATTCAAAATTGGTATTTAAAAGAGCCGCCCTAAAAATATAATTTACAAATACTTATTTGGTATTTAGTAGCAAACCCAAATTGGGATTTGATCGCATCTTACTGTATTGAACTTTGGATTTGCTACATACCATAATGAATTTTTGAAGGTCCAACCAGTCCGATATTGCAAATCAGATCTTTTGTGAACACAAAATGTCTTTGCATAACTGGCCCTTGTTCTTGTTAGCCCTTTTTTCAATATACACCGTTTTCAATTCCATTAATATGCTGAAAGTTGGATTTTCATTTAACAACCATGTGCAGTCTAGGAGGTGTGCTCTCAGTTTATATGGGCTTATCCATTTTAGCTAAGACACCAGGAAACAATCTTCTTCCCACAATTTTGTATAGTGCAACCCAGGTCCAAGAACCTTGGACGGCTTTATATGTGCACCAGAAAATATTACCCATTATTTAGGTTTTGCCTAGGACAGCTCATGCCAGACCTCTTTTTTATATACAGTGGACTTGGAGGCCACCTATTACTTACCATTGGTTGGCTTCGTTGTCACTTAGCCTTGGTTGCATCTTATTGGTCGGCTGCCATAAGTTTCCTTCATCTTCATTTGTTTGTCTCTCCCCTGGAGTTGTGATGCATTACTTGCATCCTTCTACTGCTCATTTTATTAGGTGCTACTTTTTTTATAGGTTTAAGCACTATACCAGAGGGGGTCTTCTACATCTGGCTCCATCATCTACTTCTCCCCTTCCTGCTGTCTGTCTAATTGCTTTCTCCACCCACTGCTATCCATGTTGTAGCTTGTCCCCTCCCACTTTATTCCAGCTCTCTGTGTTGTTGCTTGCTACCTCCCACTCTCCGTGCTGTTACGTGCTTGTCCCCAAATGCTGTCTGTGTTCTTGCTGGTGCCTTACCACTCTCTGTGTTCTTGCTTGCTCCCTCCCTCTCTCCTCTTGCTGTCCATGTTGAGCCTGTACCTGCCATAAACAAAAGAGAGAGATATGGTGCTGCCAATGATGGCTGCATCATAGCACTTATTTAAAAAGAAAACTGCATCCCGCCTCCCATTTTATCCAAAAATTAAAGAGAGGTGTGCCTTTCAACTTTTTTAGAGGTAGCACTCTCACTGCGGTTAGGACGCAGTTGGGCAGACAGCTCAGAAAAGTGTGCAAATAGACACACCATTGCCGCACGGAAAAAAAAATTATTAGAGGGAATATTGATTGTAAGCAATGAAAATGGTAGCGCAATACCGGGTTAAGAACAAAGAGAACGTAACTTTTTAAGATTCAAGCTTGAAAAACCTATAAAATCTCCTCCGCACAACGGACTTCTCCGAAAATGCTGAGAGGGTATTGTGGACAAGCACAAGCGCTACTGAGGGGACTTGCAAATAAGTACCTGACCAAATGTTGGTGGCGCCATGTTGCAGGGATTCTGCACATACACAGAACTATGCGCAGGATGATTGGACTTCGGTGTATAGGGACTGTGCCTTCCTACCACCTTAGTGTCCACACGCCCAGGACCGACTAGCTATAGTGTCTCACTCGCTCTCCTACACACTCAGAGAGAAGCAAATGCTTCGACATTCCAGAACAAAACACTCCTGGATCTTTCAGGAATTATGGTAACAAGACACACCTTTTCGCTCACACTCTCATACCTATCCACAATAAGATCTGACTGAGACACGAATATAGTTTAAAATGTTTATTTTAACTATCGTGCTCTAACATGCAGTATACATGCCACACAAGAAGAAACATGCATAACACACATATAGTTAGCATTGCAGCTAGGCCATACATCATAAAGGGAGATTTCATATTATAAAGACTATGGAGAAAGGACTATAGTGCCTAACCTCCCACCCCTTGGCCAGGTGAAGTATTGTTATACAACAGAAGATCTCTGGGCTTAGTCAGTAGAACCCCACCTTAGACCATGGGTACTCACATTCTTTATCTGGGGGCCAAAATTGCAGACTGGATTGTGGCCGAGGGCCGCACAGATGGGCCTGAGCGATAGGGATTGGGTCGGTAGGAGGGAAGGGATCAGTGGGGTCGGGGCTACTGGGGTAAAAAAAAAACCTTTTCAAAGCATCACAAGACAACGCTGTATTTCGAAATGTATGTTCCCCGAATAAATACAGTCAATATTTTTTACTTTTACTGGTATCTGTGTGTTTCTGAGCATAGTTTTCCATCTTTGACTTTTTTTGACAAGCACCCAGTTCCCTGCTCTTAGGCTCTCAGTTATACACACCCTTCATTTGTCTCACAGAAGACACAACTCATACCCCTGTGCCTCTTAAAGTCGTCCGAACACCTCTTAATGGCCCTGTTGAGAGTTTACAGTACCAAGCCCCAAGATCATCCAGCAAAACTCAGAAGCGTACATGCAAAGTACATTGACAGAGGTAGGTTACCTGTCCTCTGTCCTCTGTCCTGCCCGTTGTACAAACCCCAGCTCATGAAACTTACGACATGCATGTAACCCCAGGCAATAAAAGCATCAGTGACAGCAGGCTGACATATTCTTAATGGACCTAGACAGTACATGCATAAATGGTCCCATGCTGTAATGTGAATGCATGTGTGGCCCACATAATACATACATTCATGTACTCAGGCTGTAATGGCTCAATGACCGGAGCGATTGGCAAGAGACCTCTGCCTTCTCACACTGCCTTCTCCAAGTTAATGAGCTTGCCCAACAAATCAGCAGAGGTATTGTAGTGTCATCTCCTAGCTATTGGACTCCTGAGGCGGAAGCCGGAAGAATGCATAACTTTGTTTTTTAAAATTTTAAACTGTGATAACGTGTTTCTATCACCTCCCCTCCTACCTGCACTTCTTGGCTTCTCCTTAAACAGCGCTCCACGCTGCAACGACCCCTCACCTCCAGACGCCATTCTCGAGCGCGAAGCGCGCCACAGACACGCCCACTCTGTTGGCCACGCCCCCTCGACCTCTTGTATATATAGCGAGCGCTGAAGCGAGGCGCTTCATTAGCTATTGGACTCCTGAGGCGGAAGCCGGGAGAATGCATAACTTTGTTTTTTAAAATTTTAAACTGTGATAACGTGTTTCTATCACCTCCCCTCCTACCTGCACTTCTTGGCTTCTCCTTAAACAGCGCTCCACGCTGCAACGACCCCTCACCTCCAGACGCCATTCTCGAGCGCGAGGCGCGCCACAGACACGCCCACTCTGTTGGCCACGCCCCCTCGACCTCTTGTATATATAGCGAGCGCTGAAGCGAGGCGCTTCATTAGCTATTGGACTCCTGAGGCGGAAGCCGGGAGAATGCATAACTTTGTTTTTTAAAATTTTAAACTGTGATAACGTGTTTCTATCACCTCCCCTCCTACCTGCACTTCTTGGCTTCTCCTTAAACAGCGCTCCACGCTGCAACGACCCCTCACCTCCAGACGCCATTCTCGAGCGCGAGGCGCGCCACAGACACGCCCACTCTGTTGGCCACGCCCCCTCGACCTCTTGTATATATAGCGAGCGCTGAAGCGAGGCGCTTCATTAGCTATTGGACTCCTGAGGCGGAAGCCGGGAGAATGCATAACTTTGTTTTGTAAAATTTTAAACTGTGATAACGTGTTTCTATCACCTCCCCTCCTACCTGCACTTCTTGGCTTCTCCTTAAACAGCGCTCCACGCTGCAACGACCCCTCACCTCCAGACGCCATTCTCGAGCGCGAGGCGCGCCACAGACACGCCCACTCTGTTGGCCACGCCCCCTCGACCTCTTGTATATATAGCGAGCGCTGAAGCGAGGCGCTTCATTAGCTATTGGACTCCTGAGGCGGAAGCCGGGAGAATGCATAACTTTGTTTTTAAAAATTTTAAACTGTGATAACGTGTTTCTATCACCTCCCCTCCTACCTGCACTTCTTGGCTTCTCCTTAAACAGCGCTCCACGCTGCAACGACCCCTCACCTCCAGACGCCATTCTTGAGCGCGAGGCGCGCCACAGACACGCCCACTCTGTTGGCCATGCCCCCTCGACCTCTTGTATATATAGCGAGCGCTGAAGCGAGGCGCTTCATTAGCTATTGGACTCCTGAGGCGGAAGCCGGGAGAATGCATAACTTTGTTTTTTAAAATTTTAAACTGTGATAACGTGTTTCTATCACCTCCCCTCCTACCTGCACTTCTTGGCTTCTCCTTAAACAGCGCTCCACGCTGCAACGACCCCTCACCTCCAGACGCCATTCTCGAGCGCGAGGCGCGCCACAGACACGCCCACTCTGTTGGCCACGCCCCTTTCAACTCCCCGCCTCACGACCATAAATATGTGTCTTGGTAGGAAGCGCAGCGGACGAGCGCAGCAGGCGCGACGATTGCGCGCCGAAGGCGCGCCTAAGGCAAGCCCGTCTGCGCCCGTCCGCGACCGGCCGGGACTAGGGGCCTTACACTCTGCCCCACCTATCACCTACAGCCCGGACCTACTTCGCAGCTACCAGGGCCCCTGGCCCATCATGACCAGTACCAGCTCCCGCATCTCTGCTCTCGGCATAGCCTCCCTCTCTCCCCTCCCTCACCCTCTTCCTATTCTGGATACCCCGCCTACGACCTGTAGGCCTGCTCCTCCGCCAAACCCTAAAACCATCACAGCTTTCTACCTCAACACCCGTTCTGCTGTTGCCCACTCGCACGAACTCTCGGTCTTGCTGGACTTACAGGCCCCAGATCTCCTCTTCTTAACCGAGACCTGGTTCTGCGATGACTCCCTCCCTGCACTCCTATCCACCCTTCCAGCCTCCTACTACGCCCTCAGGGCTGACCGCCCTAAGGGCAGAGCCGGGGGCGGCGTGGCAGTCATCGCACGTACCGATTTCCCTTTTCAAATTCTCCCTCTACCTAACATTGCTACCACCAAATTCCTGGTGATTCGCACAGTATCCACCTCCCCTCCTCTTACCTGTTTCCTTACTCATCGTCCTCCTCAGTCCCCCCTGCAGTTTCTCCCAGATTTTTTGGAGGTCTTGGCTACCATTGCAATCAACAACTCCTCCATCCTGCTCCTCGGCGACTTTAATTTCTGGCCTTCCGATCCTGCCGAATGTCTGTCATCTAAGGATTTTTCCGAAACCCTCCACTCCCTTAACTTCACACCCCATGTTCACTCCCCCACTCACATCAAGGTTCACCAGCTTGACCAAATCTGGTCCCTGAACTGCCCTGTGGAATCCTTATCTATCTCCCCTTGCACCTGGTCCGACCATCATTTGATTTCATTTCTCCTTCCTATCCTTCCCCCAGCTATGCCCCCCCGACCCAAAAACACCTGGGTCCGATCATGGGGCCGGGTCAATCTTGAGAATCTCTCCTCTCTCCTTGCTGGTCCTCTCCCGCCTCTTCAGGGCCTCACCACCGTCTCCCAGGCTGACGCTATAGACCAGTGGCTCTCCCGCAGCTGCGACTCCGTTGCCCCGCTCAAGCGCATTACCTCTAAACGCGACAAAGACGCCAATCGGTGGTTTAACCAAGAGCTTAAAGCCACCAAACTAATAGTTCGCCGCGCAGAGCGGGCTTGGAGGAGAAACTACTGCCCCACTTTGAAACTGGAATATATCAATATCCTTAACCAGTACAAAAAAAGCATCCTGGAGGCCAAAACAGCTTATTTCTCCTCCAAAATCTTAGCAGCGGAGAACCAGTCTAAGGAGATCTTCTCCATCGTTCACAACCTGGCATTCTCGGACAGAACTACGCTTAAACCTGCCCCGTCAAATGACCTCTGTCTTTCTCTTAATAATTATTTCATCCAGAAAATTATCACCATTAAGGCCAACATCCCCCCACCTCCCCCTTCTTTTGTGGATCCCCAATGTCCCCCTCCCAAAGGCAAACTAACCACCTTTCCCCCTATCACTCGGGAAAACCTGACTTCATTGGTGCCTCTGATCAAATCTGGCTCCCCTCTTGACCCCTGTCCTGCCCATATCCTCCGCCACATCTTTGTTTCCTGTCCAGATCCCCCCCTTCACCTCCTCAACAGCTCCCTCGCGCAAGGCATAGTTCCTAGCTCCTTGAAGTCTGCGGTAATTGTGCCCATCTTGAAAAAACCTGGGGCAGATCCTTCTGTCCCTGCCAATTTCCGCCCCATCTCCCTCCTGCCATTTCTAGCTAAGGTGCTCGAGCGCCACGTCACCTGCGCTCTGAGCTCCTTTGTGGAGAAACATGGAGCCCTTGCCCCCCGCCAAGCTGGTTTCCGCCCCGCACACTCCACGGAGTCCGTGGTCATGTCGGTCCTCGACACCCTCAGGGAGGGTATGGACACTAATCATCACCAGGCCCTTGTGCTCCTCGACCTCTCAGCCGCCTTTGATACGGTGGACCACAACATCTTACTTTCCCGTGTCAGGGCGGCGGGGATCGAGGGGACTGCCCTGGTCTGGTTATCCTCCTTCCTGAGCGACCGCACCCAGGCTGTTCGCCTGGGTGACTTCACAGCGGACTTCCGGAAAGTCCAGTGCGGGGTTTCTCAAGGTTCTTCTCTCTCCCTCTCAGCCCCTGGTCCCCCCTTTTCTGGCCTCCCTCTCTTGGTTCTCCTCCTGTCCCCTCTTCCTCTGTTAAAACACTAGGCATTAAGCTCAATTCCCAACTCACCCTCCACTCCCAGGTTAGCTCTGTGGTATCTTCTTCTTTCCTCTCACTGCGTACTATTCGCAAGGTGTCCCGCTTCTTTACTTTTTCTGCTCTCAAACTTATTATTCTGGCCATGGTGGTGTCCCGCCTGGACTACGGGAACGCTCTGTATGCCGGTATTCCTGCATACAGTTTGCGCCGCCTACAACAGATCCAAAACCAGGCGGCCCGCCTAGCCTTCAACCTTCCCAAATTCCACCACTCCACCCCACTTCTGAAATCTCTCCACTGGCTCCCAGTGCGGGCTAGAATTCAATTCAAGCTCGCATCCATCACTTTCCTGGCCCGATTGGACCTGGCACCTGCCTTCATCTCCTCTGAGATTGTTCCCTATGTCCCCTCTAGGGACCTACGTTCTTCTTCTCAGTCCCTCCTCACCATCCCTCGCTTCCGGAGAAAGAAGTGGGGCGGCTCCAAATTTGCCATTCTAGCACCAACCCTTTGGAATTCCCTTCCCCTTCATCTTCGTGCCATCACCCTCTATCCCCAATTCCGCAAAAGTCTTAAAACCTACCTATTCACAAAATCCTTTGAATAAATGCCCATTCCTCTCTCCCTGCTCTTAACCCTCAGTCCCCACTAGCTACAGCGCCAAGAAACCGCCGGTATACGTGCGCTTTAAAAGTGCTTTTAAACTCAAACTCAAACTCAAACTCCTAAATGACTATCATCTCAAGTAGGTGCATTTCATTTCATAATAATGCATGTATCAGGCAGTATGTCTGCTACTAATCTTCCCTGAGCCCCACACTCAATGACTCTGCTCATAGGCTCTGCTCCTGAGGCCCACACTCAATGACTCATCTCCTAGGGTCTGCTCCTAAACCCTACACAACCGCCTGCACTCTAACTCTGACCCTACCATATGACTGTTTCATGCTTGCCATATTCTTGTACTTTACCTTATCATCCTACTTCTACCTACCACTTTGACCGTAATCATTATTTTTTCAACCTACGCCTAACCTCTCATTGCACGTTAATGCACTCCTCTACGCCCACCCTCTTGGTGTGTCCTATTGCGTCACTCGGCACCTACCCACTGATTGTGCCTGTACACCTTCGCTCTACTGAAGGATTACTCTACTGATAAGCCAGTCCCTTTGTCCTTCCTGCAGTTCTGCTTTACACCTTCACTTCACTGCTTCTCTTCAATATGCTTCTAGCTCATAGCTGTTGCTTCCATTATTGTGTTGTAATCCTCACTATTTCTTTGCAAATGTCCCAGACTTAGCACTCACCTTCCATCTATATTGCTCAATATAGTCCTTATGTGTAAAGCAGCCCACTCTTCCTGTCCTTACTCTGCTCCTGCCCCCTCACACTCCTCATAACCTGCAATATCTGAAAGAGACACATTATTGATAGATTCCTTACCTTAGAATAATCCCCAGGCGCAGACTGGATCCTGAAAGCTTTCGTCAGCAGTACCCCTGCACGTCGATAGGTGTCGTTGTACGACTCCACGTGCGTCATAGGCGTTGTATTCACAAAGATGACGTCACTGGAGCTACTTAGACGCGCCTATGCACGCTGACGTAAGTTCATTCTTTTTCCGCACCACCTTGCGCAGATCCAGAGAGGGCAGTACCCCGCCACATGTTGACTAAAGTATTTGTTTGATATAATTTGTAAGCAAAATTACTCTTGGTGCATAGGGATGCCCGGTTTCAAGCTTTGCGAGGCCTGTCTGCGCACGACGGACCTGCACCGTGAGTGTCTCTTCTACCTGGGACGTGACCACGACACGGAGTCATGTTCCCACTGCCGGGCCATGCCCCGAAAACTTTGCAGTAGCGGTTCCGAAAGTGGCTGGAGGCCTAGGATTCGGCCCCACATCATTCGCAGAGCAAGTACCACCATTTGAAGTCTTCGCACTCAGAGTCAGGTAAGGCTAAGCACAAAAATTCGAAGAAGCGTCGCAGCTGTTCGTCCTCCCTTCCCCTCGCCGGTCGTGGGACACGGCTGCGGGGGGCAGGTGGCACCGCCCCTGCGGCGCCTACAGTGCCTGAGCAGTTACCGTTGGCTTACCCAACTTTTCTGGGTCCATCGGCGACGCCGGCTGAATTGCAAGAGTTTGTGTCTGCAATGGCATGTATCTTCCCATGCAACCCCGTCGGATCACCTTCGGGCCGCACGGGCCCCACTGTTCCGCGTTCCCCGATGTCGCCAGCTCCGGCCCAGACGTCGATGCCCAGAGGCCTCCATGGCTCCAGCCAGGGCTCTCCCTTCTTGCCGGTGGAGCCCGTACGGCCCCCACCGATATCGAAGTCGCCGAAGCCGATTCCGGTGGCTCCGATACCGCCGGCGCCGGCGGCCGGCGGCCGACGCCAGTATCGACTTCTATTCCGATGCCGAACTGGTGCTGGAGGGATGTCTCCCGATGCCGATCTCGATGCCAATGGCGGACTTTTACCCTATTCTTCACCCACGTCCTCGTCCACTTGTGGAGGAAGGGGAGGACTGGGAAGGGTTTGAAGACCCTCTCGCAGCACGGTGCGAGTCCATCCCCCACTGGGATGAGGAAGCTGAGGCCGGTGGTCCGGATTACACTCCGGTACCTGGTTCACTATTCCCTTCAGCTACAATGGAGGAGAGTGGTTCCTTTTCCACGGAGCTACGTAGGGCAGCCAAGGCTCTTGGCCTCGAGCTCCCTACAGTGGCTGTCAGGACCAACCTGTTGACTGAAGTGTTTAGGCCTGCTTCTTCTTCTATAGAACCACTGTTGCCATTTAATGATGCACTTACTGATGTGCTTCTGGGCACTTGGTCCCGGCCCAACACAGGGGCCCCTGTGGACAAGGGTGTGGGCCTACGCCATCACCAGGCTCCGGGCGACCCTGCCTTCCTCACCCCGCACCCTACACCTGAGAGATTGGTGGTTCAGGCCTCAACGTGATCGAGTGCGTTTCCTTCTGCTCCACCAGACAAGGAATCCAAGAAATTGGAGCAGTTTGGCAAGAAGATTTATTCTTCCACAAGTTCTGGACTGCGGTCTGTGAATACTGCCTGTTTCTTGGGCCGCTATTCCCAGTCTGTATGGGATGTGGTTGAGCAGGTGCTACCTCAGTGTCCAAAGGTGGCCCGGACAGTTATCTCCGAGGTCTTAAGGAGGGGAGAGATGCGGCCAAGTTCACTATACATTGTGGTCTTGATACCTCTGATTCGCTGGGTAGGGCGATTTCCACAAAGGTGGCGCTACGTCATCATGCCTGGTTGAGGACGGCTGGCTTTTATGCTGATTTCCAGAATACTTTGATGGACATGCCCTTCAATAGCACCTGCCTCTTCGGTGATAAGGCGGATTCCACATTGGAGCGTTTTAAGGACTCTCAGGCCACGGGCAAGCCCTTAGGCCTTTCGGCTGCACGTACTCCTTCTGCGTCTAACTTTCGTTCCTTTCGAAGCTCCGGAAGAGGCGTGCAAACACGTTCATTTCATAACAAGCCTGCGCAGCAACAGTCTCAGCGCAGCCGTTGACATGGGGCTTGCAGAGGCGGGTCACAGGGCCAGCGTGCAGGTCAGTCCACCAACACCCCCGCTACCAGTGCCTCCAAACCTTCCTAGTCTGGTGTTGCAGACCCACCAGACACCTATGGGGGGTAGGATTCATCATCACCTCCGCCACTGGCGCACCATTACATCAGACAGGTGGGTTCTAGAGATTGTTCGAAGGGGCTACCCCTTCCCCTTTGAGTCTACCCCCGAACTGCAGTTCCACCACTTGTCAGGGTATGATTTGGCACTTATCCAGCAGGAAGTTATGGCCCTCGTGGCCAAGGGGGCCATCGAGTGTGTTCCGACGCCAGAAGTAGGTCGTGGTTGTTACTCCCACTACTTCTTGGTTCGAAAGAAGGACAAGGGTCTACGTCCCATCTTAGACCTTCGCAACATCAATCGCTTCCTCCGGAAGGAGAAATTCAAAATGCTCACTCTGGCTCAGGTCTTGTCTGTTCTCGACCCACAAGACTGGATGGTGGCGCTGGACCTGCAGGACGCCTTTTTTCATATTCCCATCCTGCCGGCCCATCTGCGTTACCTGCGAATCATGGTGGACCAGGAGCGCCCCTTTGGCCTTACCAGCGCCACTCGGGTGTTCACAAAAGTGATGGCGGTGGTCGCAGCTCATCTGCGCAGATCAGGGGTTTCAGTCTTCCCCTATCTCAAAGACTGGTTGTTCAAAGCAGGCTCGTCCAAGACAGTCATCTCCTACCTCCAGACTAAGGCCGACCTCCTGCATTTGTTGGGGTTATCCATCAACGTGCCGAAGTCGCACCAGCTTCCCTCCCAGAAGCTCCTCTTCATCGGAGTGGTTCTGTACACCGGGCAGTTTCGGGTTTATCCTCCCGAACAGCAAGTCCAGGACATTTGGGCTATGATTTCAATCTTTCAGCCCTTGTCCTGGGTTTTCGTCAAGAAGACCATGAGGCTGCTGGGACTCATGGCCTCCTGCATCCTGCTGATCAACCATGCCAGGTAGCACATGCAGGCTCTGCAGTGGGACCTAAAGTTTCAATGGGCGCAGCATCAGAGGAAGCTGTCCAACTACGTCCAGATCTGGGAGGGCACTGCACTACAATTGCAGTGGTGGCACACGATTCAGCATTGGGTCAGTGGCAGATCCTCTCCCGTCCCCAACCGGAGCACACAGATCCGTCCCTCCTGGAATGTGGCGGCCACATGGGAGAGGCCTGTGGTCTCTGGCTGAGTACCGTCTCCATATCAACCTTCTGGAGCTTCGGGCGTTCCTCCTTGCGCTGAAGGCATTGCTTCCCTCTGTCAGGGGAAGGATGTGCAGGTGTTCATGGACAACACCACCACCATGTGGTATTGTAACAAACAGGGCGGAGTGGGGTCGTGGACCCTATGTCAAGAGGCTCTGCGCCTCTGGACATGGCTGGAACGTCACAGCAGGAACGTCACGGCATTTCCTTGAAGGTTCAACACCTGTCAGTTTCTTTGAATGCCAGGGCAGACAAACTCAGCCGTCGGTGTCTGATGGATCAGGAATGGCGTCTTCACTCGGAGGTGGCGCAAGGACTCTTTCAACAGTGGGGAGAGACTTGGTTAGATCTATTCGCCACCGAAGAGAACTCGCAATGTCATCAGTTCTGTGCGTTGGAATTTACAAGGCAGCACTCGCTCAGCAAAGCTTTTCGTCGCGAGTGGAGTTGTGGTCTGTTGTACGCCTTTCCACCTATACCACTTCTGCCCAGAGTGCAGAAGAAGATCAGGCACGACCAGGCCCAAGTTATCCTTGTGACTCTGGACTGGGCTCGAAGAGTTTGGTATCCCGAGCTATTCAGTATGAGCTTGGATCCCCCGATCCGACTGCCTCTGTGGGAGGATTTTCTGTCACAGTAGCAGGGGACGGTTCTCCACCTGAACCTGCCCAGCCTCCACCTACATGTGTGGTGATTGAGCGGCGACAGTTGATTCCATTTGACTGGCCTCCCGAAGTCTGTGATGTCATTCTGGCAGCCAGGCGTCCCTCTACTAAATCGGTATACGCCTGCAGGTGGAACAAATTTGTGGCATGGTGCACAGCCAAGACTGTGGATCCCCTTTCTGTCCCTCTTTCTGAGGTTCTTTTGTTGATTCTTTCTCTGGGCCGGCAGGGCTCTGCTCTGGGCACTATCAAGGGATACCTTTCAGCCATTTCAGCCTTTCTGAGGCTTCCAGATCAGCCTTCTCTTTTCAAGTCCCCTGTTGTACAGAGATTCTTAAAAGGCATTACTCATATGTTCCCTCCTGTTCCTTTCATAATGTCTCAGTGGGACTTGAATCTTGTTTTGACTTATCTCATGTGCGCTCCCTTTGAGCCGTTTCACAATTGTCCTTTATGTCTTCTGACTTTGAAAACTGCCTTCCTGGTGGCTATCACCTCTGCCAGGAGAGTGAGTGAGCCTCAGGCTCTTCCTTGTAAGCCTCCTTTTCTGTTGGTTCATCCGGACAAGGTTGTGCTTCGCACTCGTCCTTCCTTCTTGCCAAAGGTTGTCACTGCCTTCCACATCGGGCAGACTATCACCTTGCCCACTTTCTTTCCGCCTCCCTATTCTTCCAGAGAGGAAGAGAGGCTCCACCATCTGGACCCTAAACATGCGCTCTCCTTTTACCTGAATCGCACACAAGCATTCCGGGTGGATGACCAGCTCTTTGTTGGCTACGCAGGTGCCAAGAAGGGCCGGACTGTACACAAGAGGACTATCTCCTGCTGGTTCGTCTTGTGTATCAAGGCCTGTTATTCTATGGCTAAAAAGGAACCTCCGGTGGGGCTGTGTGCCCATTCTACCAGGGCAACAGCAGCCACTACGGCTTTGGGAAGTGGTGTCCCCCTGCAATACATCTGTCAGGTTGCAACGTAAGCTTCACTGCGCACTTTTACAAAGCATTACTGTCTTAACAGTCAGGTCCGGAGGGACAGCTTTTTTGGCCGTTCCGTTCTCCGTGACTTTCTGGTGTAATCTTATTCGCAGACCCACCACCAGGGTTGGTATTGCTGGGATATCTATTCTAAGGTAAAGAATCTATCACTAACGTGTCTCTTTCAGATACTCAAGTTACTACTTGTGTAACTATACATCTATAAGAGACATTAGTTAGTGATAGATTCCTTACCGCCCCACCCATCCTCCCCGTTCTGCAAACTGATTTCTAGGGTTAAGGTCATCCTTTCGGGCCCTAGTTTCTATGCACCAGTGGTCAGTATCTTACATGGCTCTGCGTTCCTGTCACAGAAAGTTGTGTACAGAACTGACGTCAGCGCTCATGGGCACGTCTAAGTAGCTCCAGTGACATCATCTCAGCGAATACGACGCCAACAACGCACACAGAGCCGTATGACGATGCCTATCAGCGTGCAGGGGTACTGCTGACAAAAGCTTTCCGGATCCAGTCTGACGCCTGTGGATTATTCTAAGATAAGGAATCTATCACTAACTAATGTCTCTTACAGATATATCGTTACACAAGTATTAGCTTGTGCACCCTTACTCTGCGCTCATATTTCACATTGCTCCTACTCACTCTCTTCTGTTAACTCCTAACCTTTCCTTACCTCCTCACTGCGCTTCTCATTCTGCTTTTCTGCTTTACTCATACAGAGCATTGCCAATCCCTTTGTTTTTCCCTTCTCTGCTCCTTCCCTCTAACGTTTCATTCTATCTCTGCCCATTCATCTCTATGTACACACTGTGCCCCTGCCACCGCTGCTCTGACTCTACCTAATACATGCCATAACCAATAACTATTTGCTGTTAAATTCTGGAGCATAAAAAACCTGATGCCGCATCTGTACCACGACCTAGACGGGTAGTGTTGGATGACTATAAATTCATGCACATTCTTAAGTAAGGCACAAAGCATGCAGAATTGCCTGTAATAAATGTTAGAAATATTGTCTGCACACACGCACATAAATGTTGCACTCGATATCGCACAATTTAATTCAGTAGGGAAACTGGGAAATGCATTGGGATTAGACAACTTTTTTGTCATTAACCAAGCACTTTAAATTTGGAGTTTTTTGGGATCATCATGAACACGAATGGCAATGAGTTACAAAAAATCTCATCGGTAATTTCTTGAATAAAATAGATCTTGAAAACCTGAATATTCAAATTTGATTAACCTTCAAGAATAATACATAGAAGCCTACTGGTTAGGTTTCCAAGCAGTGCAAATAGGAGACGGACCCCAGAGGGGAATTCTTCTTGAAGTTGGGATTTATACATAATAATCCTGTTGGGCTGCTTCAAGGCACTTACCTTTGTATATAAACTGCATCTCCCACAATTGCACCTGTAAACTTTCCATGGGCCATGACAGCCTGTAGCATCCCATGTACCTAAAGTCAAGCCATGCCATAAAACAAAAGGCTAGGCGCAGTCCACGGATCCACGTGAGGACATTGCTGGATCCTTATTTTATTTATTCTGTTTACACCACGTTAGTCCAGGCTCCGCTGAAACCCTAACCTGGGGCCTTAAAAAAATAAATTTCACTACAGAGACAGCTCTGTTTTAGCAGCATCAATTGAGAGATTGAAGAGGAAACACTGTGAGCAGCACGTACAGGCAACACAGTCAATACACTCAATAGCAGGGTAAACAAGTGACCCTAGAGAGGCAGGTGAGGGCGTGGGGCTACGGTTGAGCATGCGAGACAATGGTTGTCATCACATGCCCGTTTCATGCTTTTCCCAGCAAATGCGACCTGAGGAATTACAACAGTCAAAAATAGTGCAGATTCTGTACCTACTGATGTCCTTGGGGGCCGCATGGAATGGCCTGGCAGCCTTAGACCATGGATGGTATTTCTACATCGTAGGTGCGTGTTCCTCTTCTCCCTGGAAAGCTCCCTCTCCAAGTGTGTGTCACCTAAACATGTATCCCCATAATATCAAAGTACGAGCTTCCAGCAGCAGCTGCGTTAGTGTGTTTTGTCTAGGTACTAGGGCCTGACCAGAACAGATGAACAAGGGGTTTATTGACATTGTTCACCAAGTTCCGACAAAACTCCATGAACAGGCAGAGAACGAACACAGCTGACTTTACTCATGTGAAAGGCATAAACAGAGTCTTGCAAAAATATAGCTATGTAATAATGTGCGCAAAAGTGGCATCATGGCTGCAGGGCTCATGCTAACTGAGTAATGTCGACAATGTACCCATCGGCCAATGGGACAAGATAGGAAAATAAAGTCTGATATGCCAGAACTCAGAATGTTAAAATGCATCTTTTAGTGAGAGTGTTTTTTTACATTCTAGGTTTTGAAATACCACTTTTAGAAAGTATGTATTTTCCTGCCTAACCATGCAGTGTGCCTCTGCTAGGTTTTGTATAGACTGTCTGGCTTTGGAATGATAGGGGTTGGGGATGTACATTCTGTTCCTACAGTCAATTGGGGTGTTAGGTCTGTCCTGCCTTAACAGGGCGAGTCAGGGCTGGGCTGAATGGACCTGGGCTGCATTCTGAGTAGGGGGAGGAGATTTCTTTTACACCTGAGTAGGCCTGGTCTGCCTTAGACAATGCCCACCTCCTGCCAGAGAGACAGAACTGGTTTTGGCTGGGTAAAGAGCTTCTCTGCCACAAAGAACAAATCATTTTGTATTATAAAAAGAGGGTGGCCCCAGACCCCAGACTTTTAGATTACTTTTGAGACTCAAGAGGAACCTTTGCCAAGGATGAGAGCTGGAGAAACTGAGGACGAGTACTGCCCCTTTGCTATATGGGGTTGGCCTGCAGTGGCTGTTTCTGCCAAGAAAAGTACAAGGACTTTGCTGTGTGCTGTGTCCCCTGCTTGAGGAAGATCTCCAAGGGCTTGAAGTGGAGCTTGTCTCCTGTTCTGAAATCTCAGGAACACAAAGACATCACCACCAGACCCCCTGAACTTCCTCACTTGGAGTTCTGACCGGCTAAGAGGTGCCTGCTGCTGTTTTGGACCTCTGGAGGCTGTTTGCCGCTGGGAGCTGGAAAAGTAACGTGACTAGGAGAAACGCGGTGCTGACACATCGCTAAAGAAACCAATGCAGCCCCTGCCCGCTGCTCAAGAAATTGCTGTACGCCGCATTGATTGCACCGATCCACAAAGGCCAAGATCACCACACCGAATCGGACGCAGGCCCTGTTGTGCGGCTGCAAGAACCAACTCATCGTGGGACCGCGGCTGTTGCTGCATCCCCATCGAGAACCGACGCCTCCCCGATCGTCACACATTGCATGGGGACACCATGTCTATATCAACGCTGAGGCCGCAGTAAGAAACTGACGCATCACCTCCTCCCGCAGTAAGAAACCGACACATCATCTTCCTTTCAGTAAGGAACTGACACATCCCCTCCCCTGCGTGGCAGTAAGGAACCAACACATCACCTCCCCTGGAGTAAGGAACCGATGCATCACCTCCCCTGCACGCAAGGAACCGACTCATCACCTTCCCTGTGGCTGTTGGTTCTTGATTTTGACTCCCACATCTTACAATTTGCTTTGAACAGAACTATTTCTACCTTTTAAAAGCCATATTCATAATACTCTATTGTGGATTTTTGTTGTTTTGGTCTTGTTTGGTTTAGATAAAGATTACTTATATTTTTTAACTGGTGTGGTGTCCATTTGTAGTATTTTTACTGTATTACTGTATGTGTTCACAAATGCTTTATACACTGCCTCTGAGATAAGCCTATCTGCTTGTGCCTAGCTACCAAGGGGGTGAGCAGGGATTATTTTCGAAGTGTATCCCCCTTACCCTGACTAGGAAGAAGGGTTCCTATTTGGAGAAAGGTGCAAACCTCTGCCAACTAGAGACCCCAATTTCTAACACCACTCATCCACTGACACACACATTCTCTCAAACACATTCTTACTATGGGCCTGATTATGAGTCTGGCGGCGCGGCGGTCCAGCCCTCGGCACACTGGCGGTCCAACCGCCCTATTAGGACTTTGCCTATCAGACCGCCATTGCACAGCCGCAACTGCCAGGGAACCGCATTCCCTGGTGGTCCCACAGCAGTCTGAGGGTCGCAATATGCTTACAACCAGACCTACAAATTACAACCTTCCTCACCGCCAGTGGTGTCATGGAGATCCTTCCTCCATGTAACTGCTGGTGGTGAGGAAAGAAAGGAGACCCTACAAGGCTCCCTCTTACCCCTGTGCATGGGTGAACATGTTGTACCCCCTGTTGTTTTGCACCCCCAGTTCCTGCACAGGAGGAATGCATGACATGGTGCATTTCTTCCTGCGCAGGATCTTGCACTGGCGGTCCTGCAGCGGTGCTGTTTAAGGCTCACAATGAGCCTTTAACCAGCACTGCCTCTGGACTGCCATGCCTCCCACCCATCAGACCACAACATTTCTTGTAATCCGGTGAGCGGCAGTGACTCTTGGTGGTGCTGGGGTGCGACGGTGGCATGCCACCACTCCTGCACTGTAAAAAGTCAAAATCAGGTTCTATATCTCTTGCACTCTTTCGTACATTTGTACTCTGTCACACTCACAGTGATACACTGTCACTCACACTTCCATTAGTCAATTAGCCTTTGTTGTGTTAGAAAAGCTTGCCTTGCTGCTTCTGATATACACTTGATAAAAAGTTGAAAAAAAGTTTTCTCTATACTCTATTAAAAAATGATAATATATTGCCTTGTCAATGTTTGTTGCAAGTATGATGTGAATGAAGAGTACACTTCCAAAAAATAGCTGTATGGGGCTTCATTTGGTACCAGATGTGTATCAAGCAGTTACAGTACTGGAAATGAACTAATCCACATTCTAACATGTAATATCACAGCATCCAATTGATCCTATGAAATGCTTGACTTTTTGTGCAACTATGGTAACACTTTGCATTTTGAGGTTTTTGAGATCCTACTTACAATGCAAAAAATAATGACACGTCCCGAAATGAAGCATTATGATGAATGGAAAGCCAGGAAATACTGAAGGTGTCACATGATCAACAATCCATCACCATACACCAAAGCTTCAGCCCTAATCTCCCTCCTTGCCCCATCCCACATTCTCAGTACACTCTCCCCTCTTACAACAGCCCCATTTATGCAGATAGAATTAAGTAGCCATCTAGAACTACGGAAAAAGCAGGTATTCTTTGGGTGCCTGGATAGAAATATGTGAGTATTCATGAGAGTTGTGTAATTTCTATATGTAAAGAGTAAGAGGTGTGCTCATGTAAGTGCTGGGTGATGGTGAATAGTGTGAGTGAGTGCAGCATAAGTGGTGCGAGTGCAGGTAGAAAAGTTGGCGATGTGAGAATCGGGTGAGCTGCACGAATGCAATGTGAGAGGAGGGCCCATGGGAGTGTCAGATGAGAGGAGTGTGTGTAGGGTGAGAAGAGTGAGAGGAGTGAGTGCAGGGTGGCGTAAGCGGTATAAATGCAGGGTAAGTGGTGTGCTTGGTGTAGTGCAGGGTGAGTGGCAAGAGTGAAGGGTGATCTGTGAGAGTCACTGGTGAGTGCATGGTGAGAGGAGTTAGTGTAGAGTGAGTGGCAGCCTATTGTCCCTGTGTGCAAGCAGGTTGAACAGAGTCCCTGTATAACTGCAGGCTGAGAGGTTTGTCCATGTGAGTGCAAGGTGATAGGAGGAAGTGCAGGGTGAGTGTAGTGACTCCAGGGTGAGTGCTGTGCTTGTTTGTGTATTGTGAGTGTAGGGTGAGTGCTGTGCCCATGTGAGTGAAGGGTGAGCTGTGTCAGTTACAATAGTGCATATGTGAGTGCGCAGTGAGCAATGTGACAGTGAGAGAGTAGGGTGAGATCAGTGGCTGCCGGGTGAGTGATGTGCATATATATGAGTTTGAGTGCGGGTGAAAGTGCAGAGTGGGAAGAATTAATGCATGCTGAGTGATGTGCTTGTTTGAGTGAGATTGCAGAATGAGCAGTGAGAGTGACAGGTGAGTGAAGTGTCACGTGAATGCAAGGTGAGTAGTGTGCTCGCGTAAGTGCAGGATGAAAAGTGTGAGTGCATGGTGAGTGCAGTGTGATCACTGTGAGCGAAGGGTGAGTGGTGTGCTCATGTGACCACAGGTTAAGTGGAGGCAGAATGCACCACTCATAGAAAGAGGAAAAACACAGAGGAATAAAGGTATTTCTCCTCGTTAGGTCTCCCCTGAGGAAGCATACAGTTTTGACACATTCCCAGGTTTACAGAGCCTTGTAAATCTGGAAATGTGTCAACACCTGTGGTTGTTGGGTGGAAAGACCCACTGGAACACCCATGGAACATGCCTATGATGCAGTGTAATGCAATGCAGCAACTTGTGCTGCGTTGCCATACACTATATCTATGAGGCTATGAAAATCCATGCAAAGTGGCATTGGGTGGCGACATGGATATGGGTCTGCACTCTGCGCTGCCAGAGCATCATTAAAAGGGACACACCGGCGGCTATAGGGGCTTGTAAATAAACCCCACTGTTTATAACAAGCCTTATCTGACAGCTTTGGCTTTGACCTCATGCGGGTCAATGGTTGGTTGGTTTCCTCACTATAGGCCAGATGTAGGTAAGTTCCATTTACCGATTCTAAAATACAGAATTTTACCGATTCGGTATTTTAGAATCGGTAAATGGTATGTAGGTAAGTATTCGGTAAAGTTTACCGAATCGGTAATATTCGGTAATTACCGATTCGGTATATAACGAATTGGTAATTCCCATTCATTCCTATGAGCCTGGAGGCCTATAGGAATGAATGGGAATTACTGAATCGGTATTTACCGATTCGGTAATGGGGGAACACATTCAAGGGTGGCAGGGTGTCACATTGACACCCTGTTGCACCCCTGAATAGTGCATGGGTTCACATGTGGCACACATACATGTCAGCCACATGGCACTTTAGAAAAAGGCACAAATTTGCTTTTTTAAGGTTTTTGATATTTACCACCAACTTTTATTTGGTGGTAAATACCGAATCCTTAACCATGCAATGCACTCATATGAGTGCTCCCTACATTTCAGATTCGGTAATTTACCGATTCGATATTTTAAGGAATTTGTAATTTACTGATTCCTTAAATTACTGATTCGGTAAATTACCGAATCTGAAATGTAGCCACCTACATCTCAATAGCCTAATACCGGTCGGTAACGGACGAAATTCGGTATTTTCGGCTGTTACCGACCTATATTGGGCTACCTACATCTGGCCCTAAATCTTTAGGGTACCAACCACCACTGCTTAAAATTATGACGCTTGTGGTGGAAAGTTCCCTCTCACTCACTCTCTCTCTCATAATTACAAGTGGTCTGGTCTTAGGCGTGATCTTTATTGCACCTGATAAATAACAATACTGAGCACGTTATTAATTGGGGTATGATTAATGGCCCCTATTATGAGTCCCTCCTAAAATGGAGCATGACATGAGGTTTTTGGTCCTCAGCACAACAAAAGCCACACATGCCAATAATTGCGGGCATTTTTCTCCCTTTTAAGTTTCAACAGCATTAACCTGCCAAAATATAGCAAATGTGTGTGTTTTTTATCACATCTAATTTATACTAGCTGTGATAAATGAAAAACTCATAATTCCAATACCTGCAGTAACTGGAACTATTCCCCTTATAGGTAATTATCGGCCAAATCGTAATGGGGGGGCTTTAGAGTGTGCAGTTCATTTAAGTTAGTATGGTTTTTTGAGAGGATCATTAACCTAAGACAGTTAAGCCAATGTTTTTAAGTTGAATAAAAAAGAAGCAGGTTTTGTGTAATATTTGGTATCCCCATCCGATCATTTACCCCCTGCTCCTCTGCATTTTCCAGAATCGAAACTCCATCCAAGCAGGTTCAGACAGAAGCAACCGATCGCAGCTAGGGCTGGATTAGGGTATACAGGATTCAACTGGTTGCCAAACTCAGCTCTGGCTATAAACAGTGCTTTAAATGGGCCGGCACTGTCCGGTACGGATATACTAGCACTATTTTATTTTGAGCGGGAGAGTACCAGCACTTCTCAAGAGAAATGCTATACTTTTAATTGGAGAATACCAGCACTTCTCAGAAACAAGAAGGTACTCTGTTACAGAGTACCTGCACTTCTATTTTTCCAATTCAAGCACTGGCTATAAATCACCTGTAACCTGTCATTGCAGCTTGACAATGCTGCGCGAGTAGAGACAGACAGAGAGTGTGATAAATACAAAGAATGAACCGTCATATAAAGGACAATTAAGTTAATATTTTTAATGAAAGAAAAAGGAAAATATTTGCTGGGGTGTATGGCATCATAATGAAATAAACACAAGGGGAAGAGCATGAGAGAGGATAGAAACTACAGCAGGGGCTGAAATGAGAGGGAAACCAATATCAAAATGTGCGAAATATTAAAGGGCGAAGGTAAAGAAAGGCAATGAGCAAAAGCAAGATAGTAAAACGGCGAAATAACGTTTTTTGTTGTTTGTATAATGTATATGTTACAAGGTGTTATTGACACATCTATAACTTGCACAGTAAGTTCAATAACAGTACATGCTTAGTTAGATTCAGAAAATCTTGTTGTCATTTTAGCAGTCTGCCCTATATTTTTGTGTCCATGCTAACTGAAGAAGCATTGGCAAAGCCAAAAGGTTTTGCCTTTGAGAAATCTATTGGCTTTGTCATGGGTGATTTAACATATTTTTTACATCGCTTAAAGTAAAATGTAAAAAATGCTATAATGAGGCCAGCATTGACTGCGTCATAGCACTTTTATTTTATTTTAGCTTTAAGCCATGTTGCAAAGCTGTTCATCTGCTGTTCAACATGTAAAAAACTCTACCTGTGAGCTGCAGTGGAGTTGCGGTGTGTTGGGGAGCCTTTGCACGTCCCGTTGACCCAGGGACTGTCTTCTTGTTCCAGCCGCTGCCCCTCGCCGCACCCGCTCCGCGGGTGCCGCTTCGCGGATTCAGGAAGGTGAAAGCAGCTTCTAGGCGCTGGGCTCCAGGAGGCGCTGGGGGCAACATCGAACTGGCGTTGGCGTTGTAGCAGGGACTCAAAGATCCAGGAGTCCCTGCTCTCACAGGTGCGCGAGCGGACGCGCCCACCACCAGCCACGCCCCCCGCCTGCAACGCTCTCTGATTAACGCTCTGTCAGGCGCTCCGCGGGACGCGAGCGGGACGCCGAGCGAAGCCCGAGCAAAGGGCGGGCAGTCTGTGGCAGTCAGGGGCTGTCAAGGCTGGGCTGGGCCACGTCCCTTTCCTTTCTATCAACAGTGAGAACATACGCCTGGTGTGTCTCCCCGTTCCGTTTCCCGAAACCATGTCTACTCGTTCTGGGAAGCTTCTTAGGAGCGAAGCCGAAAGGGGGTCAAATGCCGCGAGCCCTGTTATAGGAACTATGGACCGGTTCATCACCAGGGTGGCGGCGGTGATTGAAAAGGAGATTGCTATGTCTGAGCGGCGTTTATCTGAGGTTTACCTACCCTCAAGACGTTCATCCCTGGGGGCTGCCGCTCAGTCGCTTACACCGGCCAGTGTCCGGGTTCAATCTGTTTCCCCACCTAGTGTGCCTGGTGTTTTCACAGACCCCCCCAGTTGGCTGGTATAGAGCAAAATATAGATAGGCTGGAAAACCTGCCCGCTCTTCTCCCTATAGCTACAGTGGAAGACGGTGGCCTTAGTAAGCTGTCCACATCATTATCACCCAATCTCCCAAGCGAAGCCACCAGTGACCCTGCGCCCCCAAACCCGCTCACTCCCTCCATAGTTATATTAGAAGGGGAGTCAGCTAGGGCTTCCCCCAACACTCAAACTCCCGTAACTAGGCAGGAGAACAGGCCCTTAAGCAAAAAGCCACGAAATCGCAAAAAGGGTAGGCTAGTGAGACAGGCCGCTCTTTACCAAAGAGTAAGAAATCCTTCTGGATCTGGTACGAGAACCATAAGGGGTATGCCTATAGTGAATGAAATTGACATAGAAGGGGATGTTTCGATCTCTCCCAAGGGGCTACACCCAGACGCTAACACTGCCAAGGTCTCGAAGCTCTCTGACTCAGTAACAGTTGAAAATATCTTTGAAAAGGTATACAGCCTCTTGAAACCGTTACTATCACAAGTCAAGGGTTTAGGGGAGAGGATAGACAAATTAGAGCAATCAACCCTTGATGGGTTTCACTCACTCAAAACAACATTTAAACAAATAACCAGAGTGACTGAAAATAAGGACTTGGGCGCAAAGGGGAACGAACCTCCATCTCATAGAGACCCTAAGCCCCCAACATGTCTAAACAAAGTTGTTCCTAATAGCCCATTAATTCCAGCTCTTAAATCTCCTCCCCGTCCCAAAGCAGGGCCAAAACACAAGGGGCCATCAACAGACTTAGAGCCTGAGAAAAATAAGCCTAAGCCTCTTTCACAAAAACAGCCACGGATAGCTAGTGGCAAAACGGAAGACTCCCAAAAACCAGGGGCACGCAGCAAACCCAACGGGTTAGCGTCGGGGAAAGCCCTTAGGTCTGTATCCCAACCTACTGCCCCTTCTATCCCCTCACCGGTCCCCAGTATTCCAGTGCGACGGATCCCCCCAGTAAACCTCCCACCAGACTGTCAACCCTTTGTTGCTGTCATGGTTAACGTGCCCCCTTTAAAGGAAGGCCAGTTGGAAAACCACCAATCACTTAAGAATAAGTGTATCCACTGGCTGAAGGCAAACAAGCCAATCCCGATGGGTGTGGATGGTATTATTCTAAGTGTCCGCAGAGTGGGTTGGGTAGGGCAGGGGAAAAAAACGCAGGAGGGGGATTGTATAATTATAAATTTCCAAGACCCAAGAGTAGTACCATCGATTTGTACTCCTATTAAAAGTATGGGGGCTCCGGGGGTTAAAGTGGTAGTTCTTTCTTATTTCTACCCCAGGCAAATTGTTAGCCCAACTGGAGGAAGTTTAAGTTCCCCTATTTTTGGCCAAAACTGGGCTGGGGTCTCGGGGGTACTAGGGAGAACCAATTGTGGGCATCAGGGCCTTACTGACTGGAAACTGGGAGCAGAGTAGAGCCAGCAGGAGCATCACCCACCCAAACAAACCCCGCAAGTGGAATAGGAGTCTCTATAGCCACCCCACAAGATCCCTGTTCCCCTCAGATGCCTCCAAGGAGGCCCACTGATAGAGGCATTCTAGCGCCCAACGACACTTCAGCTGTGACGGACCTAGTCTTTAAGGTTTTCAGCTGGAATGTCGCAGGGATTGCAAGAAAACTGGCTCTACCGGATTTTACTGCCTGGGTTGATGAGCACTCCCTGTGTCTTTTTCAAGAGACATGGAGCTTGGTGCCGGTCCACAGGGTGGGATTTTCTTCCTATTCCTCCCCTGCGCAAGTCTCAGAAACAGGGAGAGGGCGACCTTCGGGTGGCCTTCTCATCTGGGTCGCGGCTTCTTTAGACTGCAGAGTAGTGGAGTTTCCCACAGGTTCCCCGGACATACAAAACATCACCCTAATAGATCAAAGGGGAAGAATTGTCTTAAATGTTTATAATGTTTATGCCCGGGGAACCAAGGGTGGGAGAAAGTCTCCTGTAATATCTCTCCTCGAGACCTTGCTAAATAATACCCCATATAAGACACGTACATTGGTTGCAGGTGATATGAACTGCACGTTCGAGCCCTTGGGCTCGGACATCTCCCTCGACCAAGACGCGGAGGATTCCAGGTTGGGGATTCTGGTACTGGAAATCCCACCGATCAGAAGGTGGACAGAAGTGGCGCTCCAGATATACTCCCTGAGCCTCGAATTCAACTTAAGGGCAGCTAATGGGAGGACACCCTCGGATAGGGGGGGTGCCCACACGTACAATAGACCAGGACACACCTCTAGGCTAGATTATTTACTAATAGATGTATCCTTATGGTCTTATGTAAGGGACATGCAGGTGGTCCCCTCGACTGAAAGTGACCACAATTCACTCTCCTTAAGTATGGTCCAGTGGTGGGGCCCCTTAAAGAAGGACAATATTAACCTGGTAGCCGCACCCCCGGATGAGACTGAAGTCTCCCCTTGTGGTAGACGGATAAAATGGGCGAAACTGGTTTTATCCGAGGCTAAGGTAGGGGAAATTCAATCCCTTTTAAACCAAGCGGTAACAACCCTCGGAACCTCCTTAGAAGGGGTGGGTACAGCGAGTGGGCTTTTTGTCTCCCTGGTAGAAGCCTTAACTAACGTGTTTACCTTATACCCAAACAAGTCGGGCAACAAAGAATTTAAAAAACCAGTCGATGGTTGGTATACCCAAACATGTAGGGTCCACAAGGCAAAGTTAGTTGAGGCCGTTAAACTCAAGTCCCAAAGTGTGATACAGGAAGCAAGGAAGGCCTATAATAAGTCCCTTAAACTTGCTAGGAGGGAGTGGGAAGACAAATTCTGGGAAGACCTGCTCCAGGCTAGTAAGACTAGGGATTCAAGGGCCTTTTGGAATCTCATAAGCACTCGGAATAAACCCGATGCATCTGTGAGACCCTGCAAAATTCCACCTCAAAGCTGGGTAAAACACTTTGGGACCCTATACCTCCCTCCAGATGGGGAACTGAACGTGGGGATGGACCTTACACGAGAAATTGAACCTCATGCCTATGATCTCTTCACTCCCTTAGAGATTGAGGGGGTTATAGGTTGGGTAGCGCCTCGCAAGGCAGCGGGCCCAGACGGCCTTCCGGGGGACCTTATGAGGGCATTCCCAGTGGAATGGGCAAGGGTCATAGCAGCTCTCCTAAACGATATCATGATGGGAGGGGCAGTGCCAGAATCCTGGAAAGGGGCGGTGGTGGTCCCGATTTACAAAAAAGGGTGCAGGGAAACACCGGGGAACTACCGCCCTATAAGTCTGATAGACTCCACCCAAAAGATAGCTGGTAAAGCTATCCTCGGAAGGATTCTCCATTGGGTGGAGGAGAATAAAATCTTATCAGACTTTCAGGCAGGTTTTCGGGCTGGTATGGGGACAATAGAGCAGGTGTTTAGGCTGGCACTACTGGGGTGGAAGGTGGTGGAACTAGGCAAGGGTAGTCTTTATTTGGCCTTTATAGACCTGAAGACTGCCTTTGACCTGGTCCCCCGGGAAGAGCTTTGGAGGGTGCTCTATGAGTTGGGATTACCCCCTTACATCTTGTCCCTTCTCATTAGCCTTCATGCCCATACCTTTGCACAGGTCCGTTGGGGTAAAAACGGAGAGCTCACTGAGAAGATACCAGTGTCCAGGGGCGTAAGACAGGGCTGTGTCTTGGCTCCCACCCTATTTTCACTATATGTGAACGGGGTGGTAAAACATCTTCAACAAGAACCAGCCGACGCCCCCTGTCTCGGAGGAGTCCGCATCCCCACCCTACTTTTTGCGGACGACACCCTCCTCATTTCGAAGACCCCACAAGGCCTGCAGAAATTGCTAACGCGATTCCAGGAGTTCTGTGCTGCAAAAGGCTTAATAATAAATGTGGACAAAACAAAATACCTAGTCCTAAATCCTCCTAAGAAACTGGGCCGCCCACCTACACTTAACTCGATTCCCTTCGAGAAAGTAGCCGAATTCGATTACCTTGGTATTCGGATTACGGATAGGATGTCTTGGGCAAATCATATTGACAAAATGGTCCTCAACCATAGGAGAGTAGGAGGAGCTCTCATGAGGGAGTTCAGGGCCTCACCTAGGAGATCACTTACCCCAGTAATTGATATCTACAAGGCCAAAGTAGTGACATCAGCCTTGTATGGGGCAGAACTGTGGGGCCACTGCCGAATGGACGCCCTAGTGTCAGCGGAGAGCAAGCTACTAAAATCCATTATCTCCATTCCACTGAGCACACCATCTGTACCAGTGTGGTTGGACACGGGCTGTAAAAACATCAAAGATCAGGCCCAGCTTCGCCCGCTCCTGCTATGGACACGAATCTGGAGGGGTGAAGAACTAAAATCCTATGCTGATGCACTGAGGGAAATAATGAGTCTGGGGGGTTGGGCTAAGATAAGATGGCTAAGAGAAACTAAAAAGCTCCTGGAGAAGATCGGACTAGGAGACTGTTGGTCATCACGTTCAGCCCCTCCAAAAGAAGTTGTCAAGGCGCTTTACTGGAAATGGACTGCGGAGCGTCTAATTACAAACTCTAACCACTGCAAGTCCACTGTCCCCTTTTTACAAATCAAAGATACTGTGGCCTTTGAACCCTACCTGGACCTGATCACCCTCCCCTTTGACCGAGCCCTTTATTTTAAATTTAGAGTTGGATCCCTCCCGCTAGGTGCAGTGGTATCGAATTGGACATCAGCGGCCCGTACATCTCCCAACTGTGCATGTTGCCCGAGTAGGGTTGAGTCCATTGCGCATGTCCTATTTGAATGCCCGGATTATGCAAGGCCTAGGAGTTCTTGGTTGAAACCTCTTTGTCGAAATATGGGCACACGTAGCCACCTAGTAGCCTTGCGTATCCTAACCACGGACACTTCCCCCCCTATAGTGTGTGGAACAGCAAAATTTTTAAAGCAGTCTTGGCTCATTCGTTGTAAGAGATTGTCAGTAGCTCTTTAATTCATTTTTTAGCTAATTTATTAACGGGCAGTTCATGTCCTTTTATCTTTTCTAATGAGTTTTATACTGGCTTCTTGTAGCAATGTTTTTTTTTTTGAACACTGTAATGATTGTATTTTTTAATGTGCTTATAAGATATCTTGCATATCGAATAAAAGCTTATGACTGACTGACTGACTGTAAAAAAAAACATTGTCAAAGCCAATAGATTTCTCAAAGGCCAAATCTATTGGCTGTGCCAATGCGTTTTGATTTCAAGCGCGGAGACATTAAAGTGTTTTGGTCAGAATCATAATATGATGAGTGGCTGCTTTGACTTGAACCTGGTTTCGTACTTCCATAGTCGGCAGCATTGGCCATTATTCCACATCATCTGTGGAAGCAATTTGCCCTTTGGAATACATGAGATGCTGTGGTATCCTGAGTGCATATGTGACAGCGTGCATAAATGGGCCTTGGTGGAGCTGTTTGTTTTCATTACTCTGGTAATGTCTTCGATGCCTTCTTCCCTAAAAGCATCCTAAGGCAGCATTGTTGTTTCGCATTTACCGGTTTCCGAGTCCGGACAAGGAGCTTTCTGGTTCTTCAAGAGACAGAGCATTAAGGGCAACTCCTTTTCTCACTGCTGTCACGTACAATATGACCCCCACTTCTTGTCAATTAAACGTAGCTTGTTTCCCTTTCTGTAAATGTTGGGGGTAATTGAGTGTATGCAAACCAGAGGCAGCCCCGATTTCCACCCTTCTGAGTCACAGACCCACCAACCTTCCCCAAGATATGTCAATACAGCATATTTGCGTGAGGGACAGACAGTGAGTGTAAGTCAACGAGAGCCAGCAACATACCTGTATCACTGGTGTGATTATCTCCAGGGCAATTTGAGGTATCAGGAACTATTATTTTTTAAATAGGATTAAGTGCTTCGTCTTGCTATATTCCAATGCACAATTATCCGGCAGTTATTTTTCCGCTAGAGCAAATCATGAATATGCTGATATGAAAGTAAGCACTCAAGGGTATATGTAATCATCCCACATTGTCATGGAGCTATTTGTCAGTAATGTTAAACAAGAGGGGGTTGAAATTGTGCTGTGAGTCCACTCTCTTTAAACAATTTTTGGGGGGAGCGAGGTCTTGCTGCAGATGGGGTGAGACGCATGCGTTGGGAGCTCCGGCCGGCCGCTGCCTTCTCTAGCCTCTAAAGCGGTGCTGGGGCAACATTGCTGACTGCCTGGACTGCGGAACCGACGGGCCACTCCCTGGCACAAAGACACTTCTCTAGGCTGTTCCGCTGCGGGGCTGGTCCCAGCCTCCCTCTGTTGTGGCGGTCGAATCTCAGCAGCCGCCATCTTGTCCGCACAAAGCCCCGACTCTCCTTTGTCACCGGAGGCTGCTGAGGCCCCTGTTCATCGCCTCTGCCTGCTGGTCTTCACATCTGGGGCTTCGGAGCAGACGGCCGTTGTTGCTGCTGGACGGAGGACTCTGCTCCGGCGCCCCCCATTTTGGGCCTCCCGCCCACGACCCATGGGCTTGGGGCGGTCGATGGCCCATGTTGCTGTGGCAGCCCGCCTGAGACGCTCTGGCCGCTCAAAGCTGGAGGAGGCCCTGGGCAGCTTGTGGCACCCCCTCACCTCAACCGGAGGCACTCTCTGCTAGATGGGACCGGCTGATGCTTGCCTGCGATGAGGCCTGAACCTGTGGGTGTTCCGGACCTGGTGAGTCCCCCATTGAGCGAGGCCCTCGCTCCTTTCTACTCACATTGTCTGGGTGCGCTCTGCTCTTTCCTGGGCTGGGGGATCCCGCCATTGGCCTGAGTTTCCATGACGCTATCCTCCGTTAGCGGACCCGCATGGTGGTGGTGAGCATCACGCTCTGGCATCTTGCGGGGGTGTCTGCTGGGATCTCTCAGCACCCCCTGGCACCCACTGTGGCGATCCTTCTTCCCAACCCGCCATCCTCCTGTTGAACATTCCCCACTGCACGCTGGTGCCGTCCTGTCCTTGGTGTGTGTGAGGAGGGCCTGCACACCCCTGCTCCTTTGGCAGCGGCATGGGGCACAAACTCTGCCTGATTCCCACTCCTGCACCCTACATCGTGGAATAATCTTGCATCTTGCCTGGGCCCCTGAACCTTCTTTTGCTCACCGCGGTGCTGGACCACACTGCTTTTTGGCCTGTGGATTTGGTCCTTGGTAGGGGCCATCTTACCTCCATCTACTTCAGCCGCATTCTCCCAAATGGACTTTGGCTTCTCCTCTCGGGGGCAATTGCTGGCTGCTGAGGTGAGCCCGTGGGGTCATTGGATTCTGGGAGGACGGCTTCTGCACCTGGGGTATGGCAGCCTGTTGAGGGGCCTCTCATTGACCTAGTTGCACCCTGCCGGCCATCACTCCCCCTCTTGTTTGCTCTAGGTAGTCTCCTCGTGCGAGCTCACACCGGGGCACCCCCGCCACATCCTAGAGGCCCGTGAATTCTCTGGTTGCTTATTGCCTCCCCCACTGCCTGTCTGATCTGGGCTCTGAGGCAAGGTGATCCATGAGGCCATGACTTGCACTAAAGCTGTTAAGGACACAGTAATACCCCCAAAAGACAACCCTGTTGCGGCACTTTGGAACAAGTCTGGCCCTACCGGGTCTGGTGACATGTCCTCAACAGGGGGCCCTCTGACCCCGTCACTCAAGCCTTCATGGCTAGCTTCATGCAGGAACTGAAATCTGAATTAGGCTTGCTCCGCTCAGAAGTTCACACCTGTGTCCGGGAACTTAGGAAGGAGGTTACGGAGATCGGCGAAAGGGTTGACGACCTTTAGAAAACGGTGGATGCCCGTACGGAAGATCAGGAACACCTATGGCAACATCTGGACACACTAGAGGAGCAACACATTGACCTCCAAATCAAGCAGGAAGACCTGGAAAATCGGGGGCATCGCAACAACCTACGCTTCCAAGGGGTGCCGATTAGGGCCGAGGGAATGGACATCATTACTTTTGTTGCTGACCTTCTCCAGGACATACGGGGCGCTGATGATCTCTCCCACACGGCACTAGATTGTGCACATCGCGTCTCGGGCCCGCCTGGCCTCCCTGGTCTAGTCCTCGACATCTTGACCCTAGTCCATTTTTTTACTATAAAAGAGGCAATCCTCAAAGCTGCACGCTCTGAACCCGAACTTAAATGCAACAATGCCACGATTAAGCTTTTTCAGGACCTTGTACCAACTACACTACGGCTTCGCAGGGACTTTAAGCCCGTCACGGACAAGCTGAGGAGTCTGGGAATCCAGTATCAGTGGGGTCATTCCTTTGCCCACATAGCCCTACTAGATTGCCTCCCCTGAATAGGGAGCCAGCGAAAACACAATGGTCACAGATACATCGCCCTCGCCGTTTCTCTCGCCTTGATGATCAGACTTCCTCACAGGCCCAATAGGATATCATACACCACATCTGCTCCACCTCCAGTTCTCACCCCACAACACCTTAACAAGCAGACTCCTGCCTCGAGACACTACAATCCTTCTTGATCTCTTCAGTGGCCTTTAGTGATGGATGTAATGGACTCGTGTGATCTTTCATGGACTCTCTCCGGCATTGTCAGCATCTTGGTAGCGGCCTCGGAGTACTCCCCAGGAATTTTCTTTTCATCTGGATACCCGCCCCCTTACTTGCTCCTTGGAGAGCGACTCCTCCGAGATGGCTTGTGCCGGTGAGCCTCGCCTATTCCCTTTTCTGGACCAGGACTCTACGGCCCAGTTGGCCAAGTTGGCTACGGTTTCTTTTTTGGGCTCTTTGTGTTTTCTTCTTATGATTCTGTTTCTCTTTTTCTATTCTCTTTCTGTCGGGAGGGTGACACTTTGTGGCATGGGATCATGACTCTATGCACTAGGATGGCCTCTCTTTATTCTCTTCCCCCGCCTCATGTTGTCTCTCCCGCTGCAGCATGTGCCTGGCCTCATCCCTCACTAGTCATGACCAACACACCCTGCATGAAATTCCTGTCCCTAATGTGAAGGGGCTTAACTCCCCTAATAAGCAGCATCAGGTATGGCGCTATTTCCTACAGCTGAATCCTGATATAATTTTTCTTCAGGAGACTCACCTCGTTAAGGTGGATGTAGCCCGCATGGCCCACCCTTGCTACCCTCTCCAATTCTGGGCATCTGCTCCTTCTAAAGTTGCTAGAGTGGCAATCCAGTGCCGAGCTGGCATTGAACAGGGGGAACCCAAAGTACTTTGCACCCCTGATGGCAGGTTTCTCAAAGTGGCAGTCGGAATCGGTCGTAGGGCCATCACTCTCTGTAATGTTTACACTCTAATCAGGCTCAGGACCTATACCTCCGAGAGGCGCTGCAGGAACGAGTGTCATAGGGGGTGATTTTAACTTGGTGTGGGACGCTAACGTGGACCGGAGTGATAACTCCTTTCATGGGGCGGGGGCTATTTCTTCCTCCCGTAAAGAACAATAGACGGACTTAGGCTTAATTGATGCCTGGCACTACCACTCTCCTGACATGCGCGATTATTCGTATTACTCCCATATCCATTGCTCCTACTCGCGCATCGATTATTTCTTCATCTCACATTCTTTAATCGGAGAGACGCTCTTGGCCTCTAAGTCGGACATCTCGATCTCTGATCACGCTCACATTGAACTTCTCTGAAAAGTTCTGTCTACTCATACTAGCCTCCTGCCGTATTGGCGGCTCCCTCCTCACATTCTTCAGGACCCGGTTGATGTTGTGGAACTTAGAGCCGCCATTATCTCTTACTTCGAGACAAATGATTTGCCCGAGACTCCTTTCCCCGTGGTCTGGGATGCCTTCAAGGCCACTATCCGCGGGCACTTCATGTCCATAGCGAGTACTAGGGCGCGGGAGTCGCGCCTTTTTGAATCCACTCTCTCCCGCGACATAAAGGCGCTAGAGAAGCTTGATAAGGATCAGCCACAGGTTACTTACAAACGGCGATTGACCATGCTCCGAGGTCAGTCAGTGCACACCGCACCAACAAATCTGAGCGGGCTCTTTTAGCTCTTAAGCAGCGCTACTATGAAGGAGGGGACAAAGTGGGCACAGTTCTAGCTCGGCGATTACGGGTGCGAGCGGCCAAAGCACACATAGCCAATATTAAGTGCCCTGATGACACTCGAACCACCACTCAGGAGTCTAAACTTGAAGCCTTCCATGCGTATTACTCATCTCTGTACGCTAAAGAGACGCCCTTCCCGGAGCAGATTCAGACTGTCCTAGATACTGCCCCTGGTCTCCGATAATTCTGTACCATGCGCAGCTACTGGAGGATCCACTCTCTCAGAGCGAACTTGCTGGTGCTCTGAAGGATCTTCCTCTTTGAAAATCGCCGGGTCGGGACGGATTGCCACTTTTCTTCTATTGTGTCTTTCTTCCTCAGCTTCAACCCCATCATCTTCAACTTTTTAATTCTTTCACGGACATGATAGGTCCCTCTTCATCCATGGGACTGGCCGAAATAGCCCTCCTCCCTATGCCAGGCAAAGACCCCACACTCTGCTCCTCTTTTTGCCCTATTGCTTTTCTCAACACGGATCTCAAAATATATACTAAAATCCTATCCAGCTTTGTTCGGCAGCGACAGGGGGCAGACAATGTATGACGAGTTGCTCATCTTGTCTGGAAAGCCCAACATTGGAATATACCTGCTTGCCTATTATCCCTTGATTCGAAGAAAGCGTTCGACCGAGTGGACTGGACCTATCTCTGAGCGGTTCTTTGCAGAATTGGGCTAGCCCTTTGATGTTGTCTCTCCCCTACGACTCAGGTTCGGGTTAACAGTCAGCTCACCAACCCCATCTCAATATACAGAGGCACAACACAGGGTTTCCCCCTCTTCTTCTCCCTTATGGTGGAGCCTCTCGCCATTATGATTCGCCAGGTGCCAGACATACATGGCATCCACTTAGAGGCCACCAGCACAAGTATAATCTTTTGCGCTTATTCGAGCAAGCATCATGCCTTAAGGTTAACCATGAAAAATCTTGGGCCCTGAATCTCACCATTCCGGTAGAGGAGCTCCCGACGCTCCACGCGCTTGTCTCCTACAGGTAGACCCCTCACTCCATCAGATATCTTGGGCTTAATCTGACTCCTACCTTTACCACGTGGTCGCAAGCCAACTTGCAGGAAAGCAGATGGTCAGTGCTAGAGGACTTACAAACTTGAAAGCATCTTTCTCTCTCGTGGCTGGGCGTCTCCATGCCCTTAAAATGTCCATCTTACTGAAAATGTTGTATGTATTTCAATCACTCCCCACTCCTATCCCACAACACCAGACCAAAGCATGCAGCGTGAAATCACCAGGTTTATCTGGTGGGGGCCGCAGACCACGCTTTTCTAATAAAATCCTCATGTTGCCTCGGGATAGGGGAGGCCTGACTTGCCCCAACCTGATAGAATACTGCAGAGCATCGCACTTACGCTTAATTTCCGAATGGATGGCATGGAAAAGCGAGAAGGTGTGGTTCCATATGGACAGGGCGGTGACTGGGCACTCTATATGGGACCTACCATGGCAACACCAGGCCTCTCGCTCCCGCAGTGCGTACATATCCATTCCTACCAAGACTGTTCTTGACATCTGGGACAAGGTAGCCATGTCCAAAGGCCTTACTACCATTCCATCCCCCCACAATCCCATTACTGGCAACTCCCTCTTCCCACCTGCCCTACATCCCCCCGTTTTTGGCTGGATGGTGGGTGTAGAACGATTGGGGACCTTTACGTAGGGACCACCTTCAAGATTTTTGAACAATGTAAACTGGAGTTCCAACTTCCCGAAGGAGCTCGTCTAAAATATTTGCAACTTCGACACTGGCTACAAACCGAATCTCTGGCGCAGGCAGCAACACGTGCCCTTAATCCCTTTGAGCGGCTAGTTCGTTCGTTTGATAACTCTAGGGGCCTTATCTCTCGTACGTATCACATTCTCCAACACCCGCCGCGGATAGCCCTACATCCCTATCAATCTCGATGGCAATACGACCTATCCACAGACATCATACCTGCACAATGGGATCGCCTTTGGCGCGACATTCCAAAGGTCTACAGTTGGGTCTCCCAGCGGAAAACTGCTGTTAAGGTGATGACCCAGTGGTACTACACCCCTCACAGGCTACATAAAATGTTCCCTACATCCTCTCCTCTTTGCTGGCTATGCTCGAATTCTCCCGGAGATTTCCTTCATATTTGGTGGACTTGTCCACTTCTGGCCAGCTACGGGAACGAGATCCTCACCCACATTAAATTGGTTCTTAAATTTTCAAATTTATTTATTATGTTTTGGCTCTCAAAGAGGGCCACATAAACATATACAATACACAGCAGCAAATACACAGAAAATACAAGAGTTTAAAAAACAAAATTCAATCCGCAATAGCTATACATCAGCAAATCAATCTAACAAGGTCGGACAGACAAAATATCTCCAGTGATATTAATAAATAGCTAAAAATCCTTTAAAAAAGTTAAAAATATAAGAACAGAACATTTCGTTCGGAGGGCAATAAAGTGCGTGAAGAAAATCCTTTAAAGTGACAATGCTAAGGCGGAGACAAATTACTTTTAGCCATCGATTGCGCAAATTACGTAACATAGGACAAATCAATAATACATGCATACAGTCCTGGGTGTTCAGTTTACATAAATTGCACAAAGCAGAAGTGCCCTGCCATTTGGATAACAGTAGATTAAGTGGAATTAAATCATAGCGTAGCAAAAACCAAAACCTACGTATCCCATGCGGTAGATTCCATAGGGCATAGGGTTGTGGCTGTTTCAACCTATAGGAGGAGATGAGAGGTTCCACGTTCCTTTTATCACCAACTGATTTTTTATCGGAGAGGAAACAAAACTCCCACGAAGCCTCCTTAAGGACATGTTTTAACTGCGTGGGGGAGTAGGAGAATAGAACACTTTCATCAAGTTTAAGTATCTTTACAGCCCTTCTAAAGTTGCTTACGAGTTTAGAAAACTCTTTAAAATTGCCCAATAGTTCATTTTTGAGGAGAACTCGCAGGGTGCCATCTCCCGCTCTAGCCAAACTGGCCACCCATCTTATTAGGGCGCATAGACCCTGAACCCAGGTACTCCTGAGTCCAAAGTCAAGCCTACAGGCGGCTAGTGGGCAAGCATTGTTTAGAGTCGAGAGGGATCTTAAGAGTTTCCCCTCAATCTTATGGCAGAAGTCCCAGTTTTTCACCTCTATTAATTCAATACCATATAAGATAGTTGCGGGGATTTTTGCTCTAAAAACTTCTAGAAGACTGGAAAAATGTCTTTTCCCCGTTGCCTGGTATAGGGACTTTAACCCATTGCCATGGGCAAGAGCTTTATTTATTTATTTCTGATTTTGTATAGCGCCTGGTTACACTGTCAGTGTGTCCCCGCGCTGTCAGAAGAGTCAGTTGCTCCGACAGTCATAGCAGGACGGGCTAATCTTTAGGAAAGAGGAATGTTTTCAGTTTCCTGCGAAAGATGAGCTCCGATGTTTCCACTCTTAAGCTCAGGGGGAGAGAGTTCCATCTGTGTGCCACCAGAGTACGAAAGGATCTGCCTCCCATTCTGGCTTTTTTGTGTCTGGGGACAGCAAGAAGGCCTGCTCCTAATGAGCGGAGTTGACGGGTGGGCGTATAGGGGCATAGCAGGTTCTGAAGGAAGCTTTGCGGGAGCAGTGCTCTATATGGAGTTTCTCACTCATATTGGCCGAAAATATTTTTCCCAAAAAAGTATAGGAAGTTACGACCTCCAATCTATGCCCTCCAATAGCCCAACCGTAATTTGTCGAGCGGCACTTCTTCTTACCCGCTATACACATCACTTTACTTTTGGTAATATTAATCTTCATGTAATGCTCACCAGCGAAGGCCTGGAGAGCCTGTAGCCGATTTGCAAGACCAATTGGAGTCAAGTCAAGAATCAGAACATCATCGGCATACATCAGGCAGGATATTGGAGTCCCTCCTATCATCGGGGCAATCCCCTCACTGGCAGACACGGCAGCAGGGAGGTCAGCCGTATATAAGGAGAACAAAAGGGGTGCCAATAAGCAGCCTTGTTTAAGGCCATTCCGAGATGGTATTTTGGCCGAAAGCCCCCTTTCGCCCCCCATTAAGACCCTGCACCAGGTCTCAGTGTGCAGAGCCCGCACCAGTTCCAACAGGGGGGTAGGGACACCAAGCGTCGCCAGTTTTCTCCACAGCGTTCCACGATCTACTTTATCGAACGCTGTGGAGAAATCAATGAAGGCGGCATATACCACTCCTCTCACCTGGACATATTTATCCGTGATCACCTGAAGGGCAGTCAGGTTATCTAGCGTGCCATGCTCCCTTCGGAAACCAGTCTGTTCGAACGGCAGAATATTGCCGTCCTCGACCCAATCAGAAAGAGATCTAAGGAGACATTTCGCAAAGACCTTTCCGATGGAGTCGAGGAGTGCAATCAGGCGGTAATTACTAGGGCTATCCCTTGTACCCTTTTTAAAAATAGGGACCAAAATACTTCCTCTCCAGGAAGCAGGAACAAATTTGGAAAGATGGCACGCCTTAAACAAGGGGTACAAAATTTTACTCCAACTTAAGGGATCTTGTTTGAGGACCGTCATAGGAAGCTCATCCGGTCCCATGGCCCCAGAGGGCCGCATATTTTTTATAGCCGTCTCGATTTCTTTCTCTGAGGGATGGAATACCAGGTCTTCAGGGGCAGCATATATGGAATTATCAATACCTGTGGTCCCGTTCCCTGCATAGAGCTCTCGGATATGAGAGGACCATACCTCTTCTGGTATAGGGATGGGGATGGGGGTATGGCGCGTACCACATCCCTTCCCAATTATTGCCCAAAAGTCTTTAATATTACCATGTACAGCAGATTCCCTCAGTTTAATCCAAACTTCATCCTCCCTTTCCTTTTTGATTTTTTGCTTGAGTCTGCTTCTCTTTCTTTTTAACCTGGCAATTTCTTTCCCACGTTCCAGGACCCTTTCTAAATACTGTTCGCGAACTAGTTTATTTAGTTCCCTATTTAGGGTACGCAATGTATTGGGGACTACCTCTCCTTTCCTAGGGGGAACAGTTTTTTTTGCGTACAATAAAATCTTTCGCATGAATTCTTCAAAATAAACTAATTCGCTGCCATTCCACTCGTTTATTACCATTAGGGTATCGGCCAATAGGTCCTGCACCCCATTAATGGCGGCAAAGTTCCAGAAGCACCTTCCAGAAGAGGCATGGAAGGTAGCCTCGTTGCCGTTAAGCGACCAAGACGCCGTATTCAAAGAATTTAAAGACATTGTTAAAAACAATATACTATGATCTCTGAGTGACGTAGGTATAATCTTTAGGTCCAGAATATGGGGAAACAGGCCATAGTCTGCAATAGCATAGTCCAAAATTGACGACCCAAAGGGGGATTTATGAGTATAATTAGCTTAATGCTTTAGGAAATTAGACCCTGCGTTTCTCATTTCCTGTTCCTGTTGCTGTTGCTGATCACTGGATTGCTGGTTGGGAGCTCTCAGCTCTCATTGGGAAATCGGCACAATTCGGGGACTTTGCTCATGAAATTTTTTGACTGTCATCATTTGAGGCGTTTATGGCTTGAATAAGAGCCCCAGGATTTTGCCTCTTGAACCGCTGGCATTTCGAGTCGGTTCTTTGCAGTATTTGGTCCGTTTTACCGGCTGGTAAAAGACGAATCCTGTGCTTCTTCCTGCATTTTGTTAGCCACTCCACATCGTTATGTGGAGTTTGGGTCAAAACGCGAGTAGCTTCGTTTTTTTAGCGTTTTCCCTGGATTTCTTATGATTTTGTTATAGTGGCCACTATACAAGAAGAAAGGAGGCTTAAATATATTGAGTATCCGTTCTGAGAGGGGTTTTTCTCTGTTTTTAAAGAGTTTTTCTGTTTCGCCACACTTGCCCCGCAGTGACTCTGACCTGCGCAACGCTACGAGAGAGGAAGATTCTGCCACATCACCGGGTCCCTGTGCTGTTGAGACCTCCCACCGCCCCCCTCCCGCCGTCCTGCTGTCTGCTTCCACCTGACAGCGGGGCCGCCGAGTGGAGCGAGGCGAGGGGCTGCCTACAACTCCCGGCAGCCCTCGAGGTCTCCAGACACACCCCCTTCACGACGCGCCAGGAGGCGCATAAAGGGCGTCCCCGTTACAGGAGGTAGTGTAACGCTGTTTCGCCACACTTGCCCCGCAGTGACTCTGACCCGCGCAACGCTACGAGAGAGGAAGATTCTGCCACATCACCGGGTCCCTGTGCTGTTGAGACCTCCCACCGCCCCCCTCCCGCCGTCCTGCTGTCTGCTTCCACCTGACAGCGGGGCCGCCGAGTGGAGCGAGGCGAGGGGCTGCCTACAACTCCCGGCAGCCCTCGAGGTCTCCAGACACACCCCCTTCACGACGCGCCAGGAGGCGCATAAAGGGCGTCCCCGTTACAGGAGGTAGTGTAACGCTGTTTCGCCACACTTGCCCCGCAGTGACTCTGACCTGCGCAACGCTACGAGAGAGGAAGATTCTGCCACATCACCGGGTCCCTGTGCTGTTGAGACCTCCCACCGCCCCCCTCCCGCCGTCCTGCTGTCTGCTTCCACCTGACAGCGGGGCCGCCGAGTGGAGCGAGGCGAGGGGCTGCCTACAACTCCCGGCAGCCCTCGAGGTCTCCAGACACACCCCCTTCACGACGCGCCAGGAGGCGCATAAAGGGTGTCACCGTTCCCTCTCGCGGGACGCGAGCGGGAAGACCGGAGGAGACTGGGCTGGGCCCACCCCCCTAAGATCCTCTATAAAACAAGAACCGGTTCAGTAAGTAAATCTGTGTTCACAAAGTCATCTAAGTGTTGACTAGAAATCAAACTTCACTACTGTAATCTCTGTCCATCAGCATACAAATGTCTACCAGAGGTTCTAGGAGTAAAACCCTGAAAAACATGACATCTACTGTTGGTCCTATTGATCTTTTTATAACTAAAGTGAATAAAACCATCGACCAAACGGTAATGCTGATCGACCGACGAGTATCCTATGAACTAGATCAAGCTAGACGCTCGTCAATGGGAATGCTAGCACAAGCACAAACTCCAAATGTCCCATTGCAAAAATCTATAAATCTGGAAACAAACGCGGACATTCACGTAATCCCAAACATCGTTGATCTTTCCGTATCATTACAATTTTCAGATTCACAACTGAGTCAAGGTCTTGAACAGACCCCTGACATTTTTGCTAGCCCGCAGCGAAAATCTATCGAACCCACACAAAGTGAATCGAGAGGGATTAGGGAAGGAGCAATTTCCAAAGTGCAACATCATAAAGAAAAACACCATAAAAAATCAATAAATAAAGACACTGCAAACTTAAACTCAGATTCACTTACTAAAATGTGTGACTCAAACAACGCTTTAAATTCAAACAATGACAAAACTGCTTTCTCGTCGGAATCCAATAGTAACATCAATTCCGATGTATTACTAGTTGAAGCTCACAACGACAGATCCAATTCCAAGCAAACTCACAAGAAGCCGGCGGCTTGTACCATAACAAAAAATGTGATTAACACCAAAACACAAGCTTCTCTACTAAAAGAAATCTCTGAAATAGTCAAACATCAGCTCCAACCGCTTCAAAAAAGTATACAAATCATAGAAAAGCAATTAGCAATATTGGTTGCTATCTCAAAAACAACTTCTAATCCGAGAAATAAAGAACATCTAAACTTGCCTGGACTTAAGGTCTCATCAAGTATTGTAAAACCCACAGATAAACCAAAACAACCAGTTAGTAGTATGGCTACTACAAATAATACAAATGCAAATCCAGTAGAGATAACAAAAAAAACTACTATTAATCAGATATCTTCACCAAAGAACAAGATTTCTCAAGGAACTTCTAAAACAGTTATAAGCACACAAAACAAATCACCAGGAAAACTCCCTAGTGCAGATGACACGGACAAAAGAGCTCCCCCAGCAAAAACTCCTTCTACAGTTCCTACATCAAATACCCTTGGTTATGATCAGACACAGAGACAATTTAATAAATCAGAAAGGTCAAATAAAAAACGGTCAAAATTGGTAAACCTTCCACCGGAAGCAGCACCCTTTGTTGTCATCTTAACAGGTGTTCCGGAATTGAGTAACGACACAGAAGAACCAACCTGGTCATTATTAAATAAAACTCGATATTGGTTAAATATAAACAGACCAAACCATCCAAATAATATTACCAGAATCTCCACTGCAAAAAGGGTTTCATGGATAGGTCACCAACCAAAAACAATATCTGGAGACTGCATAATTGTCAATCTCGAAAATCCCCGTGCTGTGGAATACATATGCTCCTGGGACTCATTAGGTAATACAGGAGGAATAAAGGTCAAACGTCTATCTTTCTTTTACCCCCAACAAAATCGCCCCCCTGATGACTTCAACTGCCCCCCAGAATGGTCCTGGAACCATCATGATCACGAACAGAGAAACTGGAACCAGGGACATTGGGGTCAAGGAAACAATCAGAGAAACTGGAATCAGGGAGATTGGGATCAAGGAAATAATCACTCGAGCTGGCACCAGGGAGATTGGGGTCACGACTACAACGACCGGGGTGATTGGAACAACTATGGTAGGAGGCCACGACAACCACCTCATAGAGATACATGGGCTGGAATACCAACATCAAACAGTTATAGCTGCCTGGATATGGTCGACTGACCATCATCAGAGCCCTGTATTATGACGAACTCACATAATAATAGAACATGCTTTGAAAGACCAGCTAAACATCTTGTGACCACGATCTCAAACAATATCCAAGGTACACCAAAAGCAAGACAACTGGAATTAAAAGTAATGACAAAATCCCAACCCATGGTAAAACAGGCTGAAGTACCTCAGAGTATAACTAATGTCAGCAATAGAACAACAACTACGCTACAAATCTCCCCAAGGTCACCTGCTATTTCTAGTAAATACCATGACAGGAACCTGTTATCCTGGAATGTGGCGGGACTAGCAACCAAACACATGGAAGGCAGTTTTTTAGACTTGGTTCACTCAAGCGATATAGTCTGTCTACAAGAGACATGGCTAAATAACCCAATCCATCTTGTGGGATATAGAACATACTTCTCCCAGGCTACAAAATCAACATCAGGGAGAAGTAAAGGAGGTTTAACAACATATATCTCCAATCTTTGGCCATGTCGTGAAGTAACTCCTGTTACACTCCACCAGAATTACCAGATTATTAGCATTAAAGGATCTAATCAAGAGGTTTATATTCTGATAAACTTCTATAACAACATGACTATAATCGAGCAGTCCAAAGCTTTAAAAGAAATTATAGAGGAGATTAATGAATTAAAGATAAAATATGCCAGAACTCCACATACAATAATTTGGGGAGGCGATTTCAATCTTCACTTATGTAAAAATAGTGACGCCCACATTTGCGGGATTACAGACGAATATGAAAACCCGACACCTCACTTCTCTCACACCCCCGAAGGCACCAATATGCAGGCCACAATGGCTGAACTAGACATAGGGTTTGCAAATATGTTAAAAACGCCCATTTCTCGGTTTTCTCCTACCTTTCATGGCAGAGGCTGTGAATCGGTAATTGACTATATTCTGATATCTAGCAGTAAAGCTAATCGCATAAAATCATTTGAAGTGGAGAGTAATGCCCTTAGCGACCATTTTCCACTCAGAATAATATTTCAAGAACTAGATTCTCAAAAGAACTCAGGAAAGACTCAGCCCGGCTTGCTACACCAAGAAGTACTAACACTGAACAGAAAAAACGGGTACACCCTCAGATGGGGCAATTTAGATCAAGAACTTACTAAGGTGAAAATAATTAAAACATGTAAGAATGAAATTGACAAATGTCTAGACCCTTCCTCAAACTCAGCAGAGATCATGAGTAGCTACTATGCAATAGCAAACACAATAAGTCAAGAATTAACCAGACCCATCAAAAAAAAAAATAATACTTCGAAAAATGGGTGGTTTAACACAAAATGCACAAAAGCATACTCAAATTTAAAGAAAGCCTTAACAAAACAACCAAGAAACAGAGCAGAGGTAACCGAATTAAGGAAAACTTACGCACAGGCAATTAAACAAAGGAAAAAGGAGTTACAAGTAAACCTCTGGAAACAACTCCTAAAAAGCAGTACCCTAAAAGACAGCACATCCTTCTGGGAAACAGTTAAAACTCCTTTTTTAACTGATAATAATACTGGCCCCTCTTTGGATGTTGCTATAACTGCAGAAGACTGGGTACAGCACTTCTCAGGGGTTTTTGGGGAGATTGGGCCCGAAGACTTAACTTCTCAAGATCCTCTCCCGTTGGTGCAATACCCGATAGAGATACAATTCACACTCAAAGAAACAACTAATGCTATAAAATCTGCAAAAAATGGCAAAGCACCGGGACCAGACTCTATTCCTATGGACCTCTACAAAATTCTACCTGAACTATGGGCTCCCCTTCTGACTAAAGTGTTAAACGCAGCAAAAGACACTGGCCTTCCTGACTCTTGGTCAACCTCGATCCTGGTCCCCATTTTTAAAAAAGGCAACAGAGACAGTCCAACCTGCTACCGCCCCATATCCCTCTTGGATTCAACTGGAAAGATGCTAGGGCGTATACTTCTAAATCGACTTCAGGAGTGGTCAAAAGAGCAAGGGGTACTCTCAGACCTCCAATACGGCTTCAGAGCCGGGCTAAGCACCGTGGATCAAGTCCTAAATTTAACATTACTTGTAGGAAAATATGTAACAGCGAAGAAATCGTGCCTACACATGGTGTATGTCGATCTTACAGCAGCCTTCGACTGTGTGGGACACTCGAAGCTCTGGACAATAATGCTACAAATGGGGATAGAACCACCTATAGTAGATATCCTCCGTGAGCTATACTCTGGCGCTACGGGAAAGGTCAGATATGGAATAGCAGGACAACTAACTAACAGCTTTCCAATTCAGAAAGGGGTCAGACAAGGGTGCGTGCTGGCCCCTTTCCTATTTACACTTTATACGAATGGTTTAGAGGCTGCACTGCTTAAGGGCGTTAAAGATCTGCCGGAAGCCGGTCGTCGACAGATTCCAGCGTTACTATACGCCGACGACGCGGTAATACTGGCAAGAACACCTGTCCAGCTTCAGAGGGCCCTAAATAATTACTGTACCTTTATGACCAGTCTCGATCTAAAAGTGAACATAAGGAAAACTTATGTAATGCACATCGGCAATAGAGGGAACAAAGAGAAAAAAATCTTTGTGGACAACCTGCCTCTTGAAAGAACTAACATCTATCCTTATCTTGGTATAACTATTGATGAGGCGTTTAATTGGAGAGAGGCAATTAACTCCAGAAAGTTAGCCCTCATAAGAACAGTCGGCGCTTTAAAAGCATTTTCACTTCGTTTGGGAAAAAGACCACCCAACGAAATGATTAAGATATACAATGCAAAATCTATCAGCACAGCCACTTTTGGAGCAGGAGTCTGGGGTACAACTAATGTAGAGCAACTCCAAAAAATCGAAAACTCCTTCCTAAAGTTTTTATTGGCTGTTCCCAAAAGCACCACCACATTTGGTTGTCACCTTGAACTCGGAGTACACTATATATCGGACATCATTAAGATTCAGCCTATCATGCTATGGCGTAGAATTTGGGCCAGAGAAGAATGCCACCTTACAAGAACAATAATAGAGGACTGCATGAAACTAGACCATATGAATAAGATAAAATGGTTGGCATATGTAAAATCTTTTTTCACTGACATCGGCCGTCCGAGCTTCTTTGAAGACCCACCATCTGTAACAGACATTTCAAAAAAAGATCTAAAAACACTTTGTCTGTCACATTTATCTGAACTCCGAATGCTGTGTGAAATAGGTAAACCCTCAGTACAACAATGCTTAATGATACAGCTGGTCCCAACTATCCAACCTTATTTACAGTACCATTTGTCGCAATATGAAAAGTTACTCCTCACTCGTTTCAGGCTTAACATATATCATTTTTTGGTTCTATTTCCCATTCAGAATGTATGGACTCATAACACTGCAGTGTGTCCGTGTGACTCTATGTCCCCACAGTCTACAATACATGTCACATTTTTTTGTAAATTTTATATGGAACTACGCAGGAGGTGGATATTACCACTACTAAAAGTTATGAACATCCGTAGATGTCGCCCTGCCTATTTAGCCCTGCAACTTCTGGAAAATTCTTTGATGACAAAATCTGTGGCACAATATCTAAAATTATGCATTAGGCACCGTACGAACCTGTAATGATGTGTAATAGTTTTAATAATTTTTCTACAATGAATGAATAATGATTTTTAATATTTATTGTGTTTTTATGTACTTTTATGGTTTTCATATATGGAACCCGAATAAAGATATTTTGATTTGATTTGAGTATAATTAGCGGGGACGTCAGATGGAAATCTTCCATTTAAAATAATACCATCCCCAATCGCTAGTTCTTTTAACAAAATCTTCCCTCTTTTATTTGTCACCAGGTTCTCTGGAAAAAGCGTCTGGGGAATAAAATGTACCTCTTCCTTAACTTTGTTCCTGAAGAGTTTCAGACTAGCATTTGAAATTTTGCAATTCAGATCACCTACAAGCAAAATTACAGGGGAAGATGGGGAATTTTTTATCTGTTCAATATATCGGAGAACCTGCTGCAAACTATCGTTAAAACACTCCTCAGGGGGTATATACACATTAAAAATTACCATAGGATATTTTTTACCATTATGGAACAGATTTTCTAGAGTTATTGTGTGGAAAAGTCTACTAGGATCAATATAATGGGAGAATCTCCATTGCAATTTATTTGACAATAAGCAGGCAATCCCCCCCCTGGCATGCCCTTTCTTAGAGGGCGCAGCTGGTACTTCCAGGACATAAAAATCTTTTGATGGAGTTAGCATATCAATGCACCATGTTTCCTGAATGCACAATACATCCGCACCCAGAGAAGATAAAAAAGCAAGTTTCTCTGGGCTGCTGTGGAATCCAGCCGCATTCCAGGAAATTATTTTTAATGCGGTGTTAAAGATGGTGAAACAATTTGGGGTTATCCTTTGTTTTTGTTGATAATGCACTATGGAGCCAATTCCACCGGTTATTATCATCTATGAGGGAAGAGTTCTCAGTTAGTGGAAGTGGCTTCACGTGCGAAACTGAGCGTTTTCCCCTAGAAACCCAAATTTTTAGGTCTCTGAGGGGAGAGGTTACCCCGTTTTGCTCACCACCCCCAAACCCCTGGTTACATAAAAGATTTGGCTTGTCTGGGTTGGAGATAGGGAGAATGTCAATACCTAAGCGCTGAAAGTTTTCGGCTTGTTCTAGTATCAAGTTTGTTATAATAGGTGAATAAAATTTCACCCGTATACTCAATACCCTACTTCCACCCAACAGAGACACCAGTTCTATGTCTCTAGATTGAATATGGTAGAGACTTTCAACCTCACTAAAACGTTTGAGAAGCCAAGCTCTATTTAACAAAAGGTCAGTATCAAATAAAGGTACAAAATCTAGCACACGCACGTCCACCGGGGCCTTAGTAATATTTACAGATCGGGCCGGAGGACAGTAATTTTCCGACTCTAGTGTTACAGCAAAGGGGGGGGCCAAAGGGTTAAGAGCTCCAGATGGATAAGAAATTGGCACTCCTAATGCGCTCCGTGGAGGAGAGCATGGGAGAGAGCCCTCTACTTGCGGTGTAGCTTCCTGAGTAAACAGACTACGTTGTTCATTTTCCCCCTCTACAGAGGTTAAAGTAGTTAAGTTCAAATCAATGTCCACCTTTAAGGAAGTAGAAGAGGGCTCCACATTGATTTCATCATTCTCCCTTGACGCTGTAGTATTTTGGAAAATAATCCTCCGCTGCTTTTTCTTTCTGTATTTTCGAATTGGTTTCCTCTTGTTACCTTTATTAATTTTTTGTTTACCATTTTTTCCCCTTTCTTCTTTTACCTCCGGTTTATCGTCCAGGGATTCTTTTCCGCACTCAGGCACGAAAATAGGAAATAACTCCTGGACCGCTATAGGGCCAGGCAAAGGTTTATCCTCCTCCTCTATATCCAGAACTGTGTTTTTGATACAGTTGGGAGCTGCAGTAAGAGGCATATCCTTGTGAGATTCCAGGGTAGGTGATTCAACCTTCCTATCCAGTTCCCCTCTAGTATCTCTGGTTTTCCCCTCAGACAAGTAATGCTCAGACTTGGGGGGAGAGGCCTTCCTCATATCAGGCGATTTCTGCAGCAATGTCTTTAAAATTTGAGTGACTGATTCAAGAATACAGTCCGAGCTGCCTACAAATTATCCCAAAAGCAGTAAGATTGAGGCTAGGAGTTGTTCCAAGGCGATCATGGACTCAGAGATCGGCTTTTCTCGTGCTTCCACAGTGCAACAATTATCCAAGAGATTAAGGTCGGGGCTCCTGGAAATATTTAACAAGTCGGATATTTCATGGCCATTTAACGAAGGGGTGCTACTACACAGCAGTAACCCAGAAGGGGTGGCACCCCCTGAAGCTTTAAACTGCTCCAAAGACTCCACTTTAGCTGGGCTTACGTAGCGTCCCCAAAGTTCCAGGTCAATAGATAGTGCAGACAAGTCACCCCCCGGCCTATCATTCATAGGTGACTGAGGGATCGGTGGTATATGCACTGGATCACCTACGGTCGTCATCTTCCCCTCTGTGGAGTCCCGTAAGGGAGACCCCCCTACCATTGATTGTGGGGCCCCTTGCTGTACCAGAGGCAGTTGGGGGTCTATGGGGGCTGGTGTATGAAATTCCAGAGCTTTAGTATCTGATCTTTCTGGCGTAGCAAGTTTGGATTTTTTTAGACCAGATAGATCCCAAAGTTCAGATAGTTGGCATTGACCTTTCAACGGTGGGTTATTCACTGATTTGTTTCTTGTGTGGGTGGTAGTTAATTTTCGGCCAGGTTTTTCTCCCACTACCCTTCCTGAGCGTAGAGTTTTAGACATTTTCCACACTATTTTCCACAGTAATAGACTTAATCAAAAATGTAGAAGAGTAGAACTAGTAAAAATTCTGGAGTGACGTCAGTCCCTGACCGGCCAAGTAAGTCCGAGATACAGTATAGCTATAACAGTACACGAATCGTTCACAAACCTACGAAAGTGGACACATGTTCAATGAGGTTCAATGAGGCAATAACAAAATGTGAATGACCGGGCCCAGCCCAGCCTACCTCGGTCACTGAGGGCCACAGAGGGCCCGCCCTTTGCCCGGGCTTAGCCCGGCGTCGCCCGCGCGCGTCCCGCGATGCGCGGTCTTCCAGCGATAATGAAGGCAGGTGAGGGGGGCGTGGCGGCGAGATGTAGCTGGCCCCGCTGACTTGTGGGCAATGTGGTTTTCCTCACACTCGTGCCGCCGACTGCCTCACCCAGCGAGTGTTTCCCGCGGAGCGGGAAACGCGAGCAGTAAATCCCTATGCGCTGCCAGATAGCGCTTGCAGGGTAAAGGCGCTTAGAGTTCTTTCCAGAGCGTTTTTTCTTACAGCAGCAATGGACACGCTCTCAACCAGCACAGCAGCACTTGGAAAGTGATTCTCCGCTCCTCAGCGGACTTCCAGCGATAATGAAGGCAGGTGAGGGGGGCGTGGCGGCGAGATGTAGCTGGCCCCGCTGACTTGTGGGCAATGTGGTTTTCCTCACACTCGTGCCGCCGACTGCCTCACCCAGCGAGTGTTTCCCGCGGAGCGGGAAACGCGAGCAGTAAATCCCTATGCGCTGCCAGATAGCGCTTGCAGGGTAAAGGCGCTTAGAGTTCTTTCCAGAGCGTTTTTTCTTACAGCAGCAATGGACACGCTCTCAACCAGCACAGCAGCACTTGGAAAGTGATTCTCCGCTCCTCAGCGGACTTCCAGCGATAATGAAGGCAGGTGAGGGGGGCGTGGCGGCGAGATGTAGCTGGCCCCGCTGACTTGTGGGCAATGTGGTTTTCCTCACACTCGTGCCGCCGACTGCCTCACCCAGCGAGTGTTTCCCGCGGAGCGGGAAACGCGAGCAGTAAATCCCTATGCGCTGCCAGATAGCGCTTGCAGGGTAAAGGCGCTTAGAGTTCTTTCCAGAGCGTTTTTTCTTACAGCAGCAATGGACACGCTCTCAACCAGCACAGCAGCACTTGGAAAGTGATTCTCTTGGTTCTTAGTTTCCCCCTGCCTGAAACCCCAGCTACGGTTCTCTTGGGTATCAAGCCTGACAATCTGCGCGCTCTGACACGTAGAGACTGGCACATCTGTCTTCATATGTTGGGAGTGGCTAAACAACTCATAGCCCTATACTGGAAAAAAGCGGAGACTCCCCCAGTCACTATTTGGTTTACTCGATTGTGGCATACCATGGCGATGGAATTACTCACTACGCGCTTACAGTCCCGAAACACCCATAACACCAAACTTTGGCAACCATTAATAGATCATTTCTGTAGGATAGAAAATGCTCGTCTTCAGGCCCCGAAACTCCATTCTGTATGCTTTTTTGAAGAAACAATATACCTTCCTATCTCCAACACACTCCCTTGACGACAACATCAATACTCAGCAATTTGTCCTCCCGGCCACGCTCTCTGCAATAACCACCCCTCATGCCCCACCCTCCCTTTCTCTTCTCTTTCTCTTCGTCTCTTTGTCTCTCTTTTTTTCTCTGTTTATTTTATTTTGTCTCACTCTATCAGGCACATGCATTAAAGCATTTTGCGATCGCAAACGGTGCGAATCGCAAAAATCAGCCGTTTGCGTTCGCTAAAATTGCTTTTGGAATGCATGAAACAAGAAGCCCCTCGCAATTTAAGAAATCGCAAAATTTGCGATTTCTTACATTGCGATTGCATTTAAGGAATTACAATTTGCGATTCCTTAAATGCAATGCAAGAAAGTAAAAAGATTTGCGGTTTTGCAAATAAGAATCGCAATTTACCATGACTTGTAAGGTGATGGTAAATTGCGATTTTCTTGAAAAAAGCATCAAAGTGCATTTTTAAAAGTCCCATGTTACGCACACACATGCCCCTAGGGCATGTGTGTGCGTAACATGGGTGCACATATCAATTTCAGGGGTTCAACAGGATGTCCTTTAGACACCCGTGCACCCTTGAAATCGCATTCTCCATTTGCGAATCGCTAATTGCGATTCGCAAAATGAGAATGTCTTCCCATTCATTCATATGGGCCTCCAGGCCCATAGGAATGAATGCGGAGGGATTCCTTAATTGCGACTTGCAATTTGCGAGTCGCAATTAAGGAATGTTTAGAAATAGCAAATTTTACAGCGATTTCTACATGCATAGGCATTTGCGATTTCTTAATTGCCATTCCTTAAAATCGCAATTAAGAAATCGCAAATGACTACAATGATGCATGTACCTGTATATTCTCTAAGAGTCTCGGGGGCTCATCCCCTCCTCCCACTTCTCTTCTTTGGTGTGCATATTGTTTTATGTTTGAGTCCATTTGTTTGTTATTGTCATCCCATTTGGAGAAGCCCTAAAACCTGCACCTACCACATTTGATTGTCATGATAATGGCCGGCCCTGCTTGGGTTGTAGGGGACTTGCTGTGTAATCCAATTTCAGTGCATAGCCTCACAATGCCACAGCATTGCTCACTGCTTGTTCACCTCATCACGCGGCCGGCCCGCCTAAGGGTTGTAGGTGACATTCTGTGTACATGTTGATTCTTCTTCTCTTCCTTAATAAAGCAGATTGATACCAAACAATTTGAGGGAGGAGGGCAGAGGGCTGTGGTTGTGGAAAGAGCGCTTCTATAGAAACGCAGTCACAGAGCAACCTGCAAGATGGCTGGCGCTGCTTTGGAACGCAAAATAGAAATGGTTATTAATTGTGTCTTCCAAAGGAGTGTCAGCCATCTTCTATGGTGAGTTCAATGTCCACAGAGAGGAGAGATGATGTAGTTTTGGACTGGAGCAGCTGATCTTGAAGCTGGGCAAGCAGGTTCAAGCCTGGGAGAGAGGATCAAAATCCTGTAATTCTTTGCAAATTAATTAATCTCTCTGTGAATTGGAATGCATGCTATTGCTGGGGTATTTGAGCAGTTTTATATGGTCCTCAAAAAAGGTGAGAATTACATGGAGGAAAATATGCAGAAAATAGAACATGGGGGCATCGCAAGTCCAGACTTAAATCAATAGTGTTGGGCTTTCTAGTTAAATAAAATAGGGTCTCTTCTTCTAGATAACTCTGCCTTCACCCCACTTTTCAAAGCTATGACGAAAAGTTTGCCCATGGAGGGGGACTATTTTTTCCTTACACCCAAAGTATTTTAAAAGGGTTAGGCTGAGGTTATTGGAGGCAGCTTAAAAGCTTTGGTATCAAGTCAGATTAACATTAGGAATACCATATTACAGTAGTTCTGCACCAATATGGAACTCTCCGGGGACTCCCAAATGTCTTCAGGACAAGTTTTTCAACTCTTCTGATAGAAGAAGGAGTAAATAAATGGTGTCCAATTATAGAGGATGTCTTCTAAGATTCTAATAAATTGGAGTATTATTTGGGGTGAACGACTGCCCATCTTAAGGAATAATCACAACTCAAGACAGGGTGAACCTTCACAGTCACCAATTAACCTGAGCGCCACCACCTGATAGCAATGGTGCAGAGCTGACAGGCTTAACTTAGGCCAATGCATGACATATGTATCCACTGTCAGAACAGTAATAACGTCAAAATACCAAACAATAAAAGTACGAAACCGAATTAGAACAATAGAGTAAAATGTAATAAGTAAAATGACACCAAAACAAGAGCAATCTATTTAGGAGTCCCAAAGATATGAACTTCTAAAGATGAATGTGATAATAGCACCAACAACAATTATGCACCAATCACAGTCAATGGTGGTATGACAAGTGCAGTTAGACGCAGACCAGGTTTCAGGCCCGGAGGATCAGCACTTGGGAGTCAAGACTCACTCCAGCAGAGGTCATCAGCAGGTTCCAAGTCATTTTCAGTTCTTACTGGTCAGCTGGGCACCTAAAGGAAAAGTCCTCTTGCTGCTTGTTGTGGCCCTGCAGCTACACATATCAGCCAGCTGACACTTGGAGTCCACTTTTTTTGTCCTAGCTACAAGGGGAAGCAGGTCCAACCTCAAGGCTTCTCTCTGGTTACAAACATAGGTCAATTCCTCTTCTCTTCTCTTCTTCCACAGGTCCATAAAGTGTTCAAAAAAGGATTTCTGGAGGTACCATATTTTTGCCTGGCAGCAACTAGTGTATTACTCCTTGCTCCTCCCAAAGGGACTGGGTAAAAGTTCCCAGAGGTAACCCTACCCGATTTTGAAACTATTCCTGTTTGCCCTTCTGTAAACTATCCCACAGTGCCCCCTTACTCTCAAAATCCAGGATGTGGGAAATCCTTTTCTCTTTATGATGAGCCTTTGTGCCCACCCAGATGTATGACCAGGGAAATAAACACTCTCATTCTCTGAGGTCACCCTATACCGGTTCTGGAGGTAGCTTTCCTGCCACTGCATTTGGGTTTTTAAAGAACAAGGGAACCCTTAAGGTAATCAAGGACCTGGGGTAATAGTTTAAACAAGCAACAGTGGTCCTTAATATATTACAATGCTTAAAGACAAAATTGAATTATAGACAACGATCTGTACTATAAGGAAGCATGTGTCCAGCCGGACACTAATGTATTCAATGTAGAAGCATACATAAAATAAGGTGAACAATTATACAGTGAGACACAATCCTGTGTCCAGTACACATAACACATAAGAAACAAAACATAGGGTAGGAATTTGCAGGCAATTGGGAAGAAAGGAAGGCGCTAGTACCAGTTTAAAGTTTGTCTAGCTGACCTCATGTAGTATACACAATTAAAGTAACAAAATGGGAATGGTTGTGTCACTACACTAACTGTCGATGGCGTTTCGATCCTACAAACAATAAGGGATCATCATCAGGACTAACAATGAATTGCCTGAATGTGCAAGCCTGTTGAGAGGGAAGTAAAAAGAAAGGGGACATTGTTTACCCTATATCCTGCATAGCGTTGTATCACTGATAGACCATGCCACACTTATTGTGAAACCTTCCATACGTGCGTGAATGATGTATCAGGTGTCACGCATTCTAAAACCATGGTGAAACTTGGTGAGACTGTGACATGCTTGTTGATGTGCCACAGTAAGTGGGAAGTGCAAGAATCGTGGTGAAGGTAAGGGATAAGGGAGTGCATATGGGATGGCGCCTAGGCAGTAGGTAGGACTAATTCAAGAGCTCTCACCTAATGATGGCTTGGGGGCAAGTGTCTTAGAGTAGAAGACAAGGGGACTGGGAAGACGTCCGGGGAGCGGTGTTCTTGCGTCTAAGACAAGGATAAGTAATTTTAGTAAGGAGTGGAGAAATTGGCTGGTATGTTCCACTACGGGGAGGGGGCCGATTACCTGGGATTATCAATCAATCCACAGCAGGATGTGGAGTAACGGTGGATGAGGCTGGTCTTGTGTAGTCACGCCGATGGGGGCACCAGGCTAAAGGGAACATGGAACTAATTCAAGTAAAGGAATAGGAACAGTGCGTAAGGTTGGCCGTGTGTAAAGGAACCTTACCGGGTTGGCAATAATTAAGGTGAAGCAAGCGGATAAGTGTTCTGGATAGTAGCGGGCGAATCCCATCAGTTACGGGTATTTTCGCCCAGCAATTTGCAATGCAGGGAGGGAAGGGTTAAGATATGCCCACCCTAGTTGACCGGAGGAAGGTGGAGCGTGGCAGGTGCCAGAGTGCGGAGGCTTACCTTAGTGTCCAATGTGGGACATCCATCCTGCATTTGGGGCCACCCTGATTAGTAGGACAAAAGCAAGGGCCTTCCCAGGAGTCACCAAACATTTGTAAACAAAATAAGATGTGATTAACAGTTTGCACTTTTATTTGTTTGTGTCTCTCATTAGTATATGTGTATTACATTGTGTTTTTATGTATTGTGAAGTAGTGGATTATTCCATGACTTCTATAACATCGTAGTTCTTTTTAAATAAACTCCTTTTTAATACAATTCCCTGTAGTATTGTATGTTGGTATTATAATTGCCTAGTAGGGTCCTTGGTTTCTAATTGAGTGCGAATGGATTGTGTGTCGTGTTGAATACAAGGGATTAGATTATATCAATAGTAGTTGTGAATTTTCCGGTCTTCCCAAGAGAATTCCGCATTTTTGTTTACCAGTGGTACCCCTTCTCTTGGGCAGTGGGGTCGCTCCCTTTTCTTTAAGCAGTCACCAAACATTTGCCTGTTATAGGGGACACCTCATCAAAGTAATTTAAGTTCCTGGGCCAAGCCCACCTATTTTCCTGCCAGAAGAAGAGAAAAACACCTCCCAACTCCTAAACCAGTGTACCTATCATATGATCAGTTTTTACACCATTCATCACGGCTGATTCCTGGCTGTGCCACTGCTTATGTTTGAATGCAAATTAGCCCCAAGCAACTACAAGCAGGAAAAAGTTAACTTTCTAAAATATACCTTTCCCTAATATTCATTAAAAATATGACTTCACACCATTGAGTTGGGATTTTAATAACAAATAAAAAATAGTTGTTTCATAATTTTTGTAGCTGGACCCTAACCGGAGATACCATCATTTATTTTTACTATTGCTTCCCAGTGTTTCTCTTTGGGAGGGCAAAAACCTTCTTACAGTGAAAATAGCTTTTGGGTGCTAGTCACCATAAGGGCATGTTAACTTTGTACTTCTACTATCCTTCTTTTAGAATACCATGCACACTGCCTTGTGGGCTACAAGGCCTACAAAGGGGGTGGCTTTTTGATATTTGAAAGAAATGTTTTTACCTATCAAAAAAAGTTATGTTGAATGAATGCGCAGTAGGTTTTACAGTGCAACAGTCAGGATACACAGGGTAGGCATGAAGTCTTGTTTACCCTGCCGCTGTAGTTGATACCACTATAGGCACTGTAGTCTGGACCCTGTGTTCACTTTCTCTTCATATAGTAGGGACTTCCAAACAAGTTAAATGTTCCACTGAGGTATAAGCCAAATTAACCATATCTATAATGGCGCACAGGCAATCTACTAGCAGGGGGTAAATTGCACTGAGTTGTTAACCCAGCAAAGCAGATTTGGGAAAAATGTGGAGTGATGCCACACAAAATATAGTAATTTCCCACAATGATTATTAAAAGAAAGCATGATTGTTAAAATGAATATAGAGCATTTCTCACAAATACCTTTATTAACATGCCAACACTTGGCTGTTTCAGAAAAGTAAACATAACCAAATGATGTTTTTTTCGGGTACAACCCCAGTGTCAAGTCGCTCTATATTATGAGAGATGTCAGTCTTTATTTTTTAGTCTACATCGAGCATTCAGGGACTTTTAATTTCTCTTTTAAGATTGACAGTATGGCTGAAAAATTGCAACAAGCAAAGCGCTAAAAGTTAAAAAGAGAAGACTTGCTGACTTGGGAACACTAAAAGTGCTGTGGGGAATTAACACAACTCTAAGTTCAGTAGACCTTACTGTATTTAAGCTTGTATTATATGTACCTCTGGTACCTTTAGTGGTTCTCAAATGATCAATCACTTGAGATTATCTGGTAAAACAATGGCAAGCTGGAATCCCACACGCTGCACACCAATGTGAGAAGTTGGCCTGACATATGCTGTCCACTATTCTAGTGGGCACATTGCACCAGTCCAAATGACCCTTATTGATGGTAGGTTAAAGACAACCTTAATAGAAAGCTATCCTAGTGGTAGCTGTGGAGAGCAGCCTTCAGGCTAAGTCTTGAAGGAATGTAAAACAGTTTGTTTTACCAGTCTATAATCTCGTGAATGACCAAATGAAAGGAGAACCACACCAGGTATATATATAAAATATATGCATTTATTCTAAACACATCCAACTAGTCTCTTTATGAGGCTAGTGGCAAAAGTACATTAAGTAAACTTAATAGCACACAATAACTTAGCACAATATATGTTGAGCCCTTGGGGCGTACCAAACCATATATTAAGAAAGTGGTGTAAGAACCATGACTTGTATAGACACAAGGTCTAGAGTTTTTAGAACTCCTGGGGCCACCAGGAACCACCCAAGGTAGTGACACAGGGGACCCACGGGAGGCGCGTGCAGTGTGTGAACACAACCGTGAACCCATTAACTTCTATGGGGAAAGTCGCGGTTGGAATTTTAAAGATAAAAGACACTTAGAAGAGGACTTGGAGCAAACCCCTTTAGAACTAGGAGGTTCTAGAGTCAACACCCACGGGAGCACTGGAGTACTCGAGTTACCTCACACAGGGAAGCCAGGTGTATAGGTGTCTTTTCGTGTCAGGTTTCGTCGTCGTTTGCAACCGCGATCTGCTGCAAAGTGCTGCTGGCGTGGCGTCCAAGTGGAAAGTGTCCGAAGTGATTCAAGACTGGATCGGAGATGTGAAGAACCTGAAAGCAGAGGGGACAGAGTCTGGGTCACTTGCCAGTGACCAGGAGAACGATAGGCGGATGCCCACCGATGTCGGATGATTTCTGGTGAAGAAGGTGAAGCTTGTCTCTTCAGCCAGGAGGACCAGGAGGCGTCGACGACGACCAGGATCGGGATTCAAATACAGCCCTGTTTATTTATTTATTTGTATTATTACTACAAGGGCTATAGACTAAATGTAAAACTTGCATTTACACAATTATATATGTACATGTACACATCAGGAAACGTTGTGATGCTTTCATAGTGTAATGTAGACCCCTAACAGTGGAAATCACACACTGTCACAGTGGCTAACCTCAGATAAAAAAATGCTCCAAAACTTCCTGCATGGAATTTTGCTTTCAGTAGTGCTGGTCAGTTCTAAATACAGGACTTGGCCTCTGACCCTTAAACTTGTTGCCCCCTGTCTGAGCAAGGCTATCTCCATGTAGGTATCACAGCTCAAAGTAACGTCCCGAGAAGCATGACTGAGGGGCTGACTCCGTTGGTGATATTTTAAAGGTAGGATGTAACTTTTGCTGTCTTTTTTTTTTATTCTTGCGCACTGCGCTTTTCTAGCACCTAAAAAACGGGCTCAAAAATTCAGTTTTCAGAATGCCATAATGCACCCAGAAGTATTGTGCGTTAAGGCGTGCGATGTAATTCACATGTCTCTAGAGCTACTCTTTTAGTATAACTTTTAATGGTATTTAAGACTGCAGCCATTAGGCCATACTAGAAATCATATTTTTAGTTTGTCACTAAGATGCAGTAATATTGTCATTGTTAGAGAAACTAATATTCACCTTCTTAATTTCGATGCACGATGCACAATATATTTAACTATTGAGACATTGAAATCTTTACGCACAGTTTGCACAGGGTAATTTTCTACATTGCTAAATATTATTGAATTGTCACAATTGTGTTATTAGACATTATAAAGATCATAATAATGCAAAAACGATTTTAGTGCAATGACGTTTAATAATTTTTTTCATGTAGTCATTTTTAGGTCTCGTCCTATTAATAGTGCAAGCGATAATTGGACGAGAGTATTGAGGGCAAACCAAGCTCTGAAACCACCAGGCGGATTACATGGAGTGCATGTGCTCGTGGACGCGCTTACCATTTGCTCCCCGAGCCGCCTGCCTCCGAGAGCTTCACTTCAAAGGAATCCGCTCCCCCGCCCCCTGCTTCACACTTTTCACGGCCGCCAGGCCGTGTCTCGCATTTCTCCTCTTCAACCCTGCTGTTGCACTTCAAAGGGATCCGCTCCCCCGCCCCCTGCTTCACACTTTTCACGGGCGCCAGGCCGTGTCTCGCATTTCTCCTCTTCACCCCTGCTGTTGCACCACTTTCATTCAGTTAAACCTGGGTTAGACAATTGTTCCCCAATCCCAACACCTGAATCTGTATCTCTTGTCGTAACCTCATATTCTCCTTCAGGTTGGGACCGGCAACAACAACAAAAAAATCTATATAATTGTTGCAAAATACCTTGCACAGTCTCTTTTCACCATACATACACAACACAAAAACACTTCCCTCGTGCACCGGAGTTCACTTGCACACTTTCCTTCCGTCCATACACTAGCATCTAATGCTTAAACGTCCTCCATCACACCTTTTTGCTTCAAAGTCAGTTTGACAAAATGCTATAAAAGCACAACTATTGCCCTGATGCACTTAAAATAAAAACACTACCTCTATAGGCATTTAACAGCCGCGCTTCCATTCGATGTACTTTCACATAGTAGCTGCTACCCTCCCACACATCTTATTTGGCACTGTGTAGGGATATGAAAATCCGTGTAAATACAATACTAGTTAGTCTACGCGCCCCTCTTTCAGGCAGAGAGGTAAAGGAACTGAAGAATACTGAATTGTAAAGTTTTACTGTGAACAGTGCGATGCTAGGATTAAAAAAAAATGTTCCGACCTCTGCCTGTTACCAAAAGGGCCACATCTTTGAATCTATTTCATTTGTATGTAGCGCTTCACGGTACTATTCACATAGCACTCCTGATGCCCAGACCTCTCGGTTCTCAACTTGTTCCAACAGTGCCATCTTGTGGGTAGGACCAGAACATTTTCCAAATGAACTGATTTCAAGCCAGGTACCCTAAGTGGGTGTGTCCCACATTTCCACAGCAGGCACGTCATTAGTTTGTCACACTCGCACCCCGTTTACCACAACTCGAACTGTGAGGTTACCTTTTTCTTTCTGTGCAATTGTGTGCCTTTTCTTTTAGGAAGGGATTCGGGGACGTGGGGGAGTGAGAGTTGGAGAGCAGGGGAAATATGCGTGTGGCTCTTTTGGGCTTGTGTCCCCATCAGGCACGTCAAATGGAAGGTCATTTCACTTGCGCCATTTGCAATTCGAATTGAAATAAAAGCATTAAAAACGACGAATTTGATGTATTTTGCATAAGGTTGAACTCAACGTAACAGACAATTGATTAACATACATAACGGTTTTAGGGATGAGGCTCCCACAGTACTGCTTCGCTCTAGAAAAATTTAACTGGACCAGGCATGGTAAGATGTTAAATAAATGGAGGGCATCAAATGGGTAGTTAGTGGGTGGAAGCAAAAGTAAAGAGAAGTGCAATTCTAACCCCATACATATTAATATGTTTTTGTTTTTATATTTGTTTCCGTTATTTATGTAAATAATGTAAATGTTTTCTTCTACTCTTCATAATTGACAAGGCTTTCCCTCATGCCTTGCAAATTGCAAGGGATTGGAACTAGTCTGAGACAGGAATTTGAATGGGGCATGCTTATAAATGTCCCGGGATACAAATGTATGTGATGCAGAAAGCAGATTAGTGGGTGTTGGATGCGACTTTTGGAAGGGTGGTGTTAAAAGTAACGTGAGGATGTGATTTGTCACGCAAAGGTTGACGAACCATACCAGCTGTGTTTGTTAAAACTACCTGTGCGGTGTGCTGTCACAGTGACCTCGGCCCGAGCCGCTTACAGGCTAGTTTTTAGGTCTCGTCCTATTAATCCAAAATGTATTTATTTATATACTTGTTTCCCTTGTTTTTCTGCCCTTCTGCCCTCTGTTAGACTCATTTTTTGTGCCTTTCTGCCCTCTGTTAGACTCGTTTTTTTGTGCCTTTCTGCCCCCTGGTAGACTCGTTTCTCCCTTTTTTTTCTGCCCTTATGCCCTCTGTTAGACTCGTTTTTTGTGCCTTTGTGCCCTCTGTTAGACTCGGTTTTTGTGCCTTTCTGCCCTCTGTTAGACTCGTTTTTTGTGCCTTTCTGCCCCCTGTTAGACTCGTTTTTTGTGCCCTTCTGCCCTCTGTTAGACTCGTTTTTCCCTTGTTTTTCTGCCCTTCTGTCCTCTGTTAGACTCGTTTTTTGTGCCTTTCTGCCCTCTGTATCACCGCATCATCACTCAGCGCTACCCCAGCATCACTCAGCACCACCACATTATCACTCAGCACCACCACATTATCACTCAGCAGCACCACAGCACCACCACAGCACCACTCAGCACCACCACAGCACCACTCAGCACTGCCACAGCACCACTCAGCACCACCACAGCACCACTCAGCACCACCACAGCATCACTCAGCACCACCACAGCACCACTCAGCGCTACCCCAGCATCACTCAGCACCACCACATTATCACTCACCACCACCACATTATCACTCAGCACCACCACCGCACCACTCAGCACCACCACAGCACCACTCAGCACAACCACAGCACCACTCAGCACCACCACAGCATCACTCAGCACCACCACAGCACCACTCAGCACCACCACAGCACTACTCAGCACCACCACAGCATCACTCAGCACCACCACAGCACCACTCAGCACCACCACAGCATCACTCAGCGCAACCCCAGGTTATGGGTGTCACATTTGCGAAAGTTATAACTATTGGCATTGTAAATGACAAAGCTATTAACTTAGCTATTTTCAAAACCAACACATAAATAAAAAAATGTCATTTACAAGACCAACAGCTCAAACTTTCCTAATGCGAGACCTATTGCATTGCAAATGCTTGTTTGAATAATGATCACTGACCCTTTTATTGTTTCTACATTTGAAAAGCAAGCCTTAGTTCTTTCCTTCTGTCTTTAAATGCATTTATTTAGAACAGTTTACAAAACTTCTTTTGAAACCAAGCACAGAAGCTTTACTGAAACAGAGAAAGTTTGTTTCACTTTGTCTTGTAAAAAGCAGTAATTGTTTACCATCAGAACCACAGATGTGCTTCATAAAAAAGCAACAAGAAAGAAAGTCCTTAGTTTTATCCCTTCTCTTTTATCCACAATAACGAAGCTGTATTTCTAACTTTCAAAATTAGTAGTCTTTAACGCACATGCTTGTGCCTGGGTAAAGCCTGTGTTATTTATTCAGCTGTGTTTTATGACCGGCTGGTGTTAGCTTCTACACTTTTTCAGGCAAGAAGGCCTCATGCTCTAGGACTGATAAATTCTGTCTAACATTTAATGCCACAGGGCCCCTTATAATGCTATCTGTTCCAATATAACAGCAATGTGCTGTACTCTAATGTCCTCACAGAAACACAATAAAGTTGATAAACCACTCAGTATCTCCCTCTGCTCTGACAGACAGCTTCTTTCGGACAGACAGCTTGAGCAACTGTTAAAAGCTCTCTTTCTGGTGCTAGGAATGAGCACGGTTCATTCTATTTAAAACCCAGGCATTCCAAGCCAGTCAAAATCTATCGTTGGCAGTGTGGTAAAAGAAGGATGCTTTTATTTTAGCAGCAACCGATTACTCAGATAATGTGATGCCTTTTAATATTTAATATGATGTATCTAAGGATAGAGCTGTAACATTTTGCACAGCTGATAGGCAGTACTAACAAAATGTTAGGCATCTATTTTTAATTTTGTTGAGTCCTGGTTGTGTAAAACACATCAATTTGTTTTCTCTGTGAGGCCTACTTTTTCCTATTGAGTTTTAATTCTAAATGTTTTACCATTGTGGCAATATAATAATTGAATGTTCACACATCTATACTTTGTTACTGCTTTACTTTTAATAGTAGTGTGCAGCTACTTAACATATTTTATATAATTCATTCTTTGAATTTTAAAGTGTAATTCTCCCAATGGCATCTGCAGAACACAATGACGACAACAAACTAAATTGAACTAATTCCAGACATTTTCAAGAAGGGGGCCCCACACTCATAACACACAACACAGCTTGCAAAGGCAAGCCACCCTTAAACAAAGAGCACAGTCGCTACTCACTCAAACAAGTACTTCACAAGCATCACCACCGGTGTCAGTCCACAAACCTCATATACACTCAAACACACAATCAAACCACAAATCAACATCAGGACAAAAACAAGAGGCAGCCCACAGGCTGTACTCAGACCGAACCATTTCTTAGTCATATTTACAAACAAAAGAGCTCTCAAAAGCAATCCAGAGACTGCACAAAGACAAGTAAACAGCCCAAAGACTGTACCATATTAAAGAAGACAGGCTCTAGCCCCAGACCTTTTCCAAAATATGCTGAATTACCAATTGGCCTGGCGGAACACTCAAAAGCACTCCGTATCACCACTTACAAATTTTACTAAGTGTGAAGATCAGGATCCTTTTACATATACTTGTTCCACTGTGTACTATACATTATGGAAAAAATACCATATTTAATATACATACACCTATTAGGTGACCCCTCTAGGGGAGCCGGCTGACTACTTTCTAGATCCTTATTGGTACCTCCAAGACAGCAACACTTTCTACAAAGTGTGCTAGGAGCAGGCAAGCCAAAAATATTATAGTAAATATAATATTATAACTAAAGTAGTACTTATCCCAAATATAGTACATATCCCAAATATTTTAGAATTAGAGACAAAACATCTCCTCATTACCTCCCTTTGTACATTGCAATATACAAATCAAACAAAACCAGAATGTTTGCCAAGCAAATCCAAAACAAGAGTGCCATTTTAGCGACCTTACCAAAGTCTCCAACCTCCACCTGCCAAGCTCTGGGTTGACCTAACGGTCTCTAGAAAAAAATTACAACAAAGGAAATCTCAGTCGAGATCGGCCATCACCTGGAGGGTCAGATCGGGAAAACTGGAAAAACACCTTGTTCTGCAAAGACAAAGGGTCTCCTTGTGCAGGGTACCCCGTCAGTAGATTCCTGTCTTCCGTCAAGACCACATCCTCGGTTGTCTGCATCTCCAATGAGCCCCGCAAGTTGGGCGCCTATTTGTGGAAATGAGCCTTTTTAGAGGCCCACCAGTGCCTGAGTTCACCCTTTTGTTTTTTCGGACCTTTGTTAAAAACCTGTGTTACCGTGCCGGGAGACCGTCATCTCTGATTGGGGAGATTAATATGTCCATGGGGCTGTTGTCTGGATGGGAAACATCCTAAACCGCGACGTTTCAACCACGACTCACCTGAACAACGTGGTGCGAATAACGAATCCTGCTCAACAACGAACGGCTGAACAACGAAGGTCGGAACCACGACTCACCTGAACAACGGGGGGGGGATGTGGGGGGACTCCCCCCACAAATACAATTAAAAAAATATTTATAGTAAGAATTATAACGTAAAGAATAAAATCGTAAAAGTTACGTATCAAAAACAGCAAAGGTTTATGAAGAAAATGATTTACATAAAAATTACCGGTTTATGACAGGAGATGGCAGTGTTGCATTGATTTAAACAATTGTAAAAGCTTTCGAATCAAAAAATATATATGATCAGTGTGCTCGTATATGAATAAATTAATTAACTAATATTTTATTTAAAAAAAGTCATACAATGAAAAAAGTGACATTAAATATTATTTATTCGTGGTTTAAAATGTAGTGGTTTAGAAATGATCGTTGTTAAACATTCGTGGTTTAGGAAGTCATGGTAAAGACAGTAGTTGTTTAGTCATACAATCGTCTGGATTCTCGACACAGTCCAAGAATAAATCTTGCATTTACTACCGAGGCGTATAATATACGTTGTAAGCTAAATCCTGCATAGAAGTATCTCTATATACATCGTAGAGACAAGTAACTATTCTACCAACGGCGGCAGGTTGCATTTAGCTTTATTTCGAACCAGGCACATCGAGCAGCCTTGCCAAGTATAGTATCTGAGTGCCTTCTATTATTTGTGGATCCGTCTATTCCTTTTTCGTGTCACAGTCGCCTAGGAATCGGGTTCTTTGACTCAATCACAACAAGAAAACATAAAGAGACTTCCCGTATGTGTGGAATTGCGCTTGCTTCAGAACACGCCCAGCCATTTATCTTCATTTTTGTTCGTGGCTTGAATATCTACAATACAGATTTAGCCCTGACGAAGTTAAAACAAGTAACGAAACGCGTTGGCTGTGTATGTCTTTTTTGGTAGAATTACCTAAATAAAGAAAAGAAAACTCAAGATTACAAGTACCTGCGTAATTCCTTCGAGTGCACCTTCCATTTCTTTTCTAAACCTGAGTTCACCCTTATCTGTCCACTGGTTCTTAAACCAACAAAAAAGAGATTGGCATGGAAGCTGGAATATCAAATAACACGGTTATTAATCTCTAATGAGTGGGACTAAGTCAATACAATACCCTCAGGCCACTGTAGGAGGTAGTTCACAGAATACAGAAACCATGGGTGTTATATACTCTGCTTACAGCTGAGTAAGCATGGAGACTCAAGGAGGAGGTACAGGTATATACAGGAATAGTTATTGACTAACATGGGCATACAGAAATTGGTTGGTCAACAAAGTGGGAGGGGAGATGTACTGCTTACTTAAGTTGGAATCACCTGACAGTTACAGTCTAAGACAGGTGCTGTTGTATAGCGTTTTAGGACCCTAGTGTAATGTTCCTGATTCATGCCCTTATATAGGTATAAAATACTGTATCCTTATATAGGCATAGAAATCACAACCATATTAAGACATAGCTCAAGTAGTCCTAATACGGCTTGGCTACTTCCACTAGTTCCGAAAATCTACAACGATTTTTTGGAAAAACCTGCCTTCAGCAGTCAGGGACTTCCCTCTGCATGAATATTAAGTTATCCAAGAAATCATGCAGTTTTCAGAGAATTAAGTCTCTGGTGACGTTATTATGTCCAATCTTACATCAAACTCTGCACCTTCAAGGTATAAATATGCCCACACTTGTCCAAACAAACACCTGGTGGTTTTGAGCAGTTCGACTATCTACTTGCCCGACGCGCCCTGCTGCTGCAAGTGCCGAAGGAAGCCGACCCTCCAGCTGACGCACTGAGAGACGCTGTACTTTCTCCAGCTGAGAAATCCAGCTCCAGTGTTTCCAGGCTACCCTTGCGGGTTGCTGGGAGATCGAGTCCTGAGAGAGAGATACCAGACCTCCTACATTCTAAAACCAAGGTACGGAGCTGATTAGACCCTAAGAGAATTCTTCGATTAGATTCTTGGCAAAGAATACTAAAACTAAGCTACACCTCACTTACTTCTTCCCTTGTACTAGACCTAGGTTAGGTACACCGGGGTAGGCGTATTTTAGAAGCATCAGTTGAGCATTTTTAGTCATTATTTATCACTGTATGTATTTTATGCATTTTAGGTATTCTATGGCTTAGAAACCATATCATGCTTTTACAATATTATTTTATAACACTCTTCGTACTGTACGCTCTGTACTTTACCGCAAGTATTACGATTGCAGCAGTTCATTTCTTATGCTTGAGAAAGAAGACCGTTCAATAAATACCTTTTTATTGAAAACGCCCGTCTCTGTATTTCTCAGGACCTCTGGTGAAACGAAGCATGCACGATTGACTGAGTGAAATAACTATCTATTGTTTCCGCGACTCTAGAGATTGATTTCTTATTCTTGGGAAACAAAGTTGTCATGTTTTAAGCGGTTGTCAGAAACTAATCCATCTTGTTTATTCGAGACCGTTTCTAGTGACCTCTGAGCTAGCTGGCACACACACAATTAAGTTTAGTATATTCAGTAGAGACCTAGTTGGCTTCAGTCCTACGTCTAAACTACAGGATACACTATTCCAATGTGCAGAGCCTATTGGGAATATAGGAACTACACTACATGGCGCCCAACGTTTGGTAAGGCGATAATTTAACGCTAGATACTAAAGTAACTCAGTCGTGCTTTTCACACAGACCCCTTTGTCCCGTAAAAATACTCCATTAAACGTCTGAAGTGGGTTAAAGGATAAAAAATCCGCTTTAAACTGAGTAGGACGGAAAAATCCTATGTATCAGTTTTTAGTTTGTTCAACGTTGAAGGATACAGTGTTCCAAAATATTGTCCACCTAATCTTTGGCTCCTTGAAACTTGTTCTGCAAACACTTTAGGTCAACAAAATGACGGAAAGTGACGACGAGAGAGAAAGAGAGAGAGCTGCAATAGCAGCACATGCAGTTTTGAATGACACAAGTCTCCAAAAAAATGACCCGAATGCTATATTCATCCAGGAAAACATAAGGAACACCATTACTATAAAACTTATAGAAAATGGAATATCATCAAGAGGTGGTAAAGTAATATTTGTTATAGAGGCACATGAATATCGGCAGACAGAGGTATTCTATTCATGGATTCTGTTTCCTGCAGCAAATGCAGCAACACACGAGTTCCACTACTACAAATTAGAGGAGCCACCAGCGGAATACGTTCCTTTCGAGGACGTTGAAATTCCACTAACTTACCAAGAGCATCAGCTCTGGTTTAATGGCGCCCTACAACATCAAAATCCCATTACCAGGCTCGGTCCACTAGGTAGACCAGGAGCAACATGGCTGGTACTAGCCAGCTATACACCACATCCTGACATTGAAAGAATGACAGGTCCTGAACTATTAGTTCAGCTAAAACAGCTGATTAAAATACACAGGCAGTTGGTTCAATATGTCATGCGGACTTTAACAGTCCAACCAGCTGTAAGAATTCCACAGCACATCCCTTATCAAGGGAACGCAAACAAAATTACACCACAGACTATACAGTCATTGGTAAATTGCCCGCAAAATGAGAACAAATTCCGTTCTGGTTAGCACAAAAAATTACTCAAATAGAGGCAGTATTCCCTAATAGTACACCTCATGAGAAACACGGGACTTTGACAATATGTTTACCAATGGGGATTACACCACACATAGAGGACTGTGACACTTGGGGTACAGTCTTTACTTCAATCTACACTAAAACACATGGTGTCCCGTCTATGGCGGTAATACCAGACGTTCTGAGACAGATTCAAAATGAATACGGTCCAGAACCAGCATTAAATCTGGGTATGAAAGTACTGAAAGATTTCAAACAGGTCTCGGCTATACTATTAGCCAACATAAAAGGTGAAGCAGCATCAGTGGCGATCCGCCAAAAACTAAAAGAAACAGATATTGCTGAGCAACCGTATGAGCTTGCCAGAATTATTGAAAGATCCTATGAAGACCTAGGTAGAGATAGTTTGGGTGGGAAATCAGTAAAACCCCAACTAAGTGAAAATCCTGAAAAAGTTTTTATTAAAAATAATCTCACTACTCCTAAAAAGAAGTGGGAGAGCACTAAACAAACAGTTCCTAAAGAGAAGCGTTCCCAGTCCAGAGGAAGGTCTCCTCAGCAGAAGCCCTCTGAAAAAAGGTACAACCTTAGAAATAGGGATAATTTGAGAAAACCTGATAGATACCAAGATAATGATACATGTTCCTCTCATGCCTTTCAGACTTCCTCGCAGAAATCCAAAAGAAGAGGACGTTCAGAACAAAAAGAAGAATGAGTGAAGTCCAAAGACAAACAGCACGTTCCATAAAATAAGAAAAGCCAATTTCCGAAAAAGAAGGTAGCAAGTCTAAAAATCAGACATGCCGAGGATCTTGAGGACACAGCTCAAGAACGGGGAGTGGGCCCAAACAATGCTAGACAGCGCAGCAGAGGTAACCATAGCTCGCAAGATCCTGAAGGATCATCTGGAGACAGTAGACTTGAATGAAAGCATCCAAGTTGAAACTGCAGACACCAGGGTTAGTGTACCACATAAGTTATATGAAGTAACACTTCGGATGGAGGGTGACAAACCAAGAAAAATTAGAGCACTCTTTTGGGAGAAGCTCTCTAAGGGTTATGCCATCCTACTAGCTGAACAAGACTGGCCACCTGAATTTGTCAGGGAGTGCCCACATGGCGAAGATATAATTATGTCAAAGGAGACCCCAGAAAACTAGGGACTGTGTGCTGCACAACTATCTGGCAATGAGCCTATAAACTAATGGTTGATCATTTGCTTTAATTTTATTTATGTTTTTCTAGAATTTTCGTTTTCAAAATAGAAACATCATGATTTCAAATACATTGAAAAAAAATTGAATGAAAAATATATATATCTCATGTGTCATAAAGCACAAAAATACACATATATCATAGCCTTTCAATAAAGTGATAATACATTGTAAATCATAAACGAGTGAAACAGAAAACCCAATGCATTTCGGGTTCACACTGAACCCTTCATCAGGGGTTGTGATAACATATGCTGTTGCAATTCTTCAAAGGAGTGCGGTTCTTGTGTCTACAACAAAATTCATAGGTTCAGAGAATTAGAAAAATCTGTATTGTTAATTTGCAATCACTAACATAAATCAGACTCAAGGTTTGCATTCTCCATAATACCAGGAAGTGGGTGCCCACTGTGAATAACAAAGTGTCCAGTGTTCCTATGTATAGTAATCCTAACACCCAACGTGTATTCCGAAACCATAATCACCAATAACAAGCATACCCCAGGTGAATTATGGTGAGACTAAACTCTATGTGAGCAAATAAAAGTAAAAGTAAATCAAAAGCAGTCACTGAATGTAGATACCTCTTTGGTTACAGACAGTCTGTCTCGTCTAGTCTATGCCAGAAGCGTAATGATTCATCCGTATCTACCAAGGTAAATGCAATAAAAACATCGTCACTCCTCACTGACCTTGTCTGTGTCAGATAATCTAGAAAGTGAATACATAAATAAACCTACCCCTCCAAAAAACCAAGCTTTACTTCCAAGAGTACTCCAATGGAACAACGTGAATGCTGTGATTCCTGTAGGCTGTATGGAAATAAGAACACAATGTTTGAGTCCTCAAACTGTGCCCTCAGTAACACAATAAATTCCATATTTAAACATAGGGACATACGTCTCCCTCTTACCTCCTAACGATAGTTCCTATGTGGCTTGAAAGTGTGTAGAAAGAAATCCCCGACGGCCGTACAAGGGCCTCCACCTAAAAACAAATACGTAAGCCTTAGTTGTCCCCAGTATCGAGATAATAATCTTCACACGAAACTGTGCGTTATCTCGAACTACAGCCAAGTCCTACTTACTCAGAAAACTTCTTCAATTAACAGAACCCGATCTCCTCCGCAAGTGCGCTCACATTGCCTCCCGAACGGAGAGCAAACAATCTTAAAAGTAACGTGTGAGGCGTGCCTAATGACAATAGAAAGTGGACTGAACGAGCCAAAGCTCCCGTTCCAAGATCGCACTCGCATTGCATGCCGATGCTTGAGTTCAATATTAAAGATACTGCTCTGTTAGGAGTTTATGTAAAAAAACTTGGAATCATCAGATTTAAAAAAATAAAAATAAAAATAAAACAAGGATGAACTAATGTTGTGTCCTAATGTGCTGCAGCTATACCCACGTATTATCAAGAATGCAATATGCCCCTTCCAATCTATATGTGAAAGTTAATTACAAAAAACACAGTAATTCATAATGGTCATTGAGCCCCCCAGGATTGTCGTACCAAGCTTTTTAATCCATTCTGTCTCTTTTCGGGCTAGTGTGGTGTGTATGTCTGTTCCTGCAAGTGGTGTGATATGCTCTAAGATGATGAATCTTAGTTGCGGAATGGTGTGAGCACTGTTGACCCAGTGTGCTGCCAAAGACGAATTCATATTCTTGTTCCTGATTCGGCTCTTGTGTTCAACTATTCTTGTTTTGATTCTCCTGCTGGTCCTCCCCACATAAACAAGTCCACATGGGCATTTTATTGCATAGATAACGTTCTCTGTGGTGCAATCTGATGTGTGTTTCAAGGGTAAAGGTTTACCAGTTTTTGGATGTTGGAATTCGTATGTCCCTATGTTTAAATATGGAATTTATTGTGTTACTGAGGGCACAGTTTGAGGACTCAAACATTGTGTTCTTATTTCCATACAGCCTACAGGAATCACGGCATTCACGTTGTTCCATTGGAGTACTCTTGGAAGTAAAGCTTGGTTTTTTGGAGGGGTAGGTTTATTTATGTATTCACTTGTTAGATTATCTGACACAGACAAGGTCAGTGAGGAGTGACGATGTTTTTATTGCATTTACCTTGGTAGATACGGATGAATCATTACGCTTCTGGCATAGACTAGACGAGACAGACTGTCTGTAACCAAAGAGGTATCTACATTCAGTGACTGCTTTTGATTTACTTTTACTTTTATTTGCTCACATAGAGTTTAGTCTCACCATAATTCACCTGGGGTATGCTTGTTATTGGTGATTATGGTTTCGGAATACATGTTGGGTGTTAGGATTACTATACATAGGAACACTGGACACTTTGTTATTCACAGTGGGCACCCACTTCCTGGTATTATGGAGAATGCAAACCTTGAGTCTGATTTATGTTAGTGATTGCAAATTAACAATACAGATTTTTCTAATTCTCTGAACCTATGAATTTTGTTGTAGACACGAGAACCGCACTCCTTTGAAGAATTGCAACAGCATCATATGTTATCACACCCCTGATGAAGGGTTCAGTGTGAACCTGAAATGCATTGGGTTTTCTGTTTCACTCGTTTATGATTTACAATGTATTATCACTTTATTGAAATGCTATGATATATGTGTATTTTTGTGCTTTATGACACATGAGATATATATATTTTTCATTCAATTTTTTTTCAATGTATTTGAAATCATGATGTTTCTATTTTGAAAACGAAAATTCTAGAAAAACATAAATAAAATTAAAGCAAATGATCAACCATTAGTTTATAGGCTCATTGCCAGATAGTTGTGCAGCACACAGTCCCTAGTTTTCTGGGGTCTCCTTTGACACATTATATTTAGGGGGGTGGTACCCTTCCCCAGTATTCTTGCACGCTTACACACGGATAAACTTCACTATAATTTCTTAACATTGAACAATCTCTGATTACCAAAGGTGTGCAGATCCACCCTCATTTCACGAAGATATAATTATGCCAGCCTTCTCAAATCACATTCCAATTCATAAAAAATGCACATATGCTAGGAAATGGGCTGTAGCCCAGGCCCCAGCTCTATACAAAAATCATGTAGGATATGATGAGGATTCCCCTCACCATAAAATACAGTTGAAAACTCAACCAACAATGCAAAGGCAATATCCGGTAAAACAGGAAGCTAAAAAGCAGGTCAGGGAGATTTTAAATCAACTTGAATACCAAGGGGTAATTGAAACATGCACCTCATCAATGAACAATCCTTTGTTTCCTGTCTCCAAACCAGACAATTCATATTGTCTAGTTTTGGATTACAGACATCTAAATTCCTGTTGCAAAACTTTTGCAGTACAAAACGCACATAGTGCAGCACCGATGAATAACATTGTGCGCAAGAAATATAAAACTACATTAGATATCTCAAATGGTTTCTTTTGTCAAAACATTGCACCTGAAAGCAGGTATTTGACTGCTTTCTCCATAATGGGGGCACAGCGACAATTTTGCCGTCTCCCCCAGGGATTCAAGAATAGTCCAGGGTTATTTTCAGCCTGAGTAACGGAGTTACTACAAATGTACGACGATCAGGCATTATCATATGTTGATTACATCTATCTTACAGATGATGATTTGGATGTGCACTTGAAAAGAGTGAACACCATAATACTTGGGTTTGCCACTGAAGGGTATAAATTCAATTTTAAGAAATCACGAATTGCCCACCTGAACGTCCTATTTTTGGGATATGAGTTATCAAGTGAAGGCAAAAGCCTGGCAGCGACCCTTGACCTTCTGGTAGGTCGCTCCCCCCTCCTCTGCAGCGCCACCAACTCCGACGGTGCTCCAGCTGCCCTCGCTGCCTCCACTGCCGCCTTCACTCCCTGAGTGCCTGGGCCCTTAACCTTTGCTTCCCTGTACTCCGTCTGCCTGTGACTCTTTTCTCTGTGTGCCCCGTCTGTCTGCCAGCCTTGCCTTCTGCCCCTTGCCGCCGAGCGGGCCTGCCTGGTTCCCTGGCCTCGCTCTTCCTCTGCCGTTTCTTTGCCGTTTTTCCTGCCGTTTTCCTTCCTGCCGCTGCCTCCCCTGCGGCCCCGCCCCATGCCTATTCGCTGCCCTCTTTCCTGCCTCCCAGCTGACCCTCCCTCCCCACCTCCCCCTTATATGGCGGCCGCACCGCAGGCGCTAAGGCAAGCCTGTCTGCGCCCATCCGCGCCTGGACCGCGCCCAGCACCAGAATCCCTGGCCCCCACGCTAGCAACGAAGCAAGACTCCACTACGACGCCAACACCCTCGCCGCACTCAACCATGGACGGTCCTCCAACTGCTACAAAGCCACCCCCAAGCGCACCCATGGCCCTTTCACCTGCCGTAACTGCACCTTCACCTGCACCAACGACGCCAAAGTACCAACAGCAACGGGACCCAACCAACTTGCGATGCATCTTGCTCAACACCCGCTCCGCACGCAAGCACGCTGTCGAGCTCTGGGACCTACTCACCACCACATCACCAGACATCGCCTTCCTGACCGAGACCTGGCTGAACAAAACCTCCGCCCCAGACATCGCAATGGCCATCCCCGACGGATACAAGATCTCCCGCAGAGACCGCGCCCATGGAGTCGGAGGAGGAATCGCCATCATCCACAAGAACACCATCAAGGTCTCCACTAACACCGACGACACCCTCACCACCGCCGAACACATGCACTTCAAGATCCACACGGACCCCAAGACCACCCTCAGAGGCACCGTCGTCTACAGACCACCTGGCCCACGCCCCCAATTCTGCAACTCCATCGCCGACTTCATCAGCACGCAAGCACTGACCTCCGCCAACTACATCCTGCTCGGCGACCTGAACTTACACCTGGAAAACAACAACAACAGCAACTCCTCCACCCTGGTCGACAACCTCGCCACCTTCGGACTGAAACAGATCGTCACAGCCCCGACCCACACCGCCGGCCACACGCTCGATGCCATCTTCTCCTCCAGCCCACACGTCGCCTTCGGCCACGCCTCCGAGCTCACCTGGATCGACCACCACTGCATCCACTTCACCTTCCAGAAATCCGTCACTCACCACCGCACCCCACAGATCCCCCGCCGACGCTGGGGCAAAGTAACCAAGGAATTGCTGGAAGATCACCTCGCAATCAACCCACCGACCAGCCCCACCGACCCAGAGGAGGGGGCCCGCACCCTCAGACTCTGGATGGAAAACTGCGCCAACACCATAGCACCAGTGCGACTACCCGCCAACAGAGACACCAGCCAGAGAGCCAGCTGGTTCACCCCGGAGCTCCTGGCCTCCAAGCGCACCTGCCGGAAACTCGAAAACATCTGGCTCAGCGATAGAACACCCGCCAACCACGCAGCCCACAAAGACGCCAGTCGCAACCATCACCGCCTCATCAGGACCACCAAAAGAGCCTCATTCAAAGACCGCCTTGACAACAACGCACACAACAGCAAAGAGCTCTTCAACATCGTGAAGGAACTCTCCAGTCCCAGTTCCCGCACCAACGACATCCCGCCGTCTCAAGCCCTGTGCGACACCGTCGCCGCCTTCTTCCACCAGAAAATCACCAACATCCACAACAGCTTCAACCCCCAGATGAACCCAACGAACCCCACTACAATGAACACACCCAACCCCACTGACCACGACCTTCTGACCACATGGACCAACGTGAGCACCGAAGACATAATCAAGACCATGAGCACCACCCACTCAGGCTCCTCTTCGGACCCTCTCCCCCACCACATCGCCAACAAAGCCAACAGCCTCATCGCACCCCACCTGAGTAAACTCATCAACCTCTCCTTCGAAACCGCCACTCTGCCTGAGAGCTGGAAGCACGCCGAGATCAACGCCCTACTAAAGAAGCCCAAGGCGGACCCGAGCAACCTCAAGAACTTCCAGCCCATCTCCCTGCTCCCGTTCCCAGCAAAAGTCATCGAAAAGACCGTCAACACTCAGCTCACCCACTACCTAGAAGACAACAGTATCCTGGACCCCTCCCAGTGTTAGGGTTTGTGCACAGCAAAGAGCATGTCCCCTCTCATTGCACTAGTGGTCTCTGTAATAGCTCTCTTTAAACATACTACTGAAAGCCCTTCTTGTTATCTCAGCCCCTCCCTAAGACTTCTGTGTATGTTGCTCAATGTATTCACAAGTTTGGACATTGCTGTCTTGTTTGCACATTGGACCTTGCTTTTACCAAGGCTTATTTAGAAAACATTGGACCTTGCTTTTACCAAGGCTTATTTAGAACACTCCTCCTTAGGCCATGTGTTACTTCAACTCATTAGCATAATAACTGAAGCTCTGCACACCTGCTTGTGAGAACCACACCCAGTTCTTCAAACCACACCCAGCTCTTCGAATCACACCCAGCCCTGTCTATAAAAGGCAGCCCCTGAGCCTCACCCAGTGCTTGTGCTCGTCTACCTCCCACTTACCTGAGAACATATCCTTCTGTGCTGGCACTCCTGCTCTCTCCAGACCTTCATTGACTTCAACGGGCGCGGCTTCTGGCTCTTCCTTCTTCTGGTTCCGGCTACTTCTTGCCTCAGCCCCTCTTCTGTCCACTGCAATCGACCTGCATAAGAGAAAGAGGTCAATGTTAGACTGATCAGTAGCGCTTTTCAGCAACAAGTAAGTGCAAAACCTTTTATTACCTGAAAGAACTTTATCGGCGATTTCTGGATTCATGTAAAGACAATTTGGAACAAGATATCTCCCACGAACTTTGTGGTTCAAACCCTTTGTTACAAGAATACTTTGTGGAACTTTGTGAAATAAACATTGTTTTACATGGAACTTTTTTAAGAATCAAACAGAGGAAACCATTGACAGCAAGGCAAACAGTAAATCAAGGACTTGCACAAATTACCTGCTTTATTTTGATGTAAAAGTACAGTATTTGTTTTATAAAAAGTCTGGAAATGTGTGAAAAGTGAGTTTGCTATTAAGAATTTAGGCTTTAGTTATATTAAGGTGAATGTTAGACGTTGGTAATTCTGATAATGATATTCGTTTGATTTTACAGAAGTTTTACAGTAATATAAAGCACATCCCAGAACAGTAACACATTCCAAACCTGGAAGCTTGAGACCAGGATTCAAGAGGTACTTTTAGAAGAGAATTTATAATAAGATTAAGCTTTAGTCAGGAACACATTTAGGGATAGGTTGCACTTATCTGTTCTTTGTTTATGTTTCATTAGGCACCAGTTTCTACAGAAGTCAGAGAGGGCCGCAGATTTTAGCAGCTCTTCTACAGTGGAAACGCAAGAACAGTGTTGTCTCTCTTTTTTTATTTTAACCACTTCCCCCCTTCCCTTGAGCTTCTGGTTCTTAGTGCACTGTTTTAAAACTAGTGTGCTGGAACAAGCAGTTTCACGGTGGGGACGGACTGTCTTCAACCTCCATCAGAACCGAACAGAAACTCAGGTGAGCTGGGCCTTGACAGAAGCACAAGCCTTTAAAATATTCAGTTCTGTTGGACGATGAATGCCGGGGAAGAAACAGAGGGCATTGACGCCACGGATATGGCGCAGGCCCTAAATGAGGACTTGGCCCTAAATGAATCAGTGTCTGGCATCTTGCAACATATGCAAGAGGAAATAGAGAAATTAAAGTAGGAAAACACCTTTTTAAAACAGGATTTAAGCAGGTATAAACCTAGGGAATCTCAGAGGAACACAGCTTTTATGCCTTTGTTTAAAACCTCCTCAGAGACAGGGGCGCGAGCAAAACATGCAACTTCCCCCCCCCCCCCCCCCAGTTGAGGTTACTGTTAATGTTCCTAATGCTGTGCCTTTGACAGCACCTGAACGTTTTCATGGAGATAGTAACAAATTCCATGTTTTTATCAATCAATGTCAATTACACTTTGTTTGTAAACCACAACAGTTCCCTACTGATGCTACGAAAGTGGCATTTGTCTTGTCTTATTTGGGCGGTACAGCAGCCAATTGGTCAATTCCTTTCGTGGATAGAGATGATCCCATCCTCCATAATTGGAATCAATTTAAACGTACTATGACCAGCCTTTTTGCAAAACACACTTTTATGCAGGCAAGCGATAATGAGCTTTTAAATCTTAAACAAGGTAACAAGGATTTATTGACCTTTCTCACTAGTTTTAATTGTTTACTCACCGAGACACGTTGGCCAGAAGAAAAGCGTGTCTCCCTTTTTAGGGCTCGCCTAGACGAAAGCAAAAGCGAAGCTTTTGCTGTCTAGGGCGAGCCAACTTATGCAATCACTTTTGGGGGAATGTGGACAGCAGACTGTCACGAGCTTCTCCTGCCGGAGATTGTACCTCGTGAGCGCACACGTCGCCGTGCCTCATAATCCCATGCGCAAGGAAAGCCACACTGAACACACACATGCAGGTAGGAAGGCACACACACACAGGAACACACCTACACACATACAGAGGCCCCCCACCGACGCTGCATACATAGAAGCACCCTCCCCCCCGCCGCCGCATACATAGAAGGCCCCCGCCGCCGCCGCATACATAGAAGCCCCCCCACCTCCCCCGTCGCCGCATACATAGAAGGGCCCCCCCACCCCTCCCCCCGCCGCCGCTTACATAGAAGCGGGCCCCCCTCCCCCTGGCCGCCGCCGCATACATAGAAACGCCCCCGCCGTATACATGCAAGTGCCGCCCCCACCCGCTGCATACATAGAAGGGCCCCCCCACCCCTCCCCCCGCCGCCGCCGCATACATAGAAGCGGGCCCCCCTCCCCCTGGCCGCCGCCGCATACATAGAAGCGCCCCCGCCGTATACATGCAAGTGCCGCCCCCCCGCATACATGCAAGCGCCGCCCCCCGCATACATGCAAGCGCCCCCCCACTTACCGTCATTCTAAAGTCTTGCAGCCTCCGCGGGGCTCTCCCTCGGGCATGAGCCCCGCGTCACCAGCACTGCTTCTCCGTGGGCGCGTGCGCGGGCTTCCAAAGACGGAAGTCCCGCCCCAAGAAGGTTTTGCTTCCGCTGTCGGAGCTGGTAAACAACGGAAAACATTGTAATTACGGTTCAGTGGTGGTAAGTCATTAGAGCGGCTATTACTTAATTTCGTTGATGGCTTTGATTTAATATTGTGACAGCGCTGGCTTTTAAGTGTACTTTTTTAAAGATGGGGCAGTGTTTTCAATTAGGTAAGGTGCCATATGATAGTAAAACGCAGCCGCTGCTTATGATATTCTAGTCTTCTGAAGGTTCCGGCAATAGATTGTAGCTGCATTATAATAATTTACCGGCAGCTCAGCAGTTTACGGACAGTTCAGCTTCACTCTGTCCGGATTGCCTGATCGGCTTGTACCTAATGTGTTTTTTCATGACAGTCCGTTTGGAGTCTACATGGATAGCAATGAAAGGCACGCGTTTGTTTTTTTAAGACTTTATTTTATCTAAATCTGATCCCTACTCTATAATGCCCGGGTGGGGCATCTGGGCGCTACTTCTGAGAAGCATAGACATTTAAAACAACCGAGGCTTGAACCTGCTCTTGAGGACAGTGAGATCCGGGCAGGAACGGCGATGAAGGGGGCGTTTATTTCCGTGATATAGGGCTGCATAATCTATGCTCATATAGATATGTATATAATAACATTTATATGTGGTTGTAGTGAGGCAGTTTAATATAGCTATACATTGGATATTATTTACACACACACACACGTATGTTCAGTGTGTAATCATATACGTGCAGACGCGTTTGTGCACATTTCTGCTCGTGCCTGCAGTCTGCACCCCCGCTCCTCATTTCACCTTTCCGTGAATGTGTGAATAACCCCGAATTAAGGCCTCTCTGGTGACGCGCAGCTGGTGCCGATAGGCTCGTCCAACCGGGACGGCTCCTGAGAGAGTGTGTGCTTGTCTCATCCTGGTTGTGTCTCCACGGACGCCTGTCTCCTGAGGCAGGCTTCTCAGGGGTGCATCTGATTGTCACCTCCGTACTGCGTGTGTGTGTGTGTGTGTATGAGAGAGGAGGGCAGATTGTGAGAGGGATTGTGTGTGTAAAAGATAGACAGATTATGTGTGCGTGAGAGAGATCATTTGTGTGTGTGGAAATAATTGCAAGTGTTTGCGTCAGAAAGATTGTGTGTGAGTGTGTATGTGAGAGTGATAATTATTGTGTGTGTGGTTGAGAGATTATGTGTGAGCGTTTGTGTGAGATTGTAAGTGTGTGTGCACGATAGAGACAGACAGATTGTGTGGGAGAGAGAAGACTGTGTGTGAGAGAGAAATTGTGTGTGGTAGTAAGATTGTATGTGTGCGTGTGACCCTCTGTGTGTGTAATGTAATTACAAGCTGTATGGCTATTGACATTGTAAATGACAATGCCATTTATTTATCTGTTTTCAAAACCAACACATAAATAAAAATGTTGTCATTTACAATGCCAATAGCTCTAACTTTGGCAAAGGCGAGACCGTTGCATTGTAAATGCTTGTTTATAAAAGTTTGAGAGACGAGTTAAAAGACGCGCTGGCTCATATTGTTGATTTGCCAGAAGACTATTCTGACTTTGTAGATTTAGTCGTGAAATTGGAACACAGACTAGGAGAAAGAAAGGGAGATAAATCCAAACTGGAATTGCGGTTAACTTTTATTAGACATGAGAAGAAAGACACAGATAATAAACTCCCTGAACCTGAGCCTATGCAAATAGGGACACTCAGAGGTCCACTCACGTCAGAGGAGAAAGAAAGAAGGAGAAAACTTCAATTATGTTTATATTGTGGGAAGGCAGGACATTTTGCCAGAGAATGTCCAGTAAAACCTAAAACTTCACGAAAGGGTACTGTTTCCTCTATCTCCTCAACTGAGTCTGGAAACGATTAAGCTCGACAAGGGGGGAGGTTACTTGTTCAAGAAAACATCTTAATCAAACCTCTAATTCTGCAGCCTTCATGGTACTGACATACCTAGACATTTCATAATTCAGATGTTTTTAATTGTTACTACCCAAGTTAGACATTCTCTCCCTGTCCTACTGGACTCAGGAGCAAAAGGGACATTTTGTGGATAATAAGTTAGCTAACACATTAGGTCTTCCTATTTGCCTAAAGCCTTGTCCACAAGCAGTATGTGCAGTGGATGGGTCAGAATTGACCTCTGGATTAATCACAAAACAAACAAGTCCCCTTGTCATGGTCTGTCAAAATGGGCACACAGAGATGATTAGCTTTGATCTGATAGATACCCCTAATTTTGGCTTGATTCTCGGGGTACCCCGGTTAACAACTAATAACCCAAAAATTGATTGGGTGAACAGAACAGTTACTTTGGATTCCTCATTCTGTAGAACCAATTGCTATCAAGAAGCAGGTACAGAACAGAGCTCAGTAATACACTGTGCTAGTGTTACACAAGACAAACCAAGTCTCCCTCCTGAATATTCAGACTTTAAAGACGTTTTTGATCCAGTGAAGGCTAGTGTGTTACCCCCGTATCGGTCATATGACTGCCGCATAGATCTCATCCCAGGGGCCCCTTTACCTAATAACAGAGTATATGCTTTGACTGACGAAGAGACCAAATATTTAAGAACCTACCTAGACGACCTAGTACAGTCTGGGTTCATCCGACATTCCACATCTCCGGTGTCATCTCCACTTTTTTTTATCCCAAAGTCGGATAAATCTCTGCGCGCGTGTATCGACTATAGAGGACTAAATAAGGCTACAATAAAAAATAAATATCCTCTTCCTCTAATACCTGTGTTGGATCAATTAAGACATTCTACTGTATACACTAAACTAGATCTGCGGGGAGCTTACCACCTGGTCCGAATAAAAGAGGGGGATGAGTGGAAGACAGCTTTCAAGACAAAGTTTGGTCTATTTGAGTACACAGTAATGCCCTTTGGGTTGTGTAATGCCCCTGCAGCCTTTCAATTCTTTATAAATGAGGTCCTACACGAATTCCTGAACGTTTGTGTCATAGTATACATAGACGACATCCTCATTTACTCTAAGAACCCGGAAGAACATACCCAACATGTTCGTGCAGTATTATCAAAGTTAAAAGAAAATCATCTCTTTGCTAAATTAGAAAAATTTACTTTTAATGTCAGCAAGGTGGAATTTTTAGGATACTGCCTGTCACCTCAAGGAATAATTATGGATGAAAAGAATATTAGTGCTATTACTGATTGGCCAGAACCATCATCTGTGAAGGATGTTCAGAAATTTCTGGGTTTCGCCAATTTTTATAGGAGGTTTATTTCTCATTTTGCAGACATTGCGGCCCAAATAACCACCTTGTTGAGGAAAGGGCAACGATTTATTTGGTCTGATGAGGCGGCTCAAGCCTTTCAACTCCTGAAACAAAAGTTCACTTCAGCCCCAATTCTGAAACATCCTGATCCTGACTTGCCATTTTTTGTCGAAGCGGATGCTTCACAAGTAGCTTTAGGAGGAGTTCTCTCTCAACAAGATGCAATAGATGGCCAACTACATCCTATAGCCTTCTATTCCAAAAAGTTATTACCAGCTGAACAAAATTACACTGTGGCTGAAAGAGAACTATTAGCTATCAAAGTAGCCTTTTCTGAATGGAGGCACCATTTAATGGGAGCCAAGTACCCTGTTACCATCTTTTCTGACCATAAGATCCTACAGTTCTTTGGATCACTAAAAGCATTAACTCCACGTCAAATGCGCTGGTTAATTTTTTTTAGTACATTTGAGTTCGTTATAACCTATAGACCAGGTGCACAACAAATTCAATCTGATGTGTTATCTAGATACGGACATACCTCAGACATGAAACAAGACAAAATAGGAGAACCCATTATTCCTCCCCATAAACTTTTGGCACCAGTACAATAGAAGGATTTCATCACAGATCTATATAATGCACACATGCAAATGGCACCTCAAGATTGGTTAAAGGATTCCCATAACTCAATACAACGAGGTTTATTGTATCACGACAACATGCTGTTTGTGCCCTCCACAGAATTATAAACACAGGTGATAATTTGGCATCACGCCTCACCGTTGGCAGGTCATCCTGGCTGGGTAAAAACCCTGGAAAATGTGCGAAAACAATTTTGATGGGACAATATGAGTAAGGACATTAAGCAATTTGTCACTACCTGTCCAGTTTGTGCAAGACATAAATCTTCTCATAAGGCCCCTGACGGTTTGTTAATACCAATGCCATCACCCAAACAACCTTGACACACTGTGAGTGTAGACTTTATTGTAGGTTTACCACCAGTAAAATCCTTCACAACAGTATTAGTGATAGTGGATTTTTTGTCTAAAATGGCACATTTTGTACCATTACGGAAATTGCCAACTGCGGCAGAATTTGCCGATATTTTTATAAGAGAAATTGTGCGTTTACATCGTTTGCCAAGTAAAGTGGTGTCAGAGCGAGGTAGCCAGTTCAACTCTAGATTTTGGAAAAAATTATGCGAAAAACTGAAAATAGATGTGGCATTATCCACTGCTTTCCATCAAGAAACAGATGGACAAACTGAACGACTGAACCAAACCTTACTTCAAACGCTACGTTGTTTATTGGCTGATTATTCTAGTGAATGGTTGGAAGCTCTCCCTGTAGCGGAGTTTGTTTATAATAATACTGAGCATGCAGCTCTACTTTGCTCACCATTCTATTTCATGCAGGGGTATCATCCGAGAGCTATACTCATTTGATTAGAAGATTCCCTGTTGCCTACAGTAACAGATAGACTAACGAGATTAGGTGACATACAAGACAAGTCCAGGAAACATTTATTAAAGTACAAAGAAAGCATGAAAAGACAAGCAGACAAACACAGATCTGAGGCCCCAATGTATAAAATCGGTGACAAAGTATGGCTCTCCACAAAGAACCTAAATATAGAGGGATCCCGAAAGTTGCAACCACGTTTCGTTAGACCCTTTATTATAACTGCCATAGTGAACCCGGTAACAGTAAAATTGGACTTACCAAAAGAATACCCAGTACATGCTACATTCCATGTATCCTTGCTTAAGCCGTACAACCCAAATACCCGAACCACCACCTCCACCCATACCAATTAAGGGAAATCTAGAATATGAAGTGAAAAGCATAAAAGACGCAAAAAGAATTCATGGACGTCTGTTTTATTTAGTAGAATGGAAAGGATATGACGAAACTGAGAATTCATGGGAACCAGCGTCCTATCTACATGCCCCACGGTTGATTAGACAGTTTTATCTAAAAATTCCAGGGAAACCCCGTCCAGTAGGAGGGCCTTTGAGGGGGGCGACTGTTAGGGTTTGTGCACAGCAAAGAGCATGTCCCCTCTCATTGCACTAGTGGTCTCTGTAATAGCTCTCTTTAAACATACTACTGAAAGCCCTTCTTGTTATCTCAGCCCCTCCCTAAGACTTCTGTGTATGTTGCTCAATGTATTCACAAGTTTGGACATTGATGTCTTGTTTGCACATTAGACCTTGCTTTTACCAAGGCTTATTCAGAAAACATTGGACCTTGCTTTTACCAAGGCTTATTTAGAACACTCCTCTCTAGGCCATGTGTTACTTCAACTCATTAGCATAATAACTGAAGCTCTGCACACCTGCTTGTGAGAACCACACCCAGTTCTTCGAACCACACCCAGCTCTTCGAACCACACCCAGCCCTGCCAATAAAGGGCAGCCCCTGAGCCTCATTCAGTGCTTGTGCTCGTCTACCTCCCACTTACCTGAGAACAGATCCTTCGGCGCTGGCACTCCTGCTCTCTCCAGACCTTCATTGACTTCAACGGGCGCGGCTTCTGGCTCTTCCTTCTTCTGGTTCTGGCTACTTCTTGCCTCAGCCCCTCTTCTGTCCACTGCAATCGATCTGCAAAAGAGAAAGAGGTCAAGGCTAGACTGATCAGTATCCCTTTTCAGCAACAAGTAAGTGGAAAACCTTTTATGACCTGATAGAACTTTATCGGCGATTTCTGGATTCATGTAAAGACAATTTGGAACAAGATATCTCCCACGAACTTTGTGGTTCAAACCCTTTGTTACAAGAATACTTTGTGGAACTTTGTAAAATAAACATTGTTTTACATGGAACTTTTTTAAGAATCGAACAGAGGAAACCATTGACAGCAAGGCAAACAGTAAATCAAGGACTTGCACAAATTACCTGCTGTTTTATTTTAATGTAAAAGTACAGTATTTGTTTTATAAAAAGTCTGGAAATGTGTGAAAAGTTAGTTTGCTATTAAGAATTTAGGCTTTAGTTATATTAAGGTGAATGTTAGACGTTGGTAATTCTGATAATGATATTCGTTTGATTTTACAGAAGTTTTACAGTAATAAAAAGCACATCCCAGAACAGTAACACATTCCAAACCTGGAAGCTTGAGACCAGGATCCAAGAGGTACTTTTAGAAGAGAATTTCTAATAAGATTAAGGTTTAGTCAGGAACACATTTAGGGATAGGTTGCACTTATCTGTTCTTTGTTTATGTTTCATTAGGCACCAGTTTCTGAAGTCAGAGAGGGACGCAGATTTTAGCAGCTCTTCTACAGTGGAAACGCAAGAACTGTGTTGTCTCTCTTTTTTTATTTTATCCACTTCCCCCCTTCCCTTGAGCTTCTGGTTCTTAGTGCACTGTTTTAAAACTAGTGTGCTGGAACAAGCAGTTTCAGGGTGGGGTCGGACTGTCTTCAACCTCCATCAGAACTGAACAGAAACTCAGGTGAGCTGGGCTTTGACAGAAGCACAAGCCTTTAAAATATTCAGTTCTGTTGGACGATGAATGCCGGGGAAGAAACAGAGGGCATTGACGCCACGGATATGGTCCTAGACGTCCCACGCAGAGACCACATCACCCCTCACCTGAGAGACCTACACTGGCTCCCCGTCAACAAAAGAATCACTTTCAAACTCATGATCCACGCACACAAAGCACTCCACAAGACCAGCCCAGCCTATCTCAACAGCAGACTCTCCTTCTACGTAGGTTAAACAAAAAAGGGTGGACCAAGGAGCTATAAAGGTCCAGTGTCCATGCTCCTAATATAAATCTATTTATCAAAAGGAGGACAAAGTTCCTAGATCAGGGTGCAAAAGTCACCCATAGATCAAGGTGCAAACAGTCACCAACAAGGGTGCAAAAGTCACCCATGTATTAAGGTGCAGAAAGTCACTAGAAAGGGTGCAAAAGTCACCCATGAAACGGGGTGCTAACAGTCACCCACATTTTAGAACAAAGAAAACTTAAGAAAGAGGGTGGACTAAAGTAATCCTAGGTTTGAAAATGTCCTAATGTGAGTGGGAAAATAATTCTACATCCTCTGCTGCCCTCACACACCCCGGGGGGTGTCATGCTTCATCATCAGGCGTTTGCTCCTCGTAGGGCCGGCGCTGCAATTCCCTACGGGTCCCCCGAAGGGTCACTTTATCGGAGATCTTTTCTGAGGATTGCCGGATGTTGCATGCGGGTGTGTGGGGATTGGATAAAAGGAGGGTAAATCAATTTATGTGCACGTGATAGTGTAAAAAATGATGACTGACCCCAAAAGGGCCATTCGCCCTAGGTGTCAAAAGTCAAGGCCAACATGTTTCGTGCCTCTGTTGCCCGTAGGTCATTGGCGCTTCTTCAGGACCACAATAATAAACAGTGTAGTGCACGTGCAATAATAAGTAAAGATTAAAATGAGAACCCTCTTAACTCAGCCAGGGCGGGTCTGTATACCCTCAGAGTGGTTACAGCTGCTACATGGAAGCCGCTCCTGGGTAACACCTCATAGAATGCTTGCGTTCATGCCTCCATGAAGTCCCTCGAACCTCCACGTTCTTCCGCTCCAGCTCATCTTCACTGGCTGCGCGGCCCCTTTTTGGTGCACGCATGCACCTGGAGCCACCCGACTCTCCCGTTTAGTATGTGCTGCCATCTTGGTTGGGTAAGGCACTCTACTGTCTCCTTCTACGTACCCAACAGGATACTCCGCTCCGCCGACCTTTCGCTGGCCACCGTCCCACGCATCCACAAAACCAACTCCGGGGGCAGATCCTTCTCCCACCGTGCCGCCAAGACCTGGAACGCCCTCCCCCTCCTCCTACGACAGACCACAGACCTCCCGGCATTCAGAAGACTGCTCAAGAACTGGCTCTTCGACCACTAGCTGCAGCTCCCCCCCCTCCCCACCCAGCGCCTGGAGACCCTAGCGGGTAAGTAGCGCGCTTCACAAATTCCTTGGTTGATTGATTGACTGATCAAGTGAAGGCAAAAGCCTGGCGGCGAACTTCTTAGAGAAATGTACACTGCTCCAACCTCCAAAAACGCTGAAAAACTTACAGTCAATTCTAGGTTTCCTGAATTTTGGAAGAACTTATGTTCTAAATTATGCAGAAAGGGTTAAACCTCTCTATGGATTAATCAAACCTGATTTCAAACCTACTAATTGGACACAAAACCACACAGAAATTCTGCGTTCAGTGCAAACAGACATGTTAGCAAAAACACAGATACAAACACACGACAACGTACGTAACCTAGTGATCCGAATCATCCCTGGGAGATGCGGATTCACATACCTAACCTTTAACGAAGGTGAGACGGTACCAATAGCATTCAAATCAAACTTGTACACACAAGCTGAAATGAAATTCACTTCAACAGAAAAAAATCTGACAGCGGTTCAGACTGCTGTAGCAAAAGAGAGAGCCCTTGCATAGGGTAAACACATTAAAATCGTTACACCTGTACCTGCCTTAGAGGCAGTAACAAAAGCAAGCATTCCAAATGCTAAAGCTCTACATCTGAGATGGATACAATGGGTTAATTCTCTTGCTGCAACAGACGTTGAATACATTTTTGACCTGTATTTAAAAACACAAGATTTCCTACAATATGAATTAGAATGTCCTCTGCCAACTGAAATTCTGCCACTTGAACATTACGGCTGTATAATATATACAGACGGATCAGCACAACCCGCAATTGGGGTAAACAAGCTTACAGTGCTGCGTGCGCGATTGTTAAAGGTCGCTAGCGCGAAGGTAAATTTAGACCCATGGTCACTAAAACTCAATCACTCGGAGACTGTACAGCTCAGCGAGCTGAACTACAGGCTTTCAAAATGGCGCTTGAAAATACCGATCGCGAATTTCCCACACTCATAGTGTACGATTCGTATTACTGCGTCCAGTCGTACAACGAGTATTTGCAGAACTGGGTTCAGAACGGCTTCAAAGACGCTAAAGGTGGCACAATTAAGCATAAATTGCTTTGGGAACAAGTAGTTCTTTTGCAAAAATAACTACAAAGACTCACGTGATTCATACACTGAGTCATCAGCGTGATGGCGTTCACGTTTAAGGGAATTCATTGCCTGATGAGGCCGCAAAGGCAGCTGTGCAAACGGGTTCCGTAGCTGCAATCACTCATTAAAAAACGAAAATAGACGGTGAAACAATGCTAGCAGTCAAAACCTCAATGGAAGGTAGCTATGCAGCGTGACCTCTAAACTATCCACTCACGTATACATACATAATTGATGCAAACTCCGTTCCTTTTGCTCGAATCCCTGGAGTGGGGGACAGAGTAATCCCAAACAGGAACAATAGAGGTGCTTTGGTTCACGAAGCACATATGGGAGAGGGTCTGAGACATCAAGGGATTTTACAATCTCTAATAGAATTAGAAGAGATGTACTGGTGGCCGGGAATGAGCGTCGAAGTTTCCAAATTTGGAATCAACTGTGATACCTGTTACAGGATCATAACTTTGAAAGCTACCAAGTACCTGACTAAAGTGTAGCCAGCCCAGTACAGTCACCACTGTTAGACAGCATTAGACTATCTGCTCGCATACGTCACAATAGACGTGCGCAGTCCCACAAATATTAAGACAAGATTCATTTGGATGTGGCCCCAGCGCTCGGCTGACACCAGAACTGTTATACGCAATCGGCAAGCTACATTCTGACCAGGGTCCTGCGTTTAGCTCTCGAGCTAACAAGGAGGCCATGGCCGGCTTGGGCGTTGCATTGCGGGTTTCGAGTCCCTTCCATCCTGAGGGAAATGCGGTAGCGGAAAGAAAAAAACGTGACATAAAGCAATCTATAGCAGCTAGGGTATTAGGTTTGGGTGACAGGTGGGTCAAATATCTAAATAGTGTCCTAAGAAGTCTTAATAATATGTCAAGAAATTATATAAGGGGAATCACTCCATATGAACTACTATTTGGTACTAGAATGCTTATCCAGGACTTTGATTGTCAAACTTCAGTGGTGGAACAGAACCCCTTTGATATCAAAGACCGTTTGGCTGTTTTACAGGACTTAAATGAAACAAGAAGAAGTCTGAGTAACACAACACAAAAGCCGACGCCCACTGAAGAAAAACCACCTGTCCCAGCAAGACCTGTCTGGATTCCAAAGATTGGGGATCTAGTCAGGGAAAAGATCGCAGTAAAGAAGGAATTTGGGCCTTCTAACTGAAAAGCAGTACCTGTCTTAGCAATTCTTGGAACAAGATCAGTGTTACTAAAGCCGCTTACTGGAAAAAGGGACAACAGAACAGTATAAATTGACCTGGTAAAACTACGTCATGTGGCCGATAATAAGTAGTAGGCCCAGTGGACTCAAAAGATGTAGCAGACGACTTAATTTGCTGCAATCCAAGAGGTTCAAACTGAAAGACTTATCACGTTTGATAAACCTGCAGTGAGAAAAGAAGGACTTTGCAACACAGCCATGGAACTTGCACCTCTTGAGACCCAAATAACAGTTCATCAAGAAATTCCTGTCTACAATGATGTAGCATCTGACTATATAAACATGTCAAAGGAGGAAGCAACTCCAGTGATCTCAAAAAATCCGGATGCAATACCAACTATTGACAGAACTGCTTCTGGCTATTTTATCAACTTCAATGACTTTTCTGAGGATCCCAGTGAACCTGAAAATAAAACTTTCAAAGAAAAAATAACAGAACTATTTCATCAACTTGAAAAAACGTATCTGGTTTCACCATGGGTTGAATTTTGGATTGTGTTAGGTGTACTTTTTCTCCTGATCTGGCTCATTCTGGTGTTAAGTTTGGGTAAAATAATAGATTGAAAATACAGTACAATGGACGCAGCAAGTCAGAACATCAACTTGCTCCTGCAACCTTACAAATCATCTCATCGTGAACGAAGAGACCTGTCATCAGTGAACATCACAGCCGTTCCAATACCTGGTGGTATAGCATGGGACACAACTGACTATGACATTCTGGGCCCGGTGGAACTGTTGAAAATTCTACACCAGTTCAAGGTTTCTTTAAGTGATTTTGTTTCATCAAGCACCTTTTCAGATGATTGGGACTTTGAAACAGTTAATAATATGATGTCAGACTTAGAAATGTCAGCAAAATTTTCAAAACATGAACACTTAGAAGGTTCAACAAGTTATGAAGAATTATATTGTTATAATCATTTTGGTCACCATTATTTGCACAAATCTGTAAATCCTAGAAATGTTTTTACTTCTAACCAATGGGAACATTGTCCGACGCCGCCAAAGGGCAGCTCAAAAACATTTTATGAAAAGTTTCCATACTTCTCAGGTTTTAATGTTACTAATCCAGAAACGTTTTATTTCAAAATTGTGAATAAGACAGGAATGAAAACAATGTTGACCAACACTAAACAAATTTATTCTGCAAACTTTTATGCTCAGCTGTCTACATTAGGTTTTAACTTTTGGAAAGACAACATTGAGACAAAAACTGTCTGGGGCACAAAAGAATGGCAGGTGCAGGGTTTAGAAGCCTTGTTCAGAGCCTGCGTTATACCAGAATAAATAATATTTTTGAACGACACCGTTCAACAAACGTCATGTTTTGGTTACTAACATAAAAGATTTAAACAAACCGTCCATACCTAAGGCCACACCTGACAGTAATGGCACTGCAGATGAGGAGGTAGACAGATTTTAAAACACAACAGAACCAATCCTGATTGGAAACAATGGTTAATCTGGCCCATAGACATGAATAACTGTCAAGATAGATTCATGAACAAAACAGAAGGGTTCAAAATGAATAGGCCAGATCCATGATACTCCCAGAGACAACATCCAGGGATAGTCACCACATACAGTGTAGGTAAACTATGCCTTGATTGGCTACAGAAATCCACACTTCCAGAAATTAAACAACACTTGACTTTACTTAAAGAAGGCGTTGACTTACGAGACTTCTTACTTGGGCCTCGTAAACAACGTCAAAAACGTTTCATATACGCCGGTATATGCGCTGCGTACAACGGATGAACAACAAAGCTTGGAAAATAACGCAAATGGAAACTGCAGAAAAAATACGAGAAATTGATCATATTAATTTAGAGAAAGCACTCTCTGTAGTGGACAATGGGTTAACGACTCTGTCCTCCCGAATGTATTCTTTGGACAGCATTGTAACATCTGCCATTGACATAATAGAGCAGGACTTGCTAATGTTACAACATGGCCAGTCTCAATTACGTTCTATAATGCTGCTAGGTTTGACGTTACAAAATCTCCGTTCAGGCTACGTGCCATGGCGTCTAATCAATACCACGTCATTGTTTTCTGTCTTTAACCTTACAAATAAACGAATCTCTTTGGCATAAAGAGGAGCAGACTATACGGTGCTGAGCATTGAAAAACTGGAAAGATTACCATTAACTATTTCTGAGAAGCCTGTCGTTGAATGGATAATAAATGGCACCATCTCGATACCAGTGATGATTTTCTAATTTCAGTATTGACCTACAGCATATACCAGCAGGCCTGTATGAAAGGTTGGGTAAAGGATACATTAAGTCAACCTGGACTTTACCATACACTCACAGATGTTGGAGTGGGGGAAAGGAGGTATTTCTTAGTACAAACAATTGTAAAAACTCACTAAGGGGTACACTTTTATGTGAAGGTATTAATTTACATGCAGCCTGCGAAGGTTCTTTACACAACCTTTCTTACCACATGCACGGTGCTCCAGCGGCCGTGATAGAACCAATTTTCAGGCAGCTTTCCAATGGGAGCTACGTTATGCTCAATGATCACAGCTGTTGTGGCATGTTGCCAGGGAAAGCCTATCTGGTTAGTGTGTCGGCCAGTATGCAAGTATTGTATCCAAAGAGTAATACAGACAGGGAGATGGCGTTATGGCCTTCACTGAATATCTCTTCTATACAAATTGATACTTTAAGCAGAATGAAAGCCATTCTTTTGCAAAAAACTGTGCCACTGACCTCGTCTAGAGAAACGTATGATCTGCAAGTTGCAAGGACCTCTGCAGAGATACATGCATTATTATCAACATACTGCCCAGTACATTTCGCAGAAATGTTAGGTCAAATCTTAAACATGTCTGATACCAGTGCATCGCACATGTATTTAAGACGGTCTTTTCGGGACTGTTAACACCATTCGAAGCAGTCCTCTGCAGTTTTCAGAATATCGTGCACTCTTGTGTTCGGCGGACTGCCTCTCATCTTGGGACTCGTAGCAGGAATTCTATTTTTGTTCCTTCTGCTTCAATATGGCAAGTCCAGTCACCAACGATACCCAGACTACCATGGAACGAGCCCTCCTAGCCATGCGGTATCGTGAAAGAATTACACAGATTCTTGGCTTGGCTCGTTTAAGAGATCTGAATACCACTCGGTTCCTTTCATTCAGACCAATCTGACAAAGATTGCATCTTACCTGTTCTACGATGCCTGCTTTGCGGAGAAGAATGCGTGTTAGACATCTGTCTTACACTTACATCAGTACTGCCATCGGATGTTGATGCCTTGCTAGGTCCGGTAACGACTCATGCATTGTGTTGCCCCCAACGGCTGCCAATCCTGATGACGGCATTCATTGAGATCTCACCAGCGAATCCAGCTATTGGTGAGGTACATGGAACAACAGGCACACAGGTACCATCTACATCGAACATTGCTAATGCGATGACGCTGACTACGATGCTTCACATCTATGCACATTTGATCTACTTGATGAAGTAGTTCCACTTTCACCAACTGTGGTAGACGGCTTCTTTGCCAGCCTAGAAGATTTGATATTTTCTCCCGACACCGAGAATAACTTTTGAAAGTGCACACAGCGTTCCATGAACTCTGAAATTCGGCCTTCGGTTTTTCAAAACAAACCCTCTAACTCGGGAACTCTGTTTCCACAATCTACATTTGAAAACTTTTTTTCTTCATCCCAGAATAGACACTTTTCACTTGGCACAAAGTAATCTGCTTAAAGTAGAACTATTCTTAGAGAACAAGAGATTCATTTGATACTTCCTATAGACATATATTTGGCATTCTCATGCAAGCTTTAACTGTTTATATATTATGCTGTGAAATGGTCTCGACCTTTTTTCTTCTGTAAATTTAAGAGCCAATTCATGACTGTCATTTCATGTTTCATGTTTCATTTAGAAAGCATTTGTTAAATGACAGCTATTGCTTGTAAAATGCGTACAAGACAAATACTCATGTATGTGCATAGGCCATGTTTAATGCATTTCATGTATTTTGGGTGGAATTATGAACACATGCTTAAGCTATGTTTTATGCTTATAGATTTAGTAATATTAGACATAATACGTGGAGTGGGTGTTGTATAGCGTTTTAGGACCCTAGTGTAATTTTCCCGATTCATGCTCTTATATAGGTATAAAATACCGTATCCTTATATAGGCAGAGAAATCACAACCATATTAAGACATAGCTCAAGTAGTCCTAATACGGCTTGGCTACTTCCACTAGTTCCGAAAATCTACATCGATTTCTTGGAAAAACCGGCCTTCAGCAGTCAGGGACTTCCCCCTGCATGAATATTAAGTTATCCAAGAAATCATGGAGTTTTCAGAGAATTAAGTCTCTGGTTACGTTATTATGTCCAATCTTACGTCAAACTCGGCACCTTCAAGGTATAAATATGCCCACACTTGTCCAAACAAACACACAGTGGTTTGGAGCAATTCGACTATCTACTTGCCCGACGCGCCCTGCTGCTGCAAGTGCCGAAGGAAGCCGACCCTCCAGCTGACGCACTGAGAGACGCTGTACTTTCTCCAGTCGAGAAATCCAGCTCCAGTGTTTCCAGGATACCCTTGTGGGTTGCTGGGAGATTGAGTCCTGAGAGAGAGAAACCAGACCTCCTACATTCTTAAACCAAGGTACAGAGCTGATTAGACCCTAAGAGAATTCTTGGATTAGATTCTTGGCAAAGAAAACTAAAACTAAGCTACACCTCACTTACTTCTTCCCTTGTACTAGACCTTGTACTAGACCTAGGTTAGGTACACCGGGGTAGGCGTATTTTAGAAGCACCAGTTGAACATTTTTAGTCATTATTTATCACTGTATGTATTTTATGCATTTTAGGTATTCTATGGCTTAGAAACCATATCATGCTTTTTACAATATTATTTTATAATACTATTCGTACTGTACGCTCTGTACTTTACCGCAAGTATTACGATTGCAGCAGTTAATTTCTTATGCTTGAGAAAGAAGACTGTTTAATAAATACCTTTTTATTGAAAACGCCTGTCTCTCTATTTCTCCGCACCTCTGGTGAAACGAAGCATGCACGATTGACTGAGTGAAATAACTATCTATTGTTTCCGCGACTCTAGAGACTGATTTCTTATTCTTGGGAAACAAAGTTGTCATGTTTTAAGCGGTTGTCAGAAACGAATCCCTTCTTGTTTATTCGAGAAAGTTTCTAGTGACCTCTGAGCTAGCTGGCACACACACAATTAAGTTTAGTATATTCAGTAGAGACCTAGTTGACTTCAGTCCTACGTCTAAACTACAGGGTACACTATTCCAATGCGCAGAGCCTATTGGGAATATAGGAACTACACTACAGTACATTCTAGCAGCTACAGGCCTTTCTGAGCATACGCAGTGCTCTGGCTCAGTACTGAAGGAGTTAACTATAGGTGATGACTCAAGCAGAATAGAAAAGCAGGCAACAGTAAAGACGGAAGAAGCACATGGCTAACGAAAATAGATGCCACAAACAAAATGGCTTCAGCTTATGCCAATGGTAATTTCTGCAATTTCCACACTCTTGCCTCTGTCTGCAACCCGTTTCCCTCTTTCTTTACCTTTTTTGCCTGTTTCTGCAACTCTCTTGCCTCTCTCTGCACTTCTTTTGCCTCTATCTGTACCTCTCTTGCTTCTTTCTACACACTTCTTCAGGTCTCTTGTCTCTTTCTGCACCTCTGTTGCTTCTTTCTCTACTTCTGTTGCTTCTTTCTGTAACCACTCTTCCTTTACCTCTCTTGCCTCTTTCTGCACCCCTGTTACCCTTTCCTGCACCTCTCTTGCTTTTTCTGCAACTCTCTTCCCTCTTTCTGCACTTTCCGCACCTCTCTTGCCTATTTCTGCACCGTTGTTACCCTTTCCTGCACCTCTTGCCTTTTCTGCAAATCTCTTGCCTTTTTCTTCAGTTCTTTAGCCTCCTTTTGCACCTCTGTTGCTTCTTTCTGCACTTTAATTTGCCTCTTTCTGCCCCCATCTTGTCTGTTTCTGTACCTCTGTTGGTTCTTTCTGCACTGCTCTTGCTTCTTTCTGCACCTTTCTTGAAAATGTCTGCACCCCTCTTGCTTCTTTCTGTGCCCATCTTGCCTCCTTCTGCACGTCCGTTGGTTCTTTCTGCAAACCTGTTCCCCTTCCCTGCACCTCTCTTGCTTTTTTGCAACTCTCTTCCCTCTTTCTGTACTCCTCTTCCCTCTTTCTGCACCTCATTTGCCTCTTTCTGCACCCCTGTTCCCTTTTTTCTGCTCCTCCCTTGCCTGTTTCTGCAACTCTCTTGACTCTTTCTGCAGTTCTGTTGCATCCTTCTGCAATTCTCTTGGTTCTTTCTGCACCCCTCTTGCCTATGTCTGCATCTCTGTTGCTTGTTTCTATACTTCTCTTGCTTCTTTCTACACCTCTCTTGCTTATTTATGTACTCCTCTTGCCTTATTCTGCATGCTTCTTCCCTCTTTCTGCACCTCTCTTCTTTCTTTCTGCTTCTCTCTTGGTTCTTTCTGTACTCCTCTTGCCCCTTTCTGTACCTCTTTTGCTTCTTTCTGTACTTCTATTGCCTCCTTTTGCACCTCTGTTGGTTCTTTTTGCACTGTTCTTCCTTCTCTCTGCACCTCTTTTGCCTGTTTCTGCAACTCTCTCTGCACTTCTCTTGCCTCCTTCTGTACCATTGTTACTTCTTTATGTACTTCTCTTACCCCTTTCTGTACTCCTCTTTCCTCTTTCTGCACCTCTGTTGTTTATCTCTGCACTTCTCTTGCTTCTTTTGTCATGGGGATGAGCCTTGCATTTACACTGTGTTATGTTAGCATGAGCTTATTAAAAGTTTAAACGCCATTTTTCCTTTCTGCTGACTTTGCACACGGCACACATTATTATAAATGTTTACAGTCTAGCAGAGTGTTTTGCTTCACACGAGAATAATATGTTTTTCTATATTAGCAGCCTTGCTTGGTAAGCTTTGTCTGAACAGTGAGTGCCGAGGCCTTCAAGGTTATTTCAACACAGTGGTTGTTGTTCGGACTGATCAGCGCACGTTCTAGACATTACATATATGCAGCTGTGGCCACCTCTGATTTTGGCGCGTTTAATACTGCACTGCGTAGGCATGCTTACACACTTGAAGAACATTCGCATTCAGAAGAGTTGGTGCAGAAACTGATGTGATCCATTTCTGTTAGGACCAGAAGTATGGGGCCGCCCTTGTAATCCCAAGAGACCTTCTATAGATATAAAATAACCTATTAGCAAGGGAGGGTGAGATATAGGTGTATTCTAACCTTTTTTCCAGTTAGCATTTTAACATGCTTTCTCCCTTTGTATGTTATGGAATAGTAACTATGCAGATAATCTTGTTGCCTATAATATGTCTGCTTGTATTAGCTAAGATACTATGCCTGAGAACACGGTATTAGAAATAAATATTTCAAACTTGCACGTGTCTCTATTTACTCCCCGTTTTGGACTGGTATGAGAGTATAACGAAAGAGTGTTCATGTGTTCCACATTGCCTGAGGTATTCTAAGTTCCATGTTCTGGGTTGTCTAATCATTGGGATTATGGAATAACCAATGAGACACTGATTGCTAGTCTCATAGGGGATTTTGGATACTAGAGTGAATTTCGGCACACCCTAATTCACTGAGTTTCCAAGTCTCTATGCACAGTTCTGTGTATGAGCAGAATCCCTGCTACATGGCACCCATACGATGGTGGTCTTATTACATAACGCTTGAGTAGTACTTCTATCAGTCCTTAACCCCTTCACTATTGTTTCCGGATAATAGTAGTGTCGGACAAACCTACCTATAGTTACATAGTTCTTTTCAAGCTTGAATCTTTCAAACGGTTTCCTTTTGAATTACTACCCAATTGTGCTACTTTGTTTTGCATTGTACCTTTTCTTCTCTGTGTCACTATGGCTAACATTGTTATACCGCAACATAGTCGCATTGCGGTTCACAATCATTTGCAAGCTTACAATGTTGGTTTGGAGGTCATGGCTGTGATTTTGGTGGTGAGTACTGAGGTTGCTTACCTGTTTGAGATATTCTACTCATGGGTGACGTTTCCGGCAGCAGATGCGGCTACTCAGGTGTTTCACACTTACACTCACTCAGCTGTGCCCGGGGAATATGTCCCTTATAGGACACAGGAGATTCCGATTTCTGCATGGCTGCACTGTGTTTGGTTTGATGGCGCCCTTCCCCACACTGTAACGTTGGCTAGATTGGGTCCTTGGTCCATTCCAGGCGCTTCTTCGCCGGTCTTGGCTGGATTCACCCAGCATCCTCGTTCAGGGCAAGTTGCCGTTGCTGAATTATTGACCCTGTATGACTCTACTGTTAGTGTTATACGGGCCCTAGTTCAATATATTACCCGCAATTTCCAGGGCAGGGCCCCTGGTGTTGTGACCCTTCTAGCTGGACCGAGCGGAATGAAGCTTAGTCCCGTGATGGTCAATGCGTTGATGGGCAAACGTCCCCAAGATAAGGATGATATGCCTTTTTGGCTTGCTGAGAAGTTTGACCAGCTGGAAGCAGTGTTTCCTAATTCAACTCCCGTTGAAAAACACAGGATTCTTAAAATTAGTTTATCCAAAGACTTAGTACCAGAAGCCGGTGACTGTGAGTCATGGGGAAGAATTTTTGCGGCAGTGTACACGTGGAGCTTTGGCACTCCGTCAATGGCTGTCCTACCAATGGTCATTAAGCGTGTTCAGGATGAACACGGACCTGAGGCTGCGGTTGAATTGGGAATGAGACTCCTTGGCACATTTGATGTAGTAGCCGATCTCGACCTTTCTAGTGTAAAGGGAGATGCAGTGAACTTTCAAGTGGCTAATGCCTTACGCGATGTCCCTGATGCCTACAAACCCCGGCAGTTACCGAGAATTATTACGGCGGCGTATAAAACCATTGGCCGCAATAGTTTAGGTGTCAAGCCCTTTACTGCTAACGATAAAAGGCAAACCCAGGGTGCGAAGTCTGAAACAGACGTTCAAACCACAGCTCCAAAGAAAAATTGGAACAGAAATGAAAAACAGGGGAAACAACAACAGAAACATGATTCCCGTCCCCCATCACCCGTGCCTGCGTCTACTGAGTGCGGATATGATTTGCGCGACCGCACTACGATTAAGTCGCCTGATAGATTTCAGGTTCCTGATCAACGCTCTCCTCGTTTGATCGATTTCAGGTTGCTGATCAACTCTCTCCTCGTTCTTTACAAGACACATCGGCCTCATCGTCCCGTGGTGGAAGCGGCAGAAGAGGTAGAGGTGGCCCTCAGAGTCGTGACCAGCCCCGCCCGAAAGACTGAAAAGGCAAGCAGGACGATTCTTTACAGAAAAGGCCCCAGTTTCAGGAAAAGAAGATTGCTGCTTTAACAGCGAGATATGCCACAGATAGTGAGAACGCAGCTTCGGAATCAGACATGGGCGCTGACATTGTAAGACACCGCGGCGGAGATTACCGTAGTGCGAGAGGCCCTGTGTCCACTACTGAAGGTGACAGCGACAGACCAATATGTTGTTGTAGAGACAGCTGATACCAGAGTAGCTCCCCCTGATAGACTTTATGAAATTGTCCTTTTAATTGAAGGTGACATACAACGTACCATAAAAGGGGTATTTTGGGAAAATCTTACAACTACCTATGACATTTTGTTAGCGGAGGCTGACTGGCCCCCACCATTTGTTATCAGAGCTCCAAGAGGGGAGGAGGTGATCCTCCCTAGTTTCGCGCTCACGGTCTCAAAGGAGCATGCCTGAATTTTGCAAAAGAGTGGGCTAAAGCCCTTGCGCCGGCTTCTTACCATACACACTGTGGTTGGGATACATTTTCTCTGCACCACGAGATTCCATTACGGTCTATGCCACAGCCTCAACCTCAATATCCCATCCGGCGTGAAGCTAAGGCTTCTGTCGCGGAGGTCCTTGAACAATTAGAATGTCAAGGAGTGATTGAAACTTGTGTGTCACCGATGAATAACCCACTTTTTACTGTGACCAAGCCTAACGGTTCGTACCGTTTGGTATTGGATTACCGGCATTTGAACTCGCATTGCTGTACCAGTGCAGTACAGAATACCCACGGCTCTGCTCTAGTGGATGGTTTTGTGCGAAAACGGTTTAAAACCACACTTGACATATCAAACGTTTTTTTTGCCCACAATTTGGATGGCCTAAGTTCCCAATGGACCAGTTTTGCCAGTGGCAGCAAACAATGCCAATTTAAACGCCTGGCCATGGGCTATAAAAATAGTCCAGGTGTGTTTGCTGCCCGCATCGTATCTCTCTTGGAGAGAGTTGACCCGGATGCGTGTTCGTATGTGGATGACATATATCTCACAGACGACGAAATTTAGGTGCATCTGTGTCGCGTAGATCGCATAATTTGTAACTTTTCAGACTTCGGTTACAAATTCAACTTTGAAAAGTCTCACATTGCAGAGTACACAGTGTTGTTCCTGGGCTATGAGCTCAACAATGAAGGCCGAGGATTGGCTCCTCACTTCTTGGAGAAATGCGCACAGCTGCGCGCTCCTACAACACTGAAAAAGCTACAGTCCTTGCTGGCATTTTTGAATTTCGGGCATACTTACATTCCCGAATATGCCCAGCGTATCAAGCCTTTGTATGCTTTGATACAGCCTACTTTCACCGAATCATGGTGGCTGCCTGAACATTCAGCCATTTTGCAATCTTTGCAGGCTTATCTTCTAGTATCTACATTCTTACTGACTCGTGATAACCACACCGACCTGGTGATAAGAATCATCCCTGGGGCGGTGAGTTTCACTTACCTTACTTTTAACGAAGGTGACACAGTACCTATCGCTTACAAGTCACACTTGTACACTTCGGCTGAAATGCGGTTTTCCACTGTGGAAAAAGTTTTGACAAGCAGTGCAAATGGCGATTCTAAAGGAACGTGCACTGTCGCAGGGAAAACACATGTTGGGCGTTACCCCCGTATCCTGCTCTAGAGGCAGTGACGAAAGTCAGTGTACCAAATTCTAAAGCTTTGCACCCCCGGTGGATACAATGGGCTGCATCATTGACGTCTCCGGAAGTCATATTTATTTTTGATGCCTCCTTACAGTCACAGGAGTATTTGCAGTATGAGTTTGTTCATCCTGCGCCATTGACGATGCGACCTTTGGAGGATTTCCATTGTATCATTTACACTGATGGTTCAGCGCAAGTTGCGCATGGGTCTAAGCACCCATACGTCTCAGCTTGCGCCATTGTGGTAGGTACCATGGTGAATGATGAATTCAAGTCCAAAGTCGTGCACACGCAGACTTTGGGGACTGTACCGCACAATTGGCAGAGCTCCGTGCTCTGATGCTTGCATTGGAGTACGCTGATCCTAGTGTGACGACTCTTATTATGAGCGATTCTTACTACTCTGTCCAGTCTTACAATGAAAACCTGTTCTTTTGGATTCAGAATGATTTACGTGAGTCCAAGAGTAGCTCGATAAAACATAAAATGATCTGGGTTCGAGTGGCTGAGCTTAAAGAGCAGTTGCCACTCATGTATGTAATTCACACTCTTGGTCTTCAGCACATGGGAGTTCACGCTGTTGGCAATCCTTTGACCGATGAGGCCACAAAAACAGCAGTGTTGACATGTTTGGTTGCAGCAGTTACACGTTCCAAAAGTAAGATTGATGATGACATCTTGGCGGCTGTTGCCGCGACTGAGAAGGAAAGTAGGGGTTCCCTTCGAAGTATTCATATCACTTAAATCCTGATAAAGTTCCTTATGTGAAAATACCGGACGTTGGTGAAAGATTGATTCCCAACGCGGACTGCAGGTCCACGCTGATTACTGCTGCCCATGAAGGTGTTGCGCCTGCGCATGCGGGCGTTTCGGCTACTGTATCTCAGTTACAACAACGATTCTGGTGGCGGGGACTGTACAAACAGATGCGAGATTATGTCCTTCAATGTGACATTTGCCAGCAGATTAAGCCTTCCACTGCTGCGCGTTCGCCCCAGACACAGTTGTACTTTTCTAATAAACCACTTGATTGTGTTTACTTAGATCACTACGGTCCTTTTTCCTCTGATACTGCATGTAAGTATATCTTAGTAGTAGTTGATTCATGCACACGCTTTGTGTGGGTGTGGCCACACCGCAGCGCTGATTCGTGAACGGTCATAAGAGACTTGCATGTCTTTGTAGGGATTGTAGGGAGGTAGCCATGTCTGAACTGGGGTGGCAGAGTGGGCTAAAGAACAGTGATGGATTAAACCCAGATCCTTTGACTGGGTGTGAGTGTTTGATTGATTCAGATACTCTGTCCATCACCACCCCCTTTTGTACCGCTTTTGGCCGCCATAAGTGTGGCAGGGTATGCTCAGACGTGAGTCCCTTGCTCACTTTGCCACTGGATTCAAGCAAGCCGGGCTGAAGACGGCTGGAATGCCAGAAACCGTTCCTCGGAAGCTTGTTTCCGGTCCAGGGAAGACATGGCTTGGCAGTTCGGGCTGGACTGTTCCCATGAGGCACAGGGTCAGACTGATTTGCATATAGCCATGTCTGAACTGGGGTGGCAGAGTGGGCTAAAGAACGGTGATGGATTAAACCCAGATCTTTTGACTGGGTGTGAGTGTTTGATTGATTCAGATGCTCCGTCCATCACCACCCCCTTTTGTACCGCTTTTGGCCGCCATAAGTGTGGCAGGGTATGCTCAGACGTGAGTCCCTTGCTCACTTTGCCCCTGGATTCAAGCAAGCCGGGCTTTAGACGGCTGGAATGCCAGAAACCGGTCCTCGGAAGCTTGTTTCTGGTCCAGGGAAGAGATGGCTTGGCAGTTCGGGCTGGACTGTTCCCATGAGGCACAGGGTCAGACTGATTTGCATATAGCCATGTCTGAACTGGGGTGGCAGAGTGAGCTAAAGAACGGTGATGGATTAAACCCAGATCTTTTGACTGGGTGTGAGTGTTTGATTGATTCAGATGCTCCGTCCATCACCACCCCCTTTTGTACCGCTTTTGGCCGCCATAAGTGTGGCAGGGTATGCTCAGACGTGAGTCCCTTGCTCACTTTGCCACTGGATTCAAGCAAGCCGGGCTGAAGACGGCTGGAATGCCAGAAACCGGTCCTCGGAAGCTTGTTTCCGGTCCACGGAAGACATGGCTTGGCAGTTCGGGCTGGACTGTTCCCATGAGGCACAGGGTCAGACTGATTTGCATATAGCCATGTCTGAACTGGGGTGGCAGAGTGGGCTAAAGAACGGTGATGGATTAAACCCAGATCGTTTGACTGGGTGTGAGTGTTTGATTGATTCAGATGCTCCGTCCATCACCACCCCTTTTTGTACCGCTTTTGGCCGCCATAAGTGTGGCAGGGTATGCTCAGACGTGAGTCCCTTGCTCACTTTGCCACTGGATTCAAGCAAGCCGGGCTGAAGACGGCTGGAATGCCAGAAACCGGTCCTCGAAAGCATGTTTCCGGTCCAGGGAAGACATGGCTTGGCAGTTCGGGCTGGACTGTTCCCATGAGGCACAGGGTCAGACTGATTTGCATATAGCCATGTCTGAACTGGGGTGGCAGAGTGGGCTAAAGAACGGTGATGGATTAAACCCAGATCTTTTGACTGGGTGTGAGTGTTTGATTGATTCAGATGCTCCGTCCATCACCACCCCCTTTTGTACCGCTTTTGGCCGCCATAAGTGTGGCAGGGTATGCTCAGACATGAGTCCCTTGCTCACTTTGCCACTGGATTCAAGCAAGCCGGGCTGAAGACGGCTGGAATGCCAGAAACCGGTCCCCGGAAGCTTGTTTCCGGTCCAGGGAAGACATGGCTTGGCAGTTCGGGCTGGACTGTTCCCATGAGGCACAGGGTCAGACTGATTTGCATATAGCCGTGTCTGAACTGGGGTGGCAGAGTGGGCTAAAGAACGGTGATGGATTAAACCCAGATCTTTTGACTGGGTGTGAGTGTTTGATTGATTCAGATGCTCCGTCCATCACCACCCCCTTTTGTACCGCTTTTGTAGGGATTTTTGCTTGTGGCACCTTCCATTCGGATCAAGATCCTGTTTTCGCCTCTAAGGCGTATAAGGATGCCATGATTTCATTGGGGGTCCAAGTCAAGTTTTCGTCTCCATACAGACCTGAGGGTAATAGTGTTGTGGAACGCATGAACTGAGATTTAAAGCAGCCTTTAACAGCTAGGGTTATAGGCACTGGCAGGAACTGGCTGGCCCACCTAAATAGCGTGCAGCGCTCCCTTAATAATCTCCCTAGAAGGTCTCTGGGTGGGCGGACCCCATACAAAATGCACTTTGGTACCAAGATGTTCGTCCCGGACCTTGACCGTCTAGACCAGGCGGCGGTTGCTGCCTCCTTTGACGTAGATGAACATTGCAACATTTTACAGGATCTACAAAAGACGAGAGACAGTCTTGCAAAGGAACATTTGCCCTCCACATCTGATGCTGCATTGCAGATTCCAGTAGTTGGCTGGCTACCCCAAGTTGGAGAACTGGTTCGAGAGAAGATCGAAAACAAGAAAGAATTTGGTCCCTCATATCGAGCTCCAGTTCCAGTGCTTGGCGTGAAGGGCACAAGAACAGTCATTTTACCGCCACTTCCAGGTCGTAAAGAAAAGAGATACATCTCCATTGACAATGTCAAACTACACAGAGTGGCCGATTCTTTTTAGTATGACTCCGGCAGTCTCATGTCCATCGAATTTAATAAATTCTGTTTTGGCCCCAGCTCGTGACCCCAGGCCTGATGTTGCCCTCAAGATGCCTGCAGTTTCAAGTCCTTTATTGAGTTCACTACCTGCTGCTCACCTTGATGAGACTGAATATACTTACCCCACTGACTTATTGATGCCTGATTTGCAAACTTGTTTGGCTACAGAATCCAGATTTTCATTTGACACTGACTCACACACATCGAAGACCCCTTCAAACATTTCTGTTGTAGCAAAATGGTTTTAAAAAAAATGTTTTGATTCCTCCTTGGACCTACATTTGGTTTGTGCTTTTTTCGATTTACCTGTTCATGTCAATTGGATTTGTGGTGTATTTTTTCCGCCTTGTCAACGGACACTATGTTGAAGAAAGAACATGCATTCAACATATTTAATGGAACATTGGCTCCCCATTCCTCATCACACAAATTGAAGAGGGACCTGGCTTTTGTTAACATTACTGCTTGGCCCGTCTTAGATGAGATTGTGTGGGATGCTATTAGATTTCAAATCCATGGACCCATGGAGGTTATTAATGTCCCAAATGTCCTAAGGGTTTCTATGGGGGATGTGATTAAACAAAATGTACGTTCTGATGATTGGGATGTTCAGGACGTAGAAGCTTTGTTTTCTGATTTGAAATATTATGCTGCCTTTGATGCTGAAGATTTGTATTTAGATTCCACAAATTATGGTGATTTGTTTTGCTATCAACATTTTGGCAATCACTACCTGCATAAAGCAAATACTAGGAGGAATACTGTTAATTACAATGGGAACATTGTCCCGCTCCTATACAAGGCAGTTCCAATTCCCTTTTAAAGAGGTTCACTTACTTTACTGATTTTAATCAGTCAAATCCCAATGCATTTTATTTTAAAATGACTGAAAAGTCCACTTCCAAGGTTAGACTTACCCACACAAAATTATTGTATTCGAAGTCATTTTTAAACCAATTGGCTGTTGGGGGCTATGGGCTGTGGAAGGATACTATTGATCTTAAATATGTTTGGGGTTCTAAAAGTTGGCAAGTGCAGGGCACAAGGCTTTGCATCGTGCATTCCTCATCCCGAACCATATGTTGTTTTTGAATTCCACAATTTTGCAAATGACTTGCTTTGTATTGGCTACTACTAAAACATTAAATGCTCCTTCTTTTCCTGAATTAGAAATTTTTTGCGGTTGGAATAATAATACCAAGTTTTCAATCAGAGAATTACAGACTCTGTTACTGAATTCTTCCTTTAACATATCCAGTTTGGATCCTAAGGGTTGGTTGCTATGGCACAAAAGTGCTGATTCTTGTCAGCATCGTTTTCTGGGTTTAGCTCCAGGCTACACACAGGTCAGGGTGGATACCCGTTTTGAAAGTGGCCATTCTGTGACTACCTATTCAGTAGGGAAATTATGTCAGAGTTGGCTAAAACATTCCACTTTGACGTCAGTTAAGCTGCATTTATCTAAATTGACTGGGGATGTTGGTCTGAATGATTTTGTGAAATGTCAGAGGGTCTGAGATAACATGAATAAGAAGACTAACTGTGCATCTCCAGAAGATTTAATAACAAAATAGTGAAAAAACTAGGGTCACCCTTACATTAACCCCAACAGATGATCATATAAGGATGCCCATCAGTCACCACACGGAACCGCCCTTGATCATTTGGGTTCCTTCTAAGACCACTGATGGTGTTATCTCCTATGTTGCTCATGGAGAGCTAAGATTGTAACCGCCCTCTCATGGACAATGAGATTAACGTGGTCTTACTTCTCAACGGAGAGGATGTTAAGAGAAGGGGACTGATGTCGTAGTGCAAAAATGGTGAAAAAATAAGAAAAGAGTGTGTGAAGTAAAATTGGATAAGAGGGTGCTGAACGTGACTTTATTCTGTTGCTACCCGCTTTTCCAATGTTAAAAAAGTAGACATGGACAATCCAACTTGGATCATCTAAGGTATTCTAGGGTCAACATGTTTCTGCAATATATGACTTATGTTGTCATTGCTTTCATCAGGACCACTATACACTTACTTGCTACTACGAATCAATGTGCATTAACACCTTGGCTGCTAGGGGGTTTTCCCGTTCTGTGCTGAGTTTAGATGATCCCCATTGTTCATGACAAGGTCAACTCGTCATAAGCACAGGGCAGGTAAAACCCATGACGAGTTGACCTTGTCATTAGTATGGAAGTGGTTAAAGAAAAAGTGTTCAAAATTATAAATATCAATATATTATAAATATCAAAAACCGATACTGGGATCACCTGTATCCCCTAGATGTCTGTATCGGAACTTCCACCATTCCAAGATGGAGTGTTGCTAGGAATAGCGAAAACATAGAGTTATTAAACAATAATCTCATTGGGGAAGCACAGCATTCTTATCCTGGTTTATACATTCTCGGTTTAAATTGTAAAATCCAAGATGAGAAATAACATTTATGAAGGCACAGTTATAGGAACGTCTTATTATGTGCCATGTTTTCAAACTTTTATGCTAATTTATTGATAGTCATCAAAAGGAAATCAGCATCTTACCCCATTTGGAAGATGTAAAGACCTCACCCCACCTGGCCACAGCTCAGGGTATAGGGGAAGCACCGCTCTGAAAGAAGGGCAATTCATGTTATCTCAGACCCTCTGACACTTTTTGTTTCACAAGTTCTGTTGGGGCCGTATCAGAGTGTGGTCTCTAAAAATCCCTTTTGACCCTCTTCCAATATATGTTGTTGTTGATTTTGTGAAATGCCCGGCTTCCGGCAGATCTAAAAGATGGATATATGCTATATTACAACAAGGTCTGGAAACTCCCAGATTGAAGCGGCTTCCCGCATTAGAGCTATAGATCAGGAAAATTTAGAAAAAGTTCTAGCAGTTGTAGATAACAGCATTAACACACTTTCTTCCCGCATTTACACATTAGATAGTCAAGTCAAGTCAAAAGATCTTTATTCGGAATAAAACATCCATAAAAGTACAGACAAAATACAATAAAAACAATTCATTACAATAATGACATCTGGAAAATCAGAGAACAATCAGACATAAACAGATTTAAATTACAATTTCATATCTACACGCGAATTGTCCCTTCCTAATATAAAAACGACTTTATACTCAGTTTAAAAACACAATTTAAAAACACACAATTAGAAAGTACATTTTAACAAACATAGTTTAAAAATGGGTGGGTAATAGCAACATCGTAAGTATATCCACATAGAGAACTCTTACAAAGAAGGAAAATGTGCAAGTAAGAGATTCTCTAAAGTGCATAAGAAAAAGTGCAGTGTGCAATGATTAAACCTCAGTATAAAGAGTGGCTCGTGATCTGACGGCAGCTTTAAGGAAGCAGCTCACCCTGAATATAACTTCATCTGATCCCAATAATAGAAAAGACCTCAGTGCTAATTTAAAATTAGTCAATTCATGTTTTCTACAATAAGGCATTAAGTAATGAACGGAAAACTTTTATAAAAACCACAAAAGAACAAGAAATGCATAAGGCTCTGTTTCGTATTGGGGTTACATGGGCAATTTAAAGTTTCAAGATGTTTATTGTAACCCAAAGGGAAGTTTAGTAAGTTTACTATACTCCCATCTCGGAAGCGAAACAGTAAACCCCTATCCCATCTGCCAAGATGCAAACGTAAATACCTGTATGGTGGGCCAGGATTTTTAATGTGGGGTTCAGAGTAGCCCAAATATTTTGTCACAGTGCATTTAGTCAAGTTCTTTCTTTCCCGCTCTACTCTGTACAAATCATATAATGCCTTAAAAATGATGGTCTTATGGGAACGATTTATTAGACTTGGTGTGGTGAACAAAGACCCCAACCCTACGCTTTCAAGGCAATCTTTTACCGCTTTCAACCATGGTATGTGGTGTGCCCTATCGCATTTTAAACAATCCAAAATGATTTCACGGGTCAAGATGGCAGCCGGGTTATTCCATATCTTTATCCAGAAGAGAACTGGTCTGGATCTTACAAAGTCTTCTATGTATGAAATATTTAATTCATTGTGGCATACATAGTTGGGGGAACAAATGACCCCACCCAGCACCTTCCGGCAAAACCTGTTTTCTTCCGTTTGAATATGAGAACAGTTAGTATAACCCCAAACCTCGGCGCCGTAGGTGCCGGTTGGCATGCATTGGGTTTGATAGATCTTAACTAGTGGTGTAATTACATCGGCGTGGTTGGGTTGTCTCAAAGAGGTGACACAATTTATAGCTTTCCCCAACTTATTCCTAGCATAAGATACGTGTGCATGCCATGAACCAGTGTTTGAAAATAACAACCCTAGATAAGGGAAGGTACTAGTACTTTTCAAAACATTTGACCCTGATTTGATCTCGGGAATTTTATGATTTTTAGGACCACAACTCATGATTAGGGATTTTTTAAAATTAGTTGTCAAGCCTAAATTGCCCATAAAAAGAACAAATCCAGAGATTAAAGTGCGGAGTGCCTTTGGAGTGCGGCCCATCAGGACCGCATCATCAGCGTAAAGAAGGGTAGGTATGGGGACTCCGTTTACGTGGGGTACATCTCTAGTTAAAGTACTCAAGGAGCCGCTTAGGTTATTGATGTACAAAATAAACAGGAGGGAGGCCAGCACACACCCTTGTCTGACCCCCCTACCGATGCTGATATCGTCAGAAACTTCACCAGATTGATTTACACGCACACGTGCTTTTAAATCACGATGTAAAAAGGCTAAAAAATGGACCAAGTAATCATCTAAACCATACTCGAGAAGGGTGGACCATAGGCGGGAACGGTTAACAAAATCAAAAGCTGAGCTCAAGTCCATAAAACCAAAATATAAAGGGGATTTCTTAGCTATGTTATATTTTGCCATAATCAGGTTCAGGTTTAAGCATTGTTCCACCGTTCCAACGCTACTCCGGAAACCAAGCTGGCTGGGATGTAGGATATTGTTCTCGTCTGCCCAAGTTCTGATCCTTTTGAATATAATCCGCCCCAAAACTTTCAAGGTGTTATCGATTAATGAAATGGGGCGGTAACACCCAGGGTCCAGCCTATCACCCTTCTTAAAAATGGGGACAATTATGCTACAAGTCCATGTTTCTGGAATTTGCCCGTTTGTTAAGTTATTAAAAACGTTGCAGAGCAATGGAGCCCAAAAATCGGGCTCACACTTTAACTGGTCAATTGAGAGCCCATCAGGGCCGGGCGCTTTATTCCCAGCACTTTCTGATATGGCATCCGCTACCTCAGATACAGAAATGTTGAGTGGGTTTAAGGGAACTAAAGTTAAAGGTGGGTTGTCTGGTGTTGCGTACATTTTTGCAAAGTGTTCAACCCAGATAGGACCAGTGATGTTACAGTTAATTTCAGTTAGATTAGAACCTATAGATCTTATCTCCTTTACCTCCTTCCAAAACCCAGTGGTATCTATCAGGTCGGCTGAGCGTGCCAGGGAATCCCAGTGAGTTTTAAGCAGTTCATTTGATCTAGTACGTAGGGTACATTTATACTCTGCTCTGAGCAGCCTTATTCGGGTTGTATCCCTAGGTTCAGCTTTTAGGGCGGCTCTTAACTTCCTATTTGCTTTAGAACAAAGGGCATCAAACCATCTAGGTGATTCCTCAGCTTTACTAGAAGCTGGTCTGGAGATCTCACCTTTTATTACGGAGCAGAGTTCAGAGAATGATGTGATTGTGTTAACCCCATGGTCATCAATAGTGAGACATTTTTCGATCAAGACTGGGTATTTTTTAATAATTTCGGCTAGGATTCCCTTATTATCTACGCCCTTCCAGATTACCCTCAATTTATCAGTTGAGACCTTCAAGTTCCTAGCACCTATTTCATTTCTTGAACACTTACCCCTTGGAAGTGATAGGTGAATAACAATCGGGTAATGGTCGCTATAAATTTTACATACCACTTCGGCCCTTGTTAGAGCGTTAGCGACAGGGGGTGAAACAAAAACATAGTCAATTGTGGTACCGCTCCCATGGCCAATAAAGGTGGGGAATGGGGCGGCACTGTTTTCCATACCTACATATTCCATACAGTTTACAAGGTCTCTAGTTGCGAGTAAATTTGACAGTTCTGTACCTCTTTTGCATGGGGGATTTCTTGGGTGTATGTGGGCATTAAAATCCCCTCCTAGACATATACCGTCAAATTTCCCATATTCCTGTCCATCCATGATTTTATCAATAAAATCAAATAAAAGGATAAAATTTTGATTAGGTTGGGACAAAAAGTCATTGTTATAGAAATTGATCAGACATAGTCTTGTCCTCTGGGTATATGATAATGCCATGAAGCTAGGACAATTAGTTAGTAGTGTATCAACTTTAACTTCTGCAGTAATTTTTATCCAGATAGATAATCCACCACTTGGGCGACCCAGCCGGGGGGCTAAAACAGTCCTATTGTGGCAACTGTACCCCTCAAATAACAAGTCCTCAGTACACCAGGTTTCTTGGAACATTAATATGTCATGACTGTTGGCCCAGTCCTTCCAGGCAGAAATTTCCATCTTAGTCTTCAGACCAGCAATGTTCCAGCTAAGAATTTTCAAGTTATTATCTAGCCTCAAACAAGGACCCTGGTCAGATCCTGAAACAGGTTTTGCTGTGGTATACCCCTGTTGTACACATGGTGTGCTAGGTAGAAGAGTCTTAGGTGTTAACGGAGGTGCCTCAAGAGGTATTTCCACTGGCTGGTCTATAGCGGAACACACAGAGGACAGTTCATTGGTGGTGGAAGGCAGTCAATCCAACGTTTCCAGGTCATGGAATATTGCAAACCTGTTGTGTAACGGGAAAACAGGTGGGGGCTGCATCATTTTGTGTGGGGGTCGGTAAAAGTAGTTTAAAGGTAATGGGGTCACCACAGTAGAAGGACCATGTCGAGCAAAGTTTTTATTCAGCAAGAATTTTGCAGTGCCCGGGTTTCTAAAGTTGATTACTATACAGTCCCCATTAATGTTTTTAAAGAGGGGACCAACCCAGGTTTCTCTCCTTGTGGATATGATCTCTTTGGAAATGTCATAGCCCACCCCCTTGTGCTTCGATAACCAGTCTATGCACTTATTATGCAATTGGACCCACGATTCTCCTTGGCCTTCCCTGAGGGGTGGAATACCAGCCAGAACTAAAACATAAGGACAAGCCTCAGGTGGTAGATGTAAGGCAGGGCCTTGGTGTTTAACTGGCCTGGTGTCTTCCTGTGGGATCTTATTGTATCGCTGGCTGGGATTTGCGGGGGCCTTCTGTGTTGTAGTAGTCTGTATCACTGAGTTAATCTTATTGCTTTTTGATGATGTTCCATTTACAGTGATAACAGGAGCGGAGGATTTGGTCGAGGGGTCAGAAGCACAGGTAGCGTTACTTGATGGCAAGGAGGGTTTGGTTAGGGAGTCAGACGGGTTGCCACCTCTTGTGCTTTTGCTTTTGGTCACCGCAGATGTAGCAGACGGTGGAAAATTGGTGGCAGCCTGTGATTCCTCAGCCCTAATAATACCTTGGTCACCGCAAGTAAGAACACGGGTGGTGGATTCCAGATCTTTTAGAAGACGTTCTACTCTTATTTTGTCCAAGCTTGCTATACCTTTTCTCTTGGCATCATCATTTTTGATTAGGTTTTCCAGTCTGTCAAGTCTTTTAAAAATATTATTACATTGTTTGATCATTTGACCTTCAAGATTTCTAAAAATAGTATCTGCAATAGTCTCAATGAGATTCCCCTCTGATTTGGAGTGGTGACTATTTATATTGTTTACATTGGGGGGTTCAGTCTGGGTGGAAATAGACATAGAGTTTGGGTCATCGTTATTTATGACGTCGATGTCACCCAGATGAGGTTGTTCCTGCACAGATGCAATGTGTTGGTTCAGCTTCTGTTTCTTCTCCCTGTTCCACATACTTTGTGGTGTTGGTTGGTTGACACTCCTTAGTGGCTGCTCCTTTTATTGTGGGTTAATTTTACAGGGCCCCTCTTTCTCTTGGCTACTGCATTCTCAGACACCTTGGTGGTGGTAGCCTCTATAGATGTTGATACCGAGGTAGGGTCAAGAGCTACATCTGGGGCTATATATGTGACAGTGTTTTCATCGTCCAGGACAATGGGCACATCAACAACTGGATTTGACGATTTAACCACGATAACTTCGGGATTTATGTGGGTATTGCCGTTTAAACGGCTCGTGGCATGTGGTTGGTTGATAATCATTGTACCCATAGTGAATCTCCTTTCTGTTTCAACAATCTCGTTAAACGCTTTGTCTATCAGTGACTCAAAGGATGTTATCAATGATACAGGGGACTCTGTGTCCTGGGTAAGAGCGTCAACAGTAGTACTAATAACAGTGCAGTTGGCCATCACGTTAACAATATTGGGAAACTGACCTTACTGGGGAAATGTTAGTGGGGTTGCCCGCCCGACCACTGATGTCCTCTGAGGGCCTCAGAGGGCCCACCCTTTGCCCGGGCTTCGCCCGCCGCCGTCCGCGCGCGTCTCGCGGGGTGAGAGGGGGTGTCAGGCTTTAACTGGCGCCTCCGGCGCTCTCTGCGCGTCACGGGCGCGCTGCAGGCAGAGGGAGTCCTGGGGAGTGTAGTCCGTTCACTCGGGACGCCTCCCGTCGCCTTCCGTCGTGTTCTGCTCCAGCCGTTCACCTCACGGCAATGCCCGTCGGCAAACAGGTAAGTGGCAAGGTTTGGTGTTCCCCCTCTGGGCTCCCGGGGGGTCAGGCTTTAACTGGCGCCTCGGGCGCTCTCTGCGCGTCACGGGCGCGCTGCAGGCAGAGGGAGTCCTGGGGAGTGTAGTCCGTTCACTCGGGACGCCTCCCGTCGCCTTCCGTCGTGTTCTGCTCCAGCCGTTCACCTCACGGCAATGCCCGTCGGCAAACAGGTAAGTGGCAAGGTTTGGTGTTCCCCCTCTGGGCTCCCGGGGGGTCAGGCTTTAACTGGCGCCTCCGGCGCTCTCTGCGCGTCACGGGCGCGCTGCAGGCAGAGGGAGTCCTGGGGAGTGTAGTCCGTTCACTCGGGACGCCTCCCGTCGCCTTCCGTCGTGTTCTGCTCCAGCCGTTCACCTCACGGCAATGCCCGTCGGCAAACAGGTAAGTGGCAAGGTTTGGTGTTCCCCCTCTGGGCTCCCGGGGAGTCAGGCTTTAACTGGCGCCTCCGGCGCTCTCTGCGCGTCACGGGCGCGCTGCAGGCAGAGGGAGTCCTGGGGAGTGTAGTCCGTTCACTCGGGACGCCTCCCGTCGCCTTCCGTCGTGTTCTGCTCCAGCCGTTCACCTCACGGCAATGCCCGTCGGCAAACAGGTAAGTGGCAAGGTTTGGTGTTCCCCCTCTGGGCTCCCGGGGAGTCAGGCTTTAACTGGCGCCTCCGGCGCTCTCTGCGCATCACGGGCGCGCTGCAGGCAGAGGGAGTCCTGGGGAGTGTAGTCCGTTCACTCGGGACGCCTCCCGTCGCCTTCCGTCGTGTTCTGCTCCAGCCGTTCACCTCACGGCAATGCCCGTCGGCAAACAGGTAAGTGGCAAGGTTTGGTGTTCATTAGATAATATTGTTTCATCTGTTGTTGATATTGTGCAAGATGATGTGTCTGTTTTGTACCATGGTCAAAATCAATTGCGTTCTATTATGCAGTTTGCATGGACCTTTCAAACCTTAAAAGGTGGTAAAGTGCCATTGCACTACATGAATACTTCATCATTATTTGCCCCGTTTAATTTGACTGAAAAGCAACGTTTTATGTCAATGAAAGATGCAACTTTTTCTATGTTACACATTGAAAAGTTAGAACCGTTACCATTCTCAGTGGCTGAGACGAATTCGGCAACATGGCTTATCCACGGGTTAGTAACTTTACCTTTTCCCCTTTTCAAGTTCGAAGTCTGTATGAAGTACTATGCAATTGGCAGATATGAACCTCTGGGCACTGCTTATCTTCATGAAGCTTGGTCGCTACCATTTACCTATAGGTGCCTTAGGGAGGGAAAAGAGGTTTACTTGAATGGTAAAGATTGCACTACAACGCCAGATCACTCATTAATGTGTAGGAATATCCAATTACATGGCTCTTGTAACCAGAACGAGCCGAATTTAGCCTGTATTTTGAAAGGTACAACGGCTCCTGCTATCATACCCACATTCACATTACTGGCAAACGGGAGTTATTTACTTTTAAATAATGAAGATTGTTGTGGGATGGCAGCCGGAATTCCTTATGTGGTTACCGTTAGTGAGCGTGTGGTTTGCTGTAAAAATTTAATGTTCCCTCCTCCGCATGGGAAGCTTGATGTTTCCATCTGGCCAACAATTCCGACCTTGAAAGCAGAGTTCAACAAGATGAGTCGCATAAGAGCTCTATTGTCCCAGAAGGAAGTTGCCCTCACATCTGCTCGTGAAACATTTGCCCTTCACGTGGCAAACACCCGCACAGAGGTGCATGCTTTATTAAATACTGATTTGCCCTTGCATTTCGTTGAGTTAATTCACACTATCTTGAATGCATCCTCCACCACAGGGCTGGCTCACTTTCTTAAAGTTATAAGCAGTGGCCTTGTGACCTCTTTTCAAACTATATTTGGTGTGTTCCCAGCATTTTTAGGTCTCGACCTGCCATTGCGCTTGCCCATTGCTGTCGAGGCATATAGAGGGCTACGAACAAATCCTACCAAGAGGTTTTTGATGCAGATTCTCCCCAATGCATGTGAGGCATTCAAGCACGAAGCTTCACCAGCTCGCGCTCGGCCTCACTTCTCACTCACACCCCATATGCTTGTTCCCTCCCACTTGCTCGCTCCCCTGCTCACTCGGCCCCCCCCCCATCCGACTTGAAAGGAACCCGCTCGCACACCACCATTCCACCATTTGTGCCTCGCATCACTTCAAAGGCTCCCCCCATCAGACTTCAAAGGAATGCCTCCCCCGCCCCCGCCTCAGCAATGCCGAGAGCTTGTTTGTTGTTGCAGTGACTTCTGTAATTCCGAATTTATTTTTATGTGTGCATGTTCACTTCCGCTTTTCTGGGCCTCGTACTTATTTTATTTTTAAGTGAGTCTCGTGTAAATCCCATATTTGTGTTCACTTTTCATTGCCACTTTTCTGGGCCTCGACCTTTTTTTTATATATTTTTTTTTGCAGTGACTCTCACGTAATCTGCACGTTTGTGTGCATATTTCATTGCCGATTTTCTTGTTACATTTCTATGTGTAATCTTTGTAATAAACAGTGGCCCAATTTGTACAGCGTTTGCATCACATCGGACACTGCTGCGCTTTGTTCTGCAGTAGCTTTACCTTTTTGAGGTGCAGACACAAGCATATGTTTTTGAAATTGTTTAGGTGCTGCTGCACAGTGCTTAGCTTTTACGGCGCTTCGTTTTTCAGTGCACAGCTGCAGCGGTATACGATTGGGGCTGTATGTTTAAAGAGGTAATATATGTTGTGTGCGGCGATATATTCACCGGACAGTACAAAGCTATCCACAAACATTTCTTTTCCGGTAGGTTTCCCCCTTTAAACGCATACACAAGCATATGTTTTTTCACTTCTCAACTTTTTACAGCACTTCGTTTTCTCGTAGGTTTGTACAGATGCGCACGCATGAGCATATGTTGTTTGCACTGTTTAGGTGCCGCTGGACACTGCAGAGTCACTTTGTTTTCATGTAAGTTTTTCAAGGTGCGCACACACAAGAGTATGTTTACTTTACTATAGCATGCCGTTCAACATTACTCACATATACCTTCTAATAGCTCATGCATCCAACTCCTATACATCCCTTTTATCCTCACAACAAAGCATTTACAGCCCATTTGCATACGGCTGGACATCACCACACCATCTTCACGCACTTCACACCATCTCCACGCATTTCCGCAACACCACTTGTGGTTCTCCTTTACTCCACGCATTTCCGCAACACCACTTGTCGTACTCCTTTATTATTCCAAGTAGATAGCTATCTTTTTATTGCCTACTCGTCTACTTAACCAGAGAGAAAACCTTGTTTTTTCTACAATGCTACATTCTTGAATACTACGCATTTAACAGACAAGAGTCACCAATGGGCCTGAAGCCAGACAGAGCCATCCTGCCATCCTACTTGATTAATGGATTTGCATTTGCACGTAAAAACATTAAACATGCCTGAGGCGCCAGCAGAGCTCAAGCCACACAGAGACATCCAGACATCCTCCTTAAGTGTTGTTTTCTCTGGGAGCCGAGTTATTTTACACGTAACTCCTAACATACAAAAGGTTCTCTTTTTTAGAAATATATGGTATCTTAAACAGTAATGTGTTTGTGGTACAATTGGAACTTCACTATGGTGGGCGCATCTTAGTATTTCCCCCTGTTAGCATTATGTTAGGGCTTTTAGCCAATGTAAGTTTTTTTTTCTTCCAAAAATACTTTATTTGTTAGTCACAGGCAACGCCAAGGAGGTTTTGTATTATTTTGTTTAAACGACATTTGTATCTTATTTTAAGTTTACACAGTACACTAGATGATTGTTTCTCTTCCTTCTCTCTTTTTTTTTCCTGTCACATTAGCGCAAAAGGTATATAACTTTCCATTATGTATCTTGAATGGTGATTAAAATTGCTCTCACATCTTTGGTCTCTTTATCTCACACTCTACACTTTTATTTTACACTCATTATTTTTGTTTCACACTTTTTCTTTGGCACACACATTACCAGCCGTCAGTGCACACTTTCACCAGGCGTACACCACCAGCCGTCAGTGCACGCTTTCACCAGGCAGACACACAACGGCAGCTGTCGGTGCATGTTTTAACCAACGCACTCCTCCAACCGTCAGTGTACACTTTCACCAAGCATACACACCACCAGCCATCAGTGCACGATTCCAACAGGCACACACACCACTAGCCATTAGTGCACGCTTCCTATAGACACACACACCACCAGCTATCATCACCAGTCAGTGCATACTTCCATCATGCACACACACCACTAGCCATTAGTGCACGCTTCCATCAGGCACACATCACCATCCATTAGTGCACGCTTTCACCAGACAGACACACAACGCCAGCTGTCATTGCACGTTTTAACAGGTACACTCCTCCAGCCGTCACTGCGCATATTCACCAAACATACACACCACCAGCTATAATTGCATGCTTCCACCAAGCACACACACCACCAGCCATCAGTGCACACTTTCACCAGTCACACACCAACAGCCGTTAGTGCACGCTTTCACTAGGCACACGCACACCACCAACTGTCAGTGCACATTTTAACATGCACACTCCAGCCATCAGTGCACGCTTTCACTAGGCAAACACACCACCAGCTATAATTGCACGCTTCCACCAGGCACACACACCACCAGTTGTCAGTGCACGCTTCCACCAGGGACACACCACCATCCGTCACTGCATGCTTTCACCAGCCATACACACCACCAGTTGTCAGTGCACGCTTCCACTAGGCACACACACCACCTGCCATCATCACCAGTCGCCAGTCCACGCTTCCACCATGCACACACATTACTAGCCGTCAGTGCACGCTTCCACCAGGCAGACACAAACAGCCGTCAGTGCATGCTTTATAGGCACACACACACACCATTAGCGTCAGGCATCCACAAGCGTCAGGCATTCACAAGCTTCAGGCATCCACAAGCATCAAAAATCCAAAAGTGTCAGACATCCACAATCGTCAAACATCCACAAGCATCAGACATCCACAAGCATCAGACATCCACAAACATCAGACATCCACAAACTTCAGACATTCAAAAGCATCAGGCATCCACAGGCATTAGACATCCACAGGCATCAGACATCCACAAGCATCAGGCATCATACATCCACAAGCATCAGACACCCACAAGCATCACCCATCAGACATCCACAAGCGTCAGGCATCCAAAGGGTCTGGCATGCACAAGCGTCGGTCATTCTCAAGCGTCAGGTATCCACAAGCGTCCGGCATCCACAAGCGTCAGGCCTCCACAAGCGTCAGGCATCCACAAGCGTAAGGCATCCACAAGAGTCAGGCACCCACAAGCATCAGGCATCGACAAGCATCAGACATCCACAAACATCAGATATCAGACATCCACAAGCGTCAGGCATCCACAAGCATCAGACATCCACAGGCATCAGGCATCAGGCATCCACAAGCGGCAGGCATCCACAAGCGTCAGGCATCCACAAGCGTCAGACATCCACAAGCGTCAGACATCCACAAGCGCCAGACATCCACAAGCATCAGGCATCAGACATCCACAAACATCCGACATCCACAAGCGTCAGGCATCCACAAGCGTCCCTTTCATCAGCTCTCTGCCATCCTCGTTAGCTTCAATCAATCAATCAATCAAGGCATTTATAAAGCGGGCTACTCACCCGGGAGGGTCTCAAGGCGCTGGGGGGGGGGGGGGGTATGTTACTGCTCGAACAGCCAGGTCTTGAGCTGTTTCCTGAAGGAGAGATGGTCCTGGGTTCGCCGAAGGTGGGTGGGGAGGGAGTTCCAGGTCTTGGCTGCCAGGTATGAGAAGGATCTTCCTCCGTCGGTGGCTCTGCGGATGCGTGGTACGGTGGCGAGGGCGTGGCTGGTTGATCGTAGCTGGCGGGTGGGCGTGTAGAAGGTCATGCGGTCGTTGAGGTACTTGGGGCCCAGGTTGTGGAGAGCCTTGTGTGCATGGGTCAGGAGTCTGAACGTTATTCTCTTGCTGACGGGGAGCCAGTGCAGGTCTCTCAGGTGTCCGGTGATGTGGCTGTGTCGGGGGATGTCCAGGATGAGTCGTGCGGAGGCGTTCTGGATGCGCTGGAGTCTTTTTTGAAGTTTGGCTGTGGTTCCGGCGTAGAGGGTGTTCCCGTAGTCCAGTCGGCTGGTGACGAGTGTCTGGGTGACGGTCTTCCTGGTTTCGGTGGGGATCCATCTGAAGATCTTGCGGAGCATGCACAGGGTGTTGAAGCATGAAGATGAGACGGCGTTGACTTGTCTGGTCATCGACAGGGAGGAGTCCAGGATGAAGCCCAAGTTGCGTGCGTGGTCCGTTGGTTTGGGAGCGGTGCCCAGGGCCGGGGGGCACCAGGAGTCGTCCCAGGTGGAGGTGGATGATCCCAGGATGAGGACTTCCGTCTTGTCCGAGTTCAGTTTAAGGCGGCTGCTCCTCATCCAGTCGGCGACGTCTTTCATCCCTTCGTGTAGGTTGGCTCTGGCGGTGGGGGGTCGTTGGTGAGGGTGAGGGAGAGGATCAGCTGGGTGTCGTCTGCGTAGGAGATGATGTTGAGGCCATGTTGGCGTGGGATGGCTGCGAGGGGGCTCATGTAGACGTTGAAGAGGGTTGGACTGAGTGAAGATCCTTGTGGAACGCCGCATATGAATTCGGTGGCCTCGGATCTGAACGGGGGGAGGCGGACTCTCTGGGTTTTTCCGGCGAGGAACGAGATGATCCACTCCAGTGCTTTCTCTCGGATTCCGATGTTGCTGAGGCGCTTCACTAGGGTGCGGTGGCAGACTGTGTCGAACGCTGCAGAGAGGTCCAAGAGGATGAGGGCCGCTGTTTCCCCGTTGTCGATCAGGGTTCTGATGTCGTCGGTGGCTGAGATTAGGGCGGTCTCGGTGCTGTGGTTGGCCCGAAACCCGGACTGCGAGGGGTCGAGGGATCCATTTGTCTCGAGGAAGGCGGCCAGCTGTCTGTTGACGGTCTTCTCGATGACTTTGGCCGGAAAGGGAAGGAGCGAGATGAGGCGGTAGTTCTTGAGGTCGGTGGGGTCCGCCGTAGGTTTCTTCAGGAGGGCGGTAAGTTTGGCGTGCTTCCAGCTCTCCGGGAAGGTGGCGGTGTGGAAGGAGGAGTTGATGATGTCCCGGAGATGGGGTGCGATTGTGGTGTCAGCTTTGTTGAAGACGTGGTGTGGGCAGGGGTCGGTTGGTGATCCGGAGTGGATGGAGTTCATCGTGCGGGTGGTGTCTTTGGTGTTGATCGGGGTCCAGTTGCAGAGGGTGGTGGTGGCGGGCGTTGGTTCGGCGGTAGGGTGCGTGGTCTGTGCGTCGAAGCTGTTGTGTATGTCTGCGATCTTGCTGTGGAAGAACGCGGCGAGTGAGTCGCAGAGGTCTTGCGAGGGAGTGATGTTGTTGTTTCCGGCGCTGGGGTTGGAGAACTCTTTGACGATGCTGAAGAGTTCCTTGCTGTCGTGGGCGTTGTTGTCCAGTCGATTCCTCACAAGGCCCCTCCAGCTCTCGCCTTGCTACATTTTACATTGCCACAGCACCACTGTACACCACAGCACCACTAAACGCCACATCACCACTCAGCATCACTCAACGGCACAGCATCACTCAACGCAACAGCATCACTCAACGCCACAGCATCACTCAGCACTACTCAACGCCACAGCATCACTCAGCACCACTGATCGCCACAGCATCTCTCAGCACCACTGAACTCCACAGTATCACTCAGCACCACTGAACGCCACAGTATCACTTTGTGCAACCATTCAACAACAACTGGTTCAAATATGTTCTCTCAATGTTTCAAGCTTTATTACAAATGCCACAAAAAGATGTTAATATTTCACTTCTGTTCTTGGATTTTGGTCACAATAAAATACACTGAACATAATCTTCACAAAAGTTTAAGCTATTGCCATAAATTACAATAACTTTTATTTAAGTATTAATTATTTAAAAAAATTAAAAGCCATTGTTATTTGTAATATCAATACATCAAAGTCACGTAAATACAACACATATTGCATTACAAATGCTATAGGTGTCACATTTGCGAAACTTAAAACTATTGGCATTGTAAATGACAAAGCTATTAATTTCGCTCTTTTCAAAAACAACCCATAAATAAAAAATGTGTCATTTACAATACCAATAGCTCAAACTTTCCTAATGCGAGACCTATTACATTGCAAATGCTTGTTCCATTTGATTTTTTCCAGCCTGATTGGTGGATTTCCCTTAATGCTGGCTCTGGTTGCAGGGTTACTTCTACTGTTTTGTTTATTTCAAAATGGATGCACGTCCTGTATTGCGAGGGAATCTGTCGAGACTGTTGCTGCTCCGCAACCGAATGCTTGAATATTATCGAGCGCTGCCTCTTGCTACATTGAGTGCAGTTTATGGATTATCGTTTTGATTTTCCTTCGCCTAAGTTGCGATTTCGACTCGGCCCTTCATTTGTGTCTCTGCAATACGGTGTCTCCCAATGCAGATTATGATCATCTTATGAGCCCCTTAGTTGCTCATGAATTGTTTTGTTCTGGCGGAGGGATTATGGCCTTTGCAGCGATGCATGGAGTCCTGGGACGTTGGAATGTTTTCGCAGCGGCGCAAGATTTCTTGTCACGCAGCTTCATTGAAGAAACACTGAGTTGCCCTCTGATAGTGCTAGAGGCTCCGGTAATTTAAGAACATTTATGTTCTTTCCCTTTGCTGAATTGGATGGCTGACTTGTTTTCGGATGAGAACAGTGACTTCCTATTGGAGGCTGTTGCTACATATTTTGCATATACATTGTTGGATTGAGATCTGTCATCGCTTCTCTCTCTTTCATGACCGAGGTCACAAGTTGGACATCGGATATTTTTTATATTTTTTTTCCCAGCTTCATTTTTTTTTCTACCCAGACCTATTGACTTTACTATGTCCATGGCTAGAATTACTTGATTTGAAGTACATTCAAATTATGTAGTTTTATTCCTGATTTTTTCCCTGTGGCAATTTGAACTTGGTTCTGACTGTCGTTCTTTAACTCTGCTTTTCAAATTTGCCCTTTGTCTTATCCGTGCTCGGATCAAGGGAGGTTGTCATGGGGATAAGCCTTGCATTTACACTGTGTTAAGTTAGCATGAGTTTATTAGAAGTTTAAACGCCATTTTTCCTTTCTGCTGCCTTTGCACACGGCATACATTATTATAAATATTTAGAGTCCAGCAGAGTGTTTTGCTTCACATGAGAATAATATGTTTTTCTATACTAGCAGCCTTGCTTGGTAAGCTTTGTCTGAACAGTGAGTGCCGAGGCCTTCAAGGTTATTTCAACACAGTGGTTGTTGTTCGGACTGATCAGCGCACGTTCTAGACATAGCATATATACAGCGGTGGCCACCTCTGAATTTGGCGCGTTTAATACTGCACTGCGTAGGCATGCTCACATACTTGGAGAACATTTGCATGCAGAAGAGTTGGTGCAGAAACTGATGTGATCCATTTCTGTTAGGACCAAAGGTATGGGGCCACCCTTGTAATCCCAAGAGATCTTCTATAGATATAAAATAACCTATTAGCAAGGGAGGGTGTGATATAGGTGTATTCTAACCTTTTTTCCAGTTAGCATTTTAACATGCTTTCTCCCTTTGTATTTTATGGAATAGTAACTATGCTGATAATCTTGTTGCTTATAATATGTTTGCTTGTATTAGCTAAGATACTGCACCTGAGAACACGGCATTAGAAATAAATATTTCAAACTTGCACGTGTCTCTATTTACTCCCCGTTTTGGACTGGTATGAGAGTATAACGAAAGAGTGTTCATGTGTTCCACATTGCCTGAGTTTCATGTTCTGGGTTGTCTAATCATTGGGGTAATGGAAGAACCAATGAGACACTGATTGCTAGTCTGGTAGGGGATTTTGAATACTAAGGTGAGTTTGGCACACCCTAATTCACTGAGGTTCCAATCTCTATGCACAGTTCTGTGTATGAGCAGAATCCCTGCTACACTTTGTGTACCTCTCTTGCTTCTTTCTAACCTCTCTTGTCTCTTTCTGCATCTCTGTTGCTTCTTTCTGAACTTCTCATGCTTCTTTCTGCACCTCTCTTGCTTCTCTCTGCACTTTTCTTGCCTCTTTCTGCACCCCTCTTCTCTCTTTCTGCACCTCTCTTACCTCTTTCTGCACCCCTGTTTCCCTTTGCCTGCACCTCTATTGCCTTATTCTGTAACTCTCTTGCCTCTTTCAGCACCTCCTTTGCTTCTTTCTGTACTTGTATTGCCTTTTTCTGCACCCCTCTTGCCTCTTTCTGCACCTCTGTTACTTCTTTCTCTACTTCTGTTGCTTCTTTCTGTACCTCTCTTGCTTCTTTCTGCTCCCCTCTTCCCTCTTTCTGCACCACTCTTCCTGTACCTCTCTTGCCTCTTTCTGCACCCCTGTTACCCTTTCCTGCACCTCTCTTGCCTCTTTCTGCACCGATGTTACCGTTTCCTGCACCTCTTGCCTTTTCTGCAACTCTCTTGCCTTTTTCTTCAGTTTTTTAGCCTCTTTATGCACGTCTGTTGCTTCTTTCTGCACTTTATTTTGCCTCTTTCTGCCCCGTCTTGTCTGTTTCTGTACCTCTGTTGGTTCTGTCTGCACTGCTCTTGCTTCTTTCTGCACCTTTCTTGACAATGTCTGCACCCCTCTTGCTTCTTTCTGTGCCCATTTTGCCTCCTTCTGCATGTCCATTGGTTCTTTCTGCAACCCTGTTACCCTTTCCTGCACCTCTCTTGCTTTTTTGCAACTCTCTTCCCTCTTTCTGCACCCCTCTTTTTCTCTTTCTGCACCCCTCTTCCCTCTTTCTGCATCTCACTTGCCTCTTTCTGCACCCCTGTTCCCTTTTTCTGCTCCTCTCTTGCCTGTTTCTGCAACTCTCTTGACTCTTTCTGCAGTTCTGTTGCCTCCTTCTGCAGTTCTCTTGGTTGTTTCTGCACCCCTCTTGCCTATGTCTGCATCTCTGTTGCTTGTTTATATACTTCTCTTGCTTCTTTCTACACCTCTCTTGCTTATTTATGTAGTCCTCTTGCCGTATTGTGCATGCTTCTTCCCTCCTTCTGCACCTCTCTTCTTTCTTTCTGCTTATCTCTTGGTTCTTTCTGTACTCCTCTTGCCCCTTTCTGTACCTCTTTTGCTTCTTTCTGTACTTCTCTTGCCTCCTTTTGCACCTCTGTTGGTTCTTTTTGCACTGTTCTTCCTTCTCTCTGCACCTCTTTTGCCTGTTTCTGCAACTCTCTCTGCACTTCTCTTGCCTCCTTCTGTACCATTGTTACTTCTTTATGTACTTCTCTTACCCCTTTCTGTACTCCTCTTTCCTCTTCCTGCACCTCTGTTGCTTATCTCTGCACTTCTCTTGCTTCTTTGTGTACTTCTCTTGCTTCTTTCTGCACATCTCTTGTCTCTTTCTGCATCTCTCGTGTCTCTTTCTGCATCTCTGTTGCTTCTTTCCGAACTTCTCATTCTTCTCTCTGCACCTCTCTTGCTTCTCTCTGCACTTCTCTTGCCTCTTTCTGCACCCCTCTTCCCTCTTTCTGCACCTCTCTTGCCTCTTTCCGCACCCCTATTTCCCTTTGTCTGCACCTCTCTTGCCTTATTCTGCAACTCTCTTGCCTCTTTCCTGCAACTCTCTTGCCTCTTTCAGTACCTCCTTTGTTTCTTTCTGTACTTCTTTTGCCTCTTTCTGCAGCCCTCTTGCCTCTTTCTGCACCTTTGTTGGTTCTTTCTGCACTGCTCTTGATTCTTTTTGCATTTCTCTTGGAAATTTCTGCACCCCTCCTGCCTTCTTCGGCACCTCTGGTGGTTCTTTCTGAACTTCTCATGCTTCTTTCTGCACCTCTCTTGCTTCTCTCTGCACTTCTCTTGCCTCTTTCTGCACCCCTCTTCCCTCTTTCTGCACCTCTCTTGCCTCTTTCTGCACCCCTGTTTCCCTTTGTCTGCACCTCTCTTACCTTATTCTGCAACTCTCTTGCCTCTTTTAGTACCTCCTTTGTTTCTTTCTGTACTTCTTTTGCCTCTTTCTGCACCCCTCTTGCCTCTTTCTGCACCTTTGTTGGTTCTTTCTGCACTGCTCTTGATTCTTTTTGCATTTCACTTGGAAATTTCTGCACCCCTCCTGCCTTCTTCGGCACCTCTGGTGGTTCTTTCTGCACTTCTCTTGCTTCTTTCTGCACCCCTCCTGCCTCTTTCTACACATGTTGCTTGTTTCTGCACTTTCCTTGCTTCTTTTTGCACCTCTCTTGCTTATTTTGGTAACCCTCTTGCCTTTTTTTTCTATCCTCATACATGCCATCAAACAAAAGCGCTCAAGTTGGAATACCTCTACTATCCTCCTATAGGCCATTATTGAAAGCCGCCCAGGTGGAAAAGGCCCAAGAAGGTGGCAGAGCCCTCCTAGAGACACGGCTGTATCCTTGTCCCACTCCCGTTATCGATTCTCGAGAGGCCACCAGATGTTAGGGAGGACCGGACCGACAAGCCTTGGCATAATCATTGGACTGATCTTACTTCTCTCTCCAAGTCTCCAATGCTGACCAGATCTTATTAATACTAGAATTATCACAGGCCATGTCCAGTTTGCTTACCATAATGATGTTTTTTAGACAGTCCGCAAAGTCAGGTGGTGTCTCAAGCTTCCAAACTCTACAGATTTCCCTCCTGGCTATAATCACCACATATTGTACAAACTTTGAAGCTGGAGCTTTCAACCCTCTTGCCTTTTGATGCACAATACTTCCCTCTTTGTGCATCTCTCTTCCATATTTCTGCACCTCTCTTGCCTCTTTCTGTACCCCTTATGCCCCTTTCTGTGCCTTATTTGCTTCTTTCTGTATTTCTCTTGCTTCTTTCTTCACCCCCTTGCCTCCTTCTGCACCTATTTTGCCTGTTTCTGCAACTCTCTTGCTTGTTTCTGCACCTCTATTGCTTCTTTCTCCACTTGTCTTGCTTGTTTCTGCACCCTTCTTACCTCTTTCTGCATATCTGTTGCTTGTTTCTGCACCTCTCTTGCTTCTTTCTGAACCTTTCTTGCTTATTTCTGTACAACTCTTGCCTCTTTTGGCACGCTTCTTCCTTATTTGTGCACCTCTCTTGCCTCTTTCTGCACCTCTCTTGCCACTGACTGCATCCCTGTTCTCTCTATCTGTGGCTCTTTTGCCTGTTTCTGCAACTCTCTTGCCTCTTTCTGTACCTCTGTTGCTCCTTTATGCACTTCTCTTACTCCTTTCTTCACCTCTCGTGCTTCTTTCTGTACCTCTCGTGTACATTTCTGCACCTCTCTTGTCTCTTTCTGCACATCTCTTGTCTCTTTCTACACCCTTGTTGCCTCTTTCTGCACCTCTTTTTTCTTCTTTCAGCACTTCTCTTGCCTCTTTCTGTATCCCACTTTCCTCTTACTACACCTCTTTTGCTTCTTCCTGCACCTCTCCTGCCTCTTTCTGCACTGCTCTTACCTCTTTCTGCATTTTCGTTGCTTGTTTCTGGACTTCTCTGGCTTGTTTCTGCACTTTCTTGCAAATTTCTGCACCCCTCTTACTTTTTTCTGCACCCATTTTGCCTCCTTCTGCAACTCTGTTGGTTCTTTCTGCACTGTCCTTGCTTCTTTCTGCACCTCTCTTGCAGATTTCTGTACGGCTCTTGCCTCTTTCTGTACCCCTCTTCCTTCTTTCTGCACCTCTCTTGCCTCTGTATGCAACCCGTTTCCCTTTTTCTTCACCTCTTTTGCCTGTTCTGCAAATCTCTGGCCTCTCTTTGTAACTCTCTGGCCTCTCTCTGCACTTTTCTTGCCACTTTCCCTACCTCTCTTGCTTCTTTTGGCACCCCGCTTCCCTCTTTCTGCACCTCTCTTGTCTCTTTATGCACCTCTGTTGCTTCTTTCTCTACTTCTCTTGATTCTTTCTGCACCCCTCTTCCCTCTTTCTGCACCACTCTTGCCTTTATCTGCACCCCTGTTTCCCTTTTTTGCGCCTCTCGTGCCTTTTTCTGAAACTCTCTTGCCTCTTTCTGCAGTTCTTTTGCTTACTTCTGCACCTCTGTTGCTTCTTTCTACACTTTGTTTTGCCTCGTTATGAACCTCTTGTCTGTTTCTGCACCTCTCTTGCTTCTTTCTGTACTTCTCTTGCCTCTTTCTGCACCCCTCTTGCCTTTTCCGCAACACTCTTGCCTCTTTCTGCAGTTCTTTTGCCTCCTTCCGTACCTCTGTTCCTTCTATCTGCACCTTTTTCCTCTTTATGCACCTCTCTTGTCTGTTTCTGCTGTTGGTTCTATCTGCACATTTATTGCTTTTTCTGCACCTCTCGTCTAAATTTATGTACCCCTCTTGCCTCTTTCTGCTCCCATCTTCCCTCTTTTGCACCACTCTTGCCTCTGTCTGCACCCCAGTTCCTTCTTTCTGCACCTCTTTTGCATGTTTCTGCGACTCTGTTGCCTCTCTCTGCACTTCTCTTGCCTCTTTCTGTACCGCTAGTGCTTCTTTCTACGCTTCTCTGGCCTCTTTCTGAACCCCTCTTGCCTCTTTCTGCATCTCTGTTGCTTGTTTCTAGACTTCTCTTGCTTCTTACTGCACCTCTCTTGCTTCTTTCTGTAGCCCTCTTTCCATTTCTGCACCCTCCTTCGCTTTCTCTATAGCCCTCTTGCCTCTTTCTGCACCTCTTTTTGCCTGTTTCTGCAACTCTCTTGCTTCTTTATGCACCTCTGTTGCTACTTCCTGCACTTCTCTTGCTTCATTCTGCACCTCTCACTTCTTTCTGTACCTCTCCTGCCTCTTTCTGCACCTCTGTTGCTTCTTCTGCACTTGTCTTGCCTCTTTCTGCACCTATGTTGCTTCTTTCTGCACTTCTCTTGCTTCTTTCTGTACCTCACTTGCTTCTTTCTGCACCTCTCTTGCACATTTCTGTGCCTCTCTTGCCTTCTTTTGCACGCTTCTTTCCTCTTTGTGCACCTCTCTTGCCTTTTTCTCCACCTCTCTTGCCTCTCTCTGTACCCCTCTTGCCCCTTTCTGCACCTCTTTTGCTTCTTTCTGCACTTCTCTTGCCTCTTTCTGCACCCCTCCTGCCTCCTTCTGCACCTCTGTTGTTTCTTTCTGCACTGCTCTTCCTTCTTTCTGCACCTCTCTTGCAAATCTCTGCACCCCCTTTCCTCCTTCTGCACCTCTGTTGGTTCTTTCTGAACTGTTCTGCACTGTTCTTCCTTCGTTCTGCACCTCTTTTGCCTGTTTCTGCAACTGTCTCTGCACTTATCTTGCCTCCTTCTGTACCTTTGTTGCTTCTTTCTGCACTTCTCTTTCCTCTTTCTAAACCCCTCATGCCTCTTCCTGCACCTCTGTTGTTTCTTTCTGTACTTCTCATGCTTCTTTGTTTGCCCCTCTTGCTTTTTTCTGCACTCCTCTTACCTCTTTCTGCATGTTTCTTTCGTCACCTCTTGTGTCTCTTTCTGCTCCTCTGTTGCTCCTTTCTGAACTTCTCTTGCTTCTTTTTGCACCTCTCTTGCTTCTTTCTGTACTTCTCTTGCCTCGTTCTGCACCCCTCTTGCCTTTTCTGCAACACTCTTGCCTCTTTCTGCAGTTCTTTTGCCTCCTTCCATACCTCTGTTCCTTCTTCCTGCACTTTGCTTTCCTCTTTCTGCACTGCTCTTGCTTTTTTCTGCACCTCTCTTGCCTCTTTCTGCACCCATCTTCCCTCTTTTTCACCACTCTTGTCTCTGTCTGCACCCCAGGTCCCTCTTTCTGCACTTCTCTTGCCTCTTTCTGTACCGCTGTTGCTTCTTTCTGCACTTCTAAGGCCTCTTTCGGCACCCTTCTTGCTTCTTTCTGCATCTCTGTTGCTTGTTTCTAGACTTCTTACTGCACCTCTCTTGCTTCTTTCTGTAGCCCTCTTTCCATTTCTGCACTCTCCTTCCCTCTTTCTATAGCCCTCTTGCCTCTTTCTGCACCTCTTTTTGCCTGTTTCTGCAACTCTCTCGCTTCTTTATGCACCTCTGTTTCTTCTTTCTGCACTTTTCTTGCTTCTTTCTGTACCTCTCTTGTTTCTGCACCTCTCTTGCACATTTCGGTGCCTCTCTTGCCTTCTTTTGCACGCTTCTTCCCTCTTTGTGCACCTCTCTTGCCTCTTTCTCCATCTCTGTTGCCTCTCTCTGTACCCCTCTTGCCCATTTCTGCACCTCTTTTGCTTCTTTCTGCATTTCTATTGCCTCTTTCTGCACCTCTCCTGCCTCCTTCTGAACCTCTGTTGTTTCTTTCTGCACTGCTCTTCCTTCTTTCTGCACGTCTTTTGCCTGTTTCTGCAACTGTCTCTGCCTCCTTCTGCACTTTTGTTGCTTCTTTCTGCACTTCTCTAACCTCTTTCTTAATCCCTCCTGCCTTTTCCTGCACCTATGGTGCTTCTTTCTGCACTTCTCTTGCTTCTTTCTGTATCTCTCTTGCTTCTTTTGCACCCCTCTTGCCTCTTTCTGCCCCCTTCTTCCCTCTTCCTTCACCTCTCTTGTCTCTTTCTGCAACACTGTTGCTTCTTTCTGTGCTTCTGTTGCTTCTTTCTGTACCTCCCTTCCTTCTTTCAGCTCCCCTCTTCCCTCTTTCTCCACCTCTTTTGCCTGTTTCTGCAACTCTCTTGCTTCCTTATGTACCCCTCTTTCTGTACCTCACTTGCACATTTCTGTGCCTCTCTTGCCTCTTTCTGCATACTTCTTCCCACTGTATGCACCTCTCTTGTCTCTTTTTCCACATCTGTTGCCTCTTTCTGTACCTTCTGGCCCCTTTCTCCACCACTTTAGCTTTTTTTCTGCACTTCTCTTCCTTCTTTCTATACCTCTCTTGCTTCTTTCTGTGCCTCTCATGCCTCTTCTTGCACCTTTGTTGCTTCCTTCAGTACTTCTGTTGCTTCTTTCTGCATCACTCTTGCTTCTTTCTGCTCCCCTCTTCCCCATTTCTGCACCACTCTTCCCTCTTTCTGTACCTCTCTTGCCTCTTTCTGCACCCCTGTTACCCTTTTCTGCCCCTCTCTTGCAGTTCTTTAGCCTCCTTTTGCACCTCTGTTGCTTCTTTCTGCACTTTATTTTGCCACTTCCTGCCTGCATCTTGTCCGTTTCTGTACCTCTGTTGGTTCTTTCTGCACTAGTCTTGCTTCTTTCTGCACCTTTCTTGAAAATGTCTGCACCCCTCTTTCTTCTTTCTGCACCCCTCTTTTCTCTATCTGCATCTCCCTTGCTTCTGTCTGCACCCCTGTTCCCTCTTTCTGCACCTCTTTTGCCTGTTTCTGCAACTCTCTTTGCGATCTCTACACCTCTGTGTCTTCTTTCTGCAATTCTCTTGCCTCTTACTGCACTGCTCTTGCCTCTTTCTGCATCTCTGTTGCTTGTTTCTGGACTTCTCTTGTACCTTTCTTGCCAATTTCTGCAGCCCTCTTGCTTCTTTGTGCACCCATCTTGCCTGCCTCTGTACCTCTGATGGTTCTTTCTGCACCCTCTTGCTTCTTTCTGCACCTCTCATGCCTCTTTCTGCTCCTCTGTTGCTTCTTTTTGCACTTCGTGTGCCTCTTTCTGCACCCCTCTTGCTTCTTTCTGTACCTCTCTTGCTTCTTTCTGTACTTCTCTTCTTTCTGTATCTCTCTTGCATTTTTCTGCACATCTCTTGCCTCTTTCCGCACCCCTGTTTTCTCTTTATGCACCTCTTTTGCTTCTTTCTGTACTTCTCTTGTCTCTATCTGCACCCCTCTTGCGTCTTTCGGCTTCTCAGTAGGTTCTTTCTGCATGGCTCTTGCTTTTTTTCTCACCTCTCTTGCAAATTTCCTCACCCCTCTTGCATCTTTCTGCACCACTCTTCCCTCTTTCTGTCTCTGCATCTTATTGATTTATGTATTTATTTATTATAAGGCTGGGTTCAGAAGGGGGGTCTCAACCACGGACCAGATCTTCCGTCTGAATCTTCTGTTCTGGAAGACTGCGGTAATCGAGGGCGGCAGCCTGTACACGGTTTTCGTGGACTTCCGAGCAGCCTTCGATTTAGTGCCAAGAGACAGATTATGGACCGTTTTGGCGGAGCTAGGGATCCCGGCCGATATTCTGTCAATTCTGATAAGATTACACCAGGGGAACTTCGCTCGGGTAAGGTGCGGTAGAAGCGGGGCACTTTTGGGAAGATTCCCCGTTGACAGAGGGGTAAGACAGGGCTGTGTGCTTGCACCGACCCTCTTCTGCCTCTTTGTCAACGGGGTAATCGACCACCTGAATAGGGTGGGTGACATTGACGCTCCCAAACTCAACGGCAGCAGGGTGCCCACTATCATGTTTGCGGACGACACCCTGCTGCTGTCTAAGTCCCCTATGGGTATACAACGGGTCCTGGACGGGTTTTCAATTTTTTATGTAGAGCGAGGGCTAGAGATCAACGCCCTGAAAACCAAATACATGATCTTAAACCCTCCCTCCTCAACTCGCCCAAATCCTACCATAGGGCCACTGAGATTGGAGAGGGTCCTCACTTTTGAATACCTGGGGGTAACCATCAACCAGAATATGACATGGGACTCGCATCGGACCAAGGCCAACATGAAACTGGTTCAGTTAACGGGTGGCATCTGTAGGATGGCAAATAGGTCGACCTACAAGCCTTTTGGTCCCCTCCTCCAAATCTACAAAATGCAGGCAAGAGGGGCAGTTATCTATGGTGGAGAATTGTGGGGTCACACAATTGCCCAGAACTTGAAGATTAGTGAGAACAACTTCATTAGGCAGATGGCAGCTCTAACGCCTAGCCCCCCCCTTCTCCCGCTGAGACCAGACTTGGGTCTTAGACCTATTACAGAAGAGCTGGGACTAAAACCTCTAATTTTTTGGTGCAGAATCTGGAGCACGCCTGAACTAATGAACTATAGGGCTGAGCTCGAAGAGAGCCTACGCCTACCTAATGTTACACAAATCCCTTGACTGAGATACATCAAACAAACATGTGAGACACTAGGAAGACCAGAACTATGGCTTGATCCGGGAAATGCATGCTGTAGGACCCCACGCAAACTTCTTTCGAGGGATTTTTATGAGCAAAAGTTATCTGTCTCAATTCAGAGTACACGTGAGGGGTCCTTAACAAATTTGTTTATTAAATCTAAGGACTCATACCACCTAGAGCTTGTCCTTGATGGCATCAGCCCCATTCTGACCAGAAAACTTTTCATGCAGTGGCGATACGGCACTCTTCCTCTCAAGGCATTTACGGATCGTTGGGCCAAGCCCCAGCCCTCAACACAGTGCCCAGTATGCCTACATCACCAGGAAAACGACTTGCACATTATATTTTTCTGTAAGGCTTACCAAAGATCTATGAAGTTTTGGCTTGTCCCACTCCTTAAAAACCTTGGTTTCAGGCAATACCTCCCAGCTTAGAGAATACTAAAGACAGAACTATCCCCCCCAATTGTGTTTGCAGCGGCAAAAATTTTAACAGCAATGTGGCATACCCATAATCGCTGTATTAAGTCAGATAAAGACAAATGAACTGTTTTTTATGACTCCTAAATGTAATGTATTGTAAATGTCTTCTAAACATGCTAACTGTACTGTTTTTAACTCTGCTATACTTGACACTATTTTAACTTATTCTAAATGTCTGTACTCTTTTATGATCTAAGCAGATCGAAATAAAGAATGAAATGAATATTATAAGTTTTGAATAGCGCTAGCTGGACCCAAGGGTATCAGCGCTTCACATCAGGTACAACAATGTACCTTAACGGCGAAGGCAGAATCCACATCTGGCCAACTTATGAGCATTGTAAATAACATTACCATACAGATCATTAGGTCCACAGGGGGGTGCTATGTTCTTCCCGTTAAGTTCAGGTGCACTCAAGGAAGAGGGCTTTGAGTAAAGTCTTGAATTTCAGGAAATAGGAGGACATTCTAATTTTGGGGGGGGGGGGGGGGGGGATGGAGTTCCAGATCTTGGGTGCATTTCCCGCAAAGGATTTACTTGTAGTATTGGGTTTCCGAGATTTCAATGGAATGAGAAGAAACGTGTTGGAGCTTCTGAGATTCCTGGATTGGCCGGCCCTTTTGAGTTTTGCGGCCAGGTATTCTGGTTTGCCTGTGTGAAGGGCTTTGTGCGTAAGACATGCTGTTTGGAAGTTGGCCTGTTGTTCAATTGGGAGCCATTTCAGTTCCTTGAGAGTGGGAGAAATGTGATCAAATTTCTTGGTTCCTGTGACCATTCTAGCTGTGGCATTGAGGGTGGTTTTCAAGGGGCCTAGTGCGATTTAGCTGATCCGATCAGGGCTGCGATTCCATAGTCAATTCTGGAGAGCACCAGTGCTTGAGTGGCCTGTTGGAGGTCTTTCGGAGGCAGGAAGGGTTTTATTTTGTAGAGAAGATCCAGATTGAGGAACGCGCTTTTGGCGGAACCAGCGATGTGTTTTTTCATGTCTAGTTTGGGGTCTAGGATGATACCTAGGGACTTTACCGAGTCCCTCGGCTTGAGGGTGCCATTGAGGGCATCGACGGCTTTGAGCCATTCTTCGATTTGGGGGTTTTCGTCTCTGTTGGAGATGAGTAGCACTTCAGTTTTCTCTTGATTAAGTTTCAAGTGGTTCTGTGAGAGCCATTGTTGAACTTCTTTGAGCGTGCCATTAAGTTTGAGCATATCGTCCATGGAGGTGGTTTCCAGATAAAGCTGCATATCATCAGCGTAGAGGTGGAAGGGGATGTTGGAATTCCTGAGTAGTGTGGTGAGGGGTGCCATGTAGATATTGAAGAGTTGGGGAGAGAGTAGTTAGTTCTGCACTGCTCCTGCCTCTTTCTGCCTCTCTGTTGCTTGATACTGGACTTCTCTTGCTTCTTTCTGCACCTTTTGGGCCAATTTATGCACCCCTCCTGCTTCTTTCTACAGCCATCTTGCCTCATTCTGCATCCCTCTTCCCTCTTTCTGCACCTATCTTGCCTCTGTCTGCACCCCTGTTCCCTCTTTCCTTACCTCTTTTGCCTGTTTCTATAACTCTTGCCTCTCTCTGCACTTTTCTTGCCTCTTTCTGTACCGCTCTTGCTTCTTTCTACACTTCTCTTGCTTCTTTATGCACCTCTCGTGCCTTTTTAGGTCTCGCTAGACCTATTGTTACCGAGTTCCTTGTGAAGCGACCTAGATCTGGCTACGAGCGCCGATTACACCTCGTGGACGCGCCCCCTCTGGCCCCGCCCCCCCAGCCGTGCACATCTCTTGCTCCAACTTTGCACAGCCAGTCAGCCTTTCAATCGTGCGCGCGCACACACACACACACGCACACACCACACACCATACGCACACACCATACACACCTCACACACAGGTGCCAAGCCCCACTTACCTCCTCAGCCGCCTCTCCTGACTTCTGCTGCCTTCCACTCTGAGGGCGCGGGCTTCTCTCAAAGTCGGAAGTCCCGCCCCACGACTGCCGTGAGCGTGCACATCCCGAGACCGGAAGTTCGGGAGAGTGCACGCTCGCGGCTTTTTTTTAATGTGCAAATGATCCTTTCACGGCCGTGCAGCTTTACTGCTGCGCAGCCAATGCTTGTTCTTTTAGCTGTCGTGGAAGAATTTTAGAAGTGGTGGAACTGTTGTTCAAGCTCCCGAGTGGGGCAGGGGGGGGATGCAAGGGTTCATGGGCGAAGTGTAGATTACACCTGTTTGAAATGTTTATAGTTGTTGAAATACATGATACAACGTTAAGACTGTGCGCTTAAATGACGGGAATTTGGACTGGTTGTGCTGTATAAACTTGACATAATAACTTGAATATGTAAACGCTGCTGTTTATAAGTAGAAAATTAATTAAAGTATTACTACGCATAAACAAACATTGTAGACGTTAACCTGGCAGGGAATGATATTCACGAAATGCCGCCGGCCGGGCGGTTTGGAGTTCCGCCATTCCTTTCATGCATCACTTTCTGCATAATTTCCTGTACTTTTTCTTTTCGCACATTAGCAGCAGCTGCGTGCAATCATGGGCTGTGTTTGGGCTGTTAATCACGTCTCGGCTTCGGGGTACTTTTCATAAAACACGTGTTTTTTCGAAGTTGCGCTCCACAAGTTTGCCAGATGCGCTGACGCAATCACGCCCTTGTTCCGGACAACAGGAGATAATTATGATTATTTCCTTTTATTACCACGGTTATGGCTGTAAATTTATGAAGTTAGTCACATTTTAGTAGCTTAGGGGTTACAGATTGAAACCGTTCTAAAGCCCACCAGATGAATGAGGCACACAAATGCACAGAACTCGAAGGGAGGTTGAACACATTTGCTTTAACTCACTTGTTTAGGTTTTCGTGTGTCACTCCACACTTACTTTAAAGCAAATACGTTTCAGACATTCCGACATTATATCTAGACAGTGCTCCTCTCTGCTCGGATACCGGCGACGTAGTTCAGCTCCGCACTTAAGCTGAGGAGGTCACTGTCTACATACCACGAGGCGTGTATCATGACGGGGTGAGCGCATGTTTTTAGGGCTCGCTGCCGTAGCGAGTATTATAGTCACCGTGCTCACAGCCAAGGGAGTACAGAGCTGTGCACGAGCGGCTATTGGCCTGTGCCCGAGCCGATTGTGCTCTGTGAACGGGCACGTCTCCGGAAGACGTGCTGCGCCCGAGCTGCCTCCAGCTTGGTTTTTTTGGATCCATTTCGCGGCCGACGCAACTAAATGATGACGTCTTGTTTCTCTAGCTCCCGAGTACTGGTGCTCCATCGCTTACTTCGAAATGGACGTGCAAGTTGGGGAGACATTTAAGGTTCCTTCAAACTGCCCCATTGTGACTGTGGATGGCTATGTCGATCCTTCAGGTGGTGACCGATTTTGTCTCGGACAGCTTTCTAATGTTCACAGAACAGAAGCTATAGAAAGAGCAAGGTATATAGTAGTGCGGTTTCCTTTAATCCATTTTGTTAGCAATTGTAGTGCTGCCGTTTTCTTTGAAATCTTGCACACAGTAGACTGTTTTCTCTATCTTTTTCCCTTTCTTAATTTTAATTCCAGCTATTACATTTTCTCCATTAACTGAATGCAGTAAACACGATTTGCCTAGTGCCATACTGTTATTCCTGTCCATCTACACCTTGGCTGCCTTATCTCGGTGTGGACACCAGAAATGTTCTGTTGGTTATGTATTTCCCTCTCATCCTCCTCACCCCACCCACAAACAGAATATTAGTTAATTCTGTACCAGCAACGATCGTGATTAACTTTGGTAATTTTGTGGTTGTTTTATGCTTGTAACCTGTTTTTTTATTAATTACTTTACCACCTGTTTTTTTTGTTTCATAACTTCTTTATCTCCTGTCGTCTTATTAATTCTTCAGTTTAATCTCCCGATTAACATTCTTGATTCTTTTTAACTTTCATACTGTATGTTGTATGTAATATTTAAAAGCATGTCTCGTTTTTCTTGAGGTCCCCATATATCGTAACATGAAAGTGGCTCATTATTAAGGTTTTTTTGGCTGCATTATCTGCTAAGAGCAAACCGAAGGTGAATTGGACCAATAAGTCACATTCCTTTGTTCTGTGGAAACTGTAGGGGGATATCTCTGTATTTAAGTGAAATGTTTCAATCAAAACGCAACGAACAGCCCAGTGGTTTTTAAAAAAAAGCATACTCATTCTTCTTCCTTGTACCTATTCCTCCTTTTTAGGTCTCGCTGTCCAGCGAAAGACCTATTGTTGTCGGCGTGTCGGGAATGTGGGACAGTGGATGTGCACGCACAAGCCCTCGGCGATTTCACCTCGTGGGCGCGCATGTCCAGCCCGGCGCCGTGCACATCTCCTGTCCACATTCCCAGCAAGTCAGCCTATCGCGCGTGCATGCACACAGACAGACACACACGCACGCACACCCATGCACGCGCACACACACACACACACACACACACACACACACACACACACACACACACGCACACCTCCTGCAACTTTCACACATGTTTTTTAATTTCCCCCAAAGTCTCCGCTTTTGTTCCCTCTCTCTGCTCTACCTCCATTCTTGTTTTTGTTTGTTTCGCTTACCACGTGTACTCACCTCCCTCTCGGTGATCCAGGGGCCAGGCTTGCATGTATCTGTGTCTACGGATGAATGTGCATCATCTATAGGAATCCCTCTCTAGGTCCTCACAGGCACTCACCTCGCTCTTGGTGATGCGGTGCCTTGCTAGCTTCACAACGGCGAAGTTGCCCTTCTCCCAGCGTGCGCTCGATGTCGTAGAAGCCCACCCGCACCGGGCCGTGCTGGGGGTGCCCCGGGGGCTCGGCCATGACCATGCTGGGGCCGAGGAGCAGCGGAGGCGGCACCGGCGTGCGGGTGCCCGGGGAAGCGGCGCGAGCAGCTCTGACTCCGGTCCGGTGGCAGAGCTCAGCCTCGGCCAGGGGGGAGGGGGGGCCTGCACCCGGCACCGCCCCTCGGTGACGTCAATTGACGTCAGGGCACCGGGAAGAGCAGACTTTCACAGTTCACTGCCAAGCCATGGCGACCACAGTCAGCGTTGGCGTCACCGCTGAGATGTCAATCAGGGAGTGTGTCCTCTGCCAGCTCCTTGGCTGTCAATCTCTGGAGGTGGGCAAGGAGGGGGAGGCAGACGCCAGCTGTGCAGAGTGCCTGCCCTTGCCTACTCTGTCTCTGCGCACCCATGCAGCTGGATACCGCTTGCACCCGTGGCGTGGGTATATCCTTTATGTGCCAGCTCCGTTAGCTCAGGGTACGTGGTAGCCCCGGAAGACAATTGCACGCGGCACTATCTCTGCAGTTTACATAACCTCTACACTGATCTGTGCGTGGTACTTCAGGTATATCACTCCATAAAAATGGCGCTATTAAATCTTGCACCGAGCACTCTTTACTAGGAACAGCCACGCTACTCCGTCTAGAATGATCCACGCAGCTCTTATTATGTGCAATGTAGAGGTACTCACCACATACTATTCGCAGGTATATTTGGGGTATCTCAGTGGATGCAATTATATTTATATTAGGTTACACACCTGTAAACGGTCGATATAGTAGCACTAGTTAAGATGCAAACACCAAGCAGCGGCGTGACGCACGCGTGAGCCCGTGCAGAAGGTGAGGGAAACCCCCTAGTCTACTGCATCTCACAGGCAGATGTTCATTGGCCTCGGGGTGAATAGGGCCCCTCTGACGGTTGGGCCCCCCTGAAAGCTCGGGGTCTCTCCTGCGACATAGGGGCTGCAGGGTTTTGCGTTACACCCCTGCACGGCACCCAACACTGCACGGCACCCAACACTATCTGTGAACAGTAAACGCCTTCAAGGGTACATGCAGTACATCCACTCCATCCAGCCATCCATCCCCCCCACTCCACCCCCCACTCCATCCATCCATCCATCCCCTCACTCCATCCATCCCACTCCATCCATCCATCCATCCACCCATTCCCCCCACTCATCCATCCCCCCACTCCATCCAACCATCCCCCCACTCCATCTTACCACCCCCCCACTCCATCCATCCATCCATCCATCCACCCCCCACTCCATCCATCCATCCCCCCACTCATCCATCCATTCCCCCCACTCATCCATCCATTCCCCCCACTCCATTCCCACACTCCATCTCCCCACTCCATCCCCCCACTCCATCCATCCCACTTCATCCACCCCCCCACTCCATCCATCCATTTATGCCCCCCACTCCATCCATCCCACTCCATCCAGCTACCACTCCATCCACCTACCACTCCATCCATCCATCCCCCCACTCCATCCATCCAGCCACCCACTCCATCCATCCATCCAGCCCCCCACTCCATCCATCCATCCATCCCCCACTCCTTCCATCCATCCATCCCCCACTCCTTCCATCCATCCCCCACTCCTTCCATCCATCCATCCCCCCACTCCGTTCATCATTCCCCCACTCCATCCATCATTCCCCCACTCATCCATCCATCCATCCCCCACTCAATCCATCCATCCATCCCCCCACTCATCCATCCATCCCCCCCACGCCATCCATCCATCCCCCAACTCCATCCATCCATCCATCCATCCATTCCCCTGACTCCATCCATCCATCCCTCCCCCGCCCCACACTCCATCCCTCCCCTGCCCCGCACTCCATCCCTCCTCCGCCCCACACTCCATCCCTCCCCCACCCCACACTCCATCCCTCCCCCCCACACTACATCCCTCCCCCGCCCTGCCCCACACTACATCCCTCCCACACTACATCCCTCCCACACCCCACACTCCATCCCTCCCTGCCCACACTCCATCCCTCCCACGCCCCACACTCCATCCCTCCCCCGCACCACACTCCATCCCTCCCCCGCCCCACACTCCATCCCTCCCCCGCCCCACACTCCATCCCTCCCCCACCCCACACTCCATCCCTCCCCCGCCCAACACTCCATTCCTCCCCTGCCCCACACTCCATCCCTCCCCCGCCCCACACTCCATCCCTCCCCCGCCCCACACTCCATCCCTCGCCCTCCCTCTATCCCTCGCCCTCCCTCTATCCCTCGCCCTCCCTCTATCCCTCGCCCTCCCTCTATCCCTCGCCCTCCCTCTATCCCTCGCCCTCCCTCTATCTCTCTCTCCCCCTCTATCTATGTCTCGCCCTCCCTCTATCTATCTTTCGCCCTCCCTCTATCTATCTTTCGCCCTCCCTCTATCTATCTTTCGCCCTCCCTCTATCTATCTATCGCCCTCACTATCTATTGCATCACCACAGCATCACTCGGCACCACCACATCATCACTCAGGGGTACCACAACATCACTATGCGCTACCACAGGATCACTGAACGCCACAGCATCACTCGTCGCCGCCACAACATCATTCAGAACCACCACATTATCAATCTGTGCAACCATTCAAAAACAACTGATTCAAATATGTTCTCTCAATGTTTCAAGCTTTATTACAAATGTCACAAAAAGATGTTGATATTTGACTTCTGTTCTTGGATTTTGTCACAATAAAATACACTGAACATAATCTTCACAAAAGTTATTTACAAAAGTTTAAGCTATTAAGCTATTGCCATTATAAATTACAATACCTTTTATTTAAGTATTAATTATTTAAAAAATTAAAAGCCATTGTTATTTGTAATATCAATACATCGAAGTCAAGTAAATACAACACATATTGCAGTACAAATGCTATAGGTGTCACATTTGCGAAAGATAAAACTATTGGCATTGTAAATGACAAAGCTATTAATTTCGCTATGTTCAAAACCAACACATAAGTAAAAAATGTCATTTACAATACCAATAGCTTAGACTTTCCTGATGCGAGACCTATTGCATTGCAAATGCTTGTTCTGTGCCTCTGTTGCTTCTTTCTGCACTTCTCCTGTCTCTTTCTGCACCCCTTTTGCCTCTTTCTACTTTTCTGTTGGTTCTTTATGCACTACTCTTGCTTTGATCTGACCCTCTCTTGCAAATTTCTGCAACCCTCTTGCATCTTTCTGCACTCTTCTTCCCTCTTTCTGCACCTCTCTTGCCTCTGTCTGTACCGCTCTTGCCTCTTTCTGCAGCCCTGTTGCCTCTTTCTGCACCTCTTTTGCTTCTTTCTGTGCTTCTCTTGCCTTTCTTGTACCCCTCTTACCTCTTTCTGCTCCTCTGTTGGTTCTCACTGCACTGCTCTTGCTTCTCTCCGCACCTCTCTTGGAAATTTCTTCACCCCTCTTGTCTTCTTCTGCACCTATGTTGGCTCTTTCTGCTCTTTTCTTCCCTTTTTCTATACCCCTCTAGCCTCTGTATGCATCTCTGTTGCTTGTTTCTGCTCTTCTCTTGCTTCTTTTTACACCTCTCTTGCTTATTTCTGTACCTCTCTTTCCTCTTTCTGCACGCTTCTTCCCTCATTCTGCACCTTTCCTGCCTCTTTGTGCACCTCTCTTGCCTCATTCTGCATCCCTTTTACCCTTTCCTGTACCCCTCTTGTCTTTTCTGCAACTCTCTTGCCCTTTTCTTCAGTTCTTTAGCCCCCTTTTGCACCTCTGTTGCTTCTTTCTGCACTTTATTTAGCCTCTTTCTGCCCATCTTGTCTGTTTCTGTACCTCTGTTGGTTCTTTCTGCACTGCTCTTACTTCTTTCTGCACCTTTCTTGAAAATGTTTGTACCACTCATGCTTCTTTCTGCACCCATCTTGCCTCCTTCTGCACCTCTGTTTGCTCTCTTTGCACTGTACTTGCTTCTTTCTGCACCTCTCTTGCAGATTTCTACACCCCTCTTGCCTCTTTCTGCATCCCTCTTCCCTCTTTCTGCACCTCTCTTGCCTCTGTCTGTACCCCTGTTCCCTCTTTCCTTACCTCTTTTGCCTGTTTCTACAACTCTTGCCTCTCTCTGCACTTTTCTTGCCTCTTTCTGTACCGCTCTTGCTTGTTTCTACACTTCTCTTGCTTCTTTATGCACCTCTCTTGCCTTTTTCTGTACCTCTGTTGCTTCTTTCTGCACTTCTCTTGTCTCTTTCTGCACCCCTTTTGCCTCTTTCTACTTTTCTGTTGGTTCTTTCTGCACTACTCTTGCTTTTTTCTGACCCTCTCTTGCAAATGTTTGCAACCCTCTTGCCTCTTTCTGCACTCTTCTTCCCTCTCTCTGCACCTCTCTTGCCTATGTCTGTACCGCTCTTGCCTCTTTCTGCAGCCCTGTTGCCTCTTTCTGCACCTCTTTTGCTTCTTTCTGTGCTTCTCTTGCCTTTCTTGTACCCCTCTTACCTCTTTCTGCTCCTCTGTTGGTTCTTACTGCACTGCTATTGCTTCTCTCCGCACCTCTCTTAGAAATTTCTTCACCTCTGTTGCTTCTTTCTGCACTTTATTTAGCCTCTTTCTGCCCCATCTTGTCTGTTTCTGTACCTCTGTTGGTTCTTTCTGGACTGCTCTTACTTCTTTCTGCACCTTTCTTGAAAATGTTTGTACCCCTCATGCTTCTTTCTGCACCCATCTTGCCTCCTTCTGCACCTCTGTTTGCTCTTTCTGCACTGTACTTGCTTCTTTCTGCACCTCTCTTGCAGATTTCTACACCCCTCTTGCCTCTTTCTGTACCCCTCTTCACTCTTTCTGCACCTCTCTTGCCTCTGTCTGCACTCCTGTTCCCTCTTTCTGCACCTCTTTTGCCTGTTTTTGCAAGCTCTCACTACACTTCTCTTGCCTCTTTTATTTACCTTTGTATCTTCTTTCTGCACTTCTCTTGCCTCTTACTGCACTGCTCTTGCCTCTTTTTGCATCTCTGTTGCTTGTTTCTGGACTTCTCTTGCTTCTTTCTGTACATTTCTTACCAATTTCTGCAGCCCTCTTGCTTCTTTGTGCACCCATCTTGCCTCCTTTCTGCACCTCTCTTGCAAATTTCTGCACCCTCTCACTTCTTTCTGCACCTTTCATGCCTCTTTCTGCTCCTCTGTTGCTTCTTTCTGCACTTCGCGTGCCTCTTTCTGCACCCCTCTTGCTTCTTTCTGCACCTTTTGTGCCAATTTATGCACCCCTCCTGCTTCTTTCGACACCCATCTTGCCTACTTCTGCACCTCGGTTGCTTCTTTCTGTACTTCTCTTGCTTCTTTATGCACCTCTCTTGCCTTTTTCTGCTCCTCTGTTGCTTCTTTCTGCACTTCTCTTGTCTCTTTCTGCACCACTTTTGCCTCTTTCTACTTTTCTGTTGGTTCTTTCTGCACTGCTCTTGCTTTTTTCTGACCCTCTCGCAAATGTTTGCAACCCTCTTGCCTCTTTCTGTACTCTTCTTCCCTCTTTCTGTACCGCTCTTGCCTCTGTCTGTACCGCTCTTGCGTCTTTCTGCAGCCCTGTTGCCTCTTTCTGCACCTCTTTTGCTTCTTTCTGTGCTTCTCTTGGCTTTCTTGTACCCCTCTTACCTCTTTCTGCTCCTCTGTTGGTTCTTACTGCACTGTTCTTGCTTCTCTCCGCACCTCTCTTGGAAATTTCTGCTCCCCTCTTGTCTTCTTCTGCACCTATGTTGGTTCTTTCTGCTCTTCTCTTCCCTTTTTCTATACCACCTCTAGCCTCTGTATGCATCTCTGTTGCTTGCTTCTGCTCTTCTCTTGCTTCTTTTTACACCTCTCTTGCTTATTTCTGTGCCTCTTTTTCCCCTTTCTGCACGCTTCTTCCCTCTTTGTGCACCTTTCTTGCCTCTTTGTGCACCTCTCATGCTTCTTTCTGTACCCCTCCTGCCCCTTTCTGCACCTCTGTTGCTTCTTTCTGTACTTCTCTTGCTTCTTTATGCACCTCTCTTGCCTTTTTCTGCTCCTCTGTTGCTTCTTTCTGCACTTCTCTTGTCTCTTTCTGCACCACTTTTGCCTCTTTCTACTTTTCTGTTTTGATCTTTCTGCACTGCTCTTGCTTTTTTCTGACCCTCTCGCAAATGTTTGCAACCCTCTTGCCTCTTTCTGCACTCTTCTTCCCTCTTTCTGTACCGCTCTTGCCTCTGTCTGTACCGCTCTTGCGTCTTTCTGCAGCCCTGTTGCCTCTTTCTGCACCTCTTTTGCTTCTTTCTGTGCTTCTCTTGGCTTTCTTGTACCCCTCTTACCTCTTTCTGCTCCTCTGTTGGTTCTTACTGCACTGTTCTTGCTTTTCTCCGCACCTCTCTTGGAAATTTCTGCTCCCCTCTTGTCTTCTTCTGCACCTATGTTGGTTCTTTCTGCTCTTCTCTTCCCTTTTTCTATACCACCTCTAGCCTCTGTATGCATCTCTGTTGCTTGTTTCTGCTCTTCTCTTGCTTCTTTTTACACCTCTCTTGCTTATTTCTGTGCCTCTTTTTCCCCTTTCTGCACGCTTCTTCCCTCTTTGTGCACCTTTCTTGCCTCTCTGTGCACCTCTCATGCTTCTTTCTGTACCCCTCCTGCCCCTTTCTGCACCTCTTTTGCTTCCTTCTGCACTTCCTTTGCCTCTTTTATTACCCCTCTTGCCTCCTGATCCACCTCTGTTGTTTCTTTCTGCACTGCTCTTGCTTCTTTCTGTACCTCTCTTGCCTCTTTCTGCATCCCTGTTAACCTTTCCTGTACCCATCTTGCCTTTTCTGCAACTCTCTTGCCCTTTTCTTCAGTTCTTTAGCCTTCTTTTGCTCCTCTGTTGCTTCTTTCTGCACTTTATTTAGCCTTTTTCTGCCCCATCTTGTTTGTTTCTGTACCTCAGTTGGTTCTTTCTGCACTGCTCTTGCTTCTTTCTGCACCTTTCTTGAAAATGTTTGTACCCCTCTTGCTTCTTTCTGCACCCATCTTACCTCCTGCTGCACCTCCGTTTTCTCTTTCTGCACTGTTCTTGCCTCTTTCTGTACCCCTCTCCACTCTTTCTGCACCTCTCTTGCCTCTGTCTGCACTCCTGTTCCCTCTTTCTGCACCTCTTTTGCCTGTTTTTGCAAGCTCTCACTACATTTCTCTTGCCTCTTTCTTTACCTTTGTATCTTCTTTATGCACTTCTCTTGCCTCTTACTGCACTACTCTTGCCTCTTTCTGCATCTCTGTTGCTTGTTTCTGGACTTCTCTTGCTTCTTTCTGTACGCTTCTTACCAATTTCTGCAGCCCTCTTTCTGCACCTTTAATGCCTCTTTCTGCTCCTCTGTTGCTTCTTTCTGCACTTTGCGTCCCTCTTTCTGCACCTTTCTTGCTTCTTTCTACACATCTCTTGCATATTTCTCCACCTCTCTTGCCTCTTTCTGCACATCTCTTGCCTCTTTCGGCACCCCTGTTTTCTGTTAATACACCTCTTTTGCCTCTTTCTGCACTTCTCTTGTCTCTTTCTGCACCCCACTTGCGCCTTTCGGCTTCTAAGTAGGTTCTTTCTGCATGGCTCTTGCTTTTTTTCTCACCTCTCTTGCAAATTTCCTCACCCCTCTTGCATCTTTCTGCACCACTCTTGCCTCTTTCTGTCTCTGCATCTTCTTTCTGCACTACTCTTGCTTAGTTCTGCACTGCTCTTGCCTCTTTCTGCCTCTCTGTTGCTTGATACTGGACTTCTCTTGCTTCTTTCTGTACCTTTTGTGCCAATTTATGCACCCCTCCTGCTTCTTTCGACACCCATCTTGCCTAGTTCTGCACCTCGGTTGCTTCTTTCTGTACTTCTCTTGCTTCTTTATGCACCTCTCTTGCCTTTTTCTGCTCCTCTGTTGCTTCTTTCTGCACTTCTCTTGTCTCTTTCTGCACCACTTTTGCCTCTTTCTACTTTTCTGTTGGTTCTTTCTGCACTGCTCTTGCTTTTTTCTGACCCTCTCGCAAATGTTTGCAACCCTCTTGCCTCTTTCTGCACTCTTCTTCCCTCTTTCTGTACCGCTCTTGCCTCTGTCTGTACCGCTCTTGCGTCTTTCTGCAGCCCTGTTGCCTCTTCCTGCACCTCTTTTGCTTCTTTCTGTGCTTCTCTTGGCTTTCTTGTACCCCCTTTACCTCTTTCTGCTCCTCTGTTGGTTCTTACTGCACTGTTCTTGCTTCTCTCCGCACCTCTCTTGGAGATTTCTGCTCCCCTCTTGTCTTCTTCTGCACCTATGTTGGTTCTTTCTGTTCTTCTCTTCCCATTTTCTATACCACCTCTAGCCTCTGTATGCATCTCTGTTGCTTGTTTCTGCTCTTCTCTTGCTTCTTTTTACACCTCTCTTGCTTATTTTTTTGCCTCTTTTTCCCCTTTCTGCACACTTCTTCCCTCTTTGTGCACCTTTCTTGCCTCTTTGTGCACCTCTCATGCTTCTTTCTGTACCCCTCCTGCCCCTTTCTGCACCTCCTTTGCTTCCTTCTGCACTTCTTTTGCCTCTTTTATTACCCCTCTTGCCTCCTAATCCACCTCTGTTGTTTCTTTCTGCACTGCTCTTGCTTCTTTCTGTACCTCTCTTGCCTCTTTCTGCGTCCCTGTTACCCTTTCCTGTCCCCTTCTTGCCTTTTCTGCAACTCTCTTGCCCTTTTCTTCAGTTCTTTAGCCTCCTTTTGCTTCTCTGTTGCTTCTTTCTGCACTTTATTTAGCCTCTTTCTGCCCCATCTTGTTTGTTTCTGTACCTCAGTTGGTTCTTTCTGCACTGCTCTTGCTTCTTTCTGCACCTTTCTTGAAAATGTTTGTACCCCTCTTGCTTCTTTCTGCACCCATCTTGTCTCCTGCTGCACCTCTGTTTTCTCTTTCTGCACTGTTCTTGCTTCTTTCTGCACCTCTCTTGCAAATTTCTACACCCCTCTTGCCTCTTTTTGTACCCCTCTTCACTCTTTCTGCACCTCTCTTGCCTCTGTCTGCACTCCTGTTCCCTCTTTCTGCACCTCTTTTGCCTGTTTTTGCAAGCTCTCACTATACTTCTCTTGCCTCTTTCTTTACCTTTGTATCTTCTTTCTGCACTTCTCTTGCCTCTTACTGCACTACTCTTGCCTCTTTCTGCATCTCTGTTGCTTGTTTCTGGACTTCTCTTGCTTCTTTCTGTACGCTTCTTACCAACTTCTGCAGCCCTCTTGCTCCTTTGTGCACCCATCTTGCCTCCTTTCTGCACCTCTCTTGCAAATTTCTGCACCCTCTCGCTTCTTTCTGCACCTTTAATGCCTCTTTCTGCTCCTCTGTTGCTTCTTTCTGCACTTTGCGTGCCTCTTTCTGCACCTCTCTTGCTTCTCTCTGTACATCTCTTGCATATTTCTCCACCTCTCTTGCCTCTTTCTGCACATCTCTTGCCTCTTTCCGCACCCCTGTTTTCTGTTTATATACCTCTTTTGCCTCTTTCTGCACTTCTCTTGTCTCTTTCTGCACCCCACTTGCGCCTTTCGGCTTCTAAGTAGGTTCTTTCTGCACGGCTCTTGCTTTTTTCCTCACCCCTCCTACAAATTTCCTCACCCCTCTTGCCTCTTTCTGCACCCCTCTCACCTCTTTCTGTACCTCTGCATCTTCTTTCTGCACTTCTCTTGCCTCTTTCTGCATCTCTGTTGCTTGTTTCTGGACTTCTCTTGCTTCTCTCTGCACCTTTTGCGCCAATTTCTGCACCCCTCTTGCTTCTTTCAGCACCCATCTTGTCTCCTTCTGCACTTCTGTTGGTTCTTTCTGCACGGCTCTTGCTTCTCTCTGCACCTCTCTTGCAAATTACTGCACCCGCTTACCTTATTCTGCATCCCTCTTCCCTCTTTCTGCACCTCTCTTGCCTCTGTCTGCACCCCTGGTCCCTCTTTCTTCACATCTTTTGCCTGTTTATGCAACTCTCTTGCCTCTCTCTGTGGTTCTCTTGCCTCTTTCCGTACCTCTCTTGCTTCTTCCTGCACTTCTCTTGCTTCTTTCTGCACCTCTCTTGCCTTTTTATGTACCTCTGTTGCTTTTTTCTGCACTTCTTGTGCCTCTTTCTGGACCCCTCTTGCCTAATTCTGCACCTCTGTTGCTTCTTTCTGTACTTCTATTGTTTCTTTCTGTACCTCTCTTGCTTCTTTCTGTACCTCTCTTGCATATTTCTGCACCTCTCTTGCCTCTTTCTGCATATCTCTTGCCTCTTTCCCCACCCGTTTCCTCTCTCTGCACATCTTTTGCTTCTTTCTGCACTTCTCTTGCCTCTTTCTGCTTCTCTGTTGGTTCTTTCTGCACCGCTCTTGCTTCTTTCTGACCCTCTCTTGCAAATGTATGCAATCCTCTTGCCTCTTTCTGCACTTTTCTTCCCTCTTTCTGCACCTCCCTTGCCTCTGTCTGTACCTCTCTTGCCTCTTTCTGCACCTTATTTGCTTCTTTCTGCACTTCTCGCCTTTTTTGCACCCCTCTTACCTCTTTCTGCTCCTCTGTTAGTTTTTTCTGCACAGCTTGTGCTTCGTTTCGCACCTCTCTTGGAAATGTCTGCACCCCTTTTGCCTTCTTCTGCACCTATGTTGGTTGTTTCTGCTCTTCTCTTCCCTTTTTCTGCACCCCTCTTGCCTCTGTCTGCAACTCTGTTGCTTGTTTCTGCTCTGCCCTTACTTCTTTTTGCAATTTTCTTGCTTATTTCTGTACCTCTTTTTCCTCTTTTTCGACGCTTCTTCCCTCTTTGTGCACCTCTCTTGCCTCTTTCTGCACCTCTCTTTACTCTTTCTGTACACCTCCTGCCCCTTTCTGCACCTCTTTTGCTTCCTTCTGCACTTCTCTTGCCTCTTTCTGTACCCTTCTTTCCTCCTTATGCACCTCTGTTGTTTCTTGCTGCACTGCTCTCGCTTCTTTCTGCACCTCTCTTACAAGTTTCTACACCCTTATTGCCTCCTTCTGCACCTCTGTTGGTTCTTTCTGCACTGCTGTTCCTTCTTTCTGCACCTCTTTTGCCTGTTTCTGCAACTCTCTTGTCTCTTTTTGCACTTTTCTTGCTTCCTTCTGCATCTTTGTTGCATCTTTCTGTACTTCTCATATCTCTTTCTGAACCCCTCTTGCCTCTTCCTGAACCTCTGTTGCTTCTTTCTGTACTTCTCTTGCTTCTTTCTGTACCTCTATTGCTTCTTTCTGTATCCCCTTCCCTCTTCCTGCACCTCTCTTGCTTCTTTTTGTACCCCATTACCTTTTTCTGTACCTCTCTTGCCTTTTTCTGCAACTCTCTTGCCTTTTCCTGCAGTTTGTTTGCCTCCTTCTGCACCTCAGTTGCTTCTTTCTATACTTCTCATGTCTTTTCCTGAACCTCTCTTGCCCTTTTCTGTACCTCTGTTGGTTCGTTCTGCACTGCTCTTGCTTTTTTATTCACCTCTCTTGCAAGTTTGTGCGCCCCTCTTGCTTCTTTCTGCACCCCTCTTCCTTCTTTCTCTACTTTTCCTGCCTCTGTCTGCACCCTTCTTGCCTCTTTCTCCACCTCTTCTGCTTCTTTCTGCACTTCTTACCTCTTTTTGCACCTTTGCTGGTTCTTTCTACACTGCTCTTGCTTCTTTGAGCACCTCTCTTGCCTCTTTCTGTACCCCTCTTGCCTCTTTCTGTACCCCTCTTCCTGTATCTGTCTTGCCTCTGTCTGCACCTCTTTTGCCTTTTTCTTTAACTCTCTTGCCTCTTTCCGCACTTCTCTCGCCTTTTTCCGTACTCAAATGGGAAGTCCAAGCTGTTAAGTTTAAGGTTGGCGTGCTCTTATGACTGAGGTATATGTCTACTTGTATATTTATTGTCACTTGTGTTATGCATCTGAAGATGGTAGCTTACTTAAAAAGTGGGTAACTTCTCCTATAGGTGGTCACAACTTCTCAGTTGTGCTCTTTTATTCAGTTGCACGGGCACACATTTTCTATGCCTATAGGTATTAGAGAGCCCCTCAAATATACTATTGAATACCCTTGTGCCTTTTATTATGAGCAGAAAGAAATACATACACCTTTTTGTACACATATTTACTGAGTATGTTGATTGAAACACAGGTATTTAAGTATCTGTATGCTTATTTTTATGTAACATGTCACTAGGTAAAAGCAGAGACATGCATGCATACCTTCACAAACTTGGTCACACTTACAACAGTGATATGCTTAGGATTGCTGTTTTATATTTGGCAGGCATAACATTCTGAGCAGTTGATTAATAGTGAACCTTCAAGAGAAAAGTGGGGTTAAACACATCTTGGGAGAAGGATTAGTGATTAGGCTACTTAGTATGAGTCTGTTGTAAGGTACAGTCGATATTTACAACAAGGGGTGGTGAGGAACAGAGTCTCTGAATTAAGCAGAAAGCTCTCACCCAGTCAAGAGATCAGGGCTAGATCCAACACCGTTTTTTAGCTCACTGCACCATCCCAGTTTCAGAACCTGGCTGTATGCAAATTAGTCTGTTCCTGTCCCAGTGCATGATGGGAACAGGGCAAACCAAACTACAAAAGCCAATTCTTACACTGGGCCAGGGACAGACTGATTTGCATATAGCCAGGTTCTGAGCTGGGATGGGGCAGTGAGATAAATAACGGTGATGGATCAAGCCCTGATCTTTGGACTGGGTAAGAGTGGTCTGCTCAATTCAGACACTCTGTTCATCACCACCCCCCTTTTGTAAATCGATTTTGGCCACTATAGGTGTGGCAGGGTATACTCAGACATGAGTCCCTTTCTCACTGCTCCATCAGGATTCAAGCAAGCCGGGCCGAAGACGGCTGAAATGCCAGAAACCGGTCCCCGGTAGCTTGTCTCCTTTCTGGTAAAGAATTGGCTTGGTAGTTTAGTCTGCCCTGTTCCCATGATGCACTGGGCCAGGGACAGACTGATTTGCATATAGCCAGGTTCTGAGCTGGGATGGGGCAGTGAGATAAATAACGGTGATGGATCAAGCCCTGATCTTTGGACTGGGTAAGAGTGGTCTGCTCAATTCAGACACTCTGTTCATCACCACCCCCCTTTTGTAAATCGATTTTGGCCACTATAGGTGTGGCAGGGTATACTCAGACATGAGTCCCTTTCTCACTGCTCCATCAGGATTCAAGCAAGCCGGGCCGAAGACGGCTGAAATGCCAGAAACCGGTCCCCGGTAGCTTGTCTCCTTTCTGGTAAAGAATTGGCTTGGTAGTTTAGTCTGCCCTGTTCCCATGATGCACTGGGCCAGGGACAGACTGATTTGCATATAGCCAGGTTCTGAGCTGGGATGGGGCAGTGAGATAAATAACGGTGATGGATCAAGCCCTGATCTTTGGACTGGGTAAGAGTGGTCTGCTCAATTCAGACACTCTGTTCATCACCACCCCCCTTTTGTAAATCGATTTTGGCCACTATAGGTGTGGCAGGGTATACTCAGACATGAGTCCCTTTCTCACTGCTCCATCAGGATTCAAGCAAGCCGGGCCGAAGACGGCTGAAATGCCAGAAACCGGTCCCCGGTAGCTTGTCTCCTTTCTGGTAAAGAATTGGCTTGGTAGTTTAGTCTGCCCTGTTCCCATGATGCACTGGGCCAGGGACAGACTGATTTGCATATAGCCAGGTTCTGAGCTGGGATGGGGCAGTGAGATAAATAACGGTGATGGATCAAGCCCTGATCTTTGGACTGGGTAAGAGTGGTCTGCTCAATTCAGACACTCTGTTCATCACCACCCCCCTTTTGTAAATCGATTTTGGCCACTATAGGTGTGGCAGGGTATACTCAGACATGAGTCCCTTTCTCACTGCTCCATCAGAATTCAAGCAAGCCGGGCCGAAGACGGCTGAAATGCCAGAAACCGGTCCCCGGTAGCTTGTCTCCTTTCTGGTAAAGAATTGGCTTGGTAGTTTAGTCTGCCCTGTTCCCATGATGCACTGGGCCAGGGACAGACTGATTTGCATATAGCCAGGTTCTGAGCTGGGATGGGGCAGTGAGATAAATAACGGTGATGGATCAAGCCCTGATCTTTGGACTGGGTAAGAGTGGTCTGCTCAATTCAGACACTCTGTTCATCACCACCCCCCTTTTGTAAATCGATTTTGGTCACTATAGGTGTGGCAGGGTATACTCAGACATGAGTCCCTTTCTCACTGCTCCATCAGGATTCAAGCAAGCCGGGCCGAAGACGGCTGAAATGCCAGAAACCGGTCCCCGGTAGCTTGTCTCCTTTCTGGTAAAGAATTGGCTTGGTAGTTTAGTCTGCCCTGTTCCCATGATGCACTGGGCCAGGGACAGACTGATTTGCATATAGCCAGGTTCTGAGCTGGGATGGGGCAGTGAGATAAATAACGGTGATGGATCAAGCCCTGATCTTTGGACTGGGTAAGAGTGGTCTGCTCAATTCAGACACTCTGTTCATCACCACCCCCCTTTTGTAAATCGATTTTGGCCACTATAGGTGTGGCAGGGTATACTCAGACATGAGTCCCTTTCTCACTGCTCCATCAGGATTCAAGCAAGCCGGGCCGAAGACGGCTGAAATGCCAGAAACCGGTCCCCGGTAGCTTGTCTCCTTTCTGGTAAAGAATTGGCTTGGTAGTTTAGTCTGCCCTGTTCCCATGATGCACTGGGCCAGGGACAGACTGATTTGCATATAGCCAGGTTCTGAGCTGGGATGGGGCAGTGAGATCAATAACGGTGATGGATCAAGCCCTGATCTTTGGACTGGGTAAGAGTGGTCTGCTCAATTCAGACACTCTGTTCATCACCACCCCCCTTTTGTAAATCGATTTTGGCCACTATAGGTGTGGCAGGGTATACTCAGACATGAGTCCCTTTCTCACTGCTCCATCAGGATTCAAGCAAGCCGGGCCGAAGACGGCTGAAATGCCAGAAACCGGTCCCCGGTAGCTTGTCTCCTTTCTGGTAAAGAATTGGCTTGGTAGTTTAGTCTGCCCTGTTCCCATGATGCACTGGGCCAGGGACAGACTGATTTGCATATAGCCAGGTTCTGAGCTGGGATGGGGCAGTGAGATAAATAACGGTGATGGATCAAGCCCTGATCTTTGGACTGGGTAAGAGTGGTCTGCTCAATTCAGACACTCTGTTCATCACCACCCCCCTTTTGTAAATCGATTTTGGCCACTATAGGTGTGGCAGGGTATACTCAGACATGAGTCCCTTTCTCACTGCTCCATCAGGATTCAAGCAAGCCGGGCCGAAGACGGCTGAAATGCCAGAAACCGGTCCCCGGTAGCTTGTCTCCTTTCTGGTAAAGAATTGGCTTGGTAGTTTAGTCTGCCCTGTTCCCATGATGCACTGGGCCAGGGACAGACTGATTTGCATATAGCCAGGTTCTGAGCTGGGATGGGGCAGTGAGATAAATAACGGTGATGGATCAAGCCCTGATCTTTGGACTGGGTAAGAGTGGTCTGCTCAATTCAGACACTCTGTTCATCACCACCCCCCTTTTGTAAATCGATTTTGGCCACTATAGGTGTGGCAGGGTATACTCAGACATGAGTCCCTTTCTCACTGCTCCATCAGGATTCAAGCAAGCCGGGCCGAAGACGGCTGAAATGCCAGAAACCGGTCCCCGGTAGCTTGTCTCCTTTCTGGTAAAGAATTGGCTTGGTAGTTTAGTCTGCCCTGTTCCCATGATGCACTGGGCCAGGGACAGACTGATTTGCATATAGCCAGGTTCTGAGCTGGGATGGGGCAGTGAGATAAATAACGGTGATGGATCAAGCCCTGATCTTTGGACTGGGTAAGAGTGGTCTGCTCAATTCAGACACTCTGTTCATCACCACCCCCCTTTTGTAAATCGATTTTGGCCACTATAGGTGTGGCAGGGTATACTCAGACATGAGTCCCTTTCTCACTGCTCCATCAGGATTCAAGCAAGCCGGGCCGAAGACGGCTGAAATGCCAGAAACCGGTCCCCGGTAGCTTGTCTCCTTTCTGGTAAAGAATTGGCTTGGTCGTTTAGTCTGCCCTGTTCCCATGATGCACTGGGCCAGGGACAGACTGATTTGCATATAGCCAGGTTCTGAGCTGGGATGGGGCAGTGAGATAAATAACGGTGATGGATCAAGCCCTGATCTTTGGACTGGGTAAGAGTGGTCTGCTCAATTCAGACACTCTGTTCATCACCACCCCCCTTTTGTAAATCGATTTTGGCCACTATAGGTGTGGCAGGGTATACTCAGACATGAGTCCCTTTCTCACTGCTCCATCAGGATTCAAGCAAGCCGGGCCGAAGACGGCTGAAATGCCAGAAACCGGTCCCCGGTAGCTTGTCTCCTTTCTGGTAAAGAATTGGCTTGGTAGTTTAGTCTGCCCTGTTCCCATGATGCACTGGGCCAGGGACAGACTGATTTGCATATAGCCAGGTTCTGAGCTGGGATGGGGCAGTGAGATAAATAACGGTGATGGATCAAGCCCTGATCTTTGGACTGGGTAAGAGTGGTCTGCTCAATTCAGACACTCTGTTCATCACCACCCCCCTTTTGTAAATCGATTTTGGCCACTATAGGTGTGGCAGGGTATACTCAGACATGAGTCCCTTTCTCACTGCTCCATCAGGATTCAAGCAAGCCGGGCCGAAGACGGCTGAAATGCCAGAAACCGGTCCCCGGTAGCTTGTCTCCTTTCTGGTAAAGAATTGGCTTGGTAGTTTAGTCTGCCCTGTTCCCATGATGCACTGGGCCAGGGACAGACTGATTTGCATATAGCCAGGTTCTGAGCTGGGATGGGGCAGTGAGATAAATAACGGTGATGGATCAAGCCCTGATCTTTGGACTGGGTAAGAGTGGTCTGCTCAATTCAGACACTCTGTTCATCACCACCCCCCTTTTGTAAATCGATTTTGGCCACTATAGGTGTGGCAGGGTATACTCAGACATGAGTCCCTTTCTCACTGCTCCATCAGGATTCAAGCAAGCCGGGCCGAAGACGGCTGAAATGCCAGAAACCGGTCCCCGGTAGCTTGTCTCCTTTCTGGTAAAGAATTGGCTTGGTAGTTTAGTCTGCCCTGTTCCCATGATGCACTGGGCCAGGGACAGACTGATTTGCATATAGCCAGGTTCTGAGCTGGGATGGGGCAGTGAGATAAATAACGGTGATGGATCAAGCCCTGATCTTTGGACTGGGTAAGAGTGGTCTGCTCAATTCAGACACTCTGTTCATCACCACCTCCCTTTTGTAAATCGTAAGGTACAGTCGAAGCAGGCCTTTTTTGTACCTCTGTTGGTTCTTTCTGCACTTCTCTTGCTTCTTTCTGCACCTTTTTTTGTCTTTCTGGACTTCTGTTGCCTATTTCTGCATTTCTCTTGCTTCTTTCTATACCTTTCTTCCTCGTTCTGCACTTCTGTTGCTTCTTTCTGCATTCTCTGGCTTCTTTCTGCACCTTTCTTCCGCTTTCTGCACATGTCCTAGTTATGTAGGCATAGTTACAAATTAGCATTAAAAAAAACCTTAGAAATTCAGTGGACAAAACAGAGGTTTCAGGGACGTTATAGTTAGGAAATAGCATTTAAAAAACCTTAGAAATTCACTGATGTCATTTGGGATGTCATGAGTGATTTAATCAGTGATGTCACTGGCCATGTCATGAATGATGTAATATGTGACATCATCAGCAGTGCATTGCAGGGATGCAAGTTTGCCAAATTTCTCTGGTTTTGTTTGAGTGAAATATCAGCCTCACTATAACGTCCCTGAAACCTGTGGTTTTTCAGTCAATTTCTAAGGTTTTTTAAATGCGAATTCCTAACTATAATGTCCCTGAAACCTCTGTTTTTTACACTGTGTGTATATATATATATATATATATATATATATATATGTTCACATTGCTGCTAGAACGACCCTCGACCAATCAACGCTGATGCCGTCGGTAGCAGCAGCCGCTACCTTAATGTTTGCAGGTACTGGATCCCACCGATTCGAAGGAAACAGAGACGGCACACCAGGAAATCTTGCACAAACCCTTTATTGTGCACTCGTTAACCCAAGACGACGCGTTTCGGCGTAAGCCTTTATCAAGTAACCACCATTTTGTTTTTTGCCATACTTATAGTCCCACAACTGTTTCAATACATGATGGACATAAAGAAAATACTCAATGCAAAACATCATAAAAATAGAACTTAAATCGATTCAACAATGTCTATTGCACTATGTCAACATTTCGACATTTCAACAATCATAGTATGCAATTTTGTGAGTACGTGGGATGTAAATGTTGGCTAAATTCTGGGACCCCGCTGGCAAAGTTGTCAAAAATCGTAATGTATAATTGACAATGAGCCTCCCAAAAGAAAGAGATAACACGTAAGTTATCGTGCAATATAACCCGCATTAATCAAATCGTCCGTCATGGTAATTAACCATCGCGATGAGGTGCTCGCATTGGACAGTGTCTAGCCAATTGTTGACGGGTCGCCGCTAGGTCTCTTGGGAATTGTAGTTTGATAGATACCGCGGATCGGGACTGTAGTCCCGAGATTATTTCTTTATTTATTAACGGGAGCTCCCTGATTTGATTGCGCCATAGAGCCTTGGGATGGGACTGTATGAATAGAGGAGAGCTCCCCTCGTAAATTGGTCATCATGTAAAATTGCCAGAGGTCAGTAGGTGGTAAAGGTCAAGGTATGAGTGCTCTTATTCAGGATGAGTGTAAGGTGAGAAATTACAAATGAATGTGTTTGTACAGTGATAATTCAAAAATTACATAGACATTAAAATTATACGTAACAACCAACTCAAATTTTCAATCCATTCTCCTGAGTGTGGTGTCATGTTCCTATGTTCAATAAGTAAATGCATTACTATCAATTCAGACAGAGGGGATATCATGATACAGTCTGCTGTCTCACTGAGGCTTTGCCTTCCCCACTGATTGTATTATGCATGTCTAAACATAGGAAAATCTTTATCAAATAAAACGTGAAAAAAGTGTGACACACAAAAAACATTCATTACAACGCGGGTATACTTCTGCTCAGCCCTGATCAGCTCTAGGAGCCTATGTGGGATGCCAATTCTTCCCCATAATTCAGTCCTTTTGGGGCCTTACTCTCCATATCAATGATTTTTCTAGACTCTCTCATCCTCAGCTGTATTTCGCGGTCCCCACCTCTAATGGTTCTTGGTATTCTATCTATTCCATAGAATCTCAGACTACCATTGTTGCTGCCATGTATTTCTTCATAATGGCGGGCCATAGGGTAATTGTGATCTTTATTCGAGATGGCACGAAGGTGCTGCAGGATCCTAGTTTTTAAAGGATGCTTAGTACTTCCCACGTACTGGAGGCCGCATGGGCATTCCAGTATGTAGACAGTGAAATCGGTGTTGCAATTAATGGGTTGACTGATTGTGCGTGTTTGACCTGATCCTGTTTTATAATCTTTACAAGATTTGCCATTGCGGTCACATTTGCAACTTCCACATGTGGTGAAACCATTGGGAATTGGGGGCCATTTGGTGCTTCTATCTTCTCCTGGATAGCTATGAACCAATCTATCCTTTAGGGATCGTGCTCGTCGGTACGTTATCTGAGGTCTATTGCCCACCAGTCCCCCCACAATGGGGTCAGATGTTACCAGTTTCCAGTTTGCTCGCATTATTCTCTCCAAGGCCCAGGCTCCCCTACTGTAGTTGGTTATCATTCGGGGTGGAATGGGTTGGGTACTACTCTCCAGTCCCTTCTTTCTGGAGTCACTTTTAGATGTACTGAATAGGACTTCCTCATGTTTTAGACCCTGAACTTTGGTCTGAGCACTGTTCAACACCTCGTCACTATATCCCCTTTGGGCGAAGCGTTCCATCATGGCCTTCTGTTCAAGATGGAAGTCTGCGTCGGTGCTGCAATTGCGGCGGGCCCTCAACAGCTCCCCATAGGGGATACTTCTCTTCAGGGGAGCCGGATGGTGGCTCGCCGCATGCAGGACCGCGTTTCCGGCTGTAGCTTTCCGGAAAAGGCGTGTGGTCAACTCTCCATTTTTTACTTCTACTGCCACATCCAAAAATTCACAATATGTGTTGCTTATTACATAAGTGAATTTGAGATTAAGGTTGTTCTTTCCTAGATGACTGATGTACTGTCTCGCTAGTGTCTCAGGGCCATTCCAGATTAAAAATAGGTCATCGATGTACCTGACCCACATAAGAATGTGGTCAGTGTACATCTCAGACCCTTCAGCCCAGACCACCTGTTCCTCCCACCAGCCTAGGAAAAGATTTGCTAGGCTGGGGGCAAAACAAGTCCCCATTGCGGTCCCGGAGAGTTGCCGGTATACCGCCTTTTCAAAAAGAAAAATATTCTCTTGGAGACAGAATAACATCATTTTTTGAAGCATGGTATTGTGCCTCCAACAATCCACATGACGACTCCTTAGATAATGCATACACGTTTCCACACCCTTCACTTGATTAATACAAGTGAGGGCCCGCCGCAATTGCAGCACCGACGCAGACTTCCATCTTGAACAGAAGGCCATGATGGAACGCTTCGCCCAAAGGGGATATAGTGACGAGGTGTTGAACAGTGCTCAGACCAAAGTTCAGGGTCTAAAACATGAGGAAGTCCTATTCAGTACATCTAAAAGTGACTCCAGAAAGAAGGGACTGGAGAGTAGTACCCAACCCATTCCACCCCGAATGATAACCAACTACAGTAGGAGAGCCTGGGCCTTGGAGAGAATAATGCGAGCAAACTGGAAACTGGTAACATCTGACCCCATTGTGGGGGGACTGGTGGGCAATAGACCTCAGATAACGTACCGACGAGCACGATCCCTAAAGGATAGATTGGTTCATAGCTATCCAGGAGAAGATAGAAGCACCAAATGGCCCCCAATTCCCAATGGTTTCACCACATGTGGAAGTTGCAAATGTGACCGCAATGGCAAATCTTGTAAAGATTATAAAACAGGATCAGGTCAAACACGCACAATCAGTCAACCCATTAATTGCAACACCGATTTCACTGTCTACGTACTGGAATGCCCATGCGGCCTCCAGTACGTGGGAAGTACTAAGCATCCTTTAAAAACTAGGATCCTGCAGCACCTTCGTGCCATCTCGAATAAAGATCACAATTACCCTATGGCCCGCCATTATGAAGAAATACATGGCAGCAACAATGGTAGTCTGAGATTCTATGGAATAGATAGAATACCAAGAACCATTAGAGGTGGGGACCGCGAAATACAGCTGAGGATGAGAGAGTCTAGAAAAATCATTGATATGGAGAGTAAGGCCCCAAAAGGACTGAATTATGGGGAAGAATTGGCATCCCACATAGGCTCCTAGAGCTGATCAGGGCTGAGCAGAAGTATACCCGCGTTGTAATGAATGTTTTTTGTGTGTCACACTTTTTTCACGTTTTATTTGATAAAGATTTTCCTATGTTTAGACATGCATAATACAATCAGTGGGGAAGGCAAAGCCTCAGTGAGACAGCAGACTGTATCATGATATCCCCTCTGTCTGAATTGATAGTAATGCATTTACTTATTGAACATAGGAACATGACACCACACTCAGGAGAATGGATTGAAAATTTGAGTTGGTTGTTACGTATAATTTTAATGTCTATGTAATTTTTGAATTATCACTGTACAAACACATTCATTTGTAATTTCTCACCTTACACTCATCCTGAATAAGAGCACTCATACCTTGACCTTTACCACCTACTGACCTCTGGCAATTTTACATGATGACCAATTTACGAGGGGAGCTCTCCTCTATTCATACAGTCCCATCCCAAGGCTCTATGGCGCAATCAAATCAGGGAGCTCCCGTTAATAAATAAAGAAATAATCTCGGGACTACAGTCCCGATCCGCGGTATCTATCAAACTACAATTCCCAAGATACCTAGCGGCGACCCGTCAACAATTGGCTAGACACTGTCCAATGCGAGCACCTCATCGCGATGGTTAATTACCATGACGGACGATTTGATTAATGCGGGTTATATTGCACGATAACTTACGTGTTATCTCTTTCTTTTGGGAGGCTCATTGTCAATTATACATTACGATTTTTGACAACTTTGCCAGCGGGGTCCCAGAATTTAGCCAACATTTACATCCCACGTACTCACAAAATTGCATACTATGATTGTTGAAATGTCTAAATGTTGACATAGTGCAATAGACATTGTTGAATCGATTTAAGTTCTATTTTTATGATGTTTTGCATTGAGTATTTTCTTTATGTCCATCATGTATTGAAACAGTTGTGGGACTATAAGTATGGCAAAAAACAAAATGGTGGTTACTTGATAAAGGCTTACGCCGAAACGCGTCGTCTTGGGTTAACGAGTGCACAATAAAGGGTTTGTGCAAGATTTCCTGGTGTGCCGTCTCTGTTTCCTTCGAATCGGTGGGATCCAGTAGCTGCAAATATATATATATATATATATATATATATATATATATATATATATATATATATATATATATATATATATATATATATATATTTGTTTATTATGAGGAGGGGCATACTGCCTCCCTCTTCCAAGGCATTTTGTGACCCCCAAGGACCGCACTCCCCAGTACCGACTTCTTTTATTGGAATGAGTAGAGAGGGGTGTACGGCTTCCCTCCTCAACCCTCCTGTATGCAAAGGAAACCCCATCCCTGAAGCCATTTGTTTTTTTGTAAAGAGAGGAGTGGTGTAGGGCCCATGTTCCTGACCCACTGGGCCAAATATTTTTTTTTTTGGAAGGGGTAGTACTGCCTCCTCAAATAAGCTGTCTACTGGTCCAGTCATCCTTCCCCTGGGGCTGATTTCTTTTTTTGGGAGGGGTCATGGTCCCTCCTCCCCAGACCATCCAAGGGTCCTGGTAGGGAACCCCCCTTCCCTTGGTTGGTCATCTTTGTTTTGGAGAGGGGTTCATGAGCCCCTGTCCGAGCGATCCAGTGTGCCCAGGGACCCCCTCCCGGTAGTGATGGAAGCAATGTCTCAGTGATCCCAACCCCTGGGCACTTCAGTTTCCTGCCTGCAAGAGGCAGGGAAAACAGGTATCTTCGTTTCCAGCCTGAGCACAAAAAAGCTGCTCCTGCTGTGGGGGAGCAAATCACTACAGCCACCTCCTGTCACTGGCTGATAAGTTGGACAGGGGAGCCAACAGTGGCAGCGGGGACTATGCAGTTCCCCTTGCAAACCGTGGACTGCCATTTCTGTGGGTGTCCTGGCTGGGCACTGGGTCACCTCGGCATTGTAATGTGTTTCGGCTCTGGGGGATGGGGCTAATGGCCTGTTAATGGCTTGAGGAGGTGGGCAACAAGCCCCCTCCCTTTTGATAATGGCGACCTCCTTTACAAGATATGGTTCACAGGGCCCTGTTAATGGCCTAATAAGGGGGCCACAAACACCCATCCCCTTTTAATGTGTAGCAGCCCAGGGGCATGGACTCCCTGGTCCTGCTAGTAGCCTGGGAAAGGGGGCAGCATGCCTCCCTCCACGTTATGTTGTAATGTTGCCCTGGAAGATGGGATCCCCTGGGACTCCAATGGTTCAGGGCGGGGGGCTGCATGACCCCCTTTCCCAAATGATTACATTGGTGCATCCCCTCTGGGGGTTTGGGCCACTCCCATTTCTTTTTTGCTTAAAGGCATCTTCTGTAAATTTGCGGTAAAAAAGTAAAAAAAAAGATTTTGGCCTATCGGTGGAGGAAACCCTACCCATACAATTTTATGGGTTTTTAAAAAACTTTTCTAAAGGAGAGAAGATTGAGTTACTAAGTCCCAAAATGGCTGCTGCCACATCTTTGCTGATGTGGTGGCAGCCAAATGGATCTTATATTAAGATCCGTCGAAGGCCCTGATCCTCAGTGTCATAAAATATACTTATTTGCACCTTAATTTCTTCAAAACTATCAAATGGATTTACACTACATCATAAGGACACGGTTTCTGGACCAAGATCTAGCTACACAAAATTTGTTGTGATTCAGTTCAGCAGTTTTGGCTGTAGCTGTATATAATATTCCTGTGAGAAATTGCATGGGAAAAGTGCGTTTTGGGACCCCTTTTTTCTTGGTCCCCACTTGACGAATCACTCCGATTTATTTATTTATTGATCTATTTTGGAAAAGGTTAAGTAAGTTTGCAGCTTTTTAAAAAATACTTATCTGCTAAGAAATGACTTCCAATGTGAATATTGCAAAACTTACCTGCAATTTAATGGCTCCTGTTGTACTTTCTATGTTGTAAAGGTGGGACACACCAGTAAGTAATCAGAGAACATATGGTAGGATAATGATCCTCAAACCTGCTACTTGCAAGACCAGAACCTACAGAGGGCATGAAGAACTGATGCCTTTTTGTGTTTTTTTGTACAGTCCAGGAGAAGGTGTTGCAGAGAAGGGAGCATGAAGTTAAATCACCAAAATATACCTTCAATGTGGTGATAAGGAAAGAGAATGATTTCCTTTGTCCAGCATTTCCTTTACATGCCACAGACTTGGTAAGAACCATATTTTGTCTTCTCTTCTGCCTCTTGAAGTGACAGGCTCATTTACATCTCTCTCTATATCTGTACATTGTGTCTTCACCAGTGATCTTTCAGCTACCGCAATACCAATGCTGACAGACATAGAATATGAACTAGCTAGTTCATCTATGCATCCAGCTTCATTTCTCTTTTTCTTTTTCTCTCTCTGTCTCTCTTGCTCTGATTTAAGCCCACACTGACTTACCTACACTGGAGTATGAACAAGCTTTCCTCTGTATCATTATAAAGCTGCACAGAACATGCATATATGCTAACTTCTCAGTTTCAATATTAACTGGGCTGTACTAAACAGGCATGTGGCACTAACCTTTCTTCACTTGTTCACTTTTAGTGCTATATCCCTAGATAAATTACCAGTTCACTGCAACCATTGGACGGGAAGGAGCTCAAATATATTTTAAACAGTATTCATTCAATATAGTGATGCCCAAGGAATACATGTACTGCGCTATGCCGGCATGCTTAAGAGCTCCAGGTAGGGAGAACTGGTCGAAATACTAGGATAATGACTCTCTGTTGCATTCACTTACTCGGCCTCTACAATAAGAAACACAAACAAATTTAGAAAGTATAAGGAAGCTATAGTAATACAAGAACAGTAGAAAAAAGGAAAATGGATGTTGCCTAAATGAAAATAAAACACATGAAAAATTAAAAATAGCATATGTTAATCATCTTGGAATGTTAATAAGTGAATTTTATAGTTGTTTTTATAGTCCAACATGGCCAGCACCTATAGAAAGCAATGAAACTCCATGCACAATAATGGTCCACGTGCGAATTGCACTGGACAGCCATATTCGATTGGTATTAAGAATGGGGTATTGTTGTATTGATCCAAGAAAGCAACCATGTTGCTTCTAAATATGGTGACCCACTTAGAAAGGTGGGACAATGATTCACCCACAAATCCATACAAGATGGCCAACCGGTTCAGACAGATTGGTCACACTGGATGTGACACACACAGTATAAATGAGTGGCAAGCAAGCTGTGCTACACTGGTGTGCCTTTAATATTAAATACACAAAATTTTGAGCAAGAAAGAATGTAAGTAGGAGCTATACAAGAACGAAACAGTGAAGCAAACTCATTTCATTTCAAAATCTTTATTTCAGTAGTAACACAACGCCATTTAACACAATACAATAATGTAAAACATCCCCAATACAGAATATAGCCACAGTTAATCATTAGTTAAAAAGTCATAACTACACAATAAAATACCCACTGTAAAAACATGAGCAAAATGCCAGCAAAACACAGTAGCAAAACATCAAAAAGCCATTTGTTTTCTCCTACTGAGAGTACATTTTAAAAAGGAACAAATGGAGCAGAAAAGAGTGGGGGAATTCAGTGATTGCAGGTACAACAAGGCATCTGCACATCTTCTAACGCCACATTCTATGATTTATTGGACTTTTTGGAGTAGGCCCTGTAATATTTAAAGAAAAAAGTTAAATGAAGCAAGCTCCGATGAGAGGACTCGTCACAAGGACAACTTAACACAATAGTGCAATTAAATTGACCATGTGGAAATCTTAGTTGTCACGTTCATAGACCCAGCCTAAATATAGTTAACAGCACTCTGTCCCAGGTGGTGTCCATCCAGGACAAGTATGGTTCCATATGGGCAGTGGATTGCAAGCTAACATATTGCGTAACGAAAAATGCCATCTATAACTGTTTATGAATGCATTCTTGACTCAAGATAGAGCGTCTTTGGAATTACAGGAGGTGGCAACAAAAAATCTCGGGGCCCCCCAGATCGATCATTTCCTGTTTGATATAGGTCAGCCATGGAATAACTAGGCCTTTAGCACAAGCAAGGCAATCTAGGGTCGCCTTCCTGTTCAGGCCTGCATGCTGGTTGGCCCCGATGGCACACCAGAGTATCAAAATGGCCGATTTATTAGAGTCCTCAACAAACCCAACTCCAAGCTCCTGATGAACAATATACAAGGCACACCATGGAGGAACACCCAGAAGCCTACACATGGCCCTGTTCTCTTTGATCTGGAGAGCAAAATTGTTGGAGTAGCCCCATATGCCAGCCCCATAAGTGAGGATGGGGAAGCATTTCCTTCTAGAAACTTCCAGCAAGTGGGCATGGGCTTTCTGCTGATGCATGAAGCTAAGCTATATATGAAACCAATATACAATTACTCAAGTTGTTTAGGTTATTCACATTCAAGGTTGCTTTGTTATTGTTTAATGTAATGTCGGAGACTTTTGTAAGCTTTGTTAAGATAAATGCTGGAACACATGAGAATGTAGAAGGAACTTGGGAACTCCTTTGCCTTCGGAATGCTTGCACGGAAAGTGGCCAATTCCAGTAATTCTTCTTGGTGCAGAGGGAAGGTCTCTCGGAACCTTCTAGTGTGTTTTGAGATTATAAAGCGGAGGCTAGTTGACTTAGAGACTAGGGTTGTTGAGCCTGAAGGGTGGACGCATCATCAGTGGAGACATCTGGTTGCTGAGTCTCTTGACCCCAGCTGTAAATCCCCCAGTCTGGAGTGGACCAGGATGAAGTTTGCACCAAGTGAAGTGCTTGATTCTTGGTTGGTGATATTGTGATGCTTGGCTGTTTGTGTGCATATTCAGTTTTCGGTGTCTATAACAGTCATTGTAATATTTGGCTGTCTGCGTACACCTTCTCTTCACAGTGGCTATAATCATCTGAAGTGTTTTCTTTGAGTTCTGATTTGTGATGTGTGAGAGACTGTGTGCACATCTAAGGTAAGCGGCGTTTGATGTATTTAGTTTATATAGCCTGATTTCTTGCAGGACAGACAGTATAACTTGCTTGAGTATTATTGCTGCTCGTGTTTTATTGTCCATGCATTTAACAGTCGCATTTGCCAAGTGTGTTATTTTTGCTTGCATATAAATATATAACTCTATATACATTTGAATGTTGTTCATTTGACATCTGGGAAAGCCTTTCCGTTAGAGAACATTGCACGAATAAGACCTGAAGCCTTATTCTGTAAACAGTCTTTGATGTGCTTCTTTTTTTAAAGTGACATCCCTTTCCAGGGGGTGTTGTGTAATCTTTAATGCTTTGTCGTGTGTGAGCCACCGTGTGGGAGAGTGGTATTCTGTATTATCTGGAAGTGTGAAGCGAGACATTTTTGGCGTCACTCTGCAGGATTTACAAAAATTCTATTTAAATAGGGGAGAATACTCTCTAAAATGTCAATGTTTTCAGTTAAATATTCCCAGATGCCAACTGAGTTATTTTAGTGGGAAGTTGCCTCTAATGCATGTTTAACAGATGAGGAACAAGCACGGATATTTAAATTTTTAGAAACGTTTTCTTCACATGCGGGAAAACAACTTGGTATTTCAGAGAGAAAAAGTGTTGTCATTTTGAATGCATTGCACAGCATTTATTGAAATTTTTTTCAGTTAGAAAAAGAATATAATGAAATGCAAAGAGAGTTCACTAAAGCTAATAAAAGTTAACCCTGGGTGTAGTTCGCATAGTCGCGCTCTGCGTAGCTACGCGAAGTGTACTTTGCACTACGTTGTGCTACGCGTAGCTACGCAAACTGCATAGTGCGGTAGGGAAATGCTGTTCGCAATGATTGCACAGTGGAGAATGCTTGTCCGCACTGTGCAATCATTGCAAACGGCATCATGCACAGTACAAGCGGTCGTTTTCTGCCAATCAAGTAGATTTGTACTCAAGCGGCAGCTTTCTCGACACAGACTAGTAGTTTCTCATTACGAGCGGTCGCGAGCATGCGCGACCACTCGCAATGAGAAACCAGACCTCCCCGCGTTGAAAATCTCGCCGGGAGGTTTATTTTCCATGCTCATGATCAGCAACTTGATGTTGCCGATCGCGAACGAGGAAAAAATTGATTTTGCTTGCTCGTGGTCGCCAACTTGACATTGAGGACCGCAAGCAAGCAAAAAATGCCCGCTATGCTACGCGTTAATGCACTGTACTACGTGCAATTCGCATAGCGCGTAGTTGCGCTCGCTACTCACACTCCGCGAGCGTAGCATAGTTTTACGCCCATGGTTAATAAAAGTCAGACCTTTTAACATGTGAAAATAAATAATTGAAAAGAGAGTTGGAACTATGGCAAGCATCCACGCAGTTTATTTGATACGACTGTTAAGATAGCCAGGGTGAGTTGTATGTGGAGAATGTGGTTGGAGAACAGCTGCAGGTTAATTTACAATGCTCACAGGACATTTTATTTAATTCTTTGGAGGACTTTTCTCAGCTAGAAATGAATGGTATTTTGGTTGAATTAGAAGCTTCTGAAGTAATGATTTTTCAATTTTTTTTATTTTGAAAACCTTTATTACAGGTAAAGAGATGTAATCCACAGCATACTGCCTACATCCCTGGTATGTCCGGCATTATGATGTGTTGTGTCTGAAGATGATGTAACGAGAGGGGGGGGGGAGTACACAGCAAACCGGCCACAACCGCATCGGGCCAGCCGCGTTAGTTGGGGCAGTGAACATTGAGGGCAGTAGATTATCAGCAGTCATGTAACAATAAACAATAACTCTTAAAAGAACATTTCCGAGGGGTGTGGCCAAGATAGCGACTTAAAAAAAACGCAAGTCCTGGATGTTCCCCGGTCCGAAACCCCTTCTCCGGCCAAAACTGCCTTCGATACCCCGTCTCCTCTCCAAAAGGAGCCGGGAACCGTAGAGACACACAGAAGCAGCACAGACTGCAAATTCGGCGACCGGGCGGCACACTGAGACCCGGCTTTGCCGGACGGCTGCAGACCGCAAAATGGCGCCTAAGGCGGGCGGGCCCTGAGCTGCACGGGACTACGCATCAGGGACTCGAGAGTGCCAGCACCACCCTAGCCACAGCAGACAACCAATGGGCTGGTGAGACGGAGGCAGTGGTCACACAGGCACACGGCAGGGGCTCGGGCGGAGCCCCACCAGCGGTGAGCGATACAGGAGTCCCAGTGTGCGCGGTGGTGCTAAAATTGAGCCCGGGGCTGTCGGGCTTAGGCTGAAGCGCACTGGACCGGCCCGGCCCAATGCTCCTGATGAGATCCGCGCGCTGGGCATAGTCTATCATAAAGTGGAGGATGGACACATTGTGGAGAGCCGCCCCACTGCTCCCAAGAAGAGGTGAAGCAGAGGGACAGCAGCGGTCAGTGGCACACAGGCCTCAGCACTTGTCCTCTGGCCTGCAAACGCAGCGAGCGGGGGTCACACGCCTGCGATCCTCAGCGGGTTATAGGGCCCTCTGCCTAAGCGAGCGGCACACAAGGAGGGAGCCTGCTCCCACAAGCACCCCCAAGAGGAGTCCGGGTCGTGGCCCACCCCATGCCAGCTGGTCAACGAGGTGAGTCGCACCCGGCACTGCCGCAGGAGGGTGAATGCATGGGCCCCCAAGCTTTGGGGCATTCATCCACGGACTTGACTGGACCCACACCCCGCACCATTGCGCCTCCCGTGGGGCCCCCTACGCTCATAACACCAAGACCACAGGCAGCTCTCATTTCATTGGGGAGGAGTGCAATAGAGGCGAGCCGTTGGCCACGTGAGAGTGGGGCAGCGGCAGAGGGCTACACACTGGTCCCACTTTGGGGCAACAGGAGCAGCATAACACGACAAACCTCCCCAGGTCCTCTGCAGATGGCCACGACGATTCACAGCAGGCCATCGAAAAAAATTGTTTAAGGGGGTGCTGTGGGAGGGGGCCTGTGAAGGTGATGAGACTCAGGGAGCACCTTTAACAGAGACGAGTGCATCAGGGACGGGGCCTTCTGGACTCCCACCTCGCATCATTTGAGGGGGGACCCCCAGTAGTGTGGCCCCAATCTCTCTGAAATACAACCGTAGGAAAGGACATTGGTCACCTGGGGCTATTACCACCCCCACCCCAAAGGAGCACAGGAGCCAGGAGACTACAGTGCACTACTAACATCCACGCCTCAGGCTCGAGAAGTTGCGCTCCCGCCCCCTTCGTCAAGTCCTAGAGAAGAGGGCCCCTCCTGGGGCCTCAGCAACTAGCGAGAGCAAAGACTGACCGGGTGGCTGGCACTAGAAAGAAGGGGGAGCGCACGCTCATGGATATGCTCCTTAAAGGTCCCAACCAGGGAGACAGAGGGCCTCCCTCTCCCAGCCTGACAAAGCAACAGCAGCAAGAAAGTGAGGATGGGGAAGTGCCAATAACCCAGTCGGTCCAGCAAACCCTATTTAACCCCCTACGCGAGGACTTCCACATGCTAAAACAAGAGGTGGACCGAGAAGTGAGGGAGATACGCAGCGATGTGGATGGGCTGGGTGAGCGAGTGGCGTCCCACGAAGACACTGACCATACCAGAAGCTAAGAAGTCGACCATCTCTAACAAGAAGTCATCCGCCCTAAAGACCAGCAACTGGACTTAAAAGCACATGCTGAGGACTTGGAAAATATGTCAAGACGTAACAACATACCAGTCCGAGGCGTTCCATCGAAAGCAGAGGGAGCGGACGTCACACAATACTTGCAGGGCCTCTTTCGGGAGATACTCGGCGAACACTCCGACTTTGAAATTGGTATCGACCGAGCACATAGAGTAGGCCTGCAGCGGCGCGCGCCGGCTTCCTGCCGAACTTTCCACTAAAAGAGAGGATACTCCGAGAAGCGCGACTGAAGCAGCCTCTTCAATATCACAGACAATCAGTGGCGCTGATCCAGGACTTGTCAGCAATCACACTCCAAAAAAGGAAGGCATTCAAAGTCGTCATTGCGTTTCTGAAGGACAAGGGAATAATACCTTACTCTTGGGATCACTCTTTCTGCCTGATTTTTAAATGGAACGGTGTGTTGCAACAGTTGAGATCACTTCACAGGATCTGCGCCCTGTTGGGTCTCGTGCATGACGAGATGGACACTTCTCCAAGCAGCTCTCAAAAGCCCTCGAGGGACGGGTGGCAACGCGTCGGTCGCAGGCGTCCACCTCTCGCAGATCTGAAGCCAGGCCAAGACACTATGTTCCAGGAACGGGCCTCGGCCCTCATCGCGGTGACAAGAGACACCTCTCCTATGGAATGATTTGACAGCATGAGGGGGACGCATGCGCATTGATCTGCAGCTGGCCGGGGAGGGGGGAACGGGGAGCCGGGGGTGCCAGGGCTGCAAGCTCAACCAGGTAAACTCACCGCAGGCCTGCTGTTAAAGATTGCAGGGATTAGTTAGCATGAGTTGAAAGCCATTTTGTATTTCTGGCAGCCATCTTGTTTGCCGTGTGCTGCCTCGTGCTCACCATGTGCTCTGTCCTCCCTCAGTGTTGACTGCTCTTGTAATCTGCCTAGAAACAAACTATATTTATTTACAACAAGGGGTGGTGAGGGACAGAGTCTCTGAATTAAGCAGAAAGCTCTCACCCAGTCAAGAGATCAGGGCTAGATCCAACACCGTTTTTTAGCTCACTGCACCATCCCAGTTTCAGAACCTGGCTGTATGCAAATTAGTCTGTTCCTGTCCCAGTGCATGATGGGAACAGGGCAAACCAAACTACAAAAGCCAATTCTTACACTGGGAAGGAAACAAGCTCCCGGGGACCGGTTTCTGGCATTACAGCCGTCTTCGGCCCGGTTTGCTTGAATCCTGATGGTGCAATGAGCAAGGGTCTCACATCTGAGAATACCCTTCCACGCTTAGGGTGGACAAAAATATTTACAACAAGGGGTGGTGAGGGACAGAGTCTCTGAATTAAGCAGAAAGCTCTCACCCAGTCAAGAGATCAGGGCTAGATCCAACACCGTTTTTTAGCTCACTGCACCATCCCAGTTTCAGAACCTGGCTGTATGCAAATTAGTCTGTTCCTGTCCCAGTGCATGATGGGAACAGGGCAAACCAAACTACAAAAGCCAATTCTTACACTGGGAAGGAAACAAGCTCCCGGGGACCGGTTTCTGGCATTACAGCCGTCTTCGGCCCGGTTTGCTTGAATCCTGATGGTGCAATGAGCAAGGGTCTCACATCTGAGAATACCCTTCCACGCTTAGGGTGGACAAAAATATTTACAACAAGGGGTGGTGAGGGACAGAGTCTCTGAATTAAGCAGAAAGCTCTCACCCAGTCAAGAGATCAGGGCTAGATCCAACACCGTTTTTTAGCTCACTGCACCATCCCAGTTTCAGAACCTGGCTGTATGCAAATTAGTCTGTTCCTGTCCCAGTGCATGATGGGAACAGGGCAAACCAAACTACAAAAGCCAATTCTTACACTGGGAAGGAAACAAGCTCCCGGGGACCGGTTTCTGGCATTACAGCCGTCTTCGGCCCGGTTTGCTTGAATCCTGATGGTGCAATGAGCAAGGGTCTCACATCTGAGAATACCCTTCCACGCTTAGGGTGGACAAAAATATTTACAACAAGGGGTGGTGAGGGACAGAGTCTCTGAATTAAGCAGAAAGCTCTCACCCAGTCAAGAGATCAGGGCTAGATCCAACACCGTTTTTTAGCTCACTGCACCATCCCAGTTTCAGAACCTGGCTGTATGCAAATTAGTCTGTTCCTGTCCCAGTGCATGATGGGAACAGGGCAAACCAAACTACAAAAGCCAATTCTTACACTGGGAAGGAAACAAGCTCCCGGGGATCGGTTTCTGGCATTACAGCCGTCTTCGGCCCGGTTTGCTTGAATCCTGATGGTGCAATGAGCAAGGGTCTCACATCTGAGAAACAAACTATATTTAGCATCTTCCACCTTCGCACATGCTCAGTTGAGCTTGCAGCTGTCCTTGCAGCTGTTCCTAGTCTGTAAATGTCAGGATGTGTTCACCAGAATTAGCAACTGTAAGCTCCTCCCACTTTGTTGAGCAAGCAGATCCTGCATGCCCATATTAGTCATTTTGCATGCTTACATGAGCCAGGACTGCCCCTTGGTCTTATGCTGACTATGTAACCCTAAGCATATATAAGGCCCCAGATTTCTGCTGACTATGTAACCCTAAGCATATATAAGGCCCCAGTTTTCTGTACTCCTTAGACTGCCTCATTTAGTTGCTAAGGCTTCTGTGTGACGTAGTCTCCCTCATTAGAAGTGAATAAATGCATTATTTTTATATTTCAGCTTCTGTGCCAATTTCTTCTTTGTTGGTTTAAAAGGACCAAGTATCAGTGAGACCCCTGAGAAGGTTTCTATGTTCTTCACTACGAGACGAATGCACAGGCTTGGAACTATGGTAACTTGTTGGGGCACTTCAGTTGGGGTTAGTGTGGGGGGAGGCGGGGTAAGGTTCAGGAGTTTGGTAAAAGTTGGGGTAAGGGAGGGGGTGATTGAGGGGTTGGGAGATGGGGAGGGAGGGAAGGGAGTGTTCCGGTGTGTCACACTTCCGAGGAGTTCAGGCAGCGGGGAGGGTCATTTTCCCTGAACATCTGTGTAGTCCACAGTGGAAACAAACAGGGTTGACGCTACCTTGAAAGTTCTCACCCTAAACGTGAAACGGCTTAATATCCTATAAAGCGGAGGGCCGTCAAATCATTCCTGGAAAACTCGGGTGCTTTGATTTGCCTGCTACAGGAAATGCACCTGATATCCAGCACTGGCATCAAATGCGTTCCAGGGCTTTCCCTCATCAATATTACTCCTTCACTATGGAAAAGAAGGCTGGGGTCGCTATTCTATTTGTCAGACACTTCACGGGCCTCGTGGGCGACAAGGTCGCTGAAATTAAGGGCAGGCTCCTCGCTTACAATGTACAGGTGGGAGGCAGGTCCTTGTTTATCGGATCGGTATATGCTCCCAACTCCAGGCAGGAGGCTTTCCTCACAGGTGCTCTATCTGATTTCCTTGCTTTTCAATCACAATACACACTGGTGGGCGGTGATAGTAATCTGTTGATGGACCACGACAAAGAAAGATCAGGCCGCCGCTTTGGTGGCACAGGGGCGATTTCTCTGGAGGGTAAGCAGTGGTTGGCCAGCAGGGGCCTTTTAGTCCTATGGCGGGAGGCGCACCCCAACTCCACGGGGTACACATTCTACTCTCATGTGCACCATACATACGCTAGGTTGGATCACTTTCTGGGGTCCCCTGACCTGGCTGCCTCAGGAACAGACAGAGACACAGTCCTGGCTGCACTTTCCAAACCATGATGCAGTCACACTTACGATAACGGTCCCTCACACGAAACTTCACAGAGGCCAATGGTGCTTACGGGAGGTCTTACTACAACGCAACGGGGTCATGCAGCAATTGCACAAAAGCATCACGGACTGCCTTAACCTTAATGACAGCGCAGATGTGCCAGTGACGGCCGCGTGGGGGGCACTTAAGGCCGTAGTGCGTGGAGACCGCATAGCAATAGTGGCAGCTGAGGCCCAAGAACGCAAAGACAGAAGGCAGGCACTCTCAGCACAGGTGTCTGAATTAGAAAGGGTACACAGCCGGACCGGGCCCCTAGGATCTGGCGACAGCTAAAGGCAGCCAGGGCACAGCTTGCGGACCTAGATCGCCCAGAATATGCAGCCTTACGCTTATGACACACATATTATGTGGGAGGTGATAAAGCGGGGCGCCTGTTAGCGAGCAAGCTCATGGCCCAGGTCCAAAGGTCTAAGATTTCCGCTATTCAAAGTCAGGGGGGGCAACACTTCATGAGGATGAGAAGATAGCAGAAGCGTTTCGGGCATTTTATGCCTCGCTTTATGCTGCGGACCCAGCTTTAGATCCAGGGGGGACGCCTACCTCAACGAGGCGGCAGTCACAGCACTCAACAAGGCTGGTCGGACTTCCTTGTTAACCCCAAAATGGACGGGGGAAGTGGTCTCCGCGATAGCGCCCCTCAAGCCTCTGAAAGCACCAGGGCCAGAAGGATTCTCCGCGGGCTTTTACAAGGCCTTCTGCCCACTGCTGGCGAATCCCTCCTGACATGCTCGCTGCAGATATCATTGTACTGCCCAAGCCTGGTAAGGACGCCTCACAGTGTGCCGCCTACAGGCCCATATCCCTGCTCAACTTGGACTTTAAACTCTTCACGGGGATTCTGGCGGTGAGGCTCTGGCCATGCTTGCTGGGCATCTTAGAGCCCGACCAATCGGGTTTCATTCCCAATAGGCAGTGCAGTGACAACACCAAGCGTCTTCTACATGTCATCGATAAAGCTCACTTTAACAATTCGGGCGATGCTCTCCTCTGTTGACGCCGAGAAGGCGTTCAACAGGGTTGACTAGACTACCTGGACAAGACTCTGGTGCGCTTTGGTGTTGGGGAGCATTTCCGAGCATGGGTCTCCAGTTGCTACGACGCACCTCAGGCAACAATCCGCGTTAATGGCATTGGCTCGCAACCCTTTGATATCTGGTGGGGCACCGGGCAAGGGTGCCTGCCCACTTTCGCCCCTATTGTTTGTGCTCTACATAGAGCTGATTGCGCAAACAATACAGGACAACCCGGATGTCACTGGCATCACCTTTGGAGGTGAGCCACATATCATCAGCCTATACGCCGATGACATACTGGCGGCAGTAGATAACCCTACAAGATCCGTGCCAGCTTTTTGACCCATTTTTGACTAGTCTCTCTCGGGCGGGCATCATTTTCATTAGCTGAACAGACACTAAGAACCTAGCTTTTTAGACTAATCTCAACTATCTACTGTGCCCAGTTATGTGTTTACTACATCTTGTGAAAGGATGTTTGCTGATTAGTGCAGTACTATTCCTCTACCTGTATGTTAAACTACTGTAATGCACTGATTCTAATTGCTACCTCATACATGAAAGAATGTCTGCCTATTGTTACAGTATTATAATTCTTCCTATATTTTGAATATTTGTAATGCAGATTGCTACCTTATATATGAAAGCACTATCCCTATACCTGTATTTTAAACCTCTGTAATGCACTGATTCTGATTGCTACCTCATTTATGAAAGAATCTCTGCCTATTATTGCAGTATATATTTCTACCTATATTCTGAACATTTGTAATGCACAGATTGCTACCTCATATATGTTGGTTGCTGACTAATGACATTTTCGATTCTATGATTCTAATTTTTGATTCATATACATTATTGGCGGCATCTGTACTATGTTCCTTTATTCTATTTTATTAGTCCGACTGCTACCTCATAGACCTCACATCTCTGGTTGCCCACTAGTGACACTTCTGTCTCTATTTAAACATTTGTAATGCGCGGGCTGCTAGCTAATGTTGATTATTGATTTTTGACTCATGTAATTTGTGGTTTGCATTTGTATCTTGCTCTCATCAGTATTATACCTTCTCCTTTATTCTGCACTACTCTGCACATTTTCCTCTACCTGCGCCCACTCCTCTTCTTCTCTCCTGTTACGCATCGACTGCTACCTCACATACAATATACCTCTACTGTAGTATGCAATACTCTGCACAGTGCTACAACCTGCACCCACCCTCACCCTTCTCTACTCTCCTGTAATACACCAACTACTACCGCGTATAGTTCTGGATGCTCACTAGTGTCACCTCTGCCCCCTAGGATCACTGTTGATCCATGTAATTGGTATTATACCTCTCTCTTGTACTCTGCAATATACTGAATGCACTTGCTCTACTGCATACTCTGTCACTTTGGTAACGCTGGCTGATCACTATTTTCACTCCAGTACCGTGTAACTTATGTATGTATCTGTGCCTCTACACACTCTGATATCTGGGATGCTGACTGATCACTAGTACCACATTGTTAATGTGTAGCGTACTTTACGTACTTGTTTTCCTGTACATGTATACCATTATATTGCAGTCTCCCACACACACCTAAACCACCGCCCCATCATGGATCCTATCGGCAAGCACACATATAAAATCAACTACCCACCGGCACTCACCAAAAAAGCCGCTAGACGCTTCAAGCACAACTTCCTTAGGTCACACCATGAAACACCCTTTGCTGACACCTACTTCTCACCGGTCAATGGATCCCTGAACACTGATATCATCTTCCACACCACACGCAGAGCTCAATGGCAAAAGGCGTTCCACACCCTACTCACCGTCTCTTCCACCAAGAAATCCTCTCACAGCCTAACTCTTTCCATCACGCCATCCCAACTCTTTCCAGGCAGAGCCACCATCACCATCTACAATAACGGGATTGTCCTATCTCAATCCACAGACAGGAACCTGGAACTACTAGACAACTTGTTCCCGACTCTCATAGAGCACCTCTCCAACTTGCGGAACAACATCTCAATTAGGGACACACCTATTACCCCGGACCCCCCATCTCCTACCCGCAACTCTTCTATCCCAGTTCAGCACCGGGCAGGTGACTCAAGCGCATCAAACACTGACACAGATTGCTCCCCCTCATACACCACCCACACCCCCACCCCTTCTACCAACTCACGGGCATCCACACTCTTCATCAACACTACTCACACACCTACAGATGGCCTTAACACCCCGCTCACCGCAGACGGCACAGCTCCTTCCCACAGCACACCTCACCTAGTCCAACACCAGAACAACACCCCTATTTATAAATCCCCCTCTCTATCCCCCCCTATACTCAGCCCCCATTACCCTCGAACTAACCACGCAGAACACACATCCTCTCTCCATCTAACTACCCCTCCCCACAACAGGGCCACCTCCAATCTCATCTCCCCTCCTACTCTCAGCCCCCACTACCCGACCGGTTCCCCCACCACCACTATCAGTCTCCCAGACTACACCCTGATCCGCCCGCCTACCATCAATGCCCTCACCCAGACCGCCAACCTCCCACCTACCGCATCCACTCCTCTCCCGCCCAAAACTTCTCTCCCCCCTAACATCACCCAGTACACTAACACAACGCAACCCCGTTCGAACACCAGCCCTCCCTCCCATCAGCACGCGAATTCCCTAGTCGGTCATTCACCTTTGACTACCACCCCCAACCCCACCCCCTCCCCCTCCACCTACCTCACGATGGACAACACCCCCTCCACCTACCCCACGATGGACAACATCATGGCCACTCTCTTCCAGATCAAAGAAGACATACACATCATCAAAGAACTACTCCCATACACCCCACACATCCCTTACACACCCCCACGCCCCGCCCCAAACTGACCACTCCCCCCCCAGCAGACACCCTCACACACCCGCCCAAATTGGCCACTTCCCCTACGGTCGACACCCACACCCTACACCGGGCGTCAATACCTGTTCATAGTCGCAACTTCTGCCCTCGGCCCCCTCGCCGTCCCTGCAACCCCGCACACAACTTCACCTCCCAACCCATCTTGTCCTCCGTCCTCCCAATTAACTCTCCCACTCAACTCTCCCCCAACCGGACCTCAATGCCAGCTCGCAATCGCAACAACCGCCCTCGTCGTACCCACAACCCTATTTCTGATCTCGACACACTCACCCTTCTCCGCTCCTATGACCCAGCATCCCAAAATGACACAACCTCCCCACACCTCACCATCCCCTCGATACACTCAAATCCCCTTAGACCCCCCACACTAAACAACAGATCCTCCATCCCCAATAACCTCAGAAGAGTCCCCCTCGCTCTTGAACCACCCACCACCCCCAGCACACCCCGCCTCAAATGCACCCTCCTCAATTGTAGATCGGCCTCGAAACATGCCGCCGCCATTGCAGAGCTCCTCTTATCGCGGGACCTCGACATTATCATACTGACTGAAACCTGGCTAACTGAATCTTCTACACCTATAATGGACATTCTAGTTCCCCCTAACTACCACATTATCAGGCTCGACAGATCAGGCCAACTGGGGGGTGGAATCGCATGCATTTACAGGAACAACATCTCTGTTCGGAGAGCCAACTCCACCTCACTACCATCTCCAAATTCCTGTGAATACATCGGCCTCGACATTATCAGTGAGGGCAAACCGATATGCTCGCTTCACAGCATTTACCACCCTCCCAGGGACAACTTCACCTTTTCCCAACAAATCATGGATATGATCTCAACCAATTCCGGGCGGCAGCTCACCCAAATATACCTTGGGGACTTTAACCTCCACTGGAACGATCGTAATGACGCGGTGGTAAATAGTCTTAAAAATTTCCTCGACGCCCTTAACCTCACCCAAATATGCAACAGCCCGACCCACGAGAAAGGCTCTATCCTTGACCTGATCATCTCCAAAGAGGACTCTATCCTACTCGAGTCCATCCAACCCTGTGACTGGTCAGATCACCATATTATCACATTCTTCATCAATGAAAAAGTTAAAGTCAACCCGACTCAATTCCCCAAACCGAAAGTTTGGAAAAGAGACATGAAAAAACTCAACCCAGGCTCTTTGCCCCCCAACAGGCGCAATCTCCTTCTTCCACGGACAGATGATACGGACGTTCAAACCCTGACTGACCACTATCTCAATCCATGACCACAATAATTAATGAGGCTGCACCTATGCAGCTGAAAAGAGTCACTACTAAAATCTCCAACCCATGGTACGACGGGAGTCTCAATGAGGATAGACGAGACATGCGAATGGCTGAACGTATCTGGAGAGCAGCTCCCTCTGCAATGCACCTAAAAGACCTGAAGAAAAAGAGAAACGCCTACTTCAGGAAAATAAAACGTACAAAATCAGACTTCTTCAGCCGCCAGCTCGACCAGGCAAAAAACAGACCGAGAAAACTATTTGAGCTTATCAGATCACAATCCAAGGAACAACCCCAACCACTTAACACTGCGAGTAAAGCACCCTCCTGTGAAGACTTCGCTGCTTTCTTTATCCAAAAAACTGACAACATAAAAAGCGATCTCCTTATTGATGCAAGCCTCCATTCCAAACCCCAGTGCCCAGCAACCGCTGAACCAAAAAACAATGCTACATGGTCAACCTTTGGCACATACTCGGAAGAAGAAATTGGTAAACTGCTCAACACCCTGAAACCATCCAATCACCTCACGGACCCCTTGCCTGCCTCCGCAGTAAAAGACTTTACCCCTCTGCTTCTCCCTCTCTGGACTAAAATTGTCAACAGCTCTCTCCAACAAGGAAGCATCCCTGACTCCCTCAAAGTTGGTCAAGTCACACCTCTACTAAAAAAGCCCACAGCCGACCCCTCTGACCTCAACAACTACCGACCCATCACCAATATTCCCACTCTCGCCAAACTACTAGAAAAATGCGCACAACTACAATTGACTAATCACATTGAGCAATTTGAACTCCTCAACCCGCACCAGTCAGGCTTCAAAGCGGGACACAGTACTGAAACGGCCATGACGCACATAATTGACGACGCACTTCAAATGCTAGACCAAAACGACACTTGCCTCCTCATCCTTCTTGATCTCTCTTCAGCATTGGACACCGTTAAACATGAGAATCTGCTAGAACTCCTAAACACAAGAATGGGCTTATCTGGAACTGTTCTCAAGTGGTTCACTTCCTTTCTTCACAACAGGACGCAGAAATTCAAGAGCAACAACCTGATGTCCTCGCCAATACCTGTAACGCTAGGAGTCCCCCAGGGCTCCTCTTTATCCCCAACTCTGTTCAACCTAGTCATGGAACCACTCACCACCTTGCTACAAGCATCCAATGTACACTTTCACATGTACGCCGATGACACCCAACTTTATCTCAAATTACAATCTCCCAATGACATCCTGCTCCTGAACGCAACAATCAGATGCACCCAATCCTGGCTTGCCGATAATCACCTCAAACTCAATGCCCTGAAAACAGAGTTCCTTCTGATCTCACCTCCAGCTAAGAGCTCCACTGCTCAAACCTGGCTTAAACACCTAACTGCACTCAATGTCCAACCCACCATCGTGGACTCAGCAAAATCTTTAGGCATTACACTTGACACCAATCTCAACATGCAGCAACACATCAGCAAATCAACCAAGGGCGCGAACTTCCAGATCAATACTCTGAGAAAACTTAAACCCTTCCTCCCAGCCAAAGACTTCCAAACCGCAGTACAAGCTATAGTCATCCCCCGAATTGAATACGGCAGCACCGCACTAGTCGGACTCCCCCTAACCACAACCGCACCCCTAAGAGCCTCCCTAAACGCTGCAGCGAGACTCATCACTGGGTCAAAAAAGCACTCCCACATTACCCCTGACCTGAGAGCCCTGAATTGGCTGCCATTTGAAGCCAGAATACACCTGAAAATCGCCTGCATGACACACAAGGCGGTTCACCTTCAATCACCCGGTTACCTCGCCCAGAAATTGACAATATCTGGCGGAACCAGAAACACTAGAGGCACAAATAATCTTCTGCTGAAACCGCGAAGATTCCGGAAGGAAAAAACATATAAGCGCTCCTTTTCTGGAATGGCACCTAGGATCTGGAACTCTCTCCCTCCAGAAACAAGGCTTATCCCATCCACTACACTCTTTAAAAAAGAAGTGAAAGCTATCCTCATGGCTAAATACACTTGAACTAGTATCTAGAACTCTGTTAACACTACTACATGCTTCTACCTGCTTGACCCCTTTGCCTACTTGTATGAGTAGTCTCCCTCACATACCCCGTATGTAACCTAGTTGTACTGTTTGATTTATTGATTTATTTTTATGATTACGCCCCCATCATGTACCCCTCTATGTAACCTATTTGTACTGTTTTGATTTACTGATTTATTGGTATGAGTACGCCACCATCTATGTAAAGCGCTCTGATATCTGCAAAGATCTTGTCCGCGCTATATAAAACTTTTAAAATAAAATAAAATAAATAAACAAATGGAACCGTTTAGGAAGATCTCTGGGTTCAAAATGAATATAGGGAAATCCTTGAGCCTCCCACTAGGCCGTAACGCCCTTAAGTCCGCTGGCAGCCTCAAGTAGTTTGAGGGACTATCCTCACATGTCGCTTCCATACTTGGGGATCACCCTGACTCCAAGCACAACACAGACGGTCGATCAGAATTACGCGGCTTTGTTTGCCAAAATTCAGGGGGACCTGAAGAGATGGAGGCAACAACCACAATCCTGGTTGGGGCGAGTGGCGGCGGTTAAAAGGTACCTGCTACCCAAGGTCCTCTATGTGTTCCAAACCATTCAGGTGACTCCACCGTTAGGGGTGTTTCCGAAAATTCAAGACGCGATACGGCAGTTCGTATGGGCCGGGAAACGCCCGCGGATCCGTCGAGACTTGGCTCGACCAGCTCCATTAGAGGGTGGTCTAGGTATCCCTGATCTTTTTAGGTACTTCCAGGCAATGCAGCTCTGCTACCTCCTGGAATGGAATTGCCCAGAGGCAGAAAAGAGGTGGCTTTTCCAAGACAGAGTGATGGTCCAAATGTCACTATGGAAGGTCACCTTTTTGAAGCGTTCGGATAGACCGTCTTACCTTAAGAAGTCGCCTATCACCCGCTCGATACTCAAGGTGTGGGACGCGGTGGCAGTTAGGAGGGGCCTCACAACTTTCCCATCGCCTATTACCCCACTGTTTGACAACCCTGCGTTTCCCCCGGGGACGGAGCCACAGGCGTTCAGTCAGTGGAGAAACTCGGAATGCAGGTCAGCAGGTCACATGTTTGACTTAGACGGATTTATCCAGCTTGATGCCCTGATGGAGATGTATACTCTAACAACACCGCATTGGTTTCAATATTTCCAGATTAGACATTGGCTAACGCAAAAGGACATCAACCTCTGGTGGGCGGGCATGTCACGACATTTGAGAAACGGTTCATCATGAAAAAGACAGACAGGCAAGCGATTACAGACCTCTATAAAATGATAAGACCACCCTTTCCATCTCGCGCTCTGCTTGCCAGAAGCGGTGGGAATCTGAGCTCGGGAGGGCCCTTACAGATAAAGAGTGGCAAGATATCTACCATAGGGCCCATCATACCGCCAGGAACGTGGCAAGCAGGGAGCCTGCGGTTAAGATTGCGTCTTACTGGTACTTGACGCCGGTTTGGCTGCATCAAGGTAATCCGAACCACAGCCCCACATGCTGGAGGAGGTGTGGCAAGTTGGGGACCTTGACCCACCTGTTGTGGGAATGTGAGGAGGTGATTGACTATTGGAAGGTAGTGCTAGATGACATCAACACATACTTTGAGGCGGAGATTCCCCGTTTTCCTGCCTACACACTACAAGGCCTCCCAAACGCCCTCAATTTTCCACTAAAATCAATTAAGGGGAAACAAATGGGGTTGGTGGTGGGGGCTGCGACACACCATATTCTCTCACTCTGGGGCACCATGAGAAGACCTACGCACACAGGATGGCTACACAGACTCTGGTACATACTGGGTATGGAGTAGATTCAGGCAACTCTGACGCAGACCACAGACTCCTTTACCGCCACTTGGCAACCCTTCCTTAAGTTGCTGGCCAGGGAATTGAACATACTTACATGCCCGAGATACCTTAGACTGCTGCGGCTTACTGATGCGTCCTCCAGAGGGGCCACTTCCACCTGTTAGGGACAACACAAGCAGGATATCTGCATGACTCCATGGGACGAAGAGGTGACACACCGGAGGGGGATGGGGAGAAGTTGAGGGGCGGGGAAGTTGGGGGAGAGCTTGTTCGATTACGGGGTACTTGGGTGCGCAGTTTGTTGAGGACTACCCACAACTTGCTCTCATGGACACATCATGCCATCCAGTTGCATGCGCGGATCTACGTTTGTGGTCAGGTGGAGGTAATGCAACTGAGTATGCCCTCAGAGACCTTGTTTGCCCTATTGTAATATGTCTGATTCACCAAAAGAATACAACTAATTTAAACAAAAAAATAAGAGCATTTCCACTATTGTACTGTGAGCGAAGTATGCATGTCTAATTTGTTGACGCATTTGAATCCTTGGGGTATGAGAAGGCGTCCCGTGATGACCCATGATCTCCAGTACAGAGTGCGTGTTTACTGAGGTGGAGTTTACGTTGGTACCATTTCCTTTATTTACTTTAGAGCAGTGCGGGGGGTATTGTAGTTCCTGTAGTGGTAGTGTGCTCCAGTAGGTATGTTTGTAAGGGGGCCCAGATATCCCTTGGGCGGGAGGAGGGGGGTTGGAGGTCCGCATATTTATGTAATTGCTCTTTGCAGGGAGCCAGTCCTTGAATTTTGGCGCCCTCCCTCTTCCCCACCTACAGGCAATTCTTCTCTTGGCAAGAAGGAGTGCAAGAGAAGTGTATTTCCGCACTTTGGCGGCAAGTGGCTCAGTGTATCCTAATAGTGTAGTCAGGGGTCTTCGGGGATATGTAGTCCCGTCATGTAGTCTAGTGCCTTCAGTATCTCCGACCAAAAGCATTGGATGGGCGGGGAGTCCCAGGCTACGTGTTCAAAGTCAACACCTTCTCCGCCACAGCTATCACATCTGTCATCATCCCGAAGTCGTAAGTGATGCAATCGTGCTCGTATATAGTAGAGGCGGTGCACATATTTATAATGAATAATTCTAAATATCCTGCTAGTGGAAATATCTCCTGTTTGACTGCAGCAAAACGACACTGCTCATCAGTTAGGGGGTGCCCTATATCTTCCTCCCATCTGCTCCTGGCCAAACGGTGGTTATATTCTCTGCCAGTTTGTACCGTTCGATATAGTAGTGAGATCACATGTGCAGGGGCAGTTTGCTGCAGGAGTGCATGTAGTGGGGGCATGATGAGGGGTTCTTGTGGGAAATCAGACGTGAGAGCTTTCACATTTTAGCGCAGTCAAATATAGTAAAATTGGGGGTGGGATTGGTAGCGCTGAAAATTTATTTGCTTGTGCGGAATTTCCCTCCAGTGTAAAGTTGTCCCCAGGTTTGAATGGATAGCTTACGAAGGAGTCGGCGGCATCCGCCTTCTTATGTCACCGGGATGTCGTTTCGCCCAGTGAGAAGCAGGAAAGGGGAGTACAGCATTGTGCATTGTATGGAGTTAGCGAGGTCTTGCCAGGCGCTAGTGGTGCATTGGACAGTGGTGGAGGCGAGGCACCACAGGACTGTAGGGGTGCTCAGGTACTCTGTACAAGGAGTAGGGGTCATGTATCCATCTTCAATCGCCAGGTGGGGCATGTAGGGGGGTTTCATCCAATACGCGGCAAAGTGGGCTAGCGCACAGCTGAAGTAGAGTTCCATCTCTGGCACTCCGAATCCCCTGCGCAGAATGGTCGCTGCCTGGCGTGTTTCCCTCCCCAGGTGAGTCATATGAGCTGAGTCTAATGGACGAGAAAAAAAAGGTGAATGGGGGCGTAGGGGATATTGGCAAACAAATATAATAGCTTAGGCAATATAACCATCTTTATAAGGGCTGCTCTGCCAGCCATAGAAAGGGGCAATGCGATCCATTTTGTTATTTTATCGGTAATTGAATCCAGCACGAGTCCGTAGTGGGCCATCATTAGCTCCTCATGATTGCGAGAGATGACTATATCAAGATAAGTGAGCGTGTTGTCACAGAAAGTCTGGTTCAAATTTAGGAGTAGAGTCAGTAGGAGGATATATTTGGGATTTTCCCCAGTTAATGTTGACTCCAGAGAGTTTTCCAAAGAGAATGAATAGTCTCTTTGGGGATCAGGCTTACGTTCTAATGTCGAAGGTAAAGGGTGAGGTCACCAGCATATAAAGAGATAAGTATATGTCTTTCTGGAGAAATAATGGCATGCTTGCGATAGTGTTGGTGGACCTTGGCGGCGAGGGGCTCAATAGCCAGGGCAAATAGAAGGGGGGATAGAGGGCACCCTTGTCTGGTGCCCCTGGCTATTGGGAAAGTGGAAGACCGCATGCCATTGACCATCACCGTGGCTTGGAGTCCTGTGTATAATAACTTTATGCAGGCTAGGAATGGGAGAGGGAAGCCTATGCTCAGAAGCACAAACGATAAATAGTCCCATTCCAAAGAGTCAAATGCTGTAGTGGCATCAAGAAAAATAGCAGCCGCATTCTCATCGGGTCGATATCAAGGAGTAAGGCAAATAGGGTACGTAAGTTATGGGACGTTCCTTTAGTTGGGACAAAACCCGACTGGTCAGGGAGGACCGATATTGGCATAAGAGGACTGATACGATTAGCGATTAGTTTAGCTAGGATCTTGGCGTCCACATGGATAAGGGACAAGGGCCTCTACGAATCAGCTTGTGTGGTCAATTTTCCTGGTTTGGGTAGGGAGATAATGAGTGCTTCGCACGTTGTTTGATGCAAAATACCTGATTCTCGAGCTTCCTCAAAATCCTGGTGCAGCATCGGGATGATTAGATGGCAAAATGTTTTATAAAATTCGGCCGGGAGGCCGACTGGTCCCGTGGCTTTGCCAGATTGTAGTTGCATTATAGCGGAGATAATCTCCTTGTCTTCGTGGTGTGCAAGAAGGAAGTCTCTTTGGCCATTTCCCAACCTGGCAATTGCACCTTTTAAAGACATCTAGTATGTCCGAGGTCTTTTTATGTATTTGGTCGTCCTGATCTTCGATCTGCAATACAGTGTTAGCAAAGCGAGGGGGCCTGATTGAGGAAGCCAGTGCCCACCCCGGTCTCTCCCCCTCTCCATAGTGACGTGCCTTATGGTATTTCCCCCTAAATTTACATTCTCGTTCAGCTGTTTCCTTGTAGTCTGTGAGCAGTGTACGGAGGTGCATTTGCAGTGCAGGGGTGGGTGTGGATTGTATAGAGAGCTCCATTTGTTTAATGTCGATTTCTAGCTTCCGAAGTGTATTGCAGATATCTTTTATTACGCTCCCGCTTTTAGCGATGCAGACGCCTCGTATGGTGACCTTGAAGGCCTCCCATATTGTAGAATAGTGCTGGACTGAGCTATTATTACGGAGAAAGAAGTCTGATATTTCCTGCTCAAGTTCATCTTTAAAAATGTATGTCCTGGAGAGGTGATACGTTTGTAACATCCAGGTTGCTAATCTTTTATCGATTAGCCAGTTGTCTATGCGTGACGAGGAGGAGTGGACAGTGGAGTAGAAAGAGCCCGCTCTGGTTAGTGGGTGGAGGGTTCTCCAAGCATCTATAAGGTCATGGTCCTCTACAATGTTTTTGAGGGTGTGTTGCGCATTAGTGTAATGATGAGCCTGTGGGTGCGACCTATCCAGAGTCGGGTTAATAGTCACATTGAAGAGGGGAGGAGCCAAGATGGCGACCTGAACGGACGTGCGGTCGCTCGGCTCTGGAGACCCGCACCTACATCCTGCCTGCTATCCTGCGGATCCTTTTGCCTGAAATGTGCGGGAAAAGGAGCCGACTCTAACGGTGTCCCTCTGACCTCTCCGCCTGCCCGGAGTCGGAAGTTACTGGACGGATCGCCTTTGCCTGGGTCCCCGCCCGCTCCACAGCGCCTGCTGGACCTCGCGTGCCCCGAGATGATTGTTCTGCTGCGGCGGCTGCAATACAACACGGGGGTGCTTTCACCCGACTGCCGCTTGGCTGACACCTGCCTTCGCTACCTCGCCGAGAGCACACGGAGCTGCACCGGGACGAATGAGAGAGGGCTTGCCTGAGGTTCCTTTGTTCGTGGCCGCCATGATGCTGGTCGGCTCTTCCCGTTATTGTGCCTATTACCGGTGAGCTCCTCACAGTCCTGCCTGACTACCTCGCAGCCAGCTGTTCTCTGATTACATGGTAGACAGGAGGGGATACAGTCTGCTACAGGGACGACAACTGCTTACCGATCGGGTCCCGCGGCCCCCCCTTTTCTCCCCCCCCCAGCACTCCGTGGACTGAGGACAAGATGGCGGTGCCTGCTCTCCGGCGCTGTGGGGATGACTATGTGCTTTCCTCTTGGGAAGATGAGTACACCTTCGTGCAGGGGGCCGGATCTGATTTTTCCTCCGGGAGTAAAGAGCTACGGGACTTACAGCCGGAATGGACCTACAGGGATGTGATGACGATCTTGGGTGAGGTACGATCGGAGATGCTGCACAACTACAAAGTACTGAGTGAGACACTTGATGCATGTGCCCATGATATATGCCGAGCGCAGAGGGTTTACCCCCGACAAGGTCTGGAATTGACTTTGATACAGTCTGTCAGCCCACCGCCGCCTCCGAGTGCTACTGTAGCGATTGAGGGAACTACTGCTGAGGCTTCTGGAGATTTGTTGCCACCCGTCAGAACTGCTGCTGCAACATTGTCTCCCCTTTGTTCTCTGACTGGCTGTCTGCCTCGTGTAACAGTCTCGCTGCTTTGTTCACTACTAGCCTGCCCTCCTGGCTTGTCCTCTGCTCCTTCCTTGAAAATTTTGACTTCCCCATCTCGTGACCTTTGTCGCCTGTATGCCTCGGATGAGTGTTTTAACAGGGGAGTACTACCTACGGAGGACAGGCGATGCTCATTCAGCGACTGTGCACCTCCCCCATCCTCGGAGCGGCCATGTTTCTTTGTCGACTCGGACTGCATCGGACTGCCACGTAGGGTGGGTGAGAGAATAAATCCCAGGTCGGGCCAGGGCTAGGCGGTCCCCACGCTGCATTGATCTACTGGCGGGTGGAGGCTGCGAGGGACCCGAATTTTGCATATGACATTGTGTACTGTTTGTTGACTCTCCCTAATGGTTAGACCTCTGGTGAAGCTATCTGTTACCGATACTGGGGTAGAGAATGTTAATGAGCCGGCGGCGCCCGAGCGTGTATGATGTGGCCCTCCTTCCCGTCGTTCTCTAGTGGGAGTCCTGGGACAGATTTCTTTCCTTGCTCCCTATATCACTGGTGAAAATTTTTTCTTTCTTTCCTCTTTCTTTTCCTCTCTCTACTTCTCTTCTCTTCCTAAATTTCGGGTTTTTGGGGCGACAGACACTCTGCTGGGGGGGGAGCAGGCCGTAGCCTCTGCATGTGTGTAGGGTGGGGGGTTATATTTAGTTTTAGTTAGTTTCTATGGTGCCTATGTATGATCTTCTTTTATAATTTTCTCTTTCTTTCTGTTCTGGGTCTGTGATAAGGGTTTAGTAGGGAGTGGGTAGCGCTGTGGGTGGTACGTAAATGCGAACTGACTCTCCTGTTGATTAGTACTGTACTACCGAGTTGACGGGGGGTTCCTCACTACTGTTGTTACTTTGAGGAAATATAAATTTTATGGTCAAGAAATGTTCCCTAACGTGTACCCCACCGTCTCCATGTACGAGTTTAAAGTGCATGTAACTTCCCTCCTGTGCCAGCTATAAAGACGCAGATACATTTGCGTTCAACGTTAACATGTCCTCTTTCAGACCCGCCATGAACGGGTTGAATATTCAGTTCCTAAGTATGCTATGCCAACGTCTTTTTGTGGTATACTTTACACGTTTTTCAGCTCTGGCGAAGCAGGCCCCGAATTCTGCCATCGAGCCTTTTCCTGTCTTTTGACTCTGAACGCCTCAGCCTGGGCTGCTTCTGTACCCGTGACCTCTGCCTTACTCCCTGCGCGGCCCTCGGCGCTTAGCACAGCCTGCTGCCTGCCAAGACCGAATTCAACCTTCGCATTATCTATTCCGCTCCTCGAAAATGCATTCCTGCCTACTAGTTTAAGTAAACATCCCCCCAGCTGCAGAGCAAAGGGCCCGGCCTCACTGTCTCCGTGCAAGTAATTCATAGCCTCTGTTACCATGGAAGGCCCATGCCCCCCTCGCATCTCATGCAGACACTTAGACGCTTATACACGCACTCACAGTCAGTATAGAATAGCTTCTGCCCCAGAGACCTTTTCCGTCCAGATAATATGGTTCCTAAACATCAGATATCAGATATGATAGTGGTACAAGTTGATCTGACATGCCAGACTTCTGTCTCTTTCCGCTGGTGTAAATGTCAAGTCCCCTGCACCCTCCAGTCATACGTCATGCACACGTCATGCAGCTGCGCACGCATCCAGGCCTCAGATTTCTGCTGACATTGCAAGATTCTGCTTTTGTTGCCACCCACTTATGACACTTACATGTGACGTTTCTAGCACACACCTCTATGTTCACGCCTAGTTCACGCCTTCTAATTACGTATCACTACCACGTGTGTGTCTTATCTTGTCTCTCTCAGCTGTTACGCCTACTGTATTGGTTTCTATAATATGATTTAAGTATATAAGCTATGTATTGTCAATAAAATAGGGCTCTATCCTTTCCTGCACCCCTGTGGTGGCAGGAATACGATATCCGGTCTGGTACCATTCCTTTTTAAGGAATAAAACCCCTAAGAACTCTAACACCACGGACTCTGTCTCTTTCTTTCCGATTGAGTTATTATTGATTAAGTACTTACCTGCATAGAAATTAAGACGGTAAATCAAATATTTACCACATTATTTTGGCGCCCGAACAGGGACCCCTCCCCCACCTCACGCGCCGGTTGGTGCGTTGCAAGCTTTGCCCCCTGCCATCAGTCAAGACGGAACTACGCGTACCCGCAGGATTTCCTGTATCTCCCTCTGGCCCACGGAGGTGACGGAGACTGCGATCAGCACCCAGACGAGGCGGTGAGGAGTGCGGAGGATCCCGACCAGAGCCTAGCCGAAAGAAGCAAGGTCCGAGGTGTCAAGAGGCCCACCAGTTTTCCGAAGTATCCACGTGTCGAGTCGAGTCGAGTCCGGTCCAGTCCAGTCGAGTTTTCCGAGGCCTTCTGTTTCCGTGCTTCCCGGTGAGTACCATTGCTGGGACGTATCTAGACGGGTGCATTATTATGTATCCGGTAAAGACGGGTTTGGGTACACAAACGCGGTCTGCACTGTTTTAGACAGTGTATCTGTACTGTTTAGCAGTATATCCGTTATTCAAGTTCTTGCACTGTCTTCGACAGTGTATCTGTGCTGTTTAGCAGTACATCTGGTTCCGAGGGTAGAGATATATGTTAAAAATGTTCTCTCATGTGATTAATGTCGTGGTATGAGTGATTGTTTAATGTGCATTATTGTGTTTTTGTATAACTAATTGTGTTCAGAGTTCAGTAGCAAGGATTGAGTATCCAGTATTAAGTAGACAAGATGCCGTTTTTCAATAAGTTAAAGCAGATAGGAACTAGGAAAGGGATGCTAGAGGAAGAAATTCCTATCCCCCCTAGGGACACGCCTGGAAATTACATGTACCACAAGCATGGCATAGACGCCATACTGTATCTAGATTTATGGGCCGATTATACTAAGCACCTAGAAGAAAAACACAGGTGGCCCGCTACAGGAACATGGGATGCCGAGTGCATCCTGAAAATAGAAGAAGCACTATGGAGAAAGAAAGCCAGACAATCACAGAAAGATGCCATAGAGTTATGGCGTAAAGAATCACATAAACGAGCCGAAAAGGAACTCCGAAGAGAAGATAGACTTAGAGAAGCGCCGGATAGAGTCCGAGAAAACGAATTAGTTAATGAAGGTATCCGAGTAAAAGCCGAACAAGTAGACCGTGCACGAAACAATCTTGTAAATAGTATGTACTTAGTGGCCGAGGGTTCACCTGAAGCCAATTCAGAAATACCGAAAAATCTGCCGCCACCATTGGTTCCAACTAAAGTAAACCACAGGACTACTAAAGACATATTCCTGGCTTCATATCTAGATGATGTAGCGCCCGCTTACACCAACCCACCTGCCCGTGTACCGCCTACAGACGGTGATGGAGGTGGCAACCCGCCTCCAGACCATATTCCACCATTACCGCAACAGAGTTCCCCCGTTCGACAGCCTGTTCCTCCACCCCCACCACTTCCCCCACCTCAGGTTAAGATACCAAATCCATCGTTGCTTGATCCTACTAAGAGACCAGTTCAAGTACATATACAGACTCCACAGAGGGATAATGCCCAAGCCTCCGCCCCAGGAGGTGCAACAGGGGGTTACCAAACCCCGCCAGCAACACACAGAGTACACCTTAGGGACATGCAGAAGCACCCTATGCTCCAATCACCCCGTCTCGACATACTCAAAGAACAGCTCCCAGTTTGCAGATATGACCCAGTACCCGGTAAAGACGACAGAATGTTGATAGCATCACTACGTTTGCGGCAAGCTACAGATTACCTAGTGTTATTCCCAGATATGTCTGATCATCTAGATAGAATATATCATTTTGTCCAGCCTGGGGAAAACCCTGAAAGTATTAAGGAGGCCCTGGCACACCAGAAAGTTGACACTCAAGCATATATACTACGTTTTTTCATAAATTGCTTAATAAGAGACCGAGACAGGCCAGAGACAGACCAGGGTGAAATGGAAGCCCTAAACAAGTGGGGTCAAAATATAGCCGAAGGAAAGCATGATAAACAGAATTGCATAGCTAGCATGTACAAGAAAATAAGAAAAACAGTAATAGAAATACACGAAAAGGAAAAGGAAAATGGCTCCTCCCAGGAGGAGGAAGGACCTGAAGAACCAGAAAAGACTACAGACACGATAGCGTATGTAGGTAAGGGAACTTACCTTAAGAAAGGCATTCGCCTAGAAAGCAAGAGAGTTTTTCTCTCTGGCATATCAAAACCGAATTCTCCTGAACATCAGTTTCAAGACACTGATAAAATGCTTCGAGAACGAATGGGGTACCACGTACTAAATTCTATGGATGAACAAGAACTAGCCCGGTCAGCAGTACTATGGGCTGACAATCCTAATATATACAATGATGACACAGTAGCACATACATTTCTGAACCTTTCCCCAGACGAGCAGAAATTAGCAGGTATATACATGATTCAGCACCTCCTCACGTTATACAGAAATCAACATTCTGATCCAGGTCCTTTACCCGATACATTAGAAGCACTACTTATGGATAGATGGAGAGGCCTAAGTACTAAGTTAGTTCAAATAATTCTAGAACAACGGCACAGATATAACACTTTCTTAGGCCCACAATATGTTTCCGCTCCGCCCCCAGAAAGAAAAATGTATCATATGGAGCGTCTTCATGGCATTGAAAGGCAGAACCCATTACGAGAAGTACACCCAGTTATGGGTCCCGATAATACCCTGAAACGTGTGTATGTATACACACCTCTGACCAAGTTAGAATTATTGGAGATGAAGAAACTAGTACCCTGTCATGATAAAGACCCCGCAGGTTTTCACAGAGAACTTAAGGATATGTTACTAATGGGAGATTACACCTATACTGATATTATGAAATTGTTAAAGGTTCTGTTGCCTACCGGCATCTACGAGAAGCTCAAGGAAAAAGAATGGGAGGTGGGAGAGAAAAAGATTATATGGACTGAAATAGAAGACGAGGAAAGGATTCGTACTCCAGGGCTAGGCCTTGGGGAAAAAGCTAAAGCATTACCAGGTTTGATAGTACAGGTCTTGCCAAGATTATTGACAACTAAAAAGGAAGACTGGGATGCAATCTCAGCCTGTAAACAGAAACACGATGAAGATACTAGTGACTTCTATTCAAGATTCGAGAAATGTTTCATTATAAATAGTGGCCTGAAACCAAGTAGCGAGTCATACCCACACCTTTTTGTAAGTAAATTAGTAGAGAATTCCCTAACGCAAGTTAAGAATCGAGTATATAAAGTCGAAAGCACATGGCAAGCTAATACGCCATCCCAGATGTTACAAATGTTACAGTATCATCAGAACAGAATCAGAGAAGAACAGGAACATGAACAAAGACGTATGAAAGACACAAAAATGAAAATACTAGTTGCCCAGACACCTCCGGCTGACGGTCAGAAAAAGGGTGGGACACAGACAAATAATTCAGCAGCTCCCGTTAAAGGGACATGCAACTATTGCAAGCAGCCAGGTCACTACGTACATGAATGTCCAGTCCTGAAACACAATATAGCAACAGGTAAAACTAAAGAAAGACCGCATCCGCCTAGACAAGACCAGGGCCAACAACAAACTTCGCAGAATTCACAACCGATGCATGCTTCATCACATACAGGACAGGCCGCAGCGGCATCACAGCCACAGCCCATCGCCGCAACACAGCAAGTTTCACGGCAGATGTGCCAGTATGCCCAATCAGATTACCCCGATTATCAGCGATACACATGAAACAGTCTAGAGAGGGAGGTTGGCTTGCCTCTTATTGAGATTCCTGTAGATCAAGAGGGTCCTTATGTACACAGTCAAGTATTGGTAAAAGACAGAAAGTTTTTAATTGACACAGGGGCAAGCCGCACAACGATCAGCCATGATGAAGTTCCAGGGGCACCCCTCTCAGGCTCACAGAATGTTTCCCTTGGTTTCTCAGGACAACCTATTGTAAATGAAGTATCGAAACCTGTCCCCTTAGCAGTAGGTCCATTATCACGTGTTACAGATTTGTTACTCACGAAATCATGTCCAGAAAACTTGTTAGGTATCAAAACACTGAAGGCTCTAGGAGCCGTGATATGCTGCTCTCCGGAAGGAGTTAGACTTTTCCTGCGAGACTTCAAGGGTCACTATGTATTACGAGAGTTTGATGTCAGATTGAAAAATGTACCAGAACACCTGTGGGCACAAGGCCCAACCGATGTAGGCTGCATGCATATTACACCATATCGTGTTACACTCAAGCCAGGTGTTGTTTTACCGCGAATCAGGCAATACAAGTTACCACCCGATGCTGTAGTGGCTTTACTGGAAATCATTGAAGAGCTCATTGCCCAAGGAGTGGTCGTAGAGACCGACTCAAATATATGTAATTCCCCTATCATTCCGATTCTTAAACGTACTGACCCCAATGCACCGCCAGTATATCGGCTGGTGATTGATTTACGAGAACTGAATAAATGCATTGTTCCACAGTACCCTGTGGTTCCCGATATCTCATCCTTATTGACTGCCATTGATTCTGAAGCAACGTTCTTTACTGTAATTGACCTCAAGAACGCCTTCTTCAGTGTGCCCATTGACCCAGAGAGCCAATATCTCTTTGGATTCAGTTTAAATGGACGAAGTTTCAAATTTTCACGCGCACCTCAAGGATTCACAGAAAGCCCCAGCATCTATAGCCAAGCACTGAAAAGACAACTTGATTGTATCCAAATGCCAGTTAACACTGCTTTACTGCAATACGTCGATGATCTGCTGATCACCGCACGAAGTGAGCCCGAATGTGAGCAAGCATCACTGACGGTTCTACATTTTCTGGCCGACAAGGGACACAAGGTGTCTCCTTCGAAGCTACAATTCTGTGTTCAGCAAGTTGTGTACTTGGGTCACTTGCTGTCCAAAGTGGGGAGACAGCTCACTCCTGATCGCATCCAGCTAATTGTAAATATGCCGCAACCCCAGACACAAAAGGAAGTGCGGGCCTTCATAGGCCTCACCTCGTACTGCAGACAATGGATTCCTCAGTATGCATTTCTAGCTAAACCACTCATTCAGTTGACAACACAGGAGGCAGCGACTTCGACTGCCCTCCCTTGGACTCAGGAACATACACAGGCTTTTGAGGAATTAAAGAAAGCTTTATGTCAAGCACCAGTTCTAGCAACACCATGTTACAGCAAACCGTTTACACTTTTTGTTACAGAACGTGATGGTACAGCGTTGTCTGTCCTCACACAAGACCAAGCAGGTTCACATAAGCCTTGCGCTTATTTTTCAAGTACATTGGATTCAGTAGCCCAGGCACTCCCTGCGTGCTTAAAGTCAGTTGCCGCAACAGCCTTAGCTATCAGACAGAGCGATTCAATTGTATTAGGACACCCATTGACAGTACAAGTTCCACATTCTGTAGAGGTCCTTCTAAATCGAACCCAGACTCAACACTTAACTATAGCACGACTGACAGGTTATGAATTGACACTATTCCAGCCACACATAGAAATCAGACGCTGTAGCATTCTAAACCCCGCAACATTATTACCCTCCATTATGACAGATCCAGCCCCACATGATTGTATAGAGATCATTAATGCAGTAACAAAGCCCCGACGAGACTTAACAGATGTTCCATTGACAAATCCAGACCTGACACTTTACGTGGACGGTTCATGCATGAGAACAAGTACAGGAGAGTTAGTGGCCGCGTATGCAGTGACCACCGAAACTGAAGTCAAAGAAACACATCGTATTGACACACTGTCTGCTCAAGCGGCGGAGCTCATCGCTCTGACCCGAGCCTGCATACTAGCCAAGAACAGAAATGTTAACATATACACAGATTCCCGTTATGCTTTCGGAGTCGTACACGACTTCGGAGTGTTATGGCAAGAACGAGGTTTTTTGACCTCTCACGGTGCCAAGATCCAACACGGTTCCCTCATTCAAGCCCTGTTAGAAGCAATACATCTGCCTTCAGGCATATCCATCATGAAGTGTAAAGCACATACTAAAGTTACAGATTCTGTTTCCCAGGGTAATGACCTGGCAGACCAAACAGCAAAACATACAGCATTGACTCACGCCCAGACAACTGATGTGACAAAGACAATAGTACCGACACAGTGTATGTCAGTTAGGGATCCCACACTAGATGTAATCGATATTCAGACACATGCCACTCCAGATGAAATCAAGAAATGGACTGAACTAGGAGGGATTCAGACAGATCAAGGATGGATGACGAAGGGAAAATCTACATGGTTTCTCCCTGACTCTATGGTTCAAGTCATAATAAATACAGCACATAGTCCAGCACATCTAGGAGAAAAAGCTATGTTAGACAGTTAACAGAATCTCTGGTACAACAAACACTTACGAGCAGCAGCAAAACAAAGTGCGTACTTGCATGATCTGTTGTCAGTTCAATCCAGGTAAAAGCGTCCCTGTAGAGCAAGGTGGATTTCATCCTCCCGATCACCCTTTTGAAGTCCTCCAGATGGATTATATCCAGATGGATCGTTGTCGAGGATTTAAGTATGCCCTCGTAGTTGTTTGTGCACTTTCCCGTTGGACCGAAGCATATCCAGTCCCAGATTACACTGCCCCGACCACTGCCAGGCAGCTGGTCCGAGAATTCTTCCCACGGTACGGTTTGCCTCGTATCGTGTACTCAGATAACGGACAGCCATTCTCATCTGAGCTCATGAAACAGGTTTCCCTTCTGCTGGGATATCAGTGGAAATTCCATTGTGTCCGACATCCCGAGGCCGCTGGCCTTGTCGAAAGGCATAACCAGACATTGAAAACACGCCTTGCAAAGATCTGTAAAGAGAAAGGGGTCGACTGGATAGTCGCCCTGCCCGTTGCACTGTTTTACATGAGAATGGTCCCCCATTCGAGATCAGGGCTATCCCCGTATGAAGTGGTCTTTGGCAGACCACCGAATATGTGGGGGACGCCCATGCCTAAGAAAATTACCGATGTTGATTGTAATATGCTGACAGATTACCTTGCCTCCTTGATGTCTGCACTCCAATCATGTCGTTCACAGGTTGCCGCAGCTTTTCCCGACAACACTGATGTAAAGCCACATGATGTCCGTCCCGGCGATGCTGTGTTGATTCGCAACTTCGACAGGAAAAGTCCGCTGGAGCCCCGCTGGAAAGAGCCGAAGATCGTCCTTCTAACCACGAGGACCGCGATCAAGGTGGAAGGCCGAAAGGGGTGGATCCACACGAGTCATATTAAAAAATGCAACAAACTACTGCCAGAAACTGACTCGTCCACCCCCTCAAAGGACTGCCTCGAATCTAGTGACTGTAAAGTTTCCAAGCAAGAGAAAACTCCCCAAGAGGAGTATAGAACAAAACTTCGATCTAGCAAGTCAGACAGTTTAATTGTTTAAGTCCTCCCCTAGGTGAATCGGTTAAATAGTTTCTGACATGTATCCCCTAGATCGAGATAGAGAGAAAGAGAGACAACTCAAGAAACGTACATACTGTAAATCACTCCGCAGTCACTGTATAGTGACATTATTGATTATGTTTTTCCTAAGTCTTTTGATTATTGTTGCTAGTATACTATTGCCAATATACTACCCTATCTTCAAGCGTGAACAATCTGTTTACAATGTAACTGCCGAACATTCCTTTAGTGAATTACCGCCTCACGAACTATCCTACAGGCTTGCGCTGCGCAACAACACATTCATTAGTATGTTACATCACTCCCATCAGACTAACAATGCTACAAACTGTTGGATATGTGGCCGACTCCCTCCCTATCAGAAATACAAGGGAGTTCTGCCTCTCTTCCCGTACCCGTTCACTCACAATGGCTCCTGTGGTGCATGCTTTAGATTAATTAATTCTTTAGATTCTGATATTGCTGTTTTCGAGGGGAATTGGATTTGGGGAAACCTGAACCTAGTTCTGCTCAACGTCTGCTACCCTGACAAGAAGGGACTTCCCATTAGGACAGGAACTGATCTAGAAAATGAAGTATATGGATTAGGTAATTATACAGTTAACCTCATGATTCTTACTGTTGAATCCGAAGCTGCACCAGTTCCCCCTGCTATGTCAGTATTACCAGTCACAGGTGACTTATGTGTCAGAAAGAAGGGTTCAGTACACTTAGGTCGTAGTAAATGTACTACCGTGGTCGAATTCAGTGATCATGGCAAGTCTTCCTTTAGAGCTACTCGTCATTCCTATTTTGTTTGTGGCCATACCGCATACATACGCTTACCTCCAGATTGGGATGGTACCTGTTATATTGCCTTCCTTCTGCCACCTGTTTTCTTAGCCCCTCCTGATTATCACAGAAATACAAATCTAGTAAAGAGTAGACTCAGAAGAGATCTCCCGATTGTCGACTATACTGAAACGGCATGGGAGCAATACACAGATTTCAATAAAGGATTCTTTTTCTTCACAGGCCCCGTCCAAAACAGTAAACTAATAAGAAGATTAACTAGAACACTCGAAGCAGTAGTAAATGAAACTGCCTCCGCTCTAGGCAACCTAACAGAGGAGCAGTCCGCCATGCGGGTTGTTGTTCTTCAAAACCGTCTCATTATTGACGTCATCTTGGCAGACAGAGGCGGAGCTTGTAAGGTCATCGGGTCAAGTTGCTGTGTTTTCATTTCAGAAAACGCGCCAACGGTATACCAAGCTATTACACGTCTTCATAAAATTGCAAGTTTGATACATCAGAATCCAGGCACCTGGACTTGGTCCGGATGGTTCTGGACAACATTGACTGCTTGGGGATGGAAGATCCTATCCTTCCTAGGCGTTGCCCTTGTCATAGTATTCAGTTGCTGCCTGTGCCTACAATGTGGGCCAGCGATTTGTGGACTGTGCGCCACATCGTGCATTGCACATTCCAGTTTTCACTCAAAACGCAAAAAGAAGAAAGAAGAGCAAATGATGCTACAAGAACAGACTGATCGATTCATGAGGATCGATATATCATGAAGGGTCCGTAGGGAACAAGGAGGGAATGAGGAAATATAAATTTTATGGTCAAGAAATGTTCCCTAACGTGTACCCCACCGTCTCCATGTACGAGTTTAAAGTGCATGTAACTTCCCTCCTGTGCCAGCTATAAAGACGCAGATACATTTGCGTTCAACGTTAACATGTCCTCTTTCAGACCCGCCATGAACGGGTTGAATATTCAGTTCCTAAGTATGCTATGCCAACGTCTTTTTGTGGTATACTTTACACGTTTTTCAGCTCTGGCGAAGCAGGCCCCGAATTCTGCCATCGAGCCTTTTCCTGTCTTTTGACTCTGAACGCCTCAGCCTGGGCTGCTTCTGTACCCGTGACCTCTGCCTTACTCCCTGCGCGGCCCTCGGCGCTTAGCACAGCCTGCTGCCTGCCAAGACCGAATTCAACCTTCGCATTATCTATTCCGCTCCTCGAAAATGCATTCCTGCCTACTAGTTTAAGTAAACATCCCCCCAGCTGCAGAGCAAAGGGCCCGGCCTCACTGTCTCCGTGCAAGTAATTCATAGCCTCTGTTACCATGGAAGGCCCATGCCCCCCTCGCATCTCATGCAGACACTTAGACGCTTATACACGCACTCACAGTCAGTATAGAATAGCTTCTGCCCCAGAGACCTTTTCCGTCCAGATAATATGGTTCCTAAACATCAGATATCAGATATGATAGTGGTACAAGTTGATCTGACATGCCAGACTTCTGTCTCTTTCCGCTGGTGTAAATGTCAAGTCCCCTGCACCCTCCAGTCATACGTCATGCACACGTCATGCAGCTGCGCACGCATCCAGGCCTCAGATTTCTGCTGACATTGCAAGATTCTGCTTTTGTTGCCACCCACTTATGACACTTACATGTGACGTTTCTAGCACACACCTCTATGTTCACGCCTAGTTCGCGCCTTCTAATTACGTATCACTACCACGTGTGTGTCTTATCTTGTCTCTCTCAGCTGTTACGCCTACTGTATTGGTTTCTATAATATGATTTAAGTATATAAGCTATGTATTGTCAATAAAATAGGGCTCTATCCTTTCCTGCACCCCTGTGGTGGCAGGAATACGATATCCGGTCTGGTACCATTCCTTTTTAAGGAATAAAACCCCTAAGAACTCTAACACCACGGACTCTGTCTCTTTCTTTCCGATTGAGTTATTATTGATTAAGTACTTACCTGCATAGAAATTAAGACGGTAAATCAAATATTTACCACAACTTCTTGATGCTGCCTGCCCATGTGGTGAAGTTAATGTACGGACTCAGTTCTCCTTGGTTCTATTCTTCACTGATTTATCTTTAGACTGAAAAATTTTTAAAAATTTTAACCTTCAATGCTCCTTCTCCCTAGCGACATGATTCCGTTCGGTGTAACTGCTGTTAATTGTTGCTATATTGCCTGATGGCGCTGGGGAACTGTATTGCTCGCTCCTGTGCTTAAACGCATCGTGGCCGGCCTGACGGTTGTAGGCCCGTATTTGTACCATTCTTCATGCACAATAAAGGTTTTCAAAAATTTAAAAAAAAATAAATAAATAGTCACATTGAAGTTTCCACCCCAAATCAAGTATGTAGATCCTATGTCCAGTATTTTTCCCCTTAATACCTGGAAAAATTCCGTATCATCAGTGTTGGGCCTGTAGCAAGATACAAGTGTAATGGATTGTGTTGATAGCCGGCCCCATATAATGCTATATGGGCCCTGTGGGTCTCCATAAGAGCCAATGGGGGTGTAAGGGAGCATGTGTTTCACCAGGATGATGTTACCCAGGCATATGAAGAATATTACAAGAAGCATCTGCTGCTTCCCCAGCGGGTTGTGAATGTGGGGGTTGTGGTGGGAGCAAGGTGTGTTTCCTGGAGCATGGCACAGTGGATGTTGTGGTGATCCAGGTAAGATAGGATATGGCGCCGCTTGCAGAGATTCCCCAATCCTCTTACGTTCCATGTCAAAAAGTTTTATTGGAGGGTTCTGGGTCAGGACTCCATGGTGTATGCGGAAACTTGTAGTGGTGTAGAGTGTGAATCGTATGTTTATAGTGGACAGTGTCAACATATGTGCACAAAGTGGTACAGTACATAGTGGTGTGTCAGGAACATTCCCCTATCCCTTCCCCCTCCAACAGCAGCATCCCAAACTTACAGTGACTATTCCCTCCCCCCCTCTATAGCATTCCCATAGTCCACTGTCCCAACTGGGGCTAGTGGGGTAACTTTTTAACCATTTATAAAACACAACGTTTTAGGGTTCACCAGTTGGGTGGAAGCTAAAGAGCAACATGATTCACCTCGCGAGGGCAAGGGTGCTCGGGTGACGTGGTACAGGTCACCTTGTTGTGTTGCCTAGCACAGTTCTTCTACCAGTAGGCTCTGTCCAGTGGAGTGGAGCATGTTTGGCAACGCTGGCAGTCGGGTTCTGCTCCAGGACGACTGATATTGGATCTGGAGTAGAGGTCATCTATTGGGTTGTATGCAGCGCTATGCGCCGCTGAGGGTTAATAAACTTGTAATGCAGGGTGGTAACTATGGTGTAAGTCAGAGTGCGGGTTATCCCATACATCAGTCAGCTTTGATAAGAATAATATCTGATGCATCTCTGTGGGTTGTGTGGTCTGGCCTCTGCATCCCGTTAGTTCTGCGTTACATAGGCGGAGCAATATAGGCCAGGGTAAAGTTCGTCGCAGTCTGAAGGTGTGTTGGATATCGTTGTGGGTACTTGGCCTCTTTCTTTACTATTTCAGAGTCGGCCATTGAGGGTGCTACTCAATGTCGGAAGTGGCGCCATTATCCTCCGGATGGCGCACAGGGGACACCCGGCCTGTGGTTTGCTTAGGCAAGGTCTTGAGGAAGTCCTGGGCATGTTGCGGAATAGTGAAGAAATGCTAAGACAGCAATACTCTTGCACACAAACACAAGGTATAACACTGGTAGTCATGTAATCGTAAACATAAAACATATGTGGCCAAAGAGTAGACAGATGCAGTTTTTCGGATATATTCTTAACATGGGTTGTTTAATTGGGTCCACAACCAGCCGACACGTGTTTCGTCGTGTGGGAATGAATCACAACAACTCTTCAGGGCTGGCAACAAAAAACATAATGGAATGTGTCTAGAATTTGTCTAGAATTCGTCATTGCATACAGCACATTACTGTAGAAAGCGATAGTGACTCAAGGTGACTTGTTTATACACCTCTAAAGTGCCGCTACTCCCCATAGATCATGGATGGAATAGAAGTGAATCGTGTGAACTAGGTGACTGTTATAAGAGAAAAGAAAAATCAAACTTTGCATATATAGATAATATCTCCATTCTCCTATATGACATGTCTAGTCAATAAAGGTTAGTTAAGCGAAACGGAGGATTGCAATTCTGACTACAGTAGTATAACATGTGCCGTACTAAACATGATCCATCACATAAAAGTCTCAGAGTGAAAGTGAAATAGACGTGGTACAACCTCAGAACTAAATAGAATGTGATTGCATGCAGGTTTTAGGTGTGCAAAGTAAAGAAATTATACTAAGTGTCTAGGGGCCAAAAAAGGGGAGGAAAAGTGCCTACCTTTTGGCACAACCTACATGCATGTAGGTCCGGAAGATAAAGATTCGCTTTAGGTAGGAATCTATGTAAGGTGAAAACGAGAAACATAAGAAGGGGCCTCAAACCTCAAACAATTCTCACAGCTGAGAGAGAAGATTAAGAATGATGGCTTACCAACGGTTCTTAATGGTATTCGTACGTATATCAGTTTTTCAGAGTCAAGTATTCCATAAAAACTATAAGTGTGGTCGTCTGTCGATTTCGAGCACACAGGGTAAGCGGGTGCTCTATTAATTGACGCTGCATAAAAGGAAAACCGAGTGTTACGGTATTGTGTATTATAATGGACGTTAGCAACATCGTGTCTCACAAAACATTTCTCTCTCATAGGAATGATTAGGAATGTACCTTAATACGTGTGGGTATTAAGTCGGGAGGGGATCCACCTTCGGTAAGCATACAGCAGGTATCAATTGAAATCTTGGCGTTTCTTCTATTTGGAAAAAGGGAAACCAAGGAAGCAGTTAGAACAGCTGTAGGTAAATGCTGTCTAATGATTAGATAGATCGTAAAGTAAACAATCCTGTGTTTTAAATTAAATTAGGATTAAACTGCAGCGCGTTTCGTTTGAAATGCACTCACCAGATACGTGGCATCCCTCCTCCTGTAATTCCCGGTCGCCGTTTTCCGAACAACGGACACATGACCGGAAGCAGGAAGTGGTTTTAAGCAAAAAAGTCTTGGAAAGACTAGAACGTAATTGTGGTTAAGCCATCTGCCATGTTGGGAATCTTGGTGTGCTACTGTACCCATTAATGGCTGAAAGAACCGAATGTATGCGAGCATCATATGTATCTGTTCCCGATTAAAAGCCTAATAAGCCATTATAAACGCATTTTGAAAGTATATATATATATATATATCAGGCATCAATATGGGATGACAATTAAGGTGGGCATAATGGTGTGATCTTCTACGAAAACACTCATCAGGTGTAATCGATATTGAATGACTGTCCCTTGGTGATAAATTCAATATATATTATGTGACAAGAAATTAGAAATGTGAATTCCAGAAGTTTGGAGTTCAGAGACATTAAAATATCGTAGGAGGTGTGCCCAGTGAGCCGGTGAGTCATCATGTGATAGGCGTATTCTAAGTATATTTTCTTGGAGTGAAGTTAACCCACACCCTCGTGGGTTCTGTGACATGATGCAAATTACAGTTGCAATAATAATATCAATGCTGGACCATATGAGTCCTTAATTAAAACACCCCTAAATAGGTTGGTGACTCAATACATTACATATATAGAATAGTAATCTCCACGTTGGAATCCATGAGTATACAGAGAAATATACATTTCAATCCCAACCGTATATCTGCATATGTAAGTTACAGAAGGGTAAACATTAAGTCATGTATACTAATTGTGTTGGTGGAACAAGATCTAGGTAGTAATCAGTGGACCCCTTAAAGAAAATATAAGATTTCAGTCGCCCAAGAAAAATTGTAATTCTTGGTCAAAGTTAAGCCCGTGTTCCACGCACTGTAAGCGCATGAACCACATGGCGTCCTTTCGTCTTAGCATGAGTTCCCGGTTTCCACCTCTAATATTCAGTGGAATCACATCAATGCCAAAGAAACGCACTTTGATGTCATCCTCCAAAGGTTGGCATTCTGCAACATGTAAGGCCACTGGATATTTAGGATCTCTTCTTTGTATGGCCCTCATATGTTCTGCTAGTGTGTCCTTCAGAGCCCTGATGGTACTGCCTACATAACATTTGCCACAATGTCATTCTATAATGTAAACCACAAACTTAGTCATGCATGTAATATTCTGCTTGATGTTGTACACAGTTTTGTCAAAACCTTTAAAGGTTTTAGTCCCGTGTTTCCCCCATCTGCACATGGAACAAAAACCACATCGATAGAATCCTATGCTCTGTGTCGTTAGCCAATTCTGGGCTATAGTATTAAGGGGAACGGTGGGACTGCTTTTGTTCCTTAATATGTGTCCTTTTCTGTACATTATTGCCGGTTTGGTAGGTATCCATTCTTTAAGAACAGGATCTGCTGTGAGGAGGTTCCAATGTTTATTGAAACTTTTCCTTACAGTTTGATGTATTGCATTGAACTCTGTGATTAGTCTCACTAGCTTGTTGGAGGATTTAGGCTCCGTGCGTGTCTTCAAACAATCTAGTCTTTTGGTACGTCTGATTCTCTTTTCAGCCTTTATTATGGATTCTCCAGGGTAACCTCTTCTCAGAAATCTGTCATTCATATTGGTGATGCAGTCATCAAATTCAGTTTGTTCACTGCAATTGCGTCTGGCTCTAAGGTATTCACCATAGGGGATTGAGCGTATCTGATGTTGTGGATGAGAGCTAGATGCATGCAGAATGGAATTTCAGGAAGTGGGTTTTCTGTAGAGCTTGCTGTGTAATCTGTCATCCCTGACATAAAACTCTAGGTCCAGGAATTCCATATTCTTTTTATTGAGTTGCATTGTGAGACTAATTTCCCATGTATTTTTGTTGAGATATTTGAAAAAGGAATGAAGTAATTCATCAGTGCCAGACCACAATAAAAAACAGTCATCGGTATACCGACCCCAGAAAATAACAGAGTCGGTATATTCTGCCCCCTTAGTGCCCCAGATCAAATCCGCCTCCAGTGCCCCCATAAATAGATTAGCAAAGGAGGGGGAAAATTTGGAACCCATGGCCACTCCCTTTTTCTGGCGATACAATTTGTGGTCAAAAATAAAGAAATTGTTACCTAGGATTAGGTCCATCATGCTTAAAAGCATCTTAGTATGTGCCCATAGTGAGGCAGGTCTATTGGATAGTATTTTGCTAACAGCTTCCATACCTAGTTTGGGATTGATACTGGTGTACAGGGACACCACATCCATTGTCACTAATGTGGTGCCCTGTTGCCATTCCATGTCTGCCATGATGCTCAATATATGTTTCGAGTCCTGTATGTGTGATGGTAAATTTCTGACAAGGGGTCCCAGAAAAAGATCCACATACTCTGCTAATCTTTCAGTGGGACCCCCTATTCCTGAGACAATTGGTCTGCCCAGGGGAAAGGGGAGATCCTTATGTACCTTGGGCAATGTATATAGCCAAGGGAAAGTGGGTCTAGAGACTTTGAGGTAGAGGTACTCGTCGTCCTCCAAAAGACCAGATTGTTTCCAATTCAGTAAACGTCCGTTAATTAGCAGTGTGAGAGTGTCGGGCTCCCAACGGGTTCCAGGCAGAGACCAGCTTCCTCAGAAGTGTAGACAGTGTCTCTCTCTGTTATAAACGACACCACGCACCCAGTGAATTAGAAACACACATAGGTTTGAGTGGTCGCTAGAAAAGAGAGAGACCAAAACCCATAGGTCTCCTGAATAGAAGATAGGGCACTTGGGAAGGATATGCACAGCGTACGCAGTAACCTGCAGAGGAGAGAGAAAACAACACATACCACAAGGTCTTAGCAAATTAACAAAAAGGACATTCAAACTAAGGAGACAATAGGTGTATGTACCAAGTGTGCTGCAATGCTCCTACCTGCCCTTGGAGTGCAGAGAACCCAAAAAGGTTTCCAGGAAAGAAAAGGTAATTACGAACCAAAAGATGGGTGCATACGTTGGTCTCTCCAAAACAAAAAAGGATACGAATTCCGTGGGTTCAAATAATAGTCTTGAGTCACTTCCTAATTCGGTATATCCAGTAATAAATAACGGTAGGTACAAGTTGATCCTCTCTGTGTAGGCAAAAAATACACCGGTCAATAAATGCTTGTAACAATGTTCCCCGAGAGACAAACCAACTCGCTAACTTCGCGGAGGGTCTCTGGGCATCAAACGAACTACGCGGAGAAATGTCCGCAAAACAAAGGCAGAGAGTTATTTTCTGAAAATTGCAGCGAGGCGGTGCGGAGGCACCGAGGAGCCGAAGAGAAACTGACGACACCAGGCAGTGAGTCTATGCGGCACACCTGTGAGCCGTTTAGGGAGGAGGCGGGGTAACTCCAATCTCCACGTCGGGAAAAAGAACATGCAGGAGACTTGAAACAAACTCCGTGGCGGATCTTGAAAGAGACCGCGTGAGCCCACGCGGTCTCGAGGAGAGACTTCACCGGGAGGGGGAAAAGGTGAGACACACGACCTCAGATCACGGGGAACTCAGGAACAGAACCAGAGGAGACTCGGGTCGGCACCAGGCAGGAATCCAGGAACGAAAACCAAGCACCGCCAAGAAGAGGGAGGAGACATATGAACCTCCCAGGCAGCAGCTGATTGGTGCAAAGGAGGCAGGGATTCCATATCCCGCCTCAAGGCATTCTGGGACATGTAGTCCCTGGTAGGAAAAAAGCACATTACCACACACTTGGCACAAAGCTTGAAGGCCTAGAATCCCCCTAAGCGCTACGGGTCCTAACAGTACCCCCCCCTAAAGGCCTACGCACAGGTCGAGGTTTGGAGGGATGAAGAGCATGGAATCTACGTATAAGTCTAGGGGCATGAATGTTATCCGCTGGTTCCCAGGTCCTGTCTTCTGGAGGGTAACCCACCCAGTCAATTAAATACTGGAGTCTACCCCTGTGCCTGCGTGAGTCTAGAACTCTTCGCACCTCGTATTCTATGTCTCCCTCAACCATGACAGGGGGGGGAGGAGGTTCTGGGAGTAGAGGGGCCACATAAGGTTTCAGAAGAGATGTATGAAACACAGGATGTATCAGCATATCAGGGGGCAGGACTAATTTGAGAACCACCGGGGATATGACTTTTTGTATTTCAAAGGGCCCTAGATAGCGTGGTTGTAATTTACGAGGCCCTTCGAGTCTCAAGTTCTTAGATGATAACCAAACCCTATCGCCTACTGAGTAAACAGGAGCAGGTCTTCTATGTTTGTCCTCTTGGGCCTTCATTTGCTCTTTCGCCAGGGTTAGTTCTGATTTGGCTGTTTCCCATATCTTTAGCAGGGTTTGGTGATGATCGAGAACCGCAGGGTTTAACGTATCAGAGGGGAGTACCTCAAGGGGGAGTATTTTGGGGTGATAACCAGTGGTGAAAAAGAACGGAGAAATCTTAGAAGCAGTGTGTGTAGAATTATTGTATGCAAATTCTGCTAGAGGTAGTGCTTGTACCCAATCCTGACAGGAGGTGGTTATCAAACACCTGAGATACTGCTCTAAGGTTTGATTTGTCCTCTCTGTTTGCCCGTCTGTCTGGGGGTGATAGGCTGAGGACAACCTATGATCGATGTAGAGAGATTTGCATAACCCTTGCCAGAATCTAGAAACAAATTGGGGACCCCTGTCTGATACTATAACAGAAGGCAATCCATGTAACCGGACAATTTCTCGGATAAACACCTCTGCTAACTCCACTGCTGAAGGGATCTTTTTTAGGGGTACAAAATGGGCCATTTTGGACAATAGATCTACTACCACCAGGATGGTGGTATATCCATGAGTGTTGGGTAAGTCTGTTATGAAATCCATGCTAAGGGTGGTCCAGGGGCAATTGGGAACAGGAAGGGGCTGTAGTAATCCCGCAGGTACGGAATGTGAGGCCTTTTGGCGGGCACATGTGGGACAGGTCTTGACATGATGCTTAACATCATGCGATAGTTGTGGCCACCAAAACCATCGTTGACAGAGACTCTTAGTTTTGTGTTCCCCCGGATGACCTGCTAAGGGCATATTGTGACACCATTGTAAAACAAGATGATGTAAGTCTGTAGTAGGTAAAAAGATTTTATTGTCATGATACCACAGATTGTCCACAATGGTGTTTTTTGAATCTTGTAACCAGGTGAGCGGATCTAAAGGGGCATAGGCCTGTTCTAAGTGCTCCAAGAAGGTACGTGAATCAGGAATTCTTTCCCCTAGCGCCACTAGTCTATTCTCAGGCATAAGGGGCACCGGCTTCTCCTGAACCCACTTGTTTTCCTTACCCAGTCTGGATAAGGCATCCGCCTTACCCTGTCTTATTCCTGGCCTGAAATGAATCAAAAAATCATATTCCCCAAAAAATGCAACCCACCGTAGCTGTCTCGGTGTTAGGGCTTTAGCTGTTCGAAAGTATTGTAAGTTCTGATGATCCGAATAAACAGTGATCACATGAGGGGAACCTAAAAGGTAGTGACGCCATTCTTGGAAGGCTCGCTTGATTGCAAGGAGTTCCCTTTCCCCGATGGTATAATTTTGTTCTGATTGTGTCAAGGTTTTCGAAAAATACGCAATAGGATGGAGGGTGCCTTTGATGATGTCACGTTGTGATAACACGCCACCCACCGCATATTGCGAAGCATCCACTTCCAAGAAGTAGGGTTGCGTTTCGTCTGCATGTTTCATAATGGGATCGGAAGTGAAACTGACCTTAAGAGCCTGAAAGGCTTTTTCGGCTTCCCCATCCCAGATAAACTCAACCCCTTTTTTTAGCAGGCGTGTGATGGGAGCTACCAGATCAGAAAAATGGTCCACAAACCTTCTATAAAAGTTGGCAAATCCTAGGAAGGATTGAATCTCCTTTACGGAAGTGGGACTGGCCCACTCTATAATGGCAGAAATTTTTGCAGGATCCATATGTATCCCCTTGGATGAAATAACAAATCCTAAAAAGGCTACGCTGTGGGTATGGAAGATGCACTTGTCAAGTTTTGCAAAGAGGTGATGTTCTTGTAGTTTTCCCAATATGGCTTGTACATGGGACACATGTTCAGACTCGTTAGAGGAATAAATGAGTATATCATCGATATACACGATGACAAAAATGTCCAGATACTCCCGCAGTATCTCATTTATAAAAAACTGAAACGCTGCGGGAGCATTACACAGCCCGAAGGGCATGACGTTGTACTCATAGAGCCCGAATTTCGTTCGGAAGGCAGTCTTCCATTCATCCCCTCGTTTAACTCTGATCAGGTGATAGGCTCCTCTTAAGTCAAGTTTGGTAAAAATAGTGGCCTTTCTAACCTGATCAAGCAGCGTGGAAATGAGGGGAAGAGGATATTTGTTTTTTATGGTTGCTTTATTCAATACTCTGTAGTCTAGGCAAGCTCTGAGTCCCCCTTCCCGTTTAGGAATAAAAAAAAGGGGGGATGACACTGGCGAGGTGGAATGACTGATGAAACCTTTGGCCAACATGTCTTGTAAATATTCTTGCAGGTATTTAGTCTCTGTTTCCGTAAGCGCATATATGCGACTAACAGGTAAATCAGCGCCTGGTATTAAATCTATCCTACAATCGTAGGAACGATGTGGCGGTAAGGCCACTGCTTTTACATCATCAAATACGTCAGCAAATTGTCTATATTCAAAAGGCAATGTCGCCCCGTCAATAGTGGTAGAGGCACAATATACGGGAGTATGCCAGTGGTTGATGTCTCTATAACAATGAGTAAGACAGTGGGCTGAGCGTAGGGTAACAGTTCTGGCTACCCAATCTATATGGGGATTGTGAGTCTGAAGCCAGGGTACACCCAAGATAGCCCCGAAATTGGGGGTATCAATTAGGTCAAAGGATATGCTCTCACTATGACCATTGTCGCATAACACAAGAATGTCAGGGGTATGGTATTTCAACATCCCAGATGATAGGGCTGATCCGTCTACTGCTCTGACGTTTTCAGGTACGTCCTTTTTTATGAACTGCATACCCAAGGATTTAGCTAGAGTGATATCCAGGAAGTTACCAGTTGCCCCTGAATCCAAAAGAAGAGCCATAGAATGTCTTCCCTGTGAAGGCAACACTAATACCACTGTAATGGTAAAAGGTTTGGGAATGGATGAATATGTGTTAGCCACATATTTAGAGGTCTGAGACAAAGAGGGACTTGGAAGAGCGACCTCAGTACTCCCCAAGTCAACTAGTTTTCCGAAGGCGTATTCTTAGAGTATTTCGGTAACCCCCCACTCATGGAAGTTTTGGGCTTCACAGGACATTCACGGGCAAAATGGCCAGCCTTTCCACAATATAGGCAAAGATTTAGCTTTCGCCTTTTTTCCTTTTCTTCTGGAGTTAATGGGCCACGAATACCCCCGATTTGCATGGGTTCGCTTGTGTCTTTGGGATCACTCTTCACCTGCTTCGTTAGAAAGAATTTAGGGAGGTCACTACGAGATTTTTCTCCCTTTCTTTCAGCCAGTCTGTGGTCTAATTTGACCACCAGGTCAATAAATTCAGCACAGTTTTCAGGAGGATCTACGATTTGTGATAAGATGTCTTTTAGTTCGTCTCGCAGCCCTCTATAAAATATAGACGTTCTCTTATCATCCGGCCAGTGGGTCTCTGTCACTAATCTATTGAAGGCAGTGATATATGTCAATAAATCCTTTGACCCCTGTTTTAAATTCAGCAGCTCGTTATCACTTGCCTGCATATAGGTGTGCCTAGAGAATAGATTTTTCATTCTGTCTTTAAATAGGTTAAGGTTATATAGCACTGGATCATCATTTTCTACCAAAGCCACTGCCCACGAGGCAGCATTCCCGCTTAAATAGGAAATGATAAAGGCGACTTTAGCCGCGTCATCCGGGAACGAAGCAGCTTTACACAGAAAAATCAGGTGGCATTGATTCAGAAAGACTTTGAATTTCTGACTGTCTCCGCTAAATCTTTCGGGCATGGCTAAGGGCGTTTGAGGTGGAGTAACTACAGTAACCTGTACAGGAGTGGTAGAGTCCTGAGAGGCTCCCGAGGAGCTAACGCTAGACGCTGGAAAGTGAGAGGGTTGGATATAACTTTTTCTATGTCTAGCTTGTACTTCAGGGTTTTTACTGGCTTCTATTAATCGGGCGTTTTCTGCTAGTAACCTTTGGTTATCATTTCTGATTAGTTTTAGTTCTGTTTGCAGATTCACCACAGTGGTCGCTAACTCTCTTAATGTTACCTCATCTGTCTCGCCTAGCATGGCTGCGTCATCCATGACTGTCTACACTCGGGAGGAAAATAAAACGTGGGCTTGGTTTTCTGTCGGGCTCCCAACGGGTTCCAGGCAGAGACCAGCTTCCTCAGAAGTGTAGACAGTGTCTCTCTCTGTTATAAACGACACCACGCACCCAGTGAATTAGAAACACACATAGGTTTGAGTGGTCGCTAGAAAAGAGAGAGACCAAAACCCATAGGTCTCCTGAATAGAAGATAGGGCACTTGGGAAGGATATGCACAGCGTACGCAGTAACCTGCAGAGGAGAGAGAAAACAACACATACCACAAGGTCTTAGCAAATTAACAAAAAGGACATTCAAACTAAGGAGACAATAGGTGTATGTACCAAGTGTGCTGCAATGCTCCTACCTGCCCTTGGAGTGCAGAGAACCCAAAAAGGTTTCCAGGAAAGAAAAGGTAATTACGAACCAAAAGATGGGTGCATACGTTGGTCTCTCCAAAACAAAAAAGGATACGAATTCCGTGGGTTCAAATAATAGTCTTGAGTCACTTCCTAATTCGGTATATCCAGTAATAAATAACGGTAGGTACAAGTTGATCCTCTCTGTGTAGGCAAAAAATACACCGGTCAATAAATGCTTGTAACAATGTTCCCCGAGAGACAAACCAACTCGCTAACTTCGCGGAGGGTCTCTGGGCATCAAACGAACTACGCGGAGAAATGTCCGCAAAACAAAGGCAGAGAGTTATTTTCTGAAAATTGCAGCGAGGCGGTGCGGAGGCACCGAGGAGCCGAAGAGAAACTGACGACACCAGGCAGTGAGTCTATGCGGCACACCTGTGAGCCGTTTAGGGAGGAGGCGGGGTAACTCCAATCTCCACGTCGGGAAAAAGAACATGCAGGAGACTTGAAACAAACTCCGTGGCGGATCTTGAAAGAGACCGCGTGAGCCCACGCGGTCTCGAGGAGAGACTTCACCGGGAGGGGGAAAAGGTGAGACACACGACCTCAGATCACGGGGAACTCAGGAACAGAACCAGAGGAGACTCGGGTCGGCACCAGGCAGGAATCCAGGAACGAAAACCAAGCACCGCCAAGAAGAGGGAGGAGACATATGAACCTCCCAGGCAGCAGCTGATTGGTGCAAAGGAGGCAGGGATTCCATATCCCGCCTCAAGGCATTCTGGGACATGTAGTCCCTGGTAGGAAAAAAGCACATTACCACACACTTGGCACAAAGCTTGAAGGCCTAGAATCCCCCTAAGCGCTACGGGTCCTAACAGAGAGGACCCATGGGGTTCTGAGCTAATTGTTCATAACACGAGCCATCACTCAATTTGCTCTGAATCTCGTTATTATAATCCACGAGGTTCCTGACCACTATATTACCGCCTTTGTCTGCTTCTCTAATGATGATGTTAGAGTTGTTACTCAAAGTAGACAGTGCTAAGCGTTCTCCTTTGGTCAAGTTGTCTCTGTATTTAAATTTCGTATCTAAAGTCTTAGTGTTAGTTCTATTCAGATCTTCTAGAACATGTCTATGAAAGTTGTCTATTGCATTTCCCCCTGGTAGTGTGGGAGTCCATTTAGATTTACACCTTCAACCACTGGTCAACCCATAATCAGTTCCCACATCAAGCTCCTCCAATAGTTTCTCCATGTCATAAGGACTTTCCTCTCTGTCAGTTAAAGAAAGAAGCAAGTGTGTAGTTTGCACATCCTTTATTGTTAACAATTCGTTATCAAAAACATTAGGAATATTCTTCGAATGTCTAACGGAATCCACCTGTCCGGCAAAATGTTTTTTTAATTTGAGGTTGCGCACAAATTTGAAAACATCAATTTTGGTTTGACAGATATCACCAGTAGCGTAGGGGTTGAAACTCAGGCCCTTACCAAGTAAAGAAATCATGTCTGTTGTTAAAGGGTAAGAGGAAAGGTTGATGACCTGTACATCTTGGTTTGCTGTGGTTAATTCCTCTGTGTCCCTGATCTCAGTTTCTTTCTGTAATCTTCGTTTACTCCTGCGCTTGCCCCTGTGGGTTTTGGGTCTGGTATGCCCCTTGGAGGTTGTATTCTGTTGCCCTTCCTGATGCGCTGCATTTCTAATAAAAAAGCCTTACATGTGGTATCATTATTCTCTGTTAACTCAGTTTCTGGCTCACTAAGTCCTGTTGTGCTCAATGATGTCGTGCTAGAATTAATGGAGCTATTGGTGGTGGATCTGCCTGTTTGTGACCCTTGTATTTGGCTAGGAATCATGGAGTCGTATTTGCGTTCGTAGGTATAGACCCTACCATATCTGTAATATGCCTCATCTCTCTTAATTTGGCGTGCCTTCCTGTTCTTAATTTCTGCTTGATGTTTGAGTATGATTTCGTCAAGTAAGGTGTAGTTTTTGACTGTGGCCTCTGGTAGGTTGAGGTCCTTGATCTCCTGTTCTAGGATGGATATCTCAGTTTGTAATTTGGCTGTTTTACGCTCAGCACTTTCAATAAGAATATCCATTAATGCCATGGAGTTGTGGTTAAGAGAATCTTCCCATTTGGTCATCAGATCTAGGTCTAGATCGTCGTAAGTAGGGAAGACTTGGGAGCGTAGTCCCCTCTGTATTTGTTTAAGCTGTATGTAATGTTTTAAGGTGGTTCCATCCCACCAGCGTGAATTCTCTTCTTACTTTAGTTTCTCCAGTTTTATAAACTTATCTCTGAGACCTTCTGAGCGTGGCGGACCTGTAGAGGCTGATGCCTGGTGTGTGGGCATGCCTTTAACTAGGTTCTCAAAGAAGCGCCCTACTTATCTGAGATTCCCAAAAAATAACCCGGCAGCTGCATCTTAGTGTAGAAATGCTGTTTGCCTTGGTGTGTGACCTTGAGGCGGGCCGGGAACAGCATAGCGTACGGCATGTTGAGTTGCTGCAGTTTTTTCTTGACCTGGAGGAACTTCCGTCTCTGCTCTTGGACAGCCATGGTAAAATCAGGATAGATTGATATCTCCGTTCCCTCATATAGGAGTTTTCCTTTTTCACGAGAGAGACGGAGGGCAGTGTCCGGTACCGATAATTGAGTAGTGTGGCTATGATGGAACATGGAGAGGTCCCGGGTGCGGGTCGGTTCGCCAGGGAGCGATATGCTCTCTCTACAATGAGGACCGATGAAAATTCCTCTCTGCCAAACAGCGCTATGAGGAGGCACTCTACGTATTCCTCCATTTTACCAGTGGCAGTCGATTTTGGTACCCCAAGAATACGTAGGTTGTTTCTTCTTGAGCGAGATTTCAATTCTTCATTTTTAGTGGCTATTACTTTCAGGACTTTCTCCAGCTTGAGCGTGCGGCTGGTGGTAGCACTTTAAGTGTTCTCCAGGTCAGATATCCATCTCTCTGCCTCAGTTAAACAGTCGTCATGCTTCTCCACTCTGTAGGTTAGGCCATCCAATCTAGCAGCCATAGAGTCAATTTTTGATTCTATGGAGGTCAGGCTCGACTGCATCTCTAGCAATAGTGCCTTTAGGTCTGCAGTAGATGTGGTAGGGACATCAACATGGTTATCATCCGGCTCCGTCTGTGATCGGGGAGTCTTACGAGTGTCAAAATTGAGTTTCAGTTGTTTCCCGTCTGGTTTCCCCATGCCGGCGGGACGGGAGGTCCAGCGACGCTGTCGGTGTCCGAAGGGGTCCGTCACTCACTCTTGTTGTGAGAGCTTATGGACTGGTGGCGAAGGCTGCAGGTGTGATGAGCAGTGAGTCAACGGTATGAGGTGCGGGGCTTCGCAGTGTGGACTCCTCATCAGAGGCAATCGATAGTTGCTGTCAGCTGGGGGAGGTAATGAAATCTCACCATGAAGCACATGGGTAGCAGGGTCTGCTCACCTTCAGCGACTGTCTGAGGGTCGGTAAGCGGCTCAGTTGTAATGGTCCGGTGCAGGGTATAGCAAATCCTCCCTGCTGGACCGGAGCTGGAGGCCAAGGCGGGGTACCAAGTGGGCAGTCTAGTGATTTTTGCAGTCTGGAGTTTCCCAGGCATGTAGAGTCGCAGCCCTCTGGGCCCAGCGTGTGGTAGGTGATGGGCCTGAGTCCCAACGTGCGGCAATATCTGCAGCAGTGCTCCCGGGTCCCCTGCAGGCGCAGTCCCTGCGACAGGGCCGTGTTCAAATCAGTATGATCAGTAGGGTCAGCATATGTGTCCTTTAAGCAGTATCAATAGGATCCCAAGAGCTTGCGCGTGGGCCCAGGCCCCATAAAATACTGGTATGCTGAAGCGTGGCACAGGGGCGTGAGGTCTGGCGGCGGAGCACAGAATCCTCTGGGGGATGTCCACCATCAAGGGCACTTGTCTCACCATTATATCAGGGCCCGGGAGTAGCAGCTCTGTGTTACCGCACCGCGGCGTTGTTCCTGAGGGTTTTATGCAGGCAGGGTCCTCAAGGCATGGTGAGTGCACTGTTTTCCCTGAGGAGTGTTGTGAAAAGGTACAGCAGATGCTTCACCTCAGTTTCCCAGCAGTTGCGGTTGACTCAGAGGGTATCTCCGCAGTTACACCTCCCCTGTATCAGGGGAGAGAAGAGATCACAGCGGCAGTGCAGGTGCAGACGAGTCCCATGCAGCGCTGACAATCACCCAAGCTGCCCAGGCCCCACAGGGAGAAAGTCTGCAATGATCAACCCCAGCGGCTAGGAGGGGGAGATCCGGGCTCCGTAAAGGGCGTCGATCGCCTCAGGTGGCATGTGGCCTAGGCCGCAGCTTGCCACCCGCGCAGCCCCCCTGATCGTCCAAAGGGCCTCGTTGAGCCGCGGCCACGTGTCCTAGAGGTGGAGAAGCAGCACTGGAGCAGACAGTGGGGGCAAGCCGCCCCATCCCAGTGGCGCCGTCGGTGTCACAGAGGCTGCCCGGGAGGACACAGGGCAGAGAGGCGCACTCACCACCTCCACAGGGTATTGGTAAAACTGGGATTCACGCTACCCTTGTGGAGACCCAAATGGCTAAACCCAAAAGCCATTGAAAAGAGGAAAATCAGGTAGTTGGTGGAGGTTTGTACCCCTTAATCCTGATATGATTGTGGAAGTTAATACCCCCAAAAATTGTGTTCCGGTAAACAGTGGTTGCTACTTTTTTATTTTCTTAATTGTACAAAGTAATGCTGAGGAAAGACAAAAACACCCAACACGTGTTTCTTCCGGTGGCCGGTTGGCCGAGGGCTTTCTCAAGGCTGATAGGTAATGGAACCCACAAATATAAGTGAAACATACATCATGAGTGCATAATACGGAAAATAGAGTGACCCTAAACCAGTAAATATGCAAGGGATGTAAATGAAGTGATTACAGCCACAAAAGCAAGAAAGGGCATAGATAGGAAACCAGAGACAGGGCAAAATAAAGGAGGACAAAACGATAAAGGGAAAGAAAGGAAAAACAAGAGGAAAACAGAAAGAAAACAAACGTTAGGATTTGAATTAAAAATACATTTGAAATGGTATAAAGTACAGGCCGCAACTTTCATTTATACATGGTCATGGAATCATATCATTAAGCCAAGAATTCAGAAGTTAGACAGAGAAGTTCAGGGAGAGAGACACACCTAAAAATACATATGTCAATATAACAGAATGTCTTCCCATAGATCATCATGTTTGATATGTGCACATTAATTAAATGTAAAAAGCAGGTGCTTCTAAAAATAAAACGCCTGGCACTCTTCCCAGAGCATAAAAATATACATGTCGTGCTGCAAGTTGAGATATTAGGAAGAGTAACAAGAGCTTACCAAGAATCTTCAAGAAAGTTCATGAAAACTGTAATTAAAAGGATGTATGTCGGGAGCAGTAAATCAAAACATCCCAGTGGTAATAAACCAATCCTCCATGATAGTGTCAAAGTTAAAATGCCCCCTGTATTAAGGTATGTAATTAGAGTGCAATTATAGCAAACAGGGGCAGTCCATGTGGATGTTATCTCCCTGCCGTGGGACACCGAAATAGTTGTTAGCAAATCGCAGAGTCTGGCGGTTGTTCGTATGGTCTTGGGCAGTGGCGGATCCTCCATGGGGGCGTTTGGGCGCCGCCCCACTGCTTTCTCGCCACACGAGAAGGCAGAAACAAATAGTAGAGAACTACCATTTGTTTCTGCCTTCTCGCACGGCGAGAAAGCAGAAGTTCCTGCTTGAGAGAGTGGGAGGGGTTACTCGAGGGCAGGGGGGGGGGGGTGGCTTTCCCCACTGTTGTTAATACTGTCTGTTTGGGCAGCCTGAGAGGCTGTCCAAACAGACAGCATTAACTGTATTAATAACAGCGGGCAAGCCGCTCCGCCCTGCCCTCGAGTAACCCCTCCCACTCTCCCTGTTCTCTGTATGCTGCAGCATACAGAGAAATGACGTGGTGTTGGGGCAGCCGGCCGAACCAATCACAGCGCTGTGCTGTGGTGGAGGGGAGGGAGGCTGCCTGGCTTCCTGCATGACGATGAATTCAACAGGACGTCTGGAGTCGGAGCTAACTTGAAGGCGGGAAGCGGAAGGTAAGGTAAGTTAAGTTTATTGACTTGGTTTTATTAGTTTCAATACCCAAACAATATTTTCGCACTGGCTTGATTTTTGCAAAACTGGTAAGAGGGCAGTTGAATGTGCTCTGAGCAGTTTCTATCAGTTTGTGTATTCCTGTGTGAAATGGCACTCTACGTGTTTCACTTCTTTTATCTTCGGTTTTATCTCCCTTTGCTAAAAATCTGCTACATACTTTAAGCCCTGAGATAGTCTAATTGTGTAATCCAACCTCTACCGTAATACAGATTGTGTTTTGCATTCTTTACATTTTCGGGTCACAAAAAGAAACAAAATTCCTTTTCGTGACTTGCCTTCACATCTGGATTTCTGTCACGTCCTTTTGCGCCCTAAGTGAACATTCTTGGAAATGGGATGCCTAATGGTTGTTTAATGTTTTCATTGTGAAGCATCGCCTTGTGCACTGGGAACAGAGAGCCGGCAATGGAATTTTGGTAGTTGTTTTAACAGTATGTGTTTTATCAGGCCGTGACAGATACAGTTTATTGAAAATTGAAGGGTCGTGTGAAGAAATGCGAGGTGCACCCTTGATGCGTTCATACTTACTGGCTGCGCTTGCTCGCCACAGTGTGCCGTCCACAACTTTTACGCCCCACCACTTTCAAATGTCACCAGCCGCGACTGGTCTTGGGTAATTGGCAAATATACACAACTCCCCATTGTGTGGGGGAGATCCCGGCTGAGGCGACAAAGAGGTTTGAAGCTGCCCCACAAGTTAAAGGTAAAACAAAAAGCCAATGCACAGTCCGTGTCTGATTAATTAAGATGCGCAAAAAGCGGCACAAGAGGTGTCCAAGCACTCACCACATTATTTAGGTTGACAAATGTGGTCTCTGCAGTCCAGGAAACAAAGTAACCCCTAAGCCGAGTCAGGCTGTAATTTATGGCCTCTAACCCGACGTGGGAAACGTGAAGTGTCATCTGACTGAAAGCAGTCAAAGGGCCATAGAGAAAATACTAGTATAAACACGGGTTGAGAGAAGTGAAATAATGGTATAAAAAAAGAGTGAATGAAACGGGGCTCAACACGGGCTGCCCTAAGTAATAAAGAGAATTAATAAAAGTCAAAGGGTATACATAGGATCATCAAGTAACTGGTCCAAGGGACGTAGAAGAGTTACTAATAGACATACTGGTTAAAGGAGGGTGACATAGGAAATATGGAGTAGGGATGGGAAAAAGGACTCCAATACCAAGAATTCAGAGGCCATAGAGTGGGTAGAATTCACAGATAATTCCCCAGAGCCAGCTGAGAACAGTGCAGGCAGAACAGATAAAACTGTGGCAACTAATCCAATACAGAAAAAGGAGGACCTGTGCTTTTTGGAAAACATATTTTTTTTGCAATAAGCGTGATGCTTGTTTCTGTTCCATACCATTCTGTGACATGTTGGTGTACCTGATGTCCATGTCCCGAGTGTGGGTGCCTTTGTCTGAGTGGGCCTATGAGGGTGTGGGACCCCCCCAACCCTGAAGTGACCACCTGATGGCACAGAATGACATTGTTGCTGACATCCTTTTGCTGAATCAACCAGATGAACTTATCTAGCAAAGACGGTTTCCACTGACAATGAACTGATACTGTTAAACTGTAGAACATTTTTTTTCAAAGATATAATTTCAAAGCAAGAAGGCTGTGTTTAAGCGGAAGGATACTTTTCATTAAATCCAGAAAGTTTATTTTAAGCAAAATATATAAGTTTAGCTGCTTCAAGTGTAGACGTTCTAGAATTAGCCATTTATAACACTAGGAGCATCAATGAGTTAACGTGTTTGATTTTATTTGTGCATTCATTTTGTGTATTCATCATACATTTATTCCTGAAGCTGAGTTATTCTCAAATTTTCATGAGCTATTTTAGATTAAGTATTATGTTACATGCTTTTATAATGTCAATGTTTTAATGTGTGCTTTATTTTATATTTGTGCTTTCACTTAAGAAGTTGATTTTTGATATGCATGTTATGATAGTCAAAGGTCATGGTGTGGAATGTAGTGCTAGAGGCACTCGCATGTTTTGAAACCACGTGATGACCTTTGGCTACCATCATTTTAATTGACTTTTGGTGTTTTATTTTACCCTAGCCTGAACGTATGATCATTTCCCTGCATGTGCATGTTTTCCCTTGAAGATTTATTTTGTATCTTGCAGTTTTAAAGTGTGAGCAGTCACAGAGTAGAACAGCCTTGCCAAGAACAGAACGTGTGGGATGTGCATTTGAAAGCACGAGAGAGAGGTGTGGAATGCACTTCTTAGTCTCAGAGTGCAGTGTTATGAGCAGTGGTGCTCAAATGTGCATTGTGTTGTACATTGGGAGATGAAGTGTGTGATGCTATAGGCAGTAATGCACAAATGTGCACTGTGTTGTACATTGGAAAGTATTACAACATTCTTACTATTGACCTCATGTAATCTTGAATTCTGAATCTGTCTTGCTTGAGCTTCTTGCGCACACAGGCAGACCCCCAGATTACTCAAATTGTTTAGGTTATTCACATTCAAGGTTGCTTTTCTATTGTTGAATGTACTGTTGGAGACTTTTGTAAGGTTTGTTAAGATAAGGCTGGAATCCATGAAAATGTAGAAAGAACGTGGGAACTCCTTTGCCTTCGGAATGCTTGCATTGAAAGTGGCGAATTCCAGTAATTTTTCTTGGTGCAGTGGGAAGGTCTCTCAGAACCATCTAGTGTGTTTTGAGATTATAAAGCTGAAGCTTGTTGACTTAGAGACATGGGATTGTTGTGCCTGAACGGTGGACACATCATCAGTGCAGGCATCTGGTTGCTGAGTCTCTTGACCGCGGCTGTGAATCCCCCAGTCTGGAGTGGGCCAGGATGAAGTTTGCGCCAGGTGAAGTGCTTGATTCTTGATTGGTGCTATTGTGATGTGTGGCTGTTTGTGTGCATATTCAGTTTTCAGTGGCTATAACTGTCATTGTGATGGTTGGCTGTCTGTGGGCACATTCAATTTCCAGTGGCTATAATCATCTGAGGTGTTTTGTTCGAGTATTGACTTGTGATATTTGAGAGTCTGTGTGTATATCCAATAAAATCATTTGATGTATTTAGTGTATATATCCTTCTGATTTCTTGCAGGACTTCCAGTTTAACTTGCTTGTGTGTTATTCCTGCTTGTGTTTTATTATCCATGCATTTAACAGTTGCATTTGCCAAGTGTGCTATTATTGCTTGAATATGAATATATATACATTTGAAAGTTGTTTATCTGGGAAAGCCTTTCGGTTACAGACCATTGCATAAAAAAAACACCAAGCCTTATTCTGAAAACAGTGAAATCCCTTTACAGGGGTGTTGTGTAAGGTTTATTGCTTTGTCATGTTTGAGCCACTGTGTCGGAGAGGGGTATTCTGTATTATCTGGAAGTGCGAAGCAAGACATGGTCATCCTGTTGTTTCACATTAGCACTCCATCCTCTATACTCTTAGTTCCCCTAGAGCAATATCTAGGAGATCCAGCTAAGTTTGCAAGGCATCTTGTTTCCCCCCAGAACAAGCGAAAGTTGCATTTGTCTTATCTTATTTTGGGGGAATGGCTGCCACTTGGTCTATTCCTTTAGTAGAACACAATGACCCCTATTATATAATAATGATGAGTTCAAAAAGAAATTGCGTTGATTATTTGACAGGTATTCATTTATGCAATCTGTAGACACAGAACTCTTGAACCTCAAACAAGCGACAAGGAATTTGATGACATATCTCCTGTTTTAACAGGTTAGTGGCTGAAGCAGGTTGGACTGAAGCTAAATGAAGTGCTTTGTTTTGTAAATGGATGAAGGACGAGTTAAAAAACTTGTAGGCCCAAGTAGTAGACCCCACTGAATCATGTAGTGCTCTAATAAACCTCATAGCTAAACTGGAACATTGATTACATGAGACAAAACAAGAAGAAGGCCATTCTGAGACCAGGTTTGCCATGTTTAAAGGGAAGAAAACAGAACCAGAGAGACCTGCTGAAGACCCTGAGCCTATGCAAATAGGTAGCATTAGAGGCCCCGTGAGTGATGAAGAGAGACAACGTTGCAGAAGCAAGAAGTTGTGTCTCTAGTGTGGGAAATCCAGACACTTTCTACGAGACTGTCCTGTTAAACATAAAAGGCATAAGTAGTCCAAAAACTGATATGCCCTAGCTCTAAGGAGAAAAGGTTTTCGGGTAGGTCAGGATTAATAGTCTCCCAGTTATTGACTCAGAGCAATGCTTTCCCCCTTCTTTGTCGTTTTATGTTCAAAGCAAAATTACTCTGTGGAGATCAGTCTGTGGACATCTAGTTCATGATTGACTTTGGAGCAACAAGTAACTTTATTGACACCCAATGGGCCAAGCATATGGCCACTACTGTAATACCAAAAATGGTAGTGGATGAAGTAAAAACCAATGATGGGAGTAACAAAATCAGGCCCGTCACTCATTCCCCTGCTGAAGTAGAACTCTGGATGAAATTCTGAAGATAGGGTTCATTCGTCCTTCAAGGGGTCACCTGCCTCTTCTCCTTACTTCTTCATCCCTAAATGAGAGTGAGGTCTCAGATGCTGCATCGATTATTGTGCCCTCAATGACATAACCATAAAGAATAGCTATCCTTTACCTCTCATCCAATCATTACTAGGTCAGGTAAAAGATGCCACAATCTTTACCAAATTGTATTTGAGAGGGGCCTATCATTTGGTGAGGGTACAAGACTGTGACGAGTGGAAGACGGTGTTTCACACAAAACTAAGGCTTTATGAATACCTGGTAATGCTCTTCGTCTTTTGTAATTTTCCTGTCGCCTTCCAGTTTTATTTTATTAATGAAGCCCTGAGAGACATGTTGGCTATAACCTACATAGATGATATTTTGATCTATTCCTCTAACACCAAAGACCACATAGGGCGTGTGGAAACTGTATTAGAATGCCTGCGTGAAAATCATTTATATGTAAAATTGGATAAGTGTGAAATTCACACTACTAAAGTAACCTTTTTAGGGTGAGTGCTGTCCTCTGAGGGACTGATAATGGACCCACAAAAGATTACAGCTATCAAGAGTTGGCCTTCCATTGATTTTGTTAAAGGAGTACAGAGTTTCCAAGGATTTGCCAATTTCTATAAATGTTCTATAGATGATTTTGCGTCTTTGGCTTCTTCCATTACAAAGCTATTGGAAAAAAGATGCAATTTTTCTGGATTTCTGAAGGTGACGATCCCTTCAATAAACTAAAAACTGCTTTTGTTACTGCTCCCATTTTGAAACATCCTGATTCCTCTCAACTGTTTATCATTGAAGCCGATCTGCCTCAAGTATTTACAAAAAGGGGTGGTGAGGGACAGAGTCTCTGAATTAAGCAGAAAGCTCTCACCCAGTCAAAAGATCAGGGCTAGATCCAACACCGTTTTTTAGCTCACTGCACCATCCCAGTTTCAGAACCTGGCTGTATGCAAATTAGTCTGTTCCTGTCCCAGTGCATGATGGGAACAGGACAAACCAAACTACAGAAGCCAATTCTTACACTGGGAAGGAAACAAGCTCCCGGGGACCGGTTTCTGGCATTACAGCCGTCTTCGGCCCGGTTTGCTTGAATCCTGATGGTGCAATGAGCAAGGGTCTCACATCTGAGAATACCCTTCCACGCTTAGGGTGGACAAAAATATTTACAAAAAGGGGTGGTGAGGGACAGAGTCTCTGAATTAAGCAGAAAGCTCTCACCCAGTCAAAAGATCAGGGCTAGATCCAACACCGTTTTTTAGCTCACTGCACCATCCCAGTTTCAGAACCTGGCTGTATGCAAATTAGTCTGTTCCTGTCCCAGTGCATGATGGGAACAGGACAAACCAAACTACAGAAGCCAATTCTTACACTGGGAAGGAAACAAGCTCCCGGGGACCGGTTTCTGGCATTACAGCCGTCTTCGGCCCGGTTTGCTTGAATCCTGATGGTGCAATGAGCAAGGGTCTCACATCTGAGAATACCCTTCCACGCTTAGGGTGGACAAAAATATTTACAAAAAGGGGTGGTGAGGGACAGAGTCTCTGAATTAAGCAGAAAGCTCTCACCCAGTCAAAAGATCAGGGCTAGATCCAACACCGTTTTTTAGCTCACTGCACCATCCCAGTTTCAGAACCTGGCTGTATGCAAATTAGTCTGTTCCTGTCCCAGTGCATGATGGGAACAGGACAAACCAAACTGAATCGTTTTTGGCCACTATAGGTGTGGCAGGGTATACTCAGACATGAGTCCCTTTCTCACTGCTCCATCAGGATTCAAGCAAGCCGGGCCGAAGACGGCTGAAATGCCAGAAACCGGTCCCCGGTAGCTTGTCTCCTTTCTGGTGAAGAATTGGCTTGGTAGTTTAGTCTGCCCTGTTCCCATGATGCACTGGGCCAGGGACAGACTGATTTGCACATAGCCAGGTTCTGAGCTGGGATGGGGCAGTGAGATAAATAACGGTGATGGATCAAGCCCTGATCTTTGGACTGGGTAAGAGTGGTCTGCTTAATTCAGACACTCTGTTCATCACCACCCCCCTTTCTGAATCGTTTTTGGCCACTATAGGTGTGGCAGGGTATACTCAGACATGAGTCCCTTTCTCACTGCTCCATCAGGATTCAAGCAAGCCGGGCCGAAGACGGCTGAAATGCCAGAAACCGGTCCCCGGTAGCTTGTCTCCTTTCTGGTGAAGAATTGGCTTGGTAGTTTAGTCTGCCCTGTTCCCATGATGCACTGGGCCAGGGACAGACTGATTTGCACATAGCCAGGTTCTGAGCTGGGATGGGGCAGTGAGATAAATAACGGTGATGGATCAAGCCCTGATCTTTGGACTGGGTAAGAGTGGTCTGCTTAATTCAGACACTCTGTTCATCACCACCCCCCTTTCTGAATCGTTTTTGGCCACTATAGGTGTGGCAGGGTATACTCAGACATGAGTCCCTTTCTCACTGCTCCATCAGGATTCAAGCAAGCCGGGCCGAAGACGGCTGAAATGCCAGAAACCGGTCCCCGGTAGCTTGTCTCCTTTCTGGTGAAGAATTGGCTTGGTAGTTTAGTCTGCCCTGTTCCCATGATGCACTGGGCCAGGGACAGACTGATTTGCACATAGCCAGGTTCTGAGCTGGGATGGGGCAGTGAGATAAATAACGGTGATGGATCAAGCCCTGATCTTTGGACTGGGTAAGAGTGGTCTGCTTAATTCAGACACTCTGTTCATCACCACCCCCCTTTCTGAATCGTTTTTGGCCACTATAGGTGTGGCAGGGTATACTCAGACATGAGTCCCTTTCTCACTGCTCCATCAGGATTCAAGCAAGCCGGGCCGAAGACGGCTGAAATGCCAGAAACCGGTCCCCGGTAGCTTGTCTCCTTTCTGGTGAAGAATTGGCTTGGTAGTTTAGTCTGCCCTGTTCCCATGATGCACTGGGCCAGGGACAGACTGATTTGCACATAGCCAGGTTCTGAGCTGGGATGGGGCAGTGAGATAAATAACGGTGATGGATCAAGCCCTGATCTTTGGACTGGGTAAGAGTGGTCTGCTTAATTCAGACACTCTGTTCATCACCACCCCCCTTTCTGAATCGTTTTTGGCCACTATAGGTGTGGCAGGGTATACTCAGACATGAGTCCCTTTCTCACTGCTCCATCAGGATTCAAGCAAGCCGGGCCGAAGACGGCTGAAATGCCAGAAACCGGTCCCCGGTAGCTTGTCTCCTTTCTGGTGAAGAATTGGCTTGGTAGTTTAGTCTGCCCTGTTCCCATGATGCACTGGGCCAGGGACAGACTGATTTGCACATAGCCAGGTTCTGAGCTGGGATGGGGCAGTGAGATAAATAACGGTGATGGATCAAGCCCTGATCTTTGGACTGGGTAAGAGTGGTCTGCTTAATTCAGACACTCTGTTCATCACCACCCCCCTTTCTGAATCGTTTTTGGCCACTATAGGTGTGGCAGGGTATACTCAGACATGAGTCCCTTTCTCACTGCTCCATCAGGATTCACGCAAGCCGGGCCGAAGACGGCTGAAATGCCAGAAACCGGTCCCCGGTAGCTTGTCTCCTTTCTGGTGAAGAATTGGCTTGGTAGTTTAGTCTGCCCTGTTCCCATGATGCACTGGGCCAGGGACAGACTGATTTGCACATAGCCAGGTTCTGAGCTGGGATGGGGCAGTGAGATAAATAACGGTGATGGATCAAGCCCTGATCTTTGGACTGGGTACGAGTGGTCTGCTTAATTCAGACACTCTGTTCATCACCACCCCCCTTTCTGAATCGTTTTTGGCCAATATAGGTGTGGCAGGGTATACTCAGACATGAGTCCCTTTGTCACTGCTCCATCAGGATTCAAGCAAGCCGGGCCGAAGACGGCGAAATGCCAGAAACCGGTCCCCGGTAGCTTGTCTCCTTTCTGGTGAAGAATTGGCTTGGTAGTTTAGTCTGCCCTGTTCCCATGATGCACTGGGCCAGGGACAGACTGATTTGCACATAGCCAGGTTCTGAGCTGGGATGGGGCAGTGAGATAAATAACGGTGATGGATCAAGCCCTGATCTCTGGACTGGGTAAGAGTGGTCTGCTTAATTCAGACACTCTGTTCATCACCACCCCCCTTTCTGAATCGTTTTTGGCCACTATAGGTGTGGCAGGGTATACTCAGACATGAGTCCCTTTCTCACTGCTCCATCAGGATTCAAGCAAGCCGGGCCGAAGACGGCTGAAATGCCAGAAACCGGTCCCCGGTAGCTTGTCTCCTTTCTGGTGAAGAATTGGCTTGGTAGTTTAGTCTGCCCTGTTCCCATGATGCACTGGGCCAGGGACAGACTGATTTGCACATAGCCAGGTTCTGAGCTGGGATGGGGCAGTGAGATAAATAACGGTGATGGATCAAGCCCTGATCTTTGGACTGGGTAAGAGTGGTCTGCTTAATTCAGACACTCTGTTCATCACCACCCCCCTTTCTGAATCGTTTTTGGCCACTATAGGTGTGGCAGGGTATACTCAGACATGAGTCCCTTTCTCACTGCTCCATCAGGATTCAGGCAAGCCGGGCCGAAGACGGCTGAAATGCCAGAAACCGGTCCCCGGTAGCTTGTCTCCTTTCTGGTGAAGAATTGGCTTGGTAGTTTAGTCTGCCCTGTTCCCATGATGCACTGGGCCAGGGACAGACTGATTTGCACATAGCCAGGTTCTGAGCTGGGATGGGGCAGTGAGATAAATAACGGTGATGGATCAAGCCCTGATCTTTGGACTGGGTAAGAGTGGTCTGCTTAATTCAGACACTCTGTTCATCACCACCCCCCTTTCTGAATCGATCTGCCTCAAGTAGCCATCAGGAGAATTCTGTCACAAAGAGATAAAGAAACCATACAGTTACTTCCTGTGACATTTTATTCCCTTAAGTTAACACTACCTGAGAAAAACTATTCAATGGGAGACAGGGAACTTAAAGCTATTCAACATTCTTTCAAGGAGCAATGCTTGTTGGGTGCTCTACATACAGTTACCATTCTTACGGATCATAGGAATTTATAATTCCTAAAAACCACTAGGGCCCTATCGATGCAACAAATTTGTTGGACAACTTTCTTCAGTAACTTTGATTATGTGATACACTTCCAGGCAGGCCAGAAACATGGTAAGATGGATGCTCTATCACGTTATGGCTGTGATGAATCAGAAGCCTCCATTACTCAAAATCAGACCCTTATTATAGCACCCAAACGAATCTTGGGGGCTATCAGCTAGATTCATCAATGAAAAATAGGCTCGCAAAGGGCCAGATTCTGAGAATCTGGCCCTTTGCGAGTGCAAAATTCGCTATTAAAGAATTCGCACATTTGCGAGGAATTGCATTTAAGGAATCTCTATTTGAGATTCCTTAAATGCAATTCATGAACTATTTTAAAATTGTGAATTCGCAATTTTGGGCCGCTATTTTTCGCGAGGTCGAACCTCGTGGTAAATAGCGAAAACTTAGAAAAATGCATTTAAATGCATTTTTCTAAGTTGCATGTTACACACACACATGTCCCTATAGACATGTGTGTGCGCAACACCAATGTAGATTACATTTCAGGGGTGCTACAGGGTGTCCTTTGGACACCGCTGGCACCCTTGAAATCACATCCTTATTTGCGATTAGCAAATTGCTAATCGCAAATAAGGAATAACTCCCCATTCATTCCTATGGGCCTTTAGGAAGCTGTAGGAATCGCAATTTATTTAGCGATTCCTACATGTAACCCGTTTTGCAAGTCCTTAATAGCGATTCCTTAATAATCGCTATTAAGGACTCGCAAAACGGGACGATGATGAATCTGGCTGTATATGTTCAGAAGAGATCTTATTGAAGGACGTGTTGCAAGCATAAAACAATAGAAAGGTAGAGGACTTAGAACAAAAACACATGGGAGTAAGAGTGCAGGGTCTTCAAGGGGGTTTGGTGGTTCCTACCAAGTCCTTACAACAACAGGCACTTAATTGGTGTCCTTCCCTTGTGTTATCAGTTCATCCAGTCTATAAGAAAACCATTGAATTGCTCAGACAATCCTTTCGGTGGTTACTATGGTTCAGGATATCACCTGTTTATACAGTTTCATGTCCGTGCTCAAAGCAAAAGAACACACCAAGTACTAGCGGGGTTGCTAACTCCTATGCCAACATCCCCTCAACCATGGCATTCCATTTCCATGGTTTTTATTGTAGAACTGCCACAAACCATTCAAGGATACACAGACATTCCAGTTGTGGTGGATATGTTGACAAATATGTCACATTTTATCCCTCAGAAAGAGCTACCTACTTCCAGAGAACTAGCCACTGTATTCCTACAGCATATAGTACAATTACACAGCCTACCATCTAACATTGTTTCAGACCGGGGTCCCCAGTTTATATCCAAATTCTGGAAAGAGTTGGACTCCTTGTTACGTATAGATGTGAGTCTCCCATCTACACATCATCCTTAGATAGACAGGCAAACAGAAAGAGTGAACCAATGTAGAGCAATACTTAAGATGCCATTTGCTTCTTTCCTTTGATGATTGGGATACATTTCTTTGGGCAGCTGAATTTGCTTACAATAACAGGAAACCCTCTTCTATTGGCTATTCTCCTTTTGTTGTTGTAATTTTGGCTCTAATCCTCATTTCCAGATTTTGCTTTCTCCTGTTACAACCCCTACTCCTGCAGGATTAAACTTTGTAAGCACCACTCATGAAACACATAAAACAGCAAAACAAAATCTAAACAAACCAAGGACATGTACAAACATAATGCAGATCTCTGTCAGATACTGTCTCCTGATTATACACTTGGAGACAGGGTATTGTTGTCAACACAAAGCATTACTGTGAAGGGTACACAGAAGTTCAAGCCTAGTTTTATTGGACCTTATACCATCTTAAAGGTGGGTAACCCTGTAGCCATGAAGTTGGACTAACCGTCCATCCGGTCTTTCATGTTTTTCTACTAAGACCAGTTGTCACAGACACTAAACTGCCTGTCAAATCCCTGTGTTAGTGGATGACGAGACAGAATATGAGGCAGAGGCTACTGTTGATTCACGCAGAGTAAGACGCAGGTTGCAGTACCTGATCCACTGGGAAGGTTACGGGCTAGAAGATCGTTCATGGGAACCCGCTTGCCATGTACAAGCCCCTCAACTGTTAAAAGTGTTCCATAGGTGATATCCTGATAAACCCAAACCAGTAGGGGGGTTCTGGGGGGTGTAATGTCAGGCCTGTTCTGCTCCGGTTCATTAGTGTGAGCGGGGTCGAATCAGGCTAGCATTAAAAGGACAGAAACCTGCGAGAACCCACTTCCCATTCAGGTGCAAATCCTGTATTCCTTGTGCCGTCCCCCCACTCCTTGCAGCACTTAACAGATTTTCTCAAGTCTTTGGGTGTGTCTGCGATTTGCGAGTTAGCCATCCACTATGTGTTTCTGGTTCTCGTTGACCCTGGATCTCAGTCTTGCTTGCGTTTCCCTTGTCAGCCATCCGCTCTGTGGTTCAGGTTCTTGTTGCTCTGCGTCCTGGAGTTCTTCCGGATCTGGGGCGCTCTGCTTATGCCATGTAGTGTGTTCTCCTCCCAGGTGGCTGACTCTATCAGGTGCTGGTAACCACATGCTTCATGGTTGCAAAATACTTCCCGTTTTCTTCTGGCCTGCAAAACAATTTAAAAGAGCAGATTTGTTTTGAAGAACCTGCATATCTCAGTTTAAGGTGTTAACATTTATTTTGAACGCTGTATTGCCTCTGATGCCAATATTTGTCTAATGATCTTGTTTTTGATCAGTGAGTGGAACTCTTGTTTCTTTTTGAACTTTCTGTAATTGATAGCTGTAATGATAAAATATACATTTAATAGTTCCTAATTTCCTAAGGAGCTGATCAGTTATATTTTCCTAGCCCTGCTCCTTTTTGTGTGTTATTTTCCCCCTTTAATTATCCAATAAGTGAAAATAAATGTTTTAATTCCCCTAGTATTGTTGGATATGATTGAAAAGGGTTTGCTTGGATGTTTATCTTGTTACGTTTTGAGGTCAGTCACACTACTTATTCTCACATATAACATTAAGCTGTTATACCGACTACCTCCATTAAAACTTTTAGGTTTTCTGTTTCTAGATACACCAACCTATGTCTGTTTCCTGATTTTTAATATACTGCTTAAGAGAAGAGGGATTCTTCCCAGGTAGTCATAATTAGGAAGAGTCAAATTATTAGTGGGAATAGGGGTTCAACACATGGATATACATGATAACTCAAATATCTTGTTTCTATCACAGGAATTGCATACAAATCGTGGAGCCAGAATATATGAACAAGACCTATGGCAGTGACTCATCGCCTTCTTCCTTCCCTTGTTTTGTTTCCCCTCTTCCCTCATCCCACTGCATTGGCTTTGACCTTGTTGGGCTAGCCCAGTGGGTGTGGGAAGGTGGGACCCTGTATCAGACCCTGCATCCCGCTCCTACAGAAACAACCGGTCAGCATTGCACAGTCTTTGTAAAGGCAATCAGACTAGCTCATAATATCGCGATCAGACCGCTGAGCTTGCGGCAGTCAGACTGCAGGTACGGTGGTCCACAGACCGCTGAACTTGCAATAAGGCCCTTAGTGACTTCACACGTAGATATGTTCATTCTCTTGATAGGTATCTATTAAAAAAAGATAAATATTTCTTGATATCATCTTGTCCAATTCAAATTTTAATTTGACCACATCCACTACATTCTCCCTTCCTGTAGAATGGAGTTCTCTGCTCAATCCTGAACTTTCACCTTCTTGTAGGGACCCATGAAAACAAACCTGCAAATAATCTAACTCCGGTGAATTAGCACCATTTTGGACTCCAGAACTATTCACACTATCACTTCCTGGGAGCTACTGCTTGAAATTCACTGGGGTGAACATTAAACCTTCGGATCAAACACTTAGATAGAAGCTAGAAACGCCATTCCGTAACAAATTCTCTTCAACACCGTTTTAAAGTGATTGGCCTTATGTAACAAATCTGATACTGAAACTCCAAACTTTTTTCTGACAATATGGCCAGAAAAGGACGCCAAAAGGAATACATATAGAATTTCCACCCTTTTGTCTGATTAAATAGATGATTCCAAACATGACAAACCCGGAAAATATAAATATACTACTGGGAAATTGCATCCTCTTTCTCCAAACGACGAACAACCAGAAAACTATAAATAGAATACCAGACCATGCATACTCTGTTTCTGCTCTTCAAATCACTTCTCTGACGATAAATGGGCTTTTCTCTAATATGGTTACTCCTGCAAGGAATCTCATGTAGCCAATCAGCACAGACGGCACTTAAAACGGACCAGGAAGCCCAATCAGGTAACATTCAGAATAGGAGAGACTAGATCACGAAAGACAGGCTGTCCCGACAAATAAGTTATGCCGACATCGTCTTTTTAGAAAGCAAGCACGAGCCCATCTTAACACGATTGTCAATTCACCAAGAATAGCAGAAAAGGGTCGAGGCAAAAGAACTGCACCTATTAATATAAGTGGCTGGCTAATATCGTGATGGTGCTTGAGAAACCAGGGAGCACAACCCTATCCGCTCCCTATTGACCAAACGCCCAAAATACAATGAAAAAGAATTTTTGGGGAATCAGCACCCATCAAAAATTATCATATAAGTCCTTTCACATTAAATCAATCCAAGGAAAAATGGTGTAATGAACAGGTCCGGACTCCACCGATGATCGGAATATATTCTTTATTACTTCATCCATGTTTCTAGATTTTATTGTTTGGATGAAGTAATCCATGAAGTAAGATCAAGACCTGCTGGGAGGACTTCCGTGGCCCTGCTTGCTGCTGTGCGAAGTGGCGGCCTATGCGGGCGGGGCGCCTGGAGAGTGGTGGCCTGTGCGGGCGGGGCGCCTGGAGAGTGGCGGCCTGTGCGGGCGGGGCGCCTGAAGCTGGACCGGCGGCTGAGGTAAGGTTCTCCGTGACACAGGCGGGAGGAGGCCGGGGGCAGAAGTGCACGCAGGCCCCAAATGCTGCCCCCAGCCCCTTTCTGCCCCAGGCAACGCTGGGACGGGCTGCTAGTCAACCCATATTTTTCCTTTTACGTATTGCCCCTGATAAGAAGCTTGCAACCCCAAAGCAAATGAGTGGAGAGGAAAGCATTTGTAAATAAATCAGTGCTGGTATTACTTGTGCAATATAGCAATCTCTAAAAAGTGGTAAAATATGTCTAACTCGATGCTCAGTATACAAACCACAGAAAAACATAAAATGCGACAAATTTTGGTCAGAGAAATTATCGCATGAGCATGGTTGTAGGGTTCCTATCTTTGAGAAACCGTTAGGTACAGTAAGGGACCAGTGGATACAATTAAATCTAAACCTGGATAAAAGAAAACGATGATGCAAATTATTAACAAAAGACCAAAAAGGTTGGTTTAAAATCCCAGGGCTTATAATCATAAACGGTCTGCATGTAGGTTTCTTAAGTTCATTTAATTCCCTATCCAGATTTCTTGTTATTAAGAATTTAGTTTTTATAGCTCTCACATCCTCAGGGTGCAGCTTTCTTGGTTGATTAAATAGCTCTGGTTGCCCGAGAACTGAAAGCTGTCGAGAGGCATACTTTAACCAGGGAATATCTGCAACTCGGTCTAACTTCATGCAGTCCTCTAAAATAACTTGGTTTAGGTTTAGCTTATCTTTAGACCAAATTTTTAGTCACCATATCAAGGGTTCTGAAGCAATGTTATCTGTAATGTAGCCTGCCTTAGTTCCTCATGTCTCATAAAAGCTGGAATGCTTGAAGGAGCAGCTAAGAGTTTACGTAAGTGTTTGTTTTCAACTTCTTGTAGTTCATTGCATTCCTTATAGCCCCATACCACACTACCATACACTGTCATGGGGATACATTTCTCATTATAAATCTGCAGCAGTGATGGTATGGGTTTACTCCCTAATCTTCTAGCGAAATCTAGTGAGGCTCCAGCTGCTCTTGCCAGAATGTTTTTCTTTAATGCTCGCTGTGCCACACAATTTTCATCGAATAACACACCCAGGTATGGGTATGTTGGTACATTGGTTAGCACTCCACCTTTAAATGCAAGGGATTTTTTCTCTCGCTTTAGATTACCAATTAACATTATATGAGAGTTAGTCAAATTAACCGCAAGGTCAAGAGCTACCATAAAATCAATAAAAGTATTAACTAAACATTTCAAAGCAATCGGAGACCTGGCAAGTAAAACTGCATCATCTCTTGGGATGTCTAAACATGAATCTGATAGCACTGCCCCAACTTATTTATGTAAAGTGTAAATAAAACCGGTGCAAGAATGCACCCCTGCCTCACTCCTCTTTACCTTTCAGGCTTTAGTTAGGGAGACATTCTTGTTTTACCTTACGAGGCAGTCAAATTAAGATGGGACCAATGCAGGAAGCATACTAAGTTCCTATCCATCCCTATTTCGCGCACAAATTGCCATACCTTAGACCTATTTACCCTATCAAAAAGTGGACATTAAATCCATAAAAGCCCAAAACATATGCCCTTTTTTGGATAGAGTATATTTGTTGGTGATCATGAGTAGGTTCATACATTGCTCCACTGTGCCCCTACCCTTGCGAAAACTAAATTGCAGTTCGGGCAACACATTGTTTTCTTCCAACCAAAATGCTTAGACAATCTAAAATTACTTTGCCCATTATTTTTGTTGCAGAATCCAGCAAGGAGATCAGGCGATAACAGGCAGGATCGTCCCTGGCACCTTTTTCATAAATTGGCAAAATCACCACCGTTGACCATGAATGGGGTAGACCTACCCGTGTAGTCGCATTGAACACCTCTGTTGAAATTTTCGCCCATGTACCAAAATCTGATTTATAGAGGTCCACAGGTATCCCATCGGGTCCAGGGGATTTCCGTGCAGACATACCCTTAATCACTTTCTGTACCTCTTTTACCTCAAATCCTAAAGCGAGTGGTGCAGCACTCAGTACCCAGCATGAGTATGTTTGTTTTATAGCGACCTCTGCATAGATCTGCTCAAAGTGACTAACCCACAGGTCGGCAGGAATAACGTTCTCAATTCTTGTTGTATCATTATCTTTAAAAAGTGGCTATTTACTACCTTCCAGAATTTGGCACTATCGGCTTGTGCACGCACCTGTGTTAGCTCCTCCCATGCCTGTTCCCTTAAAGCAGCCTCCCTTAGTTTTAGAGCCAAATCATATGCTTTCCTTTGACTTTTAATTAGCTCAGGATCTCTACTTAAACATTTTAGTGCGACCATAAGGACTTTTTGAGCTTTAGAGCAAGCAGCATTAAACCAATGAGCATCCTTAGTACCCGCTGACCTCTTTTTACCTGTTAGCTGTTTACCAATTTGCTTTGTCAGTTTGTATAAAGTCTCCAGTACTTCTGTGGGCTTGTAATGTACATTAAGTTAGTGCTCAATATCCTCTTGACCCTCAGTGTATAACTGCTAAAAAGAGCTCGAGATGATTTTCTCCCATCTTATTTTACGATCCTGATCCGTGGGCTGAAAATCCCTGTTTGCGAAGGTTCTTAACTTCGCAACCCGGAAAACCATTAAACCTTTAGATTCAGCAAATGGTGGGACTGTGATCGCTGAAACCGGTCCGGCCTGCCCTGACTTCCTGCTAGGGGTGGTCGGACATCTCCGTTCCACCCACGGAATGTGCAGAGATTTGCCCTTGCGCAAACAAGGTGAAAATTTGCAGCAAATCTCCGCACATTCGAGCGGCGGAACGGAAGTTGGCCGCCCACCCGCCTCCCGCTTCCGGCCCGCCTTATTAAATTTTATTTAAAGGCTAAAATGAAACTTGAATAAAACTTACCTTATTGCGCCGCAAGTTTCCACCATCGCAGCTTCATCTTGGAAACTGCGCATGCCTGGGAGCCTGCGCATGCGCAGTCCTGCGTGGAATGCGCATGCGCAGGCCCCTGCACATGCGCAGTTTCCAAGATGAAGCCGCGATGGGGAAGTTGGCGGCGCAATAAGGTAAGTTTAATTTAAGTTTCATTTTAGCCTTTAAATATAATTTAATAAGGCGGGCGGGAGACAGGCGGGCAGTAAGCGGGTGGCGGGCGGACAGGCTCGCGTAATGGAAATATCGTGGAGAGGCACAGAGATTGGTTCAATCTCCGTGTCTCTCTGTGATAGGCCCTTCCACGACTTCCGCCCACCACCACTTACTGCATATGGTGGTATAGAGGGACTAATATTACAACGTAATCTACAGTTGAACTGCTCCCTCTCCTAAAAAAGAAGGTATTACCTCTGCTTCATTCCCAGAATCTAGACAGTATAAATTATTACTAGCTAATAAAAGTTCTAGCTGGGCCCCAAGAATGGAATGTTCAAAATGGGCCATGGGTGGTAAGCCTTTAGAAATCTCCCCTTCTAATAAACATTTTAGTTGGGAACTGTGTACATTAAAGTCCCCCATTATGATTGTTTCTTAGGGAGTGTGTCTCTCCTGTGCAAGATCCTCTATAAAACTTTCGAGATCATTTAATGTTTACTATCATGATCCCTACAAAATGAATTGTAAAAATTCACAATCACCAAAGTTACACTGCTTTGAAAGGTTAATTCTACTGCTAGAGATGGTGGAGGGGAGATAGGCAAACCCTTGACGATAATGACAAATTAAGCAAAAGTAGGGTAAGCAAGCCGCCGTTTGCTCGTCCTACAGCTGATGGGGATGCAGATTTAAAATACGGGAAAAAACCATCTATTACAAAGGAGTCAGACGGATCCCACGTTTCTTGAAGTGCAATAATGTGGCCTGCCTTTCTTATCGCTAACCACTGCTCATTTTTCTTTTTCGCCTTCAACCCTGCAATGTTCCATGTCATAAAGGTGCACACAAAAGGATCTGTCACTTTGTGGTCACAGTTTATCGGAAGCGAACTAATCGGTTGTGCAATTAAAGGAGGCTTGGTACTAACGGTTATCAACCCGCGTCTTGGAGTAAAATGTGCCGATACGATTTCTCTGTCTTTTCAAAGAGGAGGTCAGCCAGATCATCTCCTCCCTACACCCTATGGGGCATATCTGAAACAAATATAAGGTAAATAGCGTTGTAATAAATTATGTAGTTCACCTGTATTTGTAGTTTAAAAACACAGAGAAATTACGCTAAGTCATTATTTATTTTAAAAGTTAAAATAAAAGAGTGGATGACAATGGTTGGGAATCATAGTGATCCAAAACTTTCTAAATTGACCTTTTTATTAGGATCCAGACAACAACCACACACTAAAAGGAGAGCACTGCTTAATTGTTAACTGGTCGAAACATCATCTACAAATTGGGGAATAACCTCTAGAGCAGGGGTCTCCAACCTTTTGTGTAGTGAGAGCTACTTCTGGTCAGTGAACGCCTCAGCAAGACTCATCCTCGACATCCCCTGACACAGCCACATCTCCGGACACCTGAGAGACCTGCACTGGCTCCCGGTCAACAAGAGAATCACCTTCCGTTTCCTCACCCATGCACACAAAGCCCTACACAACCGAGGCCCAAGATACCTTAACAGACGCCTCAACTTCTACACTCCCACACGCCAACTTCGATCGACCAGCCACGCCCTCGCCGCCGTCCCCCGCATCCGAAGAGCCACCACAGGAGGAAGGTCCTTCTCCTACCTGGCCGCCAAGACCTGGAACTCCCTCCCGACCCGCCTCCGCCTGACCCAAGACCACCTCGCCTTCAGGAAGCAGCTCAAGACCTGGCTGTTCGAGCAGTAGTGGACCCCCCCTCCCCAAGCGCCTTGAGACCTCCGGGTGAGTAGTGCGCTATATAAATGCTTGATTGATTTGTCTGAGTGGGCCTATGAGGGTGTGGGACCCCCCAACCCTGAAGTGACCACCTGATGGCACAGAATGACATTGTTGCCGACATCCTTTTGCTGAATCAACCAGATGAACTTATCTAGCAAAGATGGTTTCCGCTGACAATGAACTGATACTGTTAAACTGTAGAACATTTTTTCAAAGATATAATTTCAAAGCAAGAAGACTGTGCTTAAGCGGAAGGATACTTTTCATTAAATCCAGAGAGTTTATTTTAAGCAAAATATATACGTTTGGCTGCTTCAAGTGTAGACGTTCTAGAATTAGCCATTTATAACACAAGGAGCATCAATGAGTTAACGTGTTTGATTTTATTTGTGCATTCTTTTTGTGTATTCGTCATACATTTATTCCTGAAGCTGAGTTATTCTCAAATTTTCATGAGCTATTTTAGATTAAGTATTATGTTACATGCTTTTATAATGTCAATGTTTTAATGTGTGCTTCATTTTATATTTGTGCTTTCACTTAAGAAGTTGATTTTTGATATGCATGTTATGATAGTCAAAGGTCATGGCGTGGAATGTAGTGCTAGAGGCACTCACATGTTTTGGAACCACGTGATGACCTTTGACTACCATCATTTTAATTGACTTTTGGTGTTTTATTTTACCCTAGCCTGAACGTATGATCATTTCCCTGCATGTGCATGTTTTCCCTTGAAGATTTCTTTTGTATCTTGCAGTTTTAAAGTGTGAGCAGTCACAGAGTAGAACAGCCTTGCCAAGAACAGAACGTGTGGGATGTGCATTTGAAAGCACGGGAGAGAGGTGTGGAATGTACTTTTTAGTCTCAGAGTGCAGTGTTATGAGCAGTGGTGCTCAAATGTGCATTGTGTTGTACATTGGGAGATGAAGTGTGTGATGCTATAGGCAGTAATGCACAAATGTGCACTGTGTTGTACATTGGAAAGTATTACAACATTCTTACTATTGACCTCATGTAATCTTGAATTCTGAATCTGTCTTGCTTGAGCTTCTTGGGCACACAGGCAGACCCCCCGAATTACTCAAGTTGTTTAGGTTATTCACGTTCAAGGTTGCTTTTCTATTGTTGAATGTACTGTTGGAGACTTTTGTAAGGTTTGTTAAGATAAGGCTGGAATCCATGAAAATGTAGAAAGAACGTTGGAACTCCTTTGCCTTCGGAATGCTTGCATTGAAAGTGGCGAATTCCAGTAATTTTTCTTGGTGCAGTGGGAAGGTCTCTCAGACCCATCTAGTGTGTTTTGAGATTATAAAGCTGAAGCTTGTTGACTTAGAGACATGGGATTGTTGTGCCTGAACGGTGGACACATCATCAGTGCAGGCATCTGGTTGCTGAGTCTCTTGACCGCGGCTGTGAATCCCCCAGTCTGGAGTGGGCCAGGATGAAGTTTGCGTCAGGTGAAGTGCTTGATTCTTGATTGGTGCTATTGTGATGTGTGGCTGTTTGTGTACATATTCAGTTTTCAGTGGCTATAACTGTCATTGTGATGGTTGGCTGTCTGTGGGCACATTCAATTTCCAGTGGCTATAATCATCTGAGGTGTTTTGTTCGAGTATTGACTTGTGATGTGTGAGAGTCTGTGTGTATATCCAATAAAATCATTTATTTAGTGTATATATCCTTCTGATTTCTTGCAGGACTTCCAGTTTAGCTTGCTTGTGTGTTATTCCTGCTTGTGTTTTATTATCCATGCATTTAACAGTTGCATTTGCCAAGTGTGCTATTATTGCTTGAATATGAATATATATACATTTGAAAGTTGTTTATCTGGGAAAGCCTTTCGGTTACAGACCATTGCATAAAAAAAACACCAAGCCTTATTCTGAAAACAGTGAAATCCCTTTACAGGGGTGTTGTGTAATGTTTATTGCTTTGTCATGTTTGAGCCACTGTGTCGGAGAGGGGTATTCTGTATTATCTGGAAGTGCGAAGCAAGACATGGTCATCCTGTTGTTTCACATAAGCACTCCATCCTCTATACTCTTAGATCCCCTAGAGCAATTTCTAGGAGATCCAGCTAAGTTTGCAAGGCATCTTGTTTCCCCACTGAACAAGCGAAAGTTGCATTTGTCTTACCTTATTTTGGGGGAATGGCTGCCACTTGGTCTATTCCTTTAGTAGAACACAATGACCCCTTATTATATAATAATGCTGAGTTCAAAAAGAAATTACGTTGATTATTTGACAGGTATTCATTTATGCAATCTGTAGACACAGAACTCTTGAACCTCAAACAAGCGACAAGGAATTTGATGACATATCTCCTGTTTTAACAGGTTAGGGCTGAAGCAGGTTGGACTGAAGCTAAATGAAGTGCTTTGTTGTGTAAATGGATGAAGGACGAGTTAAAAAACTTGTAGGCCCAAGTAGTACACCCCACTGAATCATATAGTGCTCTAATAAACCTCATAGCTAAACTGGAACATTGATTACATGAGACAAAACAAGAAAAAGGCCATTCTGAGACCAGGTTTGCCATGTTTAAAGAGAGGAAAACAGAACCAGAGAGAGCTGCTGAAGACCCTGAGCCTATGCAAATAGGTAGCATTAGAGGCCCCGTGAGTGATGAAGAGAGACAACGTTGCAGAAGCAAGAAGTTGTGTCTCTATTGTGGGAAATCCAGACACTTTCTACGAGACTGACCTGTTAAACATAAAAGGCATAAGTAGTCCAAAAACTGATATGCCCTAGGTCTAAGAAGAAAAGGTTTTCGGGTAGGTCAGGATTAATAGTCTCCCAGTTATTGACTCAGAGCAATGCTTTCCCCCTTCTTTGTCATTTTATGTTCAAAGCAAAATTACTCTGTGGAGATCAGTCTGTGGACATCTAGTTCATGATTGACTTTGGAGCAACAGGTAACTTTATTGACACCCAATGGGCCAAGCATATGGCCACTACTGTAATACCAAAAATGGTAGTGGATGAAGTAAAAACCAATGATGGTAGTAACAAAATCAGGCCCGTCACTCATTCCCCTGCTGAAGTAGAACTCATTATGTATGAAGAATATGCAGAGACAGTTACATTTGATTGGATTTGTTCACCTCAATTCCAAGCAATATTGGGTATTCCTTGGCAAATGGGTCATAATCCAGACATCATTTGGAGAAATCCTTCCATATCTTTTACCTCTGAGTTTTGCATGACACATGCAATAAGAAAATTACACAATCAAAGGATGTAGCCATTCTAGTAGAATCTAGTCTACCTGAACTACCTTCCTGTTATCATGCCTTACAGGAGGTGTTTGATAAAGAAAAAGCTTCTGTACTACCACCATACCGCCTGTACGATTGCCGTATTGATTTGGTCACTGGAGCTAAAATCCTGTGTAGTCCGATCTATGCGCTAATAGAAAAGGAAAACATCTATTTAAGAGAATATCTGGATGAAATTCTGAAGATAGGGTTCATTCGTCCTTCAAGGGGTCACCTGCCTCTTCTCCTTACTTCTTCATCCCTAAATGAGAGTGAGGTCTCAGATGCTGCATCGATTATTGTGCCCTCAATGACATAACCATAAAGAATAACTATCCTTTACCTCTCATCCAATCATTACTAGGTCAGGTAAAAGATGCCACAATCTTTACCAAATTGTATTTGAGAGGGGCCTATCATTTGGTGAGGGTACAAGACTGTGACGAGTGGAAGACGGTGTTTCACACAAAACTAAGGCTTTATGAATACCTGGTAATGCTCTTCGTCTTTTGTAATTTTCCTGTCGCCTTCCGTTTTTTTTTTATTAATGAAGCCCTGAGAGACATGTTGGACATCAGTGCTATAACCTACATAGATGATATTTTGATCTATTCCTCTAACACCAAAGACCACATAGGGCGTGTGGAAACTGTATTAGAATGCCTGCGTGAAAATCATTTATATGTAAAATTGGATAAGCGTGAAATTCACACTACTAAAGTAACCTTTTTAGGGGGAGTGCTGTCCTCTGAGGGACTGATAATGGACCCACAAAAGATTACAGCTATCAAGAGTTGGCCTTCCCGTGCTTTTGTAAAAGGAGTACAGAGTTTCCTAGGATTTGCCAATTTCTATAAATGTTCTATAGATGATTTTGCGTCTTTGGCTTCTTCCATTACAAAGCTATTGGAAAAAAGATGCCCTTTTTCTAGACTTCTGAAGGTGACGATCCCTTCAATAAACTAAAAACTGCTTTTGTTACTGCCCCCATTTTGAAACATCCTGATTCCTCTCAACTGTTTATCATTGAAGCGAATCTGCCTCAAGTAGCCATCGGGAGAATTCTGTCACAAAGAGATAAAGAAACCATACAGTTACTTCCTGTGACATTTTATTCCCTTAAGTTAACACTACCTGAGAAAATCTATTCAATGGGAGACAGGGAACTTAAAGCTATTCAACATTCTTTCAAGGAGCAATGCTTGTTGGGTGCTCTACATACAGTTACCATTCTTACGGATCATAAGAATTTATAATTCCTAAAAACCACTAGGGCCCTATCGATGCAACAAATTTGTTGGACAACTTTCTTCAGTAACTTTGATTATGTGATACACTTCCAGGCAGGCCAGAAACATGGTAAGATGGATGCTCTATCACGTTATGGCTGTGATGAATCAGAAGCCTCCATTACTCAAAATCAGACCCTTATTATAGCACCGAAACGAATCTTGGGGGCTGTCAGCTAGATTCATCAATGAAAAATGGGCTCGCAAAGGGCCAGATTCTGAGAATCTGGCCCTTTGCGAGTGCAATTTTTGCATTAGGGATTCATCATCCCAAATGCAAAATTCGCTATTAAAGAATTCGCACATTTGCGAGGAATTGCATTTAAGGAATCTCTATTTGAGATTCCTTAAATGCAATTCATGAACTATTTTAAAATTGCGAATTCGCAATTTTGGGACGCTATTTACCGCAAGGTCAAACCTCGTGGTAAATAGCGAAAACTTAGAAAAATGCATTTAAATGCATTTTTCTAAGTTGCATGATACACACACACATGTCCTTTGGACATGTGTGTGCGCAAGACCAATGTAGATTACATTTCAGGGGTGCTACAGGGTGTCCTTTGGACACCTCTGGCACCCTTGAAATCGCATCCTTATTTGCGATTAGCAAATTGCTAATCGCAAATAAGGAATAACTCCCCATTCGTTCCTATGGGCCTTTAGGCCCATAGGAATGAATGGGGAGTTATAACTTATTTGTGATTAGCAATTTGCTAATCGCAAATAAGGAAGCTGTAGGAATCGCAATTTATTTAGCGATTCCTACATGTAACCCGTTTTGCAAGTCCTTAATAGCGATTCCTTAATAATCGCTATTAAGGACTCGCAAAACGGGACGATGATGAATCTGGCTGTATATGTTCAGAAGAGATCTTATTGAAGGACGTGTTGCAAGCATAAAACAATAGAAAGGTAGAGGACTTAGAACAAAAACACATGGGAGTAAGAGTGCACGGTCTTCAAGGGGGTTTGGTGGTTCCTACCAAGTCCTCACAACAACAGGCACTTAATTGGTGTCCTTCCCTTGTGTTATCAGTTCATCCAGTCTATAAGAAAACCATTGAATTGCTCAGACGATCCTTTTGGTGGTTACTATGGTTCAGGATATCACCTGTTTATACAGTTTCATGTCTGTGCTCAAAGCAAAAGAACACACCAAGTACTAGCGGGGTTGCTAACTCCTATGCCAACATCCCCTCAACCATGGCATTCCATTTCCATGGTTTTTATTGTAGAGCTGCCACAAACCATTCAAGGATACACAGACATTCCAGTTGTGGTGGATATGTTGACAAATATGTCACATTTTATCCCTCAGAAAGAGCTACCTACTTCCAGAGAACTAGCCACTGTATTCCTACAGCATATAGTACAATTACACAGCCTACCATCTAACATTGTTTCAGACCGGGGTCCCCAGTTTATATCCAAATTCTGGAAAGAGTTGGACTCCTTGTTACGTATAGATGTGAGTCTCCCATCTACACATCATCCTTAGATAGACAGGCAAACAGAAAGAGTGAACCAATGTAGAGCAATACTTAAGATGCCATTTGCTTCTTTCCTTTGATGATTGGGATACATTTCTTTAGGCAGCTGAATTTGCTTACAATAACAGGAAACCCTCTTCTATTGGCTATTCTCCTTTTGTTGTTGTAATTTTGGCTCTAATCCTCATTTCCAGATTTTGCTTTCTCCTGTTACAACCCCTACTCCTGCAGGCTTAAACTTTGTAAGCACCACTCATGAAACACATAAAACAGCAAAACAAAATCTAAACAAACCAAGGACATGTACAAACATAATGCAGATCTCTGTCAGATACTGTCTCCTGATTATACACTTGGAGACAGGGTATTGTTGTCAACACAAAGCATTACTGTGAAGGGTACACAGAAGTTCAAGCCTAGTTTTATTGGACCTTATACCATCTTAAAGGTGGGTAACCCTGTAGCCATGAAGTTGGACCAACCGTCCATCCGGTCTTTCATGTTTTTCTACTAGGACCATTTGTCACAGACACTAAACTGCCTGTCAAATCCCTGTATTAGTGAATGACGAGACAGAATATGAGGCAGAGGCTACTGTTGATTCACGCAGAGTAAGACGCAGGTTGCAGTACCTGATCCACTGGGAAGGTTACGGGCTAGAAGATCGTTCATTGGAACCCGCTTGCCATGTACAAGCCCCTCATCTGTTAAAAGTGTTCCATAGGTGATATCCTGATAAACCCAAACCAGTAGGGGGGTTCTGGGGGGTGTAATGTCAGGCCTGTTCTGCTCCGGTTCATTAGTGTGAGCGGGGTCGAATCAGGCTAGCATTAAAAGGACCGAAACCTGTGAGAACCCGCTTCCCATTCAGGTGCAAACCCTGTATTCCTTGTGCCGTCCCCCCACTCCTTGCAGCACTTAACAGATTTTCTCAAGTCTTTGGGTGTGTCTGCGATTTGCGAGTTAGCCATCCACTATGTGTTTCTGGTTCTCGTTGACCCTGGATCTCAGTCTTGCTTGTGTTTCCCTTGTCAGCCATCCGCTCTGTGGTTCAGGTTCTTGTTGCTCTGCGTCCTGGAGTTCTTCCGGATCTGGGGCGCTCTGCTTATGCCATGTAGTGTGTTCTCCTCCCAGGTGGCTGACTCTATCAGGTGCTGGTAACCACATGCTTCATGGTTTCAAAATGCTTCCCGTTTTCTTCTGGCCTGCAAAAAAATTTAAAAGAGCAGATTTGTTTTGAAGAACCTGCATATCTCAGTTTAAGGTGGTAACATTTATTTTGAACGCTGTATTCCCTCTGATGCCAATAATTTTTGGGGAATCAGCACCCATCAAAAATTATCATATAAGTCCTTTCACATTAAATCAATCCAAGGAAAAATTGTGTAATTAACAGGTCCGGACTCCACCGATGATCAGAATATATGCTTTATTACTTCATCCATGTTTCTAGATTTTATTGTTTGGATGAAGTAATAAAGAATATATTCCGATCATCAGTGAAGTCCGGACCTGTTCATTAAACCATTTTTCCTTGGATTGATATAATGTGAAAGGACTTATATGATAATTTTTGATGGGTGCTGATTCCCCAAAAATTATTTTACGATTGTCAATTCAATTCAATAGAAACTTTATTCGGCCACGTTCTGGCCATAAAAGTATATTTCACATAAAAGAAGACATACATTTTGGATTTAAAACTACACTAAAAATGTGATAAAAGCACAGATAAAATTCATTCATATTATTAATTTTTTTTCCAGATAGACCCAAGCCATTGCTGTTATCTATACTACTATTATAAAGAGAGAACACAAACCGTTGAGCCAGGTAAACTCGAAAAGTACACCACCAATCAAAACACCCAAGACATCGTTGAAAACCTCAGGGCAAGCAGAAGGACATAGGCTATTAAAAAGAAAAAATATACGTTGTTTAAAAAATTTTGAAATAAAAATAAAGTAGTCCCTTGCAAGTAGCGCCGGCCGCGACGTCTGCGTGATGACATCATTTGCGTTTGCGCTCCCTGGCAACAGTTCCGGAAATGGCGCCGAAGATCATGACCTGCTGGGAGGACTGCCGCGGCCCTGCTTGCTGCTGTGCGAAGTGGCGGCCTGTGCGGGCGGGGCGCCTGGAGAGTGGTGGCCTGTGCGGGCGGGGCGCCTGGAGAGTGGCGGCCTGTGCGGGCGGGGTGCCTGAAGCGGGACCGGCGGCTGAGTTAAGGATCTCCGTGACACAGGCGGGAGGGGGCCGGGGGCAGAAGTGCACGCAGGCCCCAAATGCTGCCCCCAGCCCCTTTCTGCCCCTGGCAACGCTGGGACGGGCTGCTAGTCAACCCATATTTTTCCTTTTACGTATTGCCCCTGATAAGAAGCTTGCAACCCCAAAGCAAATGAGTGGAGAGGAAAGCATTAGTAAATAAATCAGTGCTGGTATTACTTGTGCAATATAGCAATCTCTAAAAAGTGGTAAAATATGTCTAACTCGATGCTCAGTATACAAACCACAGAAAAACATAAAATGCGACAAATCTTGGTCAGAGAAATTATCGCATGAGCATGGTTGTAGGGTTCCTATCTTTGAGAAACCGTTAGGTACAGTAAGGGACCAGTGGATACAATTAAATCTAAACCTGGATAAAAGAAAACGATGATGCAAATTATTAACAAAAGACCAAAAAGGTTGGTTTAAAATCCGAGGGCTTATAATCATAAACGGTCTGCATGTAGGTTTCTTAAGTTCATTTAATTCCCTATCCAGATTTCTCGTTATTAAGAATTTAGTTTTTATAGCTCTCACATCCTCAGGGTGCAGCTTTCTTGGTTGAATAAATAGCTCTGGTTGCCCGAGAGCTGAAAGCTGTCGAGAGGCATACTTTAACCAGGGAATATCTGCAACTCGGTCTAACTTCATGCAGTCCTCTAAAATAACTTGGTTTAGGTTTAGCTTATCTTTAGACCACATTTTTAGTCACCATATCAAGGGTTCTGAAGCAATGTTATCTTTAATGTAGCCTGCCTTAGTTCCTCATGTCTCATAAAAGCTGGAATGCTTGAAGGAGCAGCTAAGAGTTTACGTAAGTGTTTGTTTTCAACTTCTTGTAGTTCATTGCATTCCTTATAGCCCCATACCACACTACCATACACTGTCATGGGGATACATTTCTCATTATAAATCTGCAGCAGTGATGGTATGGGTTTACTCCCTAATCTTCTAGCGAAATCTAGTGAGGCTCCAGCTGCTCTTGCCGGAATGTTTTTCTTTAATGCTCGCTGTGCCACACAATTTTCATCGAATAACACACCCAGGTATGGGTATGTTGGTACATTGGTTAGCACTCCACCTTTAAATGTAAGGGATTTTTTCTCTCGCTTTAGATTACCAATTAACATTATATGAGAGTTAGTCAAATTAACCGCAAGGTCAAGAGCTACCATAAAATCAATAAAAGTATTAACTAAACATTTCAAAGCAATCGGAGACCTGGCAAGTAAAACTGCATCATCTCTTGGGATGTCTAAACATGAATCTGATAGCACTGCCCCAACTTATTTATGTAAAGTGTAAAAAAAAACGGTGCAAGAATGCACCCCTGCCTCACTCCTCTTTACCTTTCGGGCTTTAGTTAGGGAGACATTCTTGTTTTACCTTACGAGGCAGTCAAATTAAGATGGGACCAATGCAGGACCTATCCATCCCTATTTCGAGCACAAATTGCCATACCTTAGACCTATTTACCCTATCAAAAAGTGGACATTAAATCCATAAAAGCCCAAATCATACGCCCTTTTTTGGATAGAGTATATTTGTTGGTGATCATGAGTAGGTTCATACATTGCTCCACAGTGCCCCTACCCTTGCGAAAACCAAATTGCAGTTCGGGCAACACATTGTTTTCTTCCAACCAAAATGCTTAGACAATCTAAAATTACTTTGCCCATTATTTTTGTTGCAGAATCCAGCAAGGAGATCAGGCGATAACAGGCAGGATCGTCCCTGGCACCTTTTTCATAAATTGGCAAAATCACCACCGTTGACCATGAATGGGGTAGACCTACCCGTGTAGCCGCATTGAACACCTCTGTTGAAATTTTCGCCCATGTACCAAAATCTGATTTATAGAGGTCCACAGGTATCCCATCGGGTCCAGGGGATTTCCGTGCAGACATACCCTTAATCACTTTCTGTACCTCTTTTACCTCAAATCCTAAAGCGAGTGGTGCAGCACTCAGTACCCAGCATGAGTCTGTTTGTTTTATAGCGACCTCTGCATAGATCTGCTCAAAGTGACTAACCCACCGGTCGGCAGGAATAACGTTCTCAATTCTTTTTGTATCATTATCTTTAAAAAGTGGCTAATTACTACCTTCTAGAATTTGGCACTATCGGCTTGTGCACGCACCTGTGTTAGTTCCTCCCATGCCTGTTCCCTTAAAGCAGCCTTCCTTAGTTTTAGAGCCAAATCATATGCTTAACTTTGACTTTTAATTAGCTCAGGATCTCTAGGTAAACTTTTTAGTGCGACCATAAGGACTTTTTGAGCTTTAGAGCAAGCAGCATTAAACCAATGAGCCTCCTTAGTACCCGCTGACCTCTTTTTACCTGTTAGCTGTTTACCAATTTGTTTTGTCAGTTTGTCTAAAGTCTCCAGTACTTCTGTGGGCTTGTTATGTACATTAAGTTAGTGCTCAATATCCTCTTGACCCTCAGTGTATAACTACTAAAAAGAGCTCGGGATGATTTCTCCCATCTTATTTTACGATCCTGATCCGTCGCTGAAAATCCCTGTTTGCGAAGGTTATTAACTTCGCAACCCGGAAAACCATTAAACCTTTAGGTTCAGCAAATGGTGAGACTGTGATCGCTGAAACCGGTCCGGGCTGCCCTGACTTCCTGCTAGGGGTGGTCGGACATCTCCGTTCCACCCACGGAATGTGCAGAGATTTGCCCTTGCGCAAACAAGGTGAAAATTTGCAGCAAATCTCCGCACATTCGAGCGGCGGAACGGAAGTTGGCCGCCCACCCGCCTCCCGCTTCCGGCCCGCCTTATTAAATTTTATTTAAAGGCTAAAATGAAACTTGAATAAAACTTGGTTGGGAACGGTGTACATTAAAGTACCCCATTATGATTGTTTCTTAGGGAGTGTGTCTCCCCTGTGCAAGATCCGCTATAAAACTTTCGAGATCATTTAATGTTTACTATCATGATCCCTACAAAATGAATTGTAAAAATTCACAATCACCAAAGTTACACTGCTTTGAAAGGTTAATTCTACTGCTAGAGATGGTGGAGGGGAGATAGGCAAACCCTTGACGATAATGACAAATTAAGCAAAAGTAGGGTAAGCAAGCCGCCCTTTGCTCATCCTACAGCTGATGGGGATGCAGATTTAAAATACGGGAAAAAAACATCTATTACAAAGGAGTCAGACGGATCCCACGTTTCTTGAAGTGCAATAATGTGACCTGCCTTTCTTATCGCTAACCACTGCTCATTTTCCTTTTTCGCCTTCAACCCTGCAATGTTCCATGTCATAAAGGTGCACACAAAAGGATCTGTCACTTTGTGGTCACAGTTTATCGGAAGCGAACTAATCGGTTGTGCAATTAAAGGAGGCTTGGTACTAACGGTTATCAACCCGCGTCTTGGAGTAAAATGTGCCGATACGATTTCTCTGTCTTTTCAAAGAGGAGGTCAGCCAGATCATCTCCTCTCTACACCCTATGGGGCATATCTGAAACAAAAATAAGGTAAATAGCGTTGTAATAAATGATGTAGTTCACCTGTATTTGTAGTTTAAAAACACAGAGAAATTACGCTAAGTCATTATTTATTTTAAAAGTTAAAATAAAAGAGTGGATGACAATGGTTGGGAATCATAGTGATCCAAAACTTTCTAAATTGACCTTTTTATTAGGATCTAGACAACAACCACACACTAAAAGGAGAGCACTGCTTAATTGTTAACTGGTCGAAACATCATCTACAAATTGGGGAATAACCTCTAGAGCAGGGGTCTCCAACCTTTTGTGTAGTAAGAGCTACTTCTGGTCAGTGAAAATTTGTCGTGCGCTACCAAACCCCAAGCAACTCCCGCATTTTTCAGAGAGACCTCCCACACCCAGTTTCATTGACATTAAGGTTAAAAAACCTACTTTCTTCAGAGCCCACTATACTGTGGTTTGAACACAAGACTTGAAGTTCCCTAGAAACACTGAAAGGATTGACTTTGGATTTGTGTTGTGTTGTCAAACCACTTTACGACCTTTCACAATAACAGCTTCAAAATCAAGACCTTTTAATAGCTGTCACTGAAATAATCATTGTAATGCAGCTCAATTAACAAACGAACAGGAACAGCAATCCTACCTTCAGTTTGGAACTGTAGGATGTCCTCTAATGCTGTGTAATCTGGTAGCCTGGCGGGGGCAGTTCCAAAGAAGTCACTATAGTAGTGAATTAGTAGTCAGAGTTTGTGGAAGTCAGCCTGTGCAAAGCTTTGCTGAATCACAATTTCAGATGGATTCTTCTACTGTAGCTTTGACAAGATCGCTGTGTTTTTCAGTTGCCAGATAAGCTGAACTTCAGCTTTGTGTGGATTGGAAAGTCACGATTTTGTCCTCCACTCTGAATTTTTCAGAAGGTTCTGTTTTGATTTTAAGGTTTTTATGGAACCAGTCATGTTCGCAGTTGTATTCTTCACTTTTTAGGAGTGTCAGCAAATCAGGACTGCAGTACAAATTGCTTTGTGCTTCAACTAAAAAGATCTTTGGAAGATGCTGAAGATTCTTTTCTTTAGCTTTCTTTTTTCTTGATGTCAATACACCAGGCCTCCAGTAAATACTGCTTTTTCTCATCTTGGCAACAAATAAACATTTGGAAAGGTGCTGAAGATTCTTCTCTCCAGCTACTTTTTTCTTGGTGTCTGAAACCCACCCTGAAGTACACACTGCTTTGTTCTTGTTCAACTCTAACAACTGTTACTAACAAATGGACTTTTGAAAGATGCTGAAGATTCATCTCTTCTATCTATCTTTTTTCCTTGTTCTCAATAAACCAGGCCTCCAGCAAACACTGCTTTGTTCTTGTGCAGCAAATAAAAATTTGGAAAGGTTCTGAGCTGAAGATTCTTCTCTCCAGCTACTTTTTCTTGTGTCTGTAAAACAGGCCTGTAGTACACATTCCTTCGTTTTTGTAAAAAAAAGTGGGGGCTGAAGATTCTTCTCTGCAGCCACTTTAATCTTGGTGTTCCTAATGAAACAGATACCTTGATTTGGGATTTCACCAGGAAACGCCATTGAACAAGAATTGATTGCAAATGCTTTCAAATTATTTCAGTGAGAGACTTGACACTGCATGGTGTCCACTAATCCCTTGTAATCTGGGGTGTAGCTTGAGAAGGCAACTCCTGTGGAGTAATTTAAATGTTCGTCAGTCAGACGTGTGCGAAACTTAGATTTTATGAAGTTAATTTCTGAAAATGTTGATTCACAAAGATAGGTAGAGCTAAATAGGGAAAAAAGTTTCAAAGCAGCTGTGTGGATGTTCTCAAACTTTTCAGCATCCACCAGACTCCAGAAATTAATGTCAGATTGCCTTGATTTCAATTCAATGTCATTTTGAAGTGTGACAATCTCCATTTCCATTGTGGCAGAGTCAAGGTTCAAAAGCACACTCATTTTCTCTGAAATGTTAGTAACATCCACTTCCATGAAGGGGTTGAAGTGAACATCACATAGGGCTCCAGTTGCTCAAAATCACTGAATCTGTCACTGAACTCTTGATTAAGCCTGATGAGGAGGCTGCTGTATTTTTCTATGTCCAGGACCTCAGCCTCAGCTTTGTTTTCTGAAAGGATTTGGAGCACAGAGGGAAAGTCCTGCATCTTTATTTTCTGTATATGCTGTATGAAAAGGTTAAGTTTTGATTTGAAAGTTTTCACAAAACTTACCATGTTGGTGATTGTCTTGTTTTTGCCTTGCAACTCATAGGTCAATACATTTAATTTTTCTGTCACATCTGTTAAAAAAGCTAAATTGAGCAACCATTGAGTGGTTACTAACAGTGTGGTATCTTCGTTTCTAGACTCCATAAAAGCTTTGACTTCTGCCAATAGCAAAAGGAATCTTCGCTGTATTTTTCCCCCGCTAAGCCATCGGAGTTGAGTGTGCAGTAAAAGGTCCCCATACTCAGCTGATAGTTCTTCAAGGAACAACTTTCGGTGCTGCTTGGCCTTTGCACGAATTGAATTAATAATTTTCGCAACCGGAGTCATTGCATAATTAAACCCCATTACCTTGGCACATATTGCCTATTGATGTATAATGCAATGGTAGTTCAAAAACGGAGGAAAATCTGGATCTGCTTTGCAATTGGCAATGAAGCCAGAATGACGCCCTATCATTGCGGGTGCACCATCAGTGGTTATCGCCACTAACTTTTTCAATGGGACATTTTGTTTCACAAAATAATTTTTCACCTCATTGTGAATGTCAGATCCTCTGGTTGTGGTTTTCGAAGGCAACAAAGTAAAAAATTCCTCTTTATCAGTAAAATCTTCAAAAAACATTCTAACGAACATTGCCAACTTTGCACTATATAGCTTGCATCAACAGATTCATCATATTGAATAGAAAAATATTTGTATGTCTTTAAATCACGGTCCAACTGCTCTATCATATTGGTCGATAATGCAGATACCCTTCTTGCCATAGTGTTTGACCCTAACTACACATCTGAATGGCAGACATAATTTCTGGGCTATTTTTAAAGTCTTTGAATAAGGAGTTGCCCATTAAAAGCATTGCTTCCTTCACAACGGCTCCATCTGAAAATGTTGCTTTGTGCTTAATCAAGTGATGGGTGACTACGAAGAATGCCTCAGTTGCCGCAGTGGCTTTCTTCGTGGGCTTTGTAAAAAAAGATTGCTGTCTCTGCAATGCAGATTTGAGTTTGTTAGTTTTTTGTGACCTCAGGCTGCTTCCTTTAGGGAACTTCCTCTCAAAATGCATGTGCTTAGTTGAAAAATGCCTCGTAACATTGCCCCTTTTTCTCACTGAAACTTTAGCTCCACAGATTAAACATAATTTATGTAAATAAAAATGTGTTCTCCCACTCTTGATGGAAGTAGTAAGTCTTGCTCTTTGCCTTTTTGGAGGGACCTGCCTCTTCATCCATGATTAGTTCTTAAGGCTGTAAGCAAGAGTAAAAACGTTGATGAATTCAACATCCAATCCATAACAGGCAAGAATACCACGTGGACACCTTTCTAATGTTATATATTTTTTTCTTCTTTTTTTTGGTGTAAGAGGTTTATTTGCACTTAATACATACGATAATACCATACATTTGATTCGCCTACAACCATCATTGGCCGGCTGCTCGTGTGTATGCCCAAATGGGCTCGCTGGAAAAATGTACACAGCCCATCAGCCGACATCCCGAGGACCGGCGGCGTTTTACAATGTGATCATAGTAGTAGCTTCCAGTGCTACATCCATTCGTATCCATGCTAGTGTTCTTACTTTTTTGGTATAATTTTCTCCCAACTGTAATTGAGTTTAACCGTCCATTAACTTAACTCATTAGTGACTTTCATTACTGAAATTTCTGTGTCACAGCATCCTCCCTCCCGATCCGTACCACGTTATTAGTGTTCATCAGTGTAACACCCTCCGCATTTCGGTTCTAGTTGTTATCATTCACCTCCCGTCCTGCCTCGTGCAGCATTACATAGTCTCTGTAGTATTCCCAATAGTCCCTGGGCCTAGATATTGCTGGGAGATCCTCCTCATAGGTAATCAGCGTATCGTTACAGTACGCCATATCTTCCAGCCAGCTTTTAATCATCGGGCCTCTTCTACTGTTCCAGTGCAGGGACACCCTTCGTTTGGCCAGTAATAGCGCTACTGCGCAGCACTTACGCTTCCGTGCTCTTAGCTGTGGCTTCATACCTAAGAGGCAAATCCTGGCTTCACATGGTAGGGAAGTACCTAACATTTCATTCAACGTTTGCATTACTTGTTCCCAGTAACCCGCCACTTTGCGACAATGCCAAGCGAGGTGCATGAAGTCCGCCCCCTCCTGTTTACACCGTTTGCACCTTGAGTCCTCCTGAAACCCATACCTGAAAAGTTTGTGAGGTGTGTAGTATACCTGATGTAGATATTTGTAATGTATGAGCCGTAAGTTTTCATTTGGTGTCAGCATGTTAGTCAGCATACACGCCGATGCCCATTCTTCCTCAGTGAGGGGTGTCACTAGGCCCTCACTCCATCGCTGCCGTGCTTTGTCAGTGCCTCCCCCTATCGCTCCCTGTAAGCTCGTGTATAGTTTGGACACCAGGTGTGATGCCGTGGGTGTGGTGAGTAGGAGTTGCAGGGGCGCTAGTGACGTCGGTTCCTCCGGGTGTGCTGGGTAATGTTCCTGTAGGGCCCTCTGCAGCCTATAATAGTTAAACTTGAATAGAAGGGACGGGTTACTTATGTATTGCAATGCATCTAATGGTTGGAATTCCCGTTGTGATACAGGTCACCCATTTTGTCTATACCCGCCCATTTCAACAAATTCATGCCTGCCTGCTCGTGTGTAACAGAAATATGTGGGTGGTGGGCCAGCGGGAGTGCCGGAGCGTACAGCAGCAGAGCGTTAGCCGCCTTGCCCATCAGTCTCCATGCCTCCGTAGTGGCGTCAACAGTGTTGATATCTCGTTCATGCAGTTTGGGGCGTTTGTGTAATAATATGTTCGCCAGTGGTATCGGGTTCGTGTCCCCAGCCTCCACCGCCACGTGTGTTAGGAAGTGAACCTCGTGGTGCCAGTAATGCGCGAATTGCGCCTGGGCACATAAGTAGTACAGATAAAAGTCAGGCACCTTGAAGCCCCCTTTCGCGTATGGGAGTGTCATGGTGTGCAACTCCATTCTAGCTTGCTTCCCGGCCCAGAGTAGACTTATCACCAAGGTGTTTATATGGCGAAATACTGCCACTCGTGGCTTAATAGGGATATTGTTGAATAGGTATAGAAACTTTGGCAGGAGCACCATTTTCACTATGGCGGCCCGGTCCGCTATGGATAATGGAAGTTTATTCCAACGTTTTATTTTATCCTCCAAGGTCGCTATTGCTCGTCCATAGTTCGTGCGTATGACAATTTCAGGATCCCTGTGAAACCAGACTCCCAAGTACCTCGTAGGGTCTTCCTGCCATTCAAGCGGGTAGTCTAGGGGTGTAGGGCGTGTGCTGTCAGTCAGTGCTATGATGAGTGATTTGTCCCAGTTTATTTGTAGGCCTGAGTGGTTCCCGAACTTAATGTACTCCCTCATCAGTGGATTTAGGTTGTGTGCTGGATCCTTGACATAGAGCACCATGTCATCTGCATATAACGATATGTGAATGGGGCGTGATGGCATCTGTATGGCCGAATAGTGATGGTGTTGCCTAATTTTACAGGCCAAAGGCTCCAGGACCAACGCAAAAAGCATTGGCGATAGCGGGCAGCCCTGCCTAGTACCCCTGCATATCGGAATTGGCTCTGAAATATGCCTATTAATACGGAGTCTCGCTGAAAGGTTGGTATACAGCATAGATATCCACCCAAAAAACATCAGGGGAAACCCCATGCGCACCAGAATTGCCTGAATGAAAGACCATCCTATGGTGTCAAACGCCTTGGCAGCATCAAGTAACACTGCCACTGCTTTCGTGTTGGGGGACAAGTAGTGTGCCAGGGCAAACAGTGTGCGAGTGTTATGAGTTGTGGCTCTGTCAGGAATAAATCCAGATTGGTCCGGCCTGATTAAGAGGGGCATAAGTGGTTTTAGCCTTTCGGCAAGCAAACTGGTGATTATCTTAGTGTCTACATTCAGTAGGGACAGAGGGCGATACGAGTCGCATTTATCTTCTTCCTTACCCGGCTTTAGGAGTGCAATGAGCAAGGCTTCTCTCATGGATGCAGGCAGTGTTTGGGCCTCATGTGCAGCGCCGTACAGTCGCACCAAGTGGGGAGCGAGCAGATCTACATATTCTTTGTAGAATTCTGTCACGTAGCCATCCGGCCCCGGCGCTTTGTTGTTCGGCAACCGCTTGATAGTGTCAGTAACCTCTTCCACCGTGACAGGCCGCGCTAAGTAGGCCCTGTGGCCATCTGACAGCCATGCCAATTCCACATCCTCCATATATGCTAGTAATTCTTCTTGTGTGGGCGAGGGGCGTGCTGCATACAGGGTGCCGTAATGTGCCATAAATTCCCTCATGACCTCCTTTATGTCGGTCACCTTTTCCCCCGTGGTCCTACTGATTGCCGTTATGTTTTGAGGGGCCCGCCCCGAACAAATCTTGTCTGCTAGTGCCTTGCCTGGTCTGCCTCCCTCACCATAGCGCCTGGCCGTGGCCCTTTTGGTGACATATTTGAGTTTGTCAGAGGCGAACTGTCTGTGTTTGGTCAGAAGTGATTGTATGTTTCCGAGTACCTTAGTGTCCCCTGTGTGCGTGTAGATTTGCTCCAGGTCTTGTATGGCCTCTTCGCGAGTTTGAAGTTGTTGTCTGATGTCCTTCAGTATGCCTGAGGACGTACTGATGCATACCCCCCTGATTGTGGCCTTGAACGCCTCCCACAGCAGACTTGGGTCGTCCGTTGTCGGGCCATTGATGTCAAAGTAGTCTGTAATCGCTGCGTGTATAGTGGTAACATACAGTGGGTCTTTCAGGGCCGCCGCATTAAAACGCCAAGTGAATGGCGGTGGCTCATAATGCGGGATCTCAATCTTCAGCAGAACCGGGTTGTGATCCGACAATGTCCTGGGCAGGTGTGAAACGTGTTTAACCCAAGATAGCACTTCTCGTGTACCCAGCCAGTAGTCTAGCCGCGCCCAACTATTGTTCGCTGCATTAATGTGAGTCGCAGCCGTGATCCCCGGGTTACCATCCCTCCAAATGTCAGTCAGATGAAGGTCCTCCATCGCTTCCCCCAGCATGTGTCGTGCATTTCCTTGGTGTTCTGTGGTGTGTGCAGCTCGGTCTAAGTGGTCTTGCAACGTCACATTGAAATCACCTCCCCACAGCACATGATCTACATGTTTATCAGAAATTGTCTGCCATTGGCGTCTGTAAAACCCAGGGTCATCTATGTTGGGACCGTATGTGTTCAGCAGCAGTATCCTCTGCCCCCTGAGCTTTCCCTCCACCATTACACTCCTACCCTCCGAGTCCCTGTCCACGCTAGTGATTTCAAAGTGGGTCCCTTTACGTATTAGGACACTGACCCCTCTGGAGTAAGTTGAGTAGTTCGAGCTCGTTACCGATTCTGCCCATCTGTTACCCAAGGTAGGTACGTGCGTGGGGCCCTGATGCGTTTCCTGTAAGAAAACTATATCTACATGCAGCCTGTCAAGATAGGTAAACATTTGTCTGATCTTTTTCGGGTTGCCTAGCCCCCTGACATTCCATGTGAGTAGAGCCAATGTATTAACTCTCGACATCTTTACCTGGACCCATCAGTTCATATCGCTTGATGTGTACCCGCCTTATATGGTGCCGTGCAGACAGGAAATATTGGAGCGTATGGTGCGTGTCGCACGTTTGATTAGTGAAACAGAGGTTTGAGCCTGCATGTGTTGGTATGGTCAAGGAGTTCGCCATGCTTCTCAGACACAGAGTTTGTGATTCGGACATTCCCTTTCCCCCCTCTAACCCCCCACCCACTTCAGCCCCCAAACTTTGCCAAAGCCATCCCGTAACAAACTTAACTCTCTTTCGAAAACTTAGTGTGGGGCGCACCCACTTGGGGGTGTCGCCAGGTTCACACATCACCATCCACGTAGTGGACGTGGGTGGACGCCTTTAACGGCTGCAATGTCGTGTGTAACATCTTTCACCCTTTTTCCCTCACCCGTCATTCGAAGGGAAAGTATGACATCTAGTAACCTTAAGCAATGCGAGTCTCTGTACCCCAGTCTCACTCGCCATTATGAGTTCGAGGCAGTGTTGGCAATAGCTTCCGGCTCAATGGCCTGCCAGTGTTCGCGGCCCCAATACAATGGCCACTGCCAGAGTAGCCATTTAGACCTCTGACCATGCAGTGTTATAGTGCGTACTTCAGAGCTCACCAGCCTTACACATACTCACTGTGGGGTTGTCCGTCTTGGGTTCTCTCGTCGTGAGAGCTAGGTTGCAAGTCATTTTAGTCCCATAGTGTCCGGGCAAGCTCCCCGGGGCAGGCCAACGTTGGCTGTCCTTATCAACCTGGTTTGCAGAGGAGTCCCTTGTCCGCTCCGAGGGGCATCTGGGTTTCTTGACCTCCTCTCCTGTTATTCCACGTCGCTGGTCGATTCCGTTCTGTTCTGTTCCTTCCGTCGCTTCCCTTGCTGCTTGACAAAATCATACGCCGCCTGCACTGTTGTCAAAATAACCGGTTTGCTCAAGTTTGTGATTTTAAGTTTAGCAGGGTACAGCATTGCGTACTCCAGTCCCAGGTCACGTAGCTTCTTCTTGATCGGTGCAAACTCTTTCCGTGCCTGCTGCACCGCCATGGTATGGTCGGGGTAAAACTCCAGAGTGTTCCCCTGATGTGTGATTTTTCCCATTTCCCTGGCGAGCCGAAGGACTGTGTCTCTGTCCCTGTAGTTGAGTGTACGTGCTATGATCATTCTTGGGGTAGCTCCCGGTTTCGGTACAGGTGCCAGAGAGCGATGAGCTCTTTCGATCAAAAACACCGAGGATAATTTGTCTGCGCCAAATATTTCTTTCAAGAGTGACTCGATATAGGTTTCCATCTTTCCAGTGTTGGAGGATTCCGGCAGGCCTGAGATTCGGAGGTTGTTTCGCCTGGACCTAGCTTCCTGATCTTCCACCTTCGCGCGCAAAATCTCCACAGTTTTCTCCAGCCCCTCGCACTTCTTTGATGTGGTTTTATGCTCATCCTCCATGTCAGAAATACGTTGTTCCGCTTCTACTAGCCGCCCGTCGTGATGTTCTATGTTGGCCGCCATATTATCCACCCTCTGCACCACATTGTCGAGTTTTCCGTTCATTTCTTGTAAACTTTGCTGGATTGCGCGGAGTACCGATTCCATGGTTGACCATTCCGCCAATTCCCCGTCACCTTCAACTTCAGGGGTGGTCGTCACGTTTTTCGGTTGCTTTCTCGCTTCAAAGGGGAGTTTGGACTGTTGTTTATCCGGTTTCCCCATACTCCGCTGCTGGCGAGGCGAGGGGTGGTCCGCTGTGTGCGAGTCGCCGGCCGTCCGCGCACTTTGTCCCGCCGGTGTCTGGGCCCCCCACCTCGAGGTGCGTCTGCTCATCGACCTGTGCGGTGGTTAGGAGCGTTGGCGAAGTCGTTGTCCACTCGTGAGGTACACAGCGACAGTGTCTACGGCTGGCTCACTCACTGTCCGCTGGGTGTGGGCTGGCTGTGGAGTGTTGCACGTGCTGTTAGCGCCTCATGGGGCTCTCCATTTGGTCCCGTGCCACCGGTGCTCGACTCTCCTTCCCTGGGCGCGCCGAGCCGAGTGGCGCGCAATTCATGCGGGGCAGTGGTCCGAGCTCATCTGAAGCAATCGGTGGGTAGGCTCACCTCGTTTGTGCTTATGCCCCTTTCCGCTTGTGTTCCACCGTGTGCTGTGGTTGCTTTCCGCCTGTCCCGGGGGTGGTCAACAGTGCCGGTCTCGTGCGTTCCAGCGCCGCCGCCATCTTGAATCTGCTGGAACGCACCGCTAATTACCCCTTTATGTGGTCCAGCCGCTTGTATTTACGGTTTCGCAGCTCCGCAGCTCTCTCCGCATCGCCAGTCCTCCCTGTCACCTGCTTGCTGTGGCTCTCAGCGCCGGGCAGGCGAAGATCTTCGTCAGTGCCGGCGAGCGCCAGGCGTGGCCATTTTGAGTGAGCTCCGGCAGCTCTCCGCTTTTCCGCTGTTTTCTCGCTGCAGGTCGTTCTGGCAGCCACCGCAGCTACACCATCGTGTCGGCTTCACATTCCGACATCAGATGCTGTGCTGTGGTCGGGTGTAACGGCAGATGTAAAGGGCGAAAGGGCCGTTATTGTCGCGTCCGCCCGGCGGAGCCGACAGTTCAGCCAGCCATCCCGCAGTGCGCCCTCTAGCGCCCCCCTTTCTAATGTTATAATTCAGAACATTTGTGAGTAGCAGCCATGCTGGTAAATTAAACAGGACAGTTGGAAAGTGAGATAAGTAACCCACCTTAGCTATGTGTAATTATGAACACAGGAGGACTGCTTTTCACAAATGACCTGAGATTTGATTAATTTTGACCAAAGTATACTTCTGGGCTTGTATGGTCTGTAGTCGTCTTCTATATATAGGAAGAGGACCAGTGCCCCGCCTGAAGAACATCACTGCTGTTCAAGACAAGCTGGCATACTATTGCAGCCCTACAGGAAGATGATGGGTACTGGGCAGCATGTGTGAGCCTTTGCTCCTGGCCAATAGGTGGGAATGTATTAAATAGGTAGGGCCATGACATGCCACATTACTGACATGTGGGCCGTACGTTAAGAAGACTCACAGACACAACAGTGAGACAACATAATAAAGCACACGCCAAAATAGTGACACAACACAAGGCGTAAAAGAGGAGGCCACTGCTTGTCGGAATGGGAAAGAAAAGAGGCCCGTGCACCAAATTAGAAGTGCACATCTGAGGCTTAATCCTATCCTGTGTGGAAAGTGAATGTGTGTAAAAACATAAGATGGTGAGAAAAGGTGTTAGGACAGGCTCTTCTACTGAACACACATGAGCAATAGAAGAATGCAACAATTGTCCCATAAGACTCACTTATCACAGTACATCTCAAACTTTCGAGGTACACAATGGAATCATTGATCTCTTATCAAATAATACCAAAAATTAGAACAGAACAATTCTCTCAATTCTCTCTTAGGGGCCATATGTATGAACACATTTTCCCATAGACACAGAATGGGTAAAACCCTTTGATACATCTGGCCCCTAGTTTCCACAAATAACTAACTTACTTTGTAGGAACACAGTACAATATGTAATGATAATGCAGATGACACACTGCTCAAACGGTGAACATATACAAAAATGACACTGTACAAAGGCCCACGTTATATTTTAAATGATCTGAAACAAATATGATAATTAGATGGTAATTTAAATAGCACGACACACAAGGACACTTTCAGTTTTTATGGCTCTTTTTTTCCATTTCTTTTTTTTCGTTTAAAGTACAGGGAGATTAAGTGATTTGTCCAGAATCACAAGATGTCGGAAAGTAGAAAGATGCATGTGCCTAGCCCGGATAGAAGCCTGCGTGTTACTCATGAGTAGGCCTCTCTACAGCAGGGTCTCGGGCCACTATCATTCGCCTAGACTTCAATGCCCATTTCGGAGAGCTTGGTCATCCCCTGCTACCAGAACCCGACGGTGAGGGTACACAGCTCTTCGGTGCCCTCCCAATGAACGACAGAAAGTCTGCCGCTATCAAAGCTCTTCCATGTCTGCCCAGTGATCTGACGCCCGTTTCAAGGAGCAGGGGGAATGTTGAAGCGAGCGAGGGAGCGAAGCACAGGATTAAGAAGCCGGTCCGACATTCATATATATTCGTACAACCAGTGTCTCATCCCCAGCCTGAACAAACACAAACATATCCCTAGGACAGGTTCTGTGACCTCGGATGCTCGGAGTGCAGGCGTGTGGATTACATAGGTTTGTGAGGCTGAGTGAAGAGGCAGGATTTGAGCCTATTATATGTGTTGCTTTGCTAGTTTGCTGTATTACCCAGTCCCGGAATGTTGATGTAGATTATTAGAATCTAACGCAGGGAGACAGCCTTAGGTCGTCGCTAACAGAGATTCGCTCTAGATGAGGATGAGGATGAGGAACAGCCAACTGAACCTGAACTCGGACAAGACTGAGGTCCATCAGAGGACTGGGAACGAAGATGACCAACCGCTTCTATGTCCCTCATTAAAGGACCATGCGTGCCGGACGGAGACTTACACACGACGGCATGCACTATTGCAGGGTTTTTAGCAGGCCTGGCCTTTAGTGTCGTTTTGCCAGGCCCCATGCCGGATGTGCGCCTATGGCTTACCTGCTGCTCTGGGATAGAGGGAAATTAGGTGGCAGGCTGTGCTGCTGAAAACGGCAGATGGCGCGGGTCACAGCAGTTCTATACTGCTTGCTCAGCTTGCGCGACCGGCAATTCACCTGCTCTGCCCTGCCCTGCCACACCTGCTGCAGCTACGAAGCACCCTGCCTTCGCACTCGTGACACGCAGTGCGGTGCTAGTGAGGGAATGGCAGGGAGCGCATAGGCCAGTCACGAGACACTCACATCAGCAGCAACGCCATCCTCGTCGGCCTGCCCAGCACCAGCTAAGCTCAAAGCCAAAATGAGCAGCGGGTTTGGGTGAGGGCGGGCAACGGAGCCTCAAAACAGCTAAAAGAGCCTAAACAAGCCCAAACAACACTGAAGGGCTACTAAATTGAGCAGGAAGCAGCGCAAACTACTCACAGGGTCTATGCAAGCTACCGGTAGCTCGCGATCGACCGGTTGGAGACACCTGCTCTAGAGTAACCTTTTGTTGGGATCTAGATAATAATTACGACCCTTAGGAAAGCATGACACTTATCTGAATCTGTTTGAATACCAATTAAACAAAATGGTATGTATATATAGTATGATGAAATGTATAATCTAAACATGGAGTATTAGTTTCACGTTAGAATTTTCCTTCCTTTCACAATGAAGTACAATTGAGTGCAAATAGCACACATCGCTAGACAACACAAAAAAGTACACAAAGTTTTGAAAATATGTTGGCTAACTCTTCTTTTTATTTACAGCTGAGAACAATGTTTTCTCAATTACTGGAATGAACATAACCAGCTTACAAATGTGATCTAGGGGACAGTGTCCCATCTGACAAGAGTAAAGATAAAAAAGAAAAAAAGTGGGACCACTTACCCCCTTTAAGTTTGGTCCTGTCGAAAGCCAACGCCCCTGCAAGGGCTCATGTGGGCTGAAACATGTAGACCAGTGTTATTCATGATGTGAAGGATACATTGCATGTCCTACCCTCACTTCCACTTCTGTTTTTAAATCTTATCCTTATTGTTTCCTTTAATAAATCAATTCTACAACAAGAGGTAATTTTAATTCACTTTTGTATAAACAGATCCCTATAAACCTCTTGGGATCACCTCTTGGTGAAGGCACAAGAAAGACCCTATGATGATGCTATCAACCATGATTATGCTGATGGCAAAACACATACCAATGGCGGAAAATGGCTGCTGAGGGTACCACAGATTTTTCATCAAGATCCCTCAAGACCTAGATGCCCCACTCTACTTTTGATTGTTCCCGAGTATGTCGTCTCGGGGCAGGATGCGTGTCAGGATATATGTGTTGGGCAGGAAGGCCAGCGGAGCCGAGCTACATTGCGGCCATCACGGTCGCGAGCTTGGCTCCTCCCCCCAACTATATTATTTTTAAACGATATTTTTGATTCTATATTTTTACACTTACCTGTTTGTAGATAGGATTTCTATATTTTGGTAGTAGATATTTTTTTTAAACTCGATATTTTTAATGCCTATATTTTTGTTCTCGATATTATGTTAGTGATCCGTCATCAGTGATGTCATTTGAGATGTCATCAGTGATGTCTCTGACCATGTCATGAATGATGTAATATGTGACATCATCCCCAGTGGATTGCGGGCGGGAGAGTTACAGTTAATACAACTAACTATAATGGAGGAATTTCAATGGTTTTATTTGAGTGAAATGTTCAGCTAACTATAACACCCCTAAACGTATGTTTTTTTCAGAGAATTTCTAAGGTTTTTTTAAATGATAATTACCAACTATAACCTGCCTGAAACCTATGTTTTTTTCAGTGAATTCCAAAGGTTTTTTAAATGATAATTCCTAATTATAATGTTTATTAATCATATCTGTTTTTTTCTATCTTCTTTAATTATCATCCCATTCTCAGACGTAGTAAAAACTGCAAATATTACCACTCTTCAATGTATTCCTTCCTCCAAGAAAATTGCTACAAACCAGAACCACAACTAACATTAATAATATACAAACTAGACGTTCTCGTAGAAAAAAAACAAAAAAAACACCACTTCCCATACTTTCAGCAACAAACCAAATCTACAATGCTACCTAACAAATCAGGCAATAGTTTAATTTACGACCAATAAATTAATATCAACATTTAAGTAGTGTAAGGACATCCACTATGTACTGTGTGAATTGCATCCAACTCACACCCATATCTAAAGACAAATATGTAATAGAGGTACTAATTATGCACTTCCAATACCCAACAAAAACACCTAGTGCCACCACCACTACTACCAACCCTCCTGACCCCTCCCCATCTACTACCTCAGAGGCAGCGCAAAACAGGACAACGGACCTTCCCAAAATAATATATCCCCTCAACAGCACACTAGCTCAATGTTCAGAGATGTGGCAATCAACTATGTATAAGGGAAGGAACTCGCACATCAACAATAATGTACAAAATGCTAACACTACCAGTGATATGCTATACACAACTCACTATACAAACCAAAAACGTTTCCGTGTGTACATATACTATTAATCCGTGTAGTGTACTACACAGTGGACACAACCATATTATCTCAGAGTCTGGGGAATATCTCGGTCATGTAGCTGTGTTGTCCCCTCCCTTGAAGCAAAAAACAGAGTGGGCTGGTCTAACGTACGCAACTCCTGCGTAAGAGTATAAATAATTAGCCCACGCCTTGGGCGTGGTTCACTTCTGCAAAGAGAACAGACTCTGCCACAGCAAAGGTCCTCACTCTGCCACATGGCTGCCGCCATGACCACTTGCCTCCTCAATACAGGCCCATTGCGAACTCTGCGCCACAGCACCGCAGCTTATGTCTGTATTGACTACTGCCTTCGATCTACACTGCGGACAGCAGGGTTCACAACTTGAATTCAGCTTTGCATCTACACTACGGACAGTAGGGAATTCAGCATTGATGTATTTAATGCAGAGACAATTGTACTGTATGTGTTCAGACTTTGTTAAAATAAGTGACAAAAATTCTTTGTCGATATCTCTGCTGACTTCTGCCTTCCAGCAACAGTGAGGACAGCAGTGTTCACAACTTGAATTCAGCTTTGGATCTACACTACGGACAGCATTGAATGTAGCCTTGATTAATTTAAGGCAGAGACAATTGTACTCTATGTCCTCAGATTTTGTTAAAGGATTCAACAAAAAACATTCACCAATGTCTGTGCTGACTGCTGCCTTCGATCTACATTATGAGGGCTCACGATTCAGGGGGAATGGCGATTGCACATGACGCATTCCAGTAGGCAAGATATATTGTACCAGTGCGACCCGCCTGAACCACGAATCATCGCAGGGTGCGCACACGCTGAGTTCTTCAGGTACCACTAACTCACTGCACCACAAGTCATCTCCCCGTGGCCTTATTAAGGCAGAATTCACTAGGCAAAAAACATTACTCCGAGTGCGGCCTGCCCGAACCACGCATCATTGCAGGTTATGTACACACTCCGTGCCAAAGGTACTACTAACTCAGTGCACCATAATTCATCGCCACGTGACAGACAAAAGACATTGGTCCAAATACGGCCCCTCTGGACCACGCATTATCGCAGGGGACGCACAAGCTCAACGCCAAAGATACTACTAACTCAGTGCACCATAAATCATCGCAAAGAAGAGTGATCTGTTTTATGTCAGCAATGAGGCATACTATCTCTTTTAAATGGAATTCATGCAGAATTCAATCGACAAAAGACATTACTCCAACTACTGTGCCTCCCCCAACCGCGCATCATCGCAGGATACGTACAAGCCAAGCGCCAAAGGTACTACTAATGTGGAAACAGCTGTATGAGTGTGAGTGTGTGTTTGGTGTGTTGGTGAAAGAATGGATGTCTCAATGTTACATGCCCAAGTCACTACATATATAAAAGGCAGTGTATGTGAAAGTTGAAGTATATAAATGACTATATATGAGAGTCAGTGATTGTGGGAGTGGCTGCATGGATGAGTGTGTACTTGTATCAGTGATTGTAGAACAGAGTAAGTATGCATTTGTTTCTGTTTGAATAACTGATGTGGTGTGTGTATAACTGTTTAGGTCAGTAAATTGAAGTGTGATTGATTCTATGCATGACGGACTAGGTGTGTGAGTAACTATGGCTGAGTGGTGGTGTGTGAGTGTCTGTATAGATGTATGAGTGCTTATGATAGTGTTGTATTGAGTGATTCTATGGGTGAATGAGCGGATATGTATATAGACTTAGGAATCAGTGAGTGTGTATGTGTGTATGTAGTAACTGATAGAGTGGGTGTATCAAAGGTTATATTAGAGTGCAAGGAGGTGCATTAGATTTTGAGGTAGGATGATGTTATCAGTGATGCAATTTGAGATGTCATCAGTGATGTCATCAGTGATGTCACTGACCATGTCATGAATGATGTCATGAATTATGTCATATGTGACGTCATCAGTAGTGCATTGTGGGGGCGCGACTTATAGTTAGCTGAAAACGGGCCCCCGCAGCCCCGGGGGTGGCGATCCCCGGGGCTGCAGGGGCCTCCCTGGACCCCTGCAATCAGAATATACTATGCCCCCGGGACTGGGACCACCCGGGGCTAAATAACAATGAGTTATTTTTGCAGTTTTTTTATGCTCTTTTTGGCCCTGGGGGTCCTTGTGGGACCACCTAAGCAGGCCTAGGGTGTGAGGGTGTTTCTACCCTGCCCCCTTTTCCTGTTTTACGCGTTTGTTTTTCTGTTTTCTTGTGATTCGGTTCTACTGAGTCACAAGATGGCTGCCAACACTTCCTGGTTAGGAGTGTTGACAGCCAATTAGAATAGAGCTTGTGGTCAGGGGGATCAGTGGATCCACTGCGCCTCTATATATCGGAACGTTTATTTTTTTATTTTCTCAGCAACTACTGAACAGATTTACACCATTTTAAAAAAAAGGTCTCTTTCTGAACCAAGGGCTACCTTTTTGCCAAATTTGATGTAATTCCGTTCAGCAGGTTGAGCTGCAGCCATGTCTAAAGTTTCCTATGGGAAATTGATTTTCCAACCTCTTTTTTTGTATTTCTCAGGAACTACAGAACGGATTTACCCCATTTAACAACAAGCATTTGCAACTAAATAGGTCTCGCATTTATGCAAGTTTAAGCTATTGGCATTGTAAATGACAATACCTATTATTTATGTTTTAAAAAACGAAAATAATAGGCATTGACATTTACAATGCTAATAGCTTAAACTCTCGCAAATGCGAGACCAATTGCATTGCAAATGCTTGTTGGTTTCGCCATCTGTAGATTTGACACTCATCTCTTCCAGTTCCAAACACAACATTGTAAACAGAGCAACGTTTTCAACATCAGTTTTCTGCTGTTCGCTGCCACCTAGTGGTCACTAGAAAATCTGTAGCAGAAGAGTGGCTAATACAGCATTCATCTTGAAAGGATACAATAAACAGGCGGGGACTGAGTTCATGTTAGGTGGAGCTGTTGTATGACACTTCTTAGTTGTGTCAATCACGGTTTACTTCTCATACAGCCAACCAGATACGAGATGTGTTAGTAGTTCTCTCTGCAATGAAATATCTGAGAGACCAGAGTCCATGTGAATGCTTTAAAAACAATGGCTAGTATAAGGGAGTGTGGGTACCATTTTCTGCAGCAAGAACTTAAGAAGCCATATGACCGTAGGGAAACACACACCTGTAGAAACAGAAAAAAAACACCAAAAAAACCCACAAATAAAAACCAGAAGCAGTTCAAAACGTACCAATTAGCCGGCAGCAGCACTGAAATGCTACTGCCTGCTGACGCAGGTTTTAATACTAGAGAGGCAATGGTTTCCCTCAGGAGGGACTGGTCCACACCATATTTTTAGGAATTATACATATTTTGTTTATATGGTCCTCCCTTATAACTCGTTAACGCTCACCTACAGGCTAAACCACAAACCCAAACCTTGCCAACCAAGGAAATCCTTCAGATTGCATGCCAACACTCTGCAAACAGGTTTGGCGCTTTGGTACTGGTATGACGCACCACAGAAATGTAACCACAATACAAACCACCTATAGTATTGTTATTTACAATTGGACAGCCACTTTAATGTGGCGGAATAAGCTTCCTGTCGATTATGGGACTGTTTTTTTGCATCATATTTGAGATGCAAACTGGGTCCGCTGGAGGGCGAGGTGAGCAAGAAAGCGGCCTGGAAAGTAACCTGACCCTACACTTATAAAATAATAGGATAGGAGGTTCCCCACAAATGCTTTTTGTGCCAGGTTTCAAGAGTTCAACTGATGCCTTTGCCCTTACCCGAACCCAAAACATTATGCAGAGCTCCGTTATCTTTTGCACAGTTTTTCGAGGCAGGTTTTAATACTAGAGAGGCAATGGTTTCCCTCAGGAGGGACTGGTACACACCATATATTTAGAAATTATACATATTTTGTTTATATAGTCCTCACTTATAACTCGTTAACGCTCACCTACAGGTTAAACCACAAACCCAAACCTTGCCAACCAAGGAAATCCTTCATATTGCATGCCAACACTCTACAAACAGGTTTGGCGCTTTGGTACTGGTATGACGCACCACAGAAATGTAACCACAATACAAACCACCTATAGTATTGTTATTTACAATTGGACAGCCACTTTAATGTGGCGGAATAAGCTTCCTGTCGATTATGGGACTGTTTTTTTACATCATATTTGAGATGCAAACTGGGTCCGCTGGAGGGCGAGGTGAGCAAGAAAGCGGCCTGGAAAGTAACCTGACCCTACATTTATATAATAATAGGATAGGAGGTTCCCCACAAATGCTTTTTGCGCCAGGCTTCAAGAGCTCAACTGATGCCTTTGCCCTTACCCGAACCCAAAACATTATGCAGAGCTCTGTTATCTTTTGCACAGTTTTTCGAGTATGGAGAATTCCCATGGGCAACAGGTTACTTCGATCTATCAATATTCCAAGCACAAAACAAAGGCAGAAAGCTCACTGGTATGTGTTGGAATTTTTCGTCATGCATCACTCAGTCTAACGTGGGACTGTAATGAGAAAGCGTTCAACACGAGGAGATCTCCCCTTTTCAGCTTCCCACCCAACTCCTCCTGCAGAGGGTACACCGACTGCACATTTGTATTTATGCACCCGGGTGCCCTGACAGACACTCATTCTGATAGTCAAAAAAACAACTAATAACCCATATAAACACTCATGTAGGTACTTATACACAAAGTGAGACACTGATACAGATATTTACATATTTAAACATTACTTGCTAATACATGTTTTCAGTAAGATATACTTAATAAGTCAGTTATACAATAAATTTTACAAGATTTAGACATTCATTTACCCATTTATTCTTCCATCGATCTTGACATATACATATATAAAACATATTTAAATTTCAGAAAAACACACATTCACTGGATGATGTCATCAGTCATGTCATCAGGGATGTCATTTGAGATGTCATCAGTGATGTCACTGACCATGTCATGAGTGATGTAGTATGTGATGGCATCAGCAGTGCATTGCGGGCGCGCGAGTTATAGTGAACTAACTATAACTGGGGAATTTCTATGGTTTTGTACGAGTGAAAACTCCAGCTAACTATAACATGTGTGAAACCTATGGTTTTTTCTGTGAATTTGCAAGGTTTTTTAAATGCTAATTCCTAACTATAACGTGGCTGAAACCTTTGGTTTTTTCAGTGAATTTCAAAGGTTTTGTAAATTATCATTTTTAAATGTATAAATTATTATATTTCTTTCTTTTTATCTTAATTTCTTAAATTTTTATTAAAAATATTTATATTTATTTTATTTTTTAAATTATATTTCATATTCTTAATGTAAAATAATAACAAAACTAAATCCCCAATTTTTTTAATCATTTTTTTTTCTCCAATGTTTTACAAATAAAATCTGTATAATTCCTTTTTCATATTTTTGGAGGTAATCGCACCGTACTTGTACAGTGATCGCACCATACTTTCTACGGTAAATGGTCCTCTGTGCGTAGCCGCGCACTCATTACAGATACGCTTTGACCTTGCGCATCGCATCAATGCTTCTGTGTGACATCATGTACGGCACCCCATAAGTGTACGGCGCAAAAGTTTCTATTTGTTCAATATGTATTTAATGTACTTATTAAGAGAAGACATTATCTAGGACAATCATGAAAATAGTTTTTTTTAACATTTAATAAGCGATTATTACTTTTAAAAGCAATTACGCAAATCACAGAGGTACGTTGTACGTACTTGCATCTTAAGAGCACGGTAAGAGCACCGTAAGAGCACTGTAAGCTTACACAAACTCATGTGACCATAAAAGCAGAGTTTTGATTGGTTCATAATACTTCCTATTCCAACTGTTGAAAGACCCCTCTCATTTTGATCATCCTAATTGGACTTTCCCAGGAAAAACATCTATTCTGTGGAGCTGTAGTCTTTTAGAACCAAACTCTACAATAGCTGCTCTTTTTGAGACTTTATCAGTACAATCCTATGAGGAAGATTTTGTTACTGAGCCACCTCAGAAAAAGAGAAAAGAAGCTTTCATTTGGAAGTTTTTTTCATTTCCGAAGGGACAGAAAAACGTGAATGTCCCGAAAGTAACATGCAAGATCTGTGAGGTTACACTTTCCAGGGGTAACCTCACTAAAAAGTACTCTTTCGGGACAGCCTCAATGGTTCGCCATGTCAAAAATTTGCATCCAAATAATTATGGAAGGATGGCAACACAAATGTTCCATGAGAACCCTCAACCTGCAGTTCCGTCTACCTCAACTGCACCACAACCTCCTCCGAGCTGTCCGCATCCTATTATTGTGCCTCAGTTTGCGGATCTTACAATTCATTGTAAATTTTGCAGATAAGTCCTTTGTTACGGTGAGCAGCCTATTGACCTCATTATGAAGAGCAAAGAAGACCATTGTTGCCCAAAACAATAATACTTTTTTTTATTTTTTGTTCCTGTTGCACAGTTTATTTTGTTTCCAGTTTCATTTTTTTAGTTTAAAAAAAACCCAACTAAAATCTTCCTGAAAAAATACAAAAAAAATAGAAAACTAAAAAGAAAAAAAAACACTTCTTTTCAGAACTACCTTCACTGGCTTAAGAAAGAACTATATTTCTATATTAGTGTGTAAAAGTTTGTCAGAATGAATGTGTAGTGCATAAATGAACAAATGAATTAGTAGTGTATGGTGAATGTGAAAGTACAAAACTATAAGGGAGTGCTACAGCATAAATTTATAAGGTGTTTACCTATAGTATACTGTAGTACCTCAAAGCACTTCAATGTAACATATCCATATAAATAAGTTACAAGTCTATGCTTCAATTTGCACTGCTAGTGAAACTGCCTGGGTGAATTTGTATGTGTTAGGAGCGGATTTACAACCCCCTTGTGCCTATTTTACACATCTTTTCTGTCACTTTTGTGATGAGGCAGTGTTGCAAAAGATGTGCCATGGTGTCTGATATTTACAATGTGATGCATATGGAAGGTGCATCATATTCTAAAGCCCTGCACCAGAAAATGGCTCTCCTGCGCAGAGAGGGGGGGGGGGAGTGGAGGTGTTCTAGCATCGGAACACCTCCTAAAAGTGACTGAGTGAAATCTATAAGATTTCATTCAGTCACTTTTACGCCTATGCTACGTCAAAAACCTGCACCTGCTTGAAACAGGTGTAAGGATTGACACAGCTTTCTGAGCATAGAACCCCAAGAGCATTGCTGGAGCTGCGTTGCACGTGGAACACAAGTCATCAATACACCACCTTCACAACACAAATACATCACATATCTGTGCCGTTTTTGCTCTATAATACACTACATTGTAAATACGGTGCATCGATTGTGGTGATATCACAGTGCACAATAACTGCCATATCTCTGGGGATGTACCACTTATTGTACATCTGCTGATTACTGTTTGAATGTAGTGAATGGATTACTACACACTGATCAATGAGTCACTACAAAACTATAACAGAAATGACAGAGTGCTTGGTGGAAGTGTAAAGATAAAGCCTGAGGAATTCAAAATATAAAAGATAAATTTGCAGATGCATAGAACAGTACATGCATAGTAAATAGGAGTTTGAAGCAGTCCATATACTAAGGCCTACTTTGCTCCATAATTGAGTACTGACTGCATGATTACAGTTCTGCAAAGAGAGTGCATGACTAAATTTATGAGAGCTTCAGTTTTACCACAGTACATATATAAGGAAATACGGCTGAATGGCTCACTACAATATTGAAACAGTAGAGTGAGAGTGATTGTGAAAGTCTAATGATACAGACTGGGAAATTAATGTAAAAAAACAGCTACATGTAAGCGTGCATGCATAGTCTATACAGGTTTAAAGCAGTACATGGCCTTAGCCCTACTTTGCACCATGATTAGTTGAGTACTGACTGGATAATTACAGTTCTGCAAGGAGAGTGTCTGTCTGAATTTAAAAGAGCTTCATTTTTAGCACAGTGCATACATAAGGGCATTCTGCTGAATAGCTCAATACAATACTGAATCAGCAATCACAAACAGTTTGTTGGAACTGTAAGAATATAGACTGGATAATAAAAGCTATAAAAGACAAATTTGCCCATGCATAGAAGAGTGCATGCATAGTGTATAGGAGTTTGAAGCAGTCCATGCCCTAAGGCCCACTTTGCGCCATGACTACTTGGGTACTGGCTGAATGATTACAATTCTGCAAGGAGAGTGTCTGGCAAAATGTATAACAGCTTCACTTTTAGAACAGTGTATACATAAACACATACTGCTGAATGGCTCACTACAATACTAAAATAGCAGTACCAAAAATGTTTGGAGGAAGTGTAAAGATACAGACTGGGCAATTGAAAGTTTAAAAGTCAACTTTACAGGTGCATAGGAAAGGGCATTTATTATTTAATAACCTTCCCAAAGCCCCAAGCGCCAGCACACCTTTCCGAGGGTAGGATTACGATTTACAAATGCTAGCATTTTTTAAATTAAGAACCATAAAAATAACAATTATTAAACCTTTTTTTTTCTTCTAATGATAACAATATTTTTTTATACGTCTCCTATTTAGATGCTTTTAATCATGAAAATGCAAAGAACACATTTTACAGACTAACACTTTTTAAACTCTCCAACTTATGTAGATAATACCTTTTACGTGTTACTATCAAAATCGAAACCTTTACAGCTTCACAGTTTGTAACTTTTCCGAACCCGTGCAGAAAAAAAGCAGTTAAAACGTGAGCACGTGTAAACTGCAAAACGTGCCATGTAAATAGGCGAAGCCACATCTTCCTTCCATAGACTACTAAACAACAAAAAACTATATAAACCACACCTACTGTGCAATTAGTTTCGTTTTTGCAAGTTATTTCTGAATCGCAGGTTCCATTCTCTAGCATCAGATTCTCTTTTTGCGTCAACAAACATATTCCGGAGTTGTAAGTTGTTTCAATATGGCATAGGCATAGTACTTAGTTATAAATTGTGGCTATTTGTCAATATTTAAACATTTATATGTAGAAAAAAATGTTATTGCATGTTTTCGCTTTTTCTCTGTAACGTCAGCAGCTTGTTCTTCGAAACAGATATATTATAACAAATATTACTCCTTCTCTGGATCTTTTCACCTTACATATAGTGACTTTTTATATTATAATATTGATACTGCACTTCGCTCGAGAGGTGTTGCTAACCTGTCGACGCAAACCCTAAACATTTACAATCAACGTCACAATGTTACACTTGTTATTGTGTATTCCCCTAGAGATCACATACTGTTAATATGTATATTATAACATTAACAGTCTTAGGGATCTTAGCGGAATTCACAATCCGTCGTGACAAACAGTATCGATGAGTAAGCCACGTTACCGGCTTGCGGCTTTCAGTCTATTTTCTCCTTGTGATCATATGCTGTGAGAATATATACATATTATTATTCTCAACGTCATGATCTCAGAGGAGTTTATGACCCGTCGCCACGAAGATCAAACTTTTTCACCTCCCGGAGAAAAGAAGTTCAGTAAATAATTACCCCTCAACAGTATTTCATTATGGATGTTCTGTTAAATACATACCTTTATTTTCCTTTTCTTTTTACTTTAACAATGGTATCAATCGTTATATTATAATAGATTGTCCTATTGCTACAGAAGAGGAATGGGAGATTTTTCATCGCCATCTGTAATATAATTATCAAATATTTATAAGTACTTGATCAGATATTTTTATATATATTAAAATATAGCTATCATGCATACTTTGTTACTTTAAATATTTAATAAACCCTACATTTCTGAATGTTATTTTCTAATTTCTATTCTTATTTGCGATTCCTATTCACCTTCTCCCTAAAGAATATATAGGACCTATACTTTATATTATAAGAGTAACATTCTATATATTCTTTGGTGAGTATGTGATTTATTAGCGGAACAGTCTGCAACCTGTAAACACTACGACAGCATGTTTCTGAATTGTACAGAATACAAATTTAAAAAATAATAATGCATGCATGTCTATGTAATATGAAATAATTTATATTTTACTGTTTTACTTGTTCTCTTGATCTGAGATAATGTAGTGCGGGAGTGTTTGTTGTAGCACTTCTATTCTACTTTATCTAAAAGTAACTGATGCCCTCTTACATCAACAAGAATGTGGGGCAACACTTTTACATACTGTAGCACAAAAAAGAAGTATATAGCCACGCTTAACTAATATTTTATGAAATTCCATTTTTAATTGTCACCCCTTTCACATATACTGCAACAGTTTCTGAAGAAAGTTTATTTGTATTTGCTTAATAAAAACTGTTTCAAACCTAGACTGATTTTTTTGCTGCCCAACCACACCTCTCCATCAGGAAAGTAAACACCACATTATAAGTAAATAGTACTACTAAGAAGTATGTCACCTACAAACTTGATAAAAGAAAACACCGCAAGACACTGTCATTTTTTCGCCGTAATTTATACACCACACGGCAATTATATAAATGACCCTTGAAACATATAAAAAAAATGTTTCCCTCATAATTACTCTCCACCACCTTATGGGCACTGTACACAGTTAACAGTGTTCCTAACCTGCCTCCACTACTTTCTTTTCCCATACTCCTTTGAAAAATCCATCACAATATCACTGACCACAGTGAACCGTTCCCATCCAATAAGGAGCAAACTTGTGTTCGGAACACTTTAGCCAACAAAATGTCCATTTTGTTCCAAAGACGAGCGAGGAATGACTGCTAAGTCTTCTACTTTTAATACTTTACAGCCAATGAACATTAAATTTCGTAAAGTCCCGCTTGGAGCATGTTAACCCAATACTCCCCGAACAGGAAGGAATCCCTAACAAAACTTTTCCACTGACTTCTTTTTTGACTAACGGTTCCTATGAAAAAAAATATATACATCGCCAGCACTGTCACTATTTCAACTAGCAACATATTCTGATTAACCTCTAACCTCTGTACTCACGCAAGTGATCCATGAACTGTTACTATGGTAACAGGCAAAAAGGTAGTGGCTGTACAAGAAAACGTTATATTTACCCTGGATCCTCTACAAGACAGAAACGAAACCAAAATACCACATTTACAACCCCTTTGCACAGTTTTTTTTAATGAAAGGAGGCCCTGGGGGGGGGGGCTCGAGTGGAGGAGGAGGTGGTCCCCAGAACTCCAGGGAGCCATGAGCCCCCCGCATACATATAGTTAAAGATCCGGGGGGTAGCGATCCCCGCGCAGGGGGGACCCTCTAGGCCCCCCATTATGAAAAACAAATGGCCCCAGGGATTTGGCCCCCCCGGAGGCTAATTAACGTTAAAGCGGGCTTTGCGTTCTATTTTTTTCTCGCCAAAAACGCGTACCCTGCGTTTAAAAAAAATAAAATATATATATATATATCCCGCATGACGTCATATACGGCACATATATATATATATCCCGCATGACGTCATATACGGCACCCCGTACATGTACGGCACGAAAGATTCTAATTGTGCAAAAACATATATTTATGTATTTAATGTACATATTAAGGGAAGATATTATCTGGGATAATCATGAAAATAGTTTTTTAAAACTTTAAAAAAGCGTATATTACTTTTAAAATCAATTACGGAAATATCGGCCGTACGTCGTAAGAGTAAAGATAGTTTGAAGACTTATACATTTTATAAAACAATATACTCCTGCACACTAAAGAAGAAAAGTCAACACAATTATTGACCCCTCTTCCAACATTTAAAAAGCCCCTGGGGGAGGCGGTAAATTAATCGAGACTGAATACGTTAGTACAGCCTACTGTGCTTACGCTACCAGAAAAACACCACAACAGTGCAAAGCCCAGATTTCCATTATAGTGATTTTTTAGTTGCAGGTCTAGTTGTCAGATCGACACACACTCTCCATTGGCTGGTATATACCCACACCACACCTATCCAGCATATCCGTCACTACACATGTGACACTATGTATAAAAAAGATGAGGCACACGTGTTCTACGCCATATTACAGTTCTTCCCAAAGTACCGAACAAGGGGCCTACTACTACATGCGTGGCCTCTTTGGTCACTGAGTTAGTGGTCCCCGAAGCACTGAGTGGTTGAACGACCTGCGATGATAATGATGGGAGCACGACTATGTTGTTAGCCATATACATTTACCACCCATGATAAAGGCATAAGGATGATAATGGCTCTCTGGTGACGGACACGCATTGTAATGGCTGTGGCTTACGTGCCTGAAATTAGTTTTTAGGTATACGTGTGACCAAGTCTGATAACATCGGAGCCAAGGACAAACACAGGAAATCTCATCGATCACAGACAAGATAGGCGGAGGGTAAAATGAAAGTAATGGGTATAAAACAATAAAGGAGGAAAACTACTAAAATGGCGGAGGACGGACTATGTAATCAACACTTGGCGCCTCTGCAATATGATTATTAATATATTACAAAAGTATAGCAGCGGATGACACACACGGCCTGGTAAAAGAAAGCGGCACATTTAATACCTGAAATAAAGACAGCTTTGCTTGGCGAACTTAAAGAAAAGAAAGAAACATGGGCTTGGAAACGAGGCTGCTTATGCATAGAGAGTACAACTGGTGCACACAAAAAAATGGAAAGTTTCACATACTATCATAGAAATATAGCTATTTTTTCACCAGTATAGTTAGTTCTAAAAAAGAACTGTTTGCTTTAGACCTAATGCCCCCACGATCCTCCCCGTGTCCTTCGAGAGCCGGCATTGCATTGTCAGAGAGCAGCTTACATGCTGCTCTCTCTATCGAAAACCAATCTGCTTTCCTACTTGAAAGAGAGAGCAGATTAACTTACTCTCTCTTTCAAATAGGAAAGCGGTTTGCTGTGGTAAAGTGGGAACAGCGACGCTCCCGCCCTACCATAGCAAACAGCAGTGTCCCAGAGATAGGCACCCCAAGACACTGCAGGAGCCGGCCCTGGGAGGCAGTGGTCCCCATGGCCATCAAGGGCTCCAGGAGGGGGGACACGCGACCCCCTCCCAAAATTAAAAAGCCCCAGGGGTGCAGGTCCCCGGGGCTGAAAGGTCATTTTACATATTACTGCCCCAGGAAGGTGGCGGTCCCCCGGGTGTGTATGGGGGGAGGGGGAGCTTAAAACAAAATTTTTTCTTTTAAAAACCCTCGTGGGGGTGGCGGTCCCCGGGGCTGTGGGGGGCCTTACAAGCCCCCCTTTATGGATAAAAATTGCCCCAGAGATTTGGCCCCCGGGAGGCTAATTAAGAATAAAACAGACTTCTAGTTTTTTTTTACCTATACGCGTACCCCGCGATTTCTTATTTATTTATTTTTTTAAATTGTCGGCCTAAAGATCCATGTGAGATCCCCTGAGCAGGCCTAGAAGGTCAGGATCTTTCTACACTGCCCCCTTTCCTTTTTTTTCAACTTTGTTGTACTGTTTTCTTGTGACTCGGTTCTACCGAGGCAAAATATGGCTGCCAACACTTCCTGGTTTGGAGTGATGACAGACAGTTGACATCCAATCAGCATGGAGCTCGTGCTCGTAATTGTACGGATTTCGGTACGTGTGCAGTACTTTATCTCTAGATATTTCTATGATTTTACTTTTCATTTTCTCAGGAACTACTCAACAGATTTACACCATTTAACAAAAAGCACAATCTGCGAACTGAACTCTACCTCTCTGCCAAATTCGGTGTAATTCCGTTCAGCCGTTCGGGCTGTAGCCCTGGCTAAAGGTCCCTATGAAAATTGCATGGGGAAAACACGTTTTGGGACCCCCCTTTTTTCTCAGCCCCCACTTGCCGAATCACCCCCAAACTTTCAGGGAAGGAGCGGAGCTGAGCAGGCCATTTTCTTGGAGAAATTCGCAAAGATTCATCCTCCAGCGCAAAAGTTATTCCAAATAGAATGTTGTGGATTTCCTACGGAATATACATATTTACAAAACGTGTTTTCCCCATGCAATTTTCCATAGGACCGTTAGCCAGGGCTACAATACCAAAAATGTAATAAGTAGTAAAAAATTTACCAATTAATAATTAATTAACAAATAAATTATTTATCAATACACGAAATAATTTCAATAATTACTTAATTACAATTAAATGACTTCGCACGCTCTTCCCCTATAACCCAGCACACTCTCCAATATAATAAATGAATACAATTAACATAATTATCAATTAATCAATTATTACAAATTAATTACCAAATAATACAAATTAATTACCAACTAATAATAAATTATCAATAAATTAATTATCAATACAAATAAATTAAAATAAATATCTACTTAATTACAATTAAATTACTTCCCACCCTATTCCCCTATAAACCCACAATCCATTCCAAATAATAAATTAGTACAATTAACATAATTATCAATTAATCAAATAATAAAAATGAATTAGCAATTAATAACAAATAATTACCAATTAATAAGTAATTAACAATCGATTAATTATGAATACATATAAATAAAAATATATATTTACTTAATTATAATTAAAATACTTCACACCCAATTCCCCTATAAGCCCACAATCCGCTACAGAACTAAAACGCTAAATTAAATTACAAATAATTATTTAAATGACTATAACTAAATTACTTCCCACCGTATTCCCCTATAAACCCACAACCCACTACGGAATTAAATTACGCAAAAATTAAATCACATAACATTCATTACTTTAAAAAAATTTAACATACTTTACAAAAATAATATATAATTTTAACACATTCTAACATACATAACACAAAATTTTTTTTACATTGTATATTATGGAAATTGATATTTCTTACATCAATTTCAGTATTCTATCTAACTATATTTTGGTAATTCGATATTCTAGCCTCTCTATATTTTAGATTCAATATGTTGGCCAGTTGATATTTCAAATTCGATAATTTGGGTGTTCACCATTTTGGAACTCTATTATCCTTCTTTTAACTTTAAAAATTATGTAATGGAGGGAGGAGCCATGCGCTGGTCGAAGATGACAGTGTGAGTGCTTAGCTCCGTCGACCCCTCCCTCCAGCTCTTACATCCTGGCCTTCATCCTGTTCATTTGCTCCGCAGCCTGACAGCGGCTGAAAAGCAACACACACTGCTGTGCTCCCGGGACCTCGGCGGCGTCCGGGGCCCGAGTTACGCCGTCCATCGATTTACCTCCTTCTGCTAGATCGAGCCGGGGCCTAGAGTATCTGCAGTGCCCAGGTGGAAGTGATAATCACCGGGGCCCGACAGCCGGAAGTTGTCGGTTCGGCCCCGGGACTGGTGTGCGGGCGGGCAGCGGCTGCGGGAAGGAACATCGCCAGCCAAAGGGGAGTCCTATATCCTACTGCGGGACCCCCCCTGTACGGGACTGGAGGCCTGGCTCGCCCGTGCTTGGCAGAATGCCGGCAACAGACGTGCACTTCGGCGGTTGGTGCAACGAGTGAGCTGCATCAGGGGAAACCTGGGCCAGGCGCTGAAGGAGGTGTGCGACCCTGCGGTTTGGTAAGGCGGAATTCCAGCTGCGGCCTCGGCCCATGGCCATCCTGCCGTAGTGACCCCCTGGGTTCGAGGGAGTTGGATTGTGCTGTCTAGCCTCTTGGGGGAGCCCATATTGTTATTACATCGGACTGTGTAGGCATGGAGAGGTGGGTCCCAAGTGCGCTGGGGCTGCGCTGAGGAGCAACTGGTGGCGGCTGCCATCCCTGGACATTTTGGGAGAACAGATGTTGTGTCTGTGCGCGGGGCCCAGTGGCAAGGACTTTTTGTGGGGCCGGTCCCTGGAGAGACGACGAGACTCTGGCACCCCTACTGTGGCGAGGTGTCCCTTGGTGGTGGTGATTGTGATACAGTGGGCGTCTACACACATAGCTACCGGACCCATCTTCACTGTGCGTAGGCCCCTTCATATTGCAATCCGGGCATTGCTGGTGAGGGGCAGCGAGAGCCCTTCAGTGTCTGAGCGACCGTTGAGGAGCCCCCGGGGGTATGAATTTGCGCACTTGGCCGGTCCGGCCCCATGCGTCATCGCCACCTGGCGTGGGATCCCTGGTGGACCTGAAGATACGGAGTTGCTGCCCAGGTGTTTGGAGGGATTCCTTTTGGGGGCCTGGGGCGCCGAGTTGCGTCCTGCGATCCCACCGGGTGACGGTGTTGTATTGACGCTTGTTAGCATCTGCCTGGGCTTTGGAAGGGCGGCCCGCGGGGCTGAGCCTGTGATCCCACGCTTTCCTGTGACCCAGCGAGCGCCGGGCTTTGGAGCGGTGAGCGGTTAACGTCGGGTTGGCGACTAAACCAGAAACTGAGAAACACCTGCCCCAGGTCCTCCAAGCGCTCGAAGTACAGGCTATCAAGCTAAACTTCTATACGATGCCCGGAGATCCCCTACGGATTTGAAGCGTTCTCAGTCAGCAGGGAGTGACTCTTTGGGATCTGCTGTGGAATCGACGCTTACATACATTATGGCAGCCATCGTTGGGGTCCAGTCCTCCCTGGGTCAGAAGATGGAGGCATTGGACAACAAACTTGACACGTCACTATAGAGGTTAATTTGATACGGGCAGACCTCACGAAGGCGAGCGAAAAAGTTAAGTCGCTTTATATTAAGACAGCCAGCCTAATTGATGACGTTGCTCTGCTGCAGCAGGAAGTGCGTGATCTCAAGACCTCTCGGGAACTAATGAACCGGAAACTCGACGACTATGAAGGGACAGCCAGGCGTAACAACATACGCATCCTCCGGGTGCTTGAAAAATGAGAGGGGACGACCCCGGACTTGTTCATTGAAGATCTTATTCTCAACGATCCGAAGCCCAAGGGGCTGGGCAACTTCTTTACAGTCGAGCACGCCCACAGGGTGCCAGGCGGGAGACCCAAGCCTAGGGCCCCACCCCGCCCGATGATCGCGAGGGTGCTGAATTTTGAGACAGGGATGCAATCCTGCAGGCGGCACGCGCGGGGACCCCCCTGCGATATGAGAACGCTAAGCTCTACTTTTTTCCCGACTTCACCCAGATGGTGCAGAGACAGCAGCAGAGTTTTCTCCCGGTAAAAAAGAAACTCAGGGACAAGAGACTTAAATATTCCATGATGTTCCCGGCTCGCCTGCATGTGGAGGTCGAGGGGAGGGTCTGGTTGCTTGACAATCCAGAGGTTGCATCAGACTGGCTGGACAGTAGACATGCAGACGGTCCAGTGGGGCATGATGGTGGAGGAAGTAGCGGACGGCAGGAGCGGGAGTGAGAGGATCCAACTGAACTTTCACGTTGGGTGGATACGTCAGGTAGCGGGGCAGATTCGCAGCTAGACTCATGCTAGAATCCTTGACTATAAGACAGCTGTGGGTGACCCCGGGTTATGGGGATATGTTATTGGGGATGGGGGGGCGGGGCACTGGCCTCCTCCTCATTACTACCTTTAGTTAGTTGGGATGTTGGGCGACAGGCACACTGCTAGTTGGGGATGGGCGTCAGCCATGTGCAGGGGTGCAGGAAGGGGGGGTGGGGTTTGGGATCAATGGGGTCTATGGGTTTTGCGATTGTACTGTTTGAAGGAAAGTTTGCAATGTGTTTTTTCTCTTCCTTTTTTCTTTTTTGACATCAGGTGCAAATGCTGTTACTGTATTGTTTCCATACCGATTCAATGTTGAAAGTTAGACGGGATTGGGGATTAGTGTGCTTAGTTGGAATGTGAACAGCCTGGGGGACAAAATCAAGAGGGAAATGGTCAGTCAGTTGGTCAGGAGACACGCCCCGGACGTGGTGCTGCTACAGGAGACACATCTCATTGGGAATCATTGCATGGTCCTACACAGAGGGGGTTACACACTGACAGCACACATGGGATTTACCAGGGGTCCACTGGGGTCGGAGTCTTGGTGAAAAAATCCTTTCCCTTAACGATTCAGGCCACTTGGTCTGATCAGCGTGGTAGGTACATCGGCATATCAGGGCAGTGGGAGGGGAGGATGGTCACTTTTGTTTCCGTCTATGTTCCACCCGGACTCCAGTCTGATACTTTCCGCGGCTTGGGTTCTATTTTCCTGACTCTGCCTCTGGGCCTCCTTGTGATGGGGGAGACTTCAATGTGGTGGTGGATGGGGAGATTGACCAGCACTAGGCTCGGACCTTGAGACCGATACAGAAGTGGCTTCCCGAATTTTTAGAAACAACTGGGCTTGTGGACGGTTGGAGGGTGCGAAATCCGCGGGAGGTGCACTATACACATGTTTCCGCCGCACACCACACTCTGTCTAAGATAGACTATGTGCTTGTGCCAGCAGCGCAGGCGAGCGCAGTTAGGGAGGCTAAACACTTGGGGAGGGGCATCTCGGACCACTCCCCAGTCTGGCTCCGGCTGGAGTTTGAACAGTTTGGTGTAGGAAGGATTGCCCCTATTGGATCATGGCGCCTGAGACACCCCACTATTAAGAAGGAAATTATTAAGATTTCCGATAGATACTTTCAGGAGAATGCAGGCACGGTGGACTCAGCGCAGACCTTGTGGGAGGCAAACAAGACCATTGTTCAGGGTGAGGCTTTATCCCTGAAAAAGGAATGATAGGTGGAAATGGAGAGGGTAGAGGCAGAGGTGACAAGGCTGGAGGCGGAGGTGTCTGGGGCGGCGACCCTGGAGGGTTTGCATCAGCTTAAGTTACGGCAGGAGAAGTATAGGGGCCTCGCTAGAGATAAAGCTAGAGCGCAGACAGAGGAGACTCAGAGTCGGGTGTACGAACATGGCGATAATGCCGGGAAGCTGATAGCGTGGCTTGAAAAGGGTGAGTGGGCATCGCGGCTACCAGAACTACAGGGTGAGGACTCCAGTACGCTCACTGAACCGCAGGCCATAGCGGATAGGTTTACAGAGTACTACTCGGCTGGGGTGTATACATAGGCGGAAAACAGCGCAATGATAAAAGACATTCAAACGCCCATGTTATCCGACAAAAATCTGGAGTATTTTGAGACCCCCTTACAGACGACGAGGTGGCGCAGGCCATCAGAGGCGTACATTCTGGGAAGGCCACGGACCCGAATGGGATTCCCATAGAACTGTATAAATTCAGCACCAACAGGCTTGCCCCATTCCTCCGTTCGATGTTGGTGGAGTGCAGAGAGGAGGGACAACTTCCATACGACCAGCGGGTGGCATACATAGTGGTTATCCATAAGGCGGGTAAATCCAGGAACCAGTGGTACTGGTATCTTTAGATGTCACCATGGCATTTGATAGGGTTGAGTGGTCATATCCATTCGCAGTACTGGGGAAGCTGGGTTTCGGTCCAGAGTTTGTGAACTGGGTGCGCCTCCTGTATGCGCAGCCCCTGGCCAGAGTAGTGGTGAACAATCGAAAGTCTGATGACTTTCCTCTTGGTAGGGGCACGTGACAGGGGTGTCCCCTATCCCCGCTCCTATTTGCCTTGGCCTTGGAGCCCTTGGCGGCGTGGGTCCGGTGGGATCGTGAGATCCGTGGGCTATGATGGACGTTGAAATGGAAAGACCAAATCTTGTTATACGCTGACGATGTTTTGCTCTACCTCACCAATTCGCTGGGATCCCCTATCTGTTTTCTTGATGTGCTTGCTATCTTTGGTAGATATTCTGGTTTTGCAATAAACTGGTCGAAGTCAGTGCTTTTCGTCCTTATGGGCGACCCACTGAAAGTCCTGTGGAACTGTCATAAACAAATCAGCCGATAGGGTTTAGGTACCTCAGCATTTATGTCACGCTTGACCTGAAACTTCGGTTTGCTAATAACCTTGGCCCCCCCAACTTGATTTAGAGGAGTAGTGGTGCACTGGAGGGCGCTTCCACTCTCCCTCCTGGGCAGGGCGGTGCTATGTAAGATGACGGCCCTTCCCCAGTTCTTGTACGCGCTCCAGAACACTATGGACTCCGTGCCTGCATCTTATTTTTGGGAAGTTGAGGCACTTCAGAGGCAGCTTCTCTGGGACGGTAAACCTTGCATTGCGTTCTCTAAACTCACCCTCCCCTGGTATGACAGGGGATAGGACTGACAGATTTAAGAAAATACTACTGGGCCTCCCAACTAGCAGGGGTGAACCATGCTATATACGGGCTCCCTGGGGATCCGGGGTACGCTATGGAGCATTGGCAGGTACCGGGCAGAGATTTCACTAGGGCGCTCTATGCTAGGCCTCGCCGGTTTCACCTTTCGAGCCCAACGGTGTATGTCGTCCAGGTGTGGCACGCAGCCAACAGGTATCTCAAGCGGGAGGGAAGGCTCACGCTTGCAACCCTACTATGGAGTTTGGAGAAACTGGGGAGCCTATGGAAGTTTACGGGGTTTGACAAGTGGGACCTAATTGGGATTACACAGATCAAAGATGTTTAGGGGAAATATACGGTAAACACATTCAGCTCACTCAAGCAACAGTTTCACCTTCACAACCGTGAATACTTCCGTTACCTCCAGAAAAGACATGCCTTGCTTGCAAACATCCCCAAGGACACGTCACTTCCTGATGCTTTCCCCCTTGAAGATCGGGTACTAGACGGCCACTTCCCCGAGAAGGCCATTTCTCTAATATACAAGAAGCTTATTAACCATACAGGGGACCCACTGATATTTCTCAGAAGGCAATGGGTTGAGGATGGGATTGAATTGGATGATGAAGATTGGCGGGAGGTGATCTCCTCCCCACGGGTGGTTGCGATAACGATGAGGCTTAGGCTGGTACAATTAAAGGTTCTCCATAGGTCGTACATTACGGGGCCTGACTGATCCACATGGGTCGCTCGGAGGACGGGGAGTGTAGGAGGGGATGTGGGGAGCTTGGAACATTTATACACATACTGTGGCATTGTGCCCGGGTACAGGAGTATTGGGGGAAGATCCACGGCACACTACAAGATGTATTGGGGATGGTGATGCAGCCAGAGGCACGCAGGTGCATACTGAACATTTGGGAACCCACAGACCTGAATGCCTATAGGAAGCAATGGGTCACTTTAGCGTGTATGATTGCCAAACGTAATATCGCACAGTTGTGGGGAGCCAGCCAGTCGCCCCGACTCGAGAAGTGGGTGGTAGACTTGGATTGGTGCATGGTTAGGGAGAGGTCGATATACATGGCATGGGGGTGCCCAGGGAAGTGGGGGAAGGTTTGGGGGGGCATGGAATCACTACAGAGGAGATTTATGTGTACCCCCAGCGTGTTCAGAAGAGGTGGAGGCGCATGTGTCCCCTTGATCCATTACCCATTTTACTTTGAATTCCTTTCTATTTGAATGTATGGAGATGTATTTATGAAACTGCAAGAACTGCTAACTGTCACCTGATGTTTTTCTTTGTCGTTTGTTAATAAAAATGATTTAAAGAAAAAAAAAGTATGTAACGTTTATATCTTGAAAAAAAAATATGTATATATTTTTCTTATTTGTGAGAAAACTGGAGTCCCGTACCGGTAGTGTACCAAGCTCCATCAGCACGCGAATCCTATCCGCCATATTGCTAAACTCGTAAATGATGCGCATTTCGTATCCAATGGGTGCGTGGCAGCACGTCCCGCGTAACCTCACATACGTATGAGGTTGCGCCAGCTTCTTCTTTGGTACGCAACGGGTATGCAGTATCAAGCCGCACATTATGTCATTAATGTATGGGGTCACGCCTGCTGGGCGTTGCTTATGCGATGAGTGCATGCTGCCAGGCCCTGTGTTACGTCATAGACGTATGGTGTCGTGCCGGGTATGCCATTCCCTCATTTTGATTTATGTCTCAAAACTATATCTAAATAACTTTAAAGTGTATATGAGAGCAAGCGATAATCTAAAATATTTTAAACATTTATATATTTCTAACTGTAATAAACTTATATTATGGTAAATATATTTTCTCAAAATCGCGTTGGGTGCAGTCTCCTTGTGCGTTGGGTACGCGAGTACCATGTGACCTTAAAAAAAAGTATTTGATTAGTTTATAACATTTCCCATTCTAGCAGTTGGAGAACGCCACACATGTTAGTCATTCTCTCTATAGCATTTGATGAGACACACCTCTTCTGCTTAGAGAGCTTTTTTGAAAACGTTTTTCTATGTACACATATCTTACACTACACACAACATCAACCATCATCTTCATCAATATTCATGGTCTGTAAAGTAGTCTTCCACCTGTGACAGCCATGCACCTAAAAGTTACATAACCAAGGTATTCCACACTGCCAGAGGTAACATGGTTGCATACGCTGTCCACGGCACAATGTAATGTGGTACGGCCCAGGGGCAGTATCATGCATAGATAATGAACACACGGACACAGATAGATAGTGGAAGTGGGTACGGGCACGTGCGCTCGACTCTTTTCTATTACCAGGGTCACCTATCCATTGACGTCTGTGCTGTATGCGTGTGGGGTGAGTGTAAACCAGCCCTCAGGGAATGGTTGTTGCTAGCATCAACTGCAACAGTAATCATTGGATCACACACACAGAGATTCAATATTAAAAGGGTCAATAGTTTGTGCTGCAGTAAGGTAGGGACAGTAGATGTGAAATAATACACAAAAGATTCTATAGTAAAAGAACCATAACTTGTGGTTTACTGAGATACAGGAAATAGATCTGAATTAATACACAAAAAGATTGTATCATAAAGGGTCCGTCAGTTCTAGTGCACTCAGATAGCCACATCAAAAGCATTCAGCATGTGCACAGCCAGCGAAGATGCGTGCTGCGGGCAGGCCCTACTAGGAGCAATGTCTGTTGCCTACAGGACTGCATCATCTGCAATAGCGACTCGATCTGAATTGTGAACACTGCTGTCTGCAGTGTAGGCCAGAGAGAGCGGTCAGCAAGGGCCCACAGCCACGTGGGTTGACTTGAGCTGCTCAGTTTGTAATACACGGAGCAACAAAAATCGTGTGCGTAGCCTACGATGATGCGAATGCGTGGTGCGGACAGAGCACACTGGAGCAATGTCTTTTGCCTACAGGACTGCGTCATCTACAGTAGCGACTCGATCTGAACTGTGAACACCGCAGTCTGCAATGTAAATTGAAGGCAGTAGTCAGCACAGACATCCATGAATACTTTTTCTAACTCCTCTTCATAAAATACAACACCATAAATTACACAAAAATCTGCAATAAATAAACCAAAACAATTTGAATTGCGATCTCGGCTGTCCACAGTGTAGACTGTTATTCAGTGTTTTTTTCAGCTACCGAGAAGAATTTGGTCATTGTAGTAAACCTATAACTCATCTAAAACAAGTTCTTCAAGCAAGTATACTAAAAGGATATTGTGTATATTTCAATAGACGTTGTAGCTAGTTGCCTACAGGATTCTGTAATTAAACAATCACCTCTCGATCTGAATTGTGAGCCCTGCTGACCGCAGTGTAGGCCAGAGGCAGTGGTAATTAACGCCTCACAGCCACGTGCCGTTGGATTCGGAAGCACGGAGTTGGCTGCACCTGATCGGAGGGGGTACACAGAAATCATCACAAACTTTAACTTCTGACATCCTCAATCATAGAATCAAGACTCCGTTTCACTGTTCGGACCTGCTGTACCGCGGTGTAGTCCAGCCACGGCAGTCGGCCAAGCCCAATAATCATGTGTAGCAGTTAGCTACGGAAGCACAGAGTGTGATGCACCTCAATGGAGGGAGTTGTATGAAAACCAAGCAGCAGGTAATATCAAACATCGTCCATTGTGGGATCAAGACACCATTCCACTGTTGGGATCTAAAGTTGGTTGCACCTGGTCGAAGGGAGTACCTACATCTACACTCTCAGATGCAGTTCTAACATCGTCCATTGTGGGATCAAGACAACGTTCTACTGTGGGACCTAGAGTTGGTTGCACCTGGTCGAAGGGAGTACCTTCATCTCCACTCTCAGATGCAGTTCTAACATCCTCCATTGTGGGATCAAGACACTGTTCCACTGTTGGCACCTGTTGGACTACTGTGTTAGTACAGAGCACTCCACGGTGCTGGGCCTTAGGCTGGGCGCTGTGTGCATGTGTCGCGGTAGCCAGCATTGATCTCAGGAGCCTTCTGAGCTCGCAAACCCCGGCCCAGGAGCTTCGCCGGCACGTCTGTGCTCTGCAAACTCAAGTCTGTCCAGCACATCCCCTCAACACTTGGCATTGTATACTTTTATAATCGAGAATCACTTGCCACCTTTGCACATACTTTGCTCCCATCTTTCCCTGCATTCTGCATTGTGTGACAGAGGTGCCATGCCATGTTTGGTTTGTGTACTTGGCTAGCCACTGTTCCCTCAGTACGTAGTGTCATTGTGTCTGCTAGGTGTACATGTTGTTTGTCATGTTGTATATGATTATATAAGGAAGCACGTTTATTCACGAGCAGTGGTTTCTTCCATTTGCATATCGCTGTCTTAAAGAGGATACAGAAGTTTTTCTCACAAAAAAGGTGAAAAGTGCGACCACAATGGCAGCCATTCATTACTATGCAAGAATGTCCAACTGCACAACGCTTCTAAGCTTACAGCCCCCAATTTTGCATGCTTTCTTAAAAGCATGCCATCTCCCACAATCAGACCAACATTCACACAGCTTTCTAACGGCAGTTATTTGCTTCTTAATATTATGGACAGATATTGAATGTGAGCTGGTATACCGTATTGCCTTACTGTTTCAAACCAAGTAACTTCCTATGGCAATTTCTTTTCCCACCCACACAAAGTAACTCCCAAAGTTCAACTTGGCCTTCAACACCTACTTTGAAAACAGATTTCATTAAACTGAGCAAACTGAAAGCGCTTTAGTTTCAACCAGGAGTGTCCCTCACTTCTGCAAAAGAAATGTATCTACTGCAGATAACACGAACTTCAAGTAAAATACAGCCTTTTTAAATACAAACCTCCCATTACACTTTGTTAATTATTACACAATTTTCAACACTGCTGACACTCAAGGTCTGGCACACTTTTTTAACACTGTCTCCTCCGGCCTTGTCATAGGCTTTCAAACTGTTTTTAGTATAATACGAGACTTCATTTGTTAGATCATCTCTGGAATAACAGGAACAGTGCCCATAATTCTCTCTCTCTTTCCGGCCATCCTACTACTATTTTTGCTTGTAAAAAAAAATGGCTGCACTCCCTGTGGTAACAAGCATGTCCGACAGAATACGCCTCTACGTAAAGCTACATCAATTACATGAAAAAATGGAACAACTTTTCGGCTGCCTGTCTCCATCTATTATCGGAGCCAAGTACACCATGACATTTATTTACACATATGCAATCTGCGTGCAACCATCTTTTTATTGCAAAACTTGCCCATTCGACTGGCAAATGGAACTATGCCTTGCCAACATCCCAACAATCGCTCCCGATATCCAGCAGGTAATGGAGTAAATTGAAAACCATGAACTTGATTGTTCGGGCAGTGGAGAAATGGCGGATGCAACGCAAAAAGGTATCCTGGCGGAATGGGATTTCTGTGCAGCTGCGAAAGATCTCCTGCAATGTGTGACCTTTGACTTCATCGCAGATTGCCTGCCAATTCAAATTGCCGTTCCAACATTCGAGGAACATTACTGTCCTTTCGAGGGTATGTATGAATTGGATTGCTTCTCTCCACTTTTCTCACACGATGGCAACAATCGCTTCTTGGAACATTACGCATCTCAAGCCGCTGAAGGACTTCCGGACTACAATCTCCAAGACTTGTAAGAAATTCACGTCATTCTTGGATTGATTTTTTCCAACTTTTTTTTACTTTTTCCTATAAAATGTTTTAATCCACTTCAATTGAACTATTTTCATATAATAACTTTCTAAGTATGTTCAGGCATTTTAACTCATCTGTGATGTCATCAGTGATGTCACTGACCATGTCATGAATGATGTAATATGTGACATCATCAGCAGTGGATTGCGGGTGCGCGAGTTATAGTTAGTAAAACTAAGTATAACGGAGGAATTTCAATGGTTTTGTACGAGTGAAATGTCCAGCTAACTATAACACCCCTAAAACCTATATTTTTTTCAGTGAATTTCTAAGGGTTTTTAAATGATAATTCCTAACTATAACATGTCTGAAACCTATGGCTTTTTTCAGTGAATTTCAAAGGTTTTGTAAATGACATTTTTTAAATGTATTAATTCTTATATTTATGTTTTTGATACTGATTTACTACATTTTTTAAATCATTATTTGTAGATATTTTATTTTTTAAATTACATTATAATTACATTATACATTACATTACAAAATATACATACTCTGAATGAACTACTATAGTTTAAATACTTTGCAAATAGGCAATAGACTTTTAAGTACAGTCATTACAGTTGTTGCAATGGGCAACACAATTTCAAACACAATGCACCATTGAGCTCAATGGGGATTTCTAGTTAAATGCAATAGTTACTTTATGGATTACTTTTCTAATCACGGGACTGGATCCTAGATTCAGTCCTGTGACATCTCCTGTAAACAGTTGAGTAGGTTACAGTAGTGATTTTTAAGGAATATTATTCTATTTTAAAAGTTGACACTTAAAAACATTTTCACATAGAATCACCTATGTTATCCTATGGGAGGAAATTCACTTAGTAGGTAAGTAGTGCTATCATCACTTTTTCTTACTCAGTGGTGGATCCTGGATCCAGCACGGGTGCATCTCCTGTAAACAGTTGAAAGAATACGTTTAAGTCATACAGGCAATTTGTTAGGAATATTTTTAGTTTGTGAAAATGGACACTTAAAAACTTTTCTGGTGAAAACGAGACAATGGATTCCTATGGAAGGAAATACAAGTTACTGGTAAGTATGTTTAGAATTATTTTTCAGGGTCAGTGCTGGGCTAAAAGATGCAGCAATGGGTTCTTTCCTGATAACAGGTGAGTAAACTGGAATTCTTTGTTCAGATGATTTTAGGTGAATATTTTAAAGTTCCTAAACTCCACAATTTCCAAGTGAAACCAGTCAATGTTAGCTTATGGAAGGAAATTCAAGTTACTGGTAAGTATGGTTAGAATTACTTTTCATGATTAGTACTAGTATTACTTCATTTCATTTACTGGGCTCAAAGATGCAGCACTGAGGTCTCTCCTGATAACAGGTGAGTAAATCGGAATTCGCAGTTCTACTGATTTTATAGGAATATTTTAAAGTTCCAAAACTCCACACTTAGAATAATTTCCAAGTGAAACCAGTCAATCTTACCCTATGGAAGGAAATTCACTTAGCAGGTAAGTAGTGGTATTGTTACCTTTTCTTACTCAGTGGTGGATCCTGGATCCAGCACTGCTGCATCTCCTGTAAAACGTTGAAAGAATGTGTTTAAGTCATACAGGAGATTTTTAAAGAATATTTTTAGTTTGTGAAAATAGACACTTAAAAACTTTTCTGGTGAAAACGAGACAATGGATTCCTATGGAAGGAAATACAAGTTACTGGTAAGTATGTTTAGAATTATTTTTCAGGGTCAGTGCTGGGCTAAAAGATGCAGCAATGGGTTCTTTCCTGATAACAGGTGAGTAAACTGGAATTCTTTGTTCAGATGATTTTAGGGGAATATTTTAAAGTTCCTAAACTCCACAATTTCCAAGTGAAACCAGTCAATGTTAGCTTATGGAAGGAAATTCAAGTTACTGGTAAGTATGGTTAGAATTACTTTTCATGATTAGTACTAGTATTACTTCATTTCATTTACTGGGCTCAAAGATGCAGCACTGAGGTCTCTCCTGACAACAGGTGAGTAAATCGGAATTCGCAGTTCTACTGATTTTATAGGAATATTTTAAAGTTCCAAAACTCCACACTTAGAATAATTTCCAAGTGAAACCAGTCAATGTTACCCTATGGAAGGAAATTCACTTAGCAGGTAAGTAGTGGTATTGTTACCTTTTCTTACTCAGTGGTGGATCCTGGATCCAGCACTGCTGCATCTCCTGTAAACAGTTGAAAGAATGTGTTTAAGTCATACAGGAGATTTTTAAAGAATATTTTTAGTTTGTGAAAATAGACACTTAGAAACTTTTCTGGTGAAAACCAGACAATGGATTCCTATGGAAGAAAATACAAGTTACTGGTAAATATGGTTAGAATAACTTTTTAGGTTCAGCGCTGGGCTAAAAGATGCAGCACTGGGTTCTCTCCTGATAACAGGTGAGTAAATCGGAATTCGTAGTACATCTAGTAAGCACCACAGAGCTGCGTAGCAGAGAGATGTAAAAAGGGGCACGGCCTGCACCACCTCTCTGCAACGCAGCGCAGTGGCGCTTCCTGGAAGCACATGGTGGGCTACTTGGCCCCCATGGTCCCTCAGGTTTGATGTAGAATTTTCTCCCCAACTTAAAACGCGCCACAGGGCGTGGTTGCACACCTCCCGTCATGCCCCGTCCCCTCTCTTCACAACTGTGTAAACGTGCCCTGTCACCGTTCTAAGTTGAGAGATTAAGTCCCCTTCAATCCTAAGGGTCCCTAGGTCAAACTAGCCCACTAGGTACCTCCAGTAAGCACCACAGAGCTGTGTTGCAAAGCGGTGTAAAGAGGGGCATGGCTTCTGAACACCTGTCTGCAATGCAGCTCACTGGCGCCTTTTAATTCCAAAACTTAAAACAAGCCACGGGCGCGTTTGCACAGTGGTGAAAGAAGGGGGCATGGCTAGAGGTGATATGTCTGCAAACACGCCCTGTGGCGCGTTTTAAGTTAGATGATTCATTCCTCCTCAATCCTGTGGGTCCCTGGGTGCCAACTAGGCCACCAGGTACCTCCAGTATGCGCCGTTGTAAAGAGGTGTTCAGAGGCCACGCCCCTTTTTACAAGACTCTGCAACGCAGCTCCGTGACGCTTACTGGAGGTACCTGGTGGGCTAGTTGCCCCCCAGGGTCCCTCAGTATTCAAAGGGGGTTAATCCCCCGACTTAAAACGTGCCATGGGGTGTGTTTGCACACATATCACCTCAGGCCTCTCCTCTTACCTTCACCACTGTCCAAACGCACCCCGTGGCTCATTTTAAGTTGGGGGATTAAGTCCCTTTGAGTTCGAGGCATGTGGGCTGCTGAATTCATATCTGTGCATAGATCGCCGCCTAGTGTTGGGTCCGGATGATTGCACATTGTTGTCCTGGAAGAGTCTTCGAAGTATCACGAGATAGGTGGCTCCTCCCCTGGACTACAGTGCGCATGGGCATCGACTCCATCCCCAGATTGTTTTTTTCCGCCATTGGGTTCGGATGTGTTTCGGTTCCCTCTGTCGGAATCGATAGTTGTTTAACTTACTTTGCTCGAGACCAAAAGGTCTTTAGGACTTGCGTCGGTATTGTCTAGCGTTCGGGTTCGTTTTTTTATCGGCTCCGAACCAACACTGCCCTTCCGCGTGCTTTCGGCGCGGACGGGCCTACACGACGCTCCAACCTACTTCCATCATGGAACAAAGTCCATTTAAACGGTGCCCGGTGTGTGCCTCGAAGTATCCACATATCGACGTGCACCCGGTGTGCAATAAGTGCTTGTCGCCGGACCACGACGAGGCCAAGTGTATGGCCTGCTCCAAGTTCCGGTCAAAGAAGACACTCAAGCTCCGCCGAGCTGCGCGCCTTCAGGCCCAGCGATCGGCACCTCCTCCGGCAGACATCTTCGACACGGAGGATGTCGGCGACGACACTATCCAGGAGATCCCAGAATCTAACCCGGCGTCGGAGGTCGAGGACGACAACGACGCGGAAGACGAGGATTTCGATGAAGTCGTCGAGGAGGTAGGGGATGCCGACGGGGCCCTTGCCACCGTAGAGGATAGCTCGGACGATGAGCTTCCTCAAACTGACTCCGGGGCCAGCCACCATTCTAAGGCCCAGGCCGAGGGATCGCCTTCATGCCTTACCCAAAGCCTTGATTCCCGTCCCACGGCTCCGCCTTCCGGCCCGGCCACGGACATTGATACGGCACCACTCACGGTACAAAAACCGAAAGTGAAACCATCGGTCTCAACGCCAGACGTATCGAAACAGAAAACGCTAGTCGCGCTGGTCGGGTCGAACACTTCAGAGGCCTCGGCGCCGAAAAAATCCAAGATGGCCGTCGAGCTCAAGGGCCACGCCAAAATGGCCGACCCGAAGACTACGGTATCGAAGCCGAAGGTTAAAACGGCCGACGCGGCTGCATCGGTGCCGAAGATGGTCGACGCACTTAAGAGTCGCCTCGATACCAAGAAGACCGACGACCATAAGAAGGCCACTCTCAACACGAAGAAGCGGCAGGACGACCCCAAGTCTCTCACTGCCCCGCTTCCACTCGACAAGGCCAAGGGGGCAACTGCGTCGGCTCCGAAGACTGCGTCATTGGTCGCCATCCCAAAACCAGCTTCAGAAGACTCTCTCGAGCCGGTGCGTCCCTCCGCCTCGTTCACTAAGAAGGTTACGGAGTCCCTTCAACGTATTAGGGAGGGGGCCGCAGAAGTCGAGCTGAAGGACCCTGTGCCGCCCAAACCTTTTCAAAAACCGGCAAAGACGCCAACGCCGATTCTGTTCACGTTGCCGCCAAAGACGGCGCCGAAGGCTTTCACAGCAAAACCTGGGGCCGGAGTGCCCGTGAAGATATCTTCGACGCCGAAGACATCGTTAGTGGTTCCAAGCCCACGGCACCGACCGCTGGCAGACGAGGAGCGTCAAGAAGTGATCATCGACGCCAACAGGGGCAAGCTCTCTCTCCTTAAGAGAAAGATCACCCCTGAACCACAATTGGAGCATTACCAAATTCCACTTAAGAAAAAGATGGACTCTGCTGGTGCCTCTGCCTCTATGGAGCCTGTGTCACCACAAGCACATGAACTTTCACCCACTCATTCCAATGTGGAGGAAGGTGACGGCAACAACGAGGATGAGTATTCCTATCCAGTATACTCAGACCCAGAAGATGTGACTGAGCCATGGTCTGCTGGTGGCAATCCTGGGGACCCACATTCGGGGCAGGAGCCTCAGCTTTTTTCAGCCAAGACTTCCCCAACAGAAGACTCTGCAGCTTTCAATGCACTCATTGAAAGGGCGGCAGCCAATCATGACGTCGATCTACATGCTGACCCAGTAGACGTCGACTTCCTCTTTGACACCTTTTCAGTCTCTGAAAAAACTGTAAAAACTTTGCCAATGCTAAAAGGGGTGTTGAAACATGCGGCAGAAGTCTTCAAGGAGCCCACCCGAGCAAGGGTCATCAACCCACGTATCGACAAGAAGTACAAGGCAGCGCCCACTGATCCTACTTATATCAAGGGACAGTTGCCTCTGGATTCCCTGGTTGTCTCCAATGCACGCAAAAGAGCCAACTCACAAACTACAGGTGATGCTCCTCCCCCAGACAAGGAATCAAAAGTATTTGAGGCTTCGGGGAAAAGGGTGGCTGCGCAGGCAGCCAACATATGGCGCATATCCAACACACAGGCGCTACTGGCGCGTTACGACAGGGCACACTATGACACTCTAGAGACCCTTTTACAGCACTTACCCGATCAATATAAGGAAGCAGCAGAAATGTTGATACAGGAGGGGAAGCTTATCACCAATGCTTCAATTAAGTGCGCTCTGGATGTGGCTGACACCGCCTCAAGAGCAATTAACACTAGCGTTCTACTTCGTAGACATGCATGGCTCAGGATATCCGGTTTCAAACCAGACATTCAAACCACCATCTTGAACCAGACGGTCAACCCAGACCACCTGTTTGGCCCAGAGGTTGATACCACCCTCGAGGAGATGAAGAAGGACACCGACACTGCGAAGTCTATGGGTGCCTTGCAGTCCCAGCAGTTTCGGGGTGGTTCCTTTCGTCGCTCCAATAATAGAGGCACCTCGAGGGGTCAACTGTCACAGTCGAAGCAATTCTACAAGAGCAACACCCAACCTTCCTATACCAACAAGGGTCGGGGTGGATACCGTGGCAACAACGTCAAAGGCAGAGGACGTGGAAATAACAGCTCCAGGTCCTCCACCGCCAACAAACAGTGACGCCTTGTCACTGCCCCCCGACCACGCAACACCGGTCGGGGGGAGACTCCAGCAGTTCCTGCCCGTGTGGAAGTCCATCACCACGGACAGGTGGGTCAGATCTCTTATCCAATACGGTTATTGTCTGGAGCTCACATCCACTCCACCCAACATACCCCCAAAGAACCGTCCTATGTCCGGCGAGCACTTGCACTTGTTGCAGCAAGAAGTCAACGTCATGCTGCAAAAAGGGGCAATAGAGCTCGTGCCCCTGCAGGAAAGAGGTACAGGAGTTTACTCCCTGTACTTTCTGATTCCAAAGAAGGACGGATCCCTCAGGCCCATCCTAGACCTCAGACCTCTCAACTTTTACATTCTGTCAGAACATTTCCATATGCTCACGCTGCAGCAGGTTCTACCACTGCTTCGGCAAGGGGACTTCCTAGCAACTCTGGACCTGAAGGATGCGTACTTCCACATTCCACTGCATCCTTCACACAGAAAGTACCTCAGGTTCACCATTCAAAACCAGCACTACCAGTTCAAGGTTTTGCCTTTTGGGGTCACCACAGCGCCCAGGGTTTTCACAAAGTGCCTGGCGACGGTGGGGGCGCATCTAAGACGTCAAAACATCCACGTCTACCCCTATCTGGACGACTGGCTCATTCAGGCGAAGTCGGCCCAGCAGTGCGCCGACCACGTGTCCCACACCATTCACCTTCTGCACGATCTGGGGTTCTCACTGAATTACCCAAAATCCCATCTCCAGCCCGCCCACATACGGCAGTATCTGGGTGCGATCATAAACACTCTGGCGGCCACAGCGCAGCCAAATTCAGTGAGAGTCAACAGCATTCAATCGCTGATCCAAAAATTCAGAGCTCAACACTCGCTTCCAGCAAGAGTGTTCATGCAGTTGATAGGCATGATGGCCTCCTGCATCTCCATAGTCCCACACGCGAGACTACATATGCGTCCGCTTCAGGAGTGCTTAGCACGTCAGTGGACTCAGGCTCACGGGCAGTTAAAAGACCTAGTGTTGTGAGCGGTCGGGCATACAACTCTCTGCATTGGTGGAATCCACGAAACCTTTGCAAGGGCCGACCGTTTCAAGAGCCTGTGCCGCAGATTGTCCTGACAACGGACGCTTCTCTCCAGGGATGGGGAGCGCATGTACTCCAATACACTGTGCAGGGACTATGGACACTACTGCAAAGGAAGATGCACATCAATGTACTGGAACTGATGGCGATCTTCATGGCCTTAAAGGCATTCAAAGTACATCTGTGCAACAAGGTCGTGTTGATCCGGACGGACAACATGACGGCAATGTACTACATTCAGAAACAGGGGGGCACACACTCTCCGCAGCTGTCTCATCTGGCTCAGAGCATGTGGAAGTGGGCCATTCAGAGGAACATTTTCCTCATGGCAGAACATCTCCCAGGCAAGGACAATCAGATGGCGGACCTGCTCAGCAGGCACAGCCACCAAATGCACGAGTGGGAGATACATCCATCAGTACTCCAACCGTACTTCCACAGGTGGGGTCATCCAGAGATCGACCTGTTCGCCACAAGGGAGAACGCAAAATGCCAAAGCTTCGCCGCCAGGTTCCCACACCCGCAATCGCAGGGCAATGCGATATGGATGAACTGGTCAGGCAGATTTGCGTACGCTTTTCCCCCAGCACCTCTGATACCGCTGGTGGCGCGCAAGCTCAGGCAGCACTCAATGACTCTCATCCTAGTTGCTCCAACGTGGTCTCGCCAACCATGGTACACCACGTTTCTGGAACTTTCCGTGGTACCGCATCAAAGGCTTCATCTCACACCCAGCCTTCTGACGCAGAGCCATGGCGACATTCAGCACCCAGATCCGCAGCAGCTCAACCTGGCGATCTGGCTCCTGAAGTCCTAGAGTTTGGCTACCTCAACCTTCCTCCCAATTGCATGGACATCATTCGGGAGGCTAGAAAGCCCACTACTAGAGCATGTTATACGGCAAAATGGAAACGGTTTGTCATCTATTGTGCGAACCACAACATTGATCCACTAGATGCTTCTATTCAAAACATCATCTGTTACCTGTTCCATCTATGCAGGTGTAATCTGGCATATACTTCCATTCGCATTCACCTGTCTGCGATGGCCGCATACCTCCAAAATAGACAGCACCTTTCACTTTTCAAAGTGCCTGCCATCAAAGCTTTTCTGGAAGGCCTCAAAAGAGTCATTCCGCCACGGACTCCACCAGCTCCTGAATGGAACCTCAATGTGGTTCTTACAAGACTGATGGGTCCTCCCTTTGAGCCACTACATTCCTGTGAGATTCAGTTCTTGACATGGAAAGTGGCTTTCCTTGTAGCAATTACATCGCTACGGAGGGTTAGTGAACTGCAAGCCCTCACAATCCAAGAGCCTTTCTTCCAAGTTCATTCAAACAGGGTAGTGCTACGCACTAACCCTAAATTTCTACCCAAGGTTGTGTCTCAGTTCCACATCAACCAAACCATTGAGTTGCCGGTGTTCTTTCAAAATCCAGAGTCACTGGCGGAGCGGATGCTCCACACCCTTGACGTTAAGCGGGCCCTGATGTATTACATTGATAGGACCAAGGATTTTAGAAAGACTAAGCAGCTTTTTGTTGCCTTTGCGCCATATCACAAAGGCAACCCTATTTCCAAGGCTGGTATTGCTAGGTGGATCGTGAAATGTATTCAAATCTGCTATGCAAAGGCAAAACGCACTCTTACCATTCCACCAAGAGCCCACTCCACCAGAAAGTTGGGGGCCTCTATGGCTTTCCTTGGAAACATTCCCTTAGAGGACATATGTAGAGCAGCCACATGGTCTGCCACACACACATTTACTAAGCATTACTGTGTAGACGTGCACTCCAAACAGCAGGCAGCTGTAGGGCAGGCTGTTCTCAAGACACTTTTCCAAACTGCTGCAGCTGGCACGGACGGCCGCCGCTAATGGAGGGACTGCTATGTATTCTATGCACAGATATGAATTCAGCAGCCCAGATGCCTCGAACTGCAAATGCTACTTACCAGTATGCATCTGTTCTTGGCATGTAGGGCTGCTGACATTCATATCGCCCGCCCTCCTCCCCGGCGCCTGTAGCAGCTGCAGTGTTCACATATCATTTCATGGCATGGTCATCATTCACTGAGTTTCACTCCATCTTGGCCACAATGGCTAAAAACAATCTGGGGATGGAGTCGATGCCCATGCGCACTGTAGTCCAGGGGAGGAGCCACCTGTCTCGTGATACTTCGAAGACTCTTCCAGGACAACAATGTGCAATCATCCGGACCCAACACTAGGCGGCGATCTATGCACAGATATGAATGTCAGCAGCCCTACACGCCATGAACAGATGCATACTGGTAAGTAGCATTTGCAATCTTGAGGGTCCCTGGGGTCCAACTAGCCCACCAGGTACCTCCAGTAAGCGCCACAATGCTGCGCTGCAGAGAGGTGTAAAAAGGGGCGTGGCCTGTAGCACCTCTCTGCAACGGGTCCGAGCGTAATTTTTTTATCTGCAGAATGCGCGGATCCTGGGTGCATCCTTTTTTTTGGGCCTTTTTTGGCCTTGGGGGTCCTTTTGGAACCCCCTGAGCAGGCCTAGGGGGTCAGGGTGTTTCTACCCTGCCCCCTTTTCGTGTTTTGCAAGGTTTTTTGGGGGGTTTCTTGTGCCTCGGTTGTACAAACGATTTATAAAAGGGGGTGGTGATGAACAGAGTGTCTGAGTTAAGCAGACCACTCTTACCCAGTCCAAAGATCAGGGCTTGATCCATCACCGTTATTTATCTCACTGCCCCATCCCAGCTCAGAACCTGGCTATATGCAAATCAGTCTGTCCCTGGCCCAGTGCATCATGGAAACAGGGCAGACTAAACTACCAAGCCAATTCTTCACCAGAAAGGAGACAAGCTACCGGGGACCGGTTTCTGGCATTTCAGCCTTCTTCGACCCGGCTTGCTTGAATCCTGATGGAGCAGTGAGAAAGGGACTCATGTCTGAGTCACCACCCCTTGTTGTAAATATTTTTGTCCACCCTAAGCGTGGAAGGGTATTCTCAGATGTGAGACCCTTGCTCATTGCACCATCAGGATTCAAGCAAACCGGGCCGAAGACGGCTGTAATGCCAGAAACCGGTCCCCGGGAGCTTGTTTCCTTCCCAGTGTAAGAATTGGCTTTTGTAGTTTGGTTTGCCCTGTTCCCATCATGCACTGGGACAGGAACAGACTAATTTGCATACAGCCAGGTTCTGAAACTGGGATGGTGCAGTGAGCTAAAAAACGGTGTTGGATCTAGCCCTGATCTCTTGACTGGGTGAGAGCTTTCTGCTTAATTCAGAGACTCTGTCCCTCACCACCCCTTGTTGTAAATATCGGTTGTACAAAGGCACAAGATGGCTGCCAACACTTCCTTATTTGGAGTGTTGACAGCCAATTAGAATACAGCTTGCCCATGGCAGGGTGTGCTTAGGGTACGCGGAGCGGACCCTCCGAGGCCATACATATATATGTACTTTTAAATGTCATTTTCTCAGGAAATTTCGAACAGATTTACACCATTTAAGCAAAAGGCACGAGTCTGAACTAAGGACTAACTCTTTGCCAAATTTGGTGTAATTCCGTTCAGTAGTTCGGGCTGTAGCTGCGGCTAAAGGTCCTATGGGCAATTGCATGGGGAAAATGCGTTTTGGGACACCCCTTTTCTCTCGGCCCCCGTAAAACTTTCAGGATAGGAGCAGATCGGAGCTGGCCGTAAGTTTTGAAAATTTCGCGAAGATTCGTCAACCGGCGCCAAAGTTACTCCAAATAGAATGTTGCAGATTTCCTATGGAAAATAGGTCCTAACTATAACTATCTACTGGCGACCGCCAGTAGATAATATATATATATATATATATATATTTTCCACCAAAAAAAGCGGAACTTAGAGAATCTGGTTACTGCTTATTTTATTTTAAATTCAGACACTGGTCAGAGTGCTGAATTTAAAATAAAATAAGCAGTAACCAGATTCACAGAGTGCAGCGTATTTTGGTGGAAAATTGATGATTTGGGCCAGGATCCGGCCCCCACGCTGAGCACCCGTAATTGAGAATGCAGGATCTTTTTGATCACATTGTGGGAAAAAATATATATCAATCAATGTGAAAAATGTAACTTGTAAAACACAGTTGAAACCTACTATGAAAAATACAAATTAGAAGAAAAATAAAAGCATGCAGTATTAAACACCAATTCTAAAAATATCTGCAAAAATGCTGTGTAAAAAAAGTTGCATAAAATGTATAACTTATAAAAGCTTAATTTACAAATCTCACTCCACCCTTATAAGCAGTAAAGTGTTGTAGTACTTATTAGACTTACTATTCACACTCCAGTCTATGGAACAGTACGGAAACTATTACATTCTGGAGGGGTTACATTTACTGTTCGCACTCCACTTTAAATATTAGTACAATAAATGTTAGACTCCAGAGGGGTTACATTTACTATTCACACTTCATTCAGTTCAAGCAACAGTAAGGAAGGTGTTGAGCTCCGGAGGGCTTAGATCCACTATTCTGACTCCATTTTAAGCAACAGTAGGGAAAGTGTTGGAATTCAGAGGGATTAGATTGACTATTCCCACTCCATTTGTAACACATTAGGAAAAGTGCTGTAGTTTGGAGAAAATACAAATAGCATTCCACCTCGAAATCAGTTCATATAAAACATATAAATACCTAATATCGTAAAAAAGGGAAATCATGCTATAAACAATTACATACGATATAATATAGAAAAACTTAGAGCCTGATTTAGATCTTCATGGATGAGATACTCCCTCACAAACGTGACGAATATCCTGTCCGCCGTATTACAAGTAAATTACATCCTATTGCACTTGTAATAAGGGGATGTGAATGTCCGTCACATTTGTGATGAAGTATTCCATCCGCCAAGATCTAATTCAAACCATTAATAAACTTAAAATAAAAAATTACATTGGAATAGAATCTACATCTCTATCTACCAACACCAAACAGTAATCACCCCAAAAACTTAAATAATAATTCCAAAAATATTTTTGGAACACATTTAAATAAACTGAAACAATAACTTAAAATATATCTGATAAAATGTTGGTTTACAAACATTTTTAAAACACATAAATCCAATTAAAGAAATGCATATATCCACCATTAAAAATACATAAATAATTACCAACTAAATATGATTCAATAATATTAATAGTAAGTTAAAAAGCTGTGGCATCGGCAACAGAAAAAGATGAGTTCTCCGTTAGTTGATGCAACCTTCTCCAATGGGGTGATTGGTTACGACAAAACCGCATGACATGCAAGGCAAAAAAGCAAGTGGTTTGAAATGGCGCTGACCATTCTGTGTGCGTTTCTTTAAAATTATTATTTTGTTAGCTTCTGGGTGTTTCGTTTTTTGGTTTGTCTTGTTCTTCATCTCCTTTATTTGTCGTTGTGCACCTGCTGGAGAGATGGCCTCCCTTCTCCACAGAGCCAGTGCCATGTCAACTTAGTCATGATATCACACACTTGCAGTTCAGACACCCTTGGCCGCTCTCATCTGGAGGATTCAACTTGCGAAGCTTGTGCCTACGGATCTCCCACACTAATGTATAAAAGGCGTCTTCAACCCCCTGTCTTGTTTTTGTAGACATCTCAATGTAAGGAATGCCATAACTCCTGGCCAGTACATGCGCTTGTCGTGTCTTCACCGTCCATGCCGGGAGGTCACATTTGTTTCCCACTAACACCATTGGTACGTCATCAGAGTTCTTCACCCGTTTGATTTGTTCTCTGTACTGGTGAATGTTTTCAAAGGACTTCGTATTGTTAATGGCAAAGACGCACAGGAAGCCCTCACCTGTCCTCATGTACTGGTCTCTCATCGCACTGTACTCCTCTTGACCCGCAGTGTCCAAGATGTCCAACAAACATGTTTCTCCATCTATCATCACCTGCTTTCGGTAGGAGTCCTCTATCGTGGGGTCATATTCATCTACAAGTTGTTGGACTTAGCCATTTCCCCCAGAATATTTCGCTTTTTGGCCCCCCTTGTCTAGGAAATGGTGTGCAGGAAATATCCCCCAGTTTTAGAAATGCACCTGACTGAAAAGTTCTGTATTTAAAATGGATGCCATGGCCATGGGTTTTGCCACCTGACTGCCGTAGGTCAGCATTCTAGATATTATTACCCAGCCACCCCAAGCTTTTGGAGGGAATCCTGGCACCCAGGGTGCTCAACCCCTCCCCTTGAGCCAGTTTAGACCAGTTTGCCCCTAACATTCTAGAGGGTTCTGGCACTGACTGGGAGGAGGGTACAAGTAAGGGGGATGTGCCACCAGAGAGGCAGACAGAGCTGGGACAGGAACGTGAGGGGACCTGCTGCGAGGTGTTACCGCCACTTGGGCCTGTGAGCTGGGCCCTGCATTCATCCAACCCCCCCTCTACTGTCCCCGGGGCCCCTAATGAAGTAGGGTCCCCCCCTCTAGGTCCCTGACGCTGTTGGGACCTTAAACAACGCCAGCGCCGCGCTGAAGGAGCGCCGAGAAGGGAAGGAACCGATTGGATCCCCTCCCCCCCAGGAGGTGAGGAGTGTGCCCCTGGGGCCTATTGTGTGACTGTCCGCCCCCCTTGTGAAGCTTTGGCCCTTTGGAAGCGCTGGGCTGTGAAGAGCTGCCTGCGAAGCGCTGTATGGGGAGGATTGTGCCCCCGAGGAACTGGTACTTGTGGAAGCGCTGGGCCTGTGTGGCCTGAGGGAACTGTGCCACTGGGAACTGCTGCTGGCTCAAGCGCTGTGAAGCCCTAAGCGCTATAATCACCTCTACAAGCACTGCATGTCCCGGACTCACCTGTGTTACTGTGGGGCCAGGAAGATTTGTTGTGCCTACAGAGCGCCGTGTTGTTGGAAGCGCTACCCCTTTCAAGCGCTATCCCCCACGACCCCAAAAGAGGTGAGGAGCTTGCTGCCAGGGAGAGCCACGTGTGCGCCGCCTCAGGAACTGCCAGGAATCACCGCCGCAGCCCAGGATCGAGGAGGAGGCGAGGCCGCACTGGGGCATGAATAATTAATCAGCGGGTGCCTACCCCGCGTCGCAAAGTTGCCCAGGATCACCGCTGCGGCCTGGGTGGAGCCGGAGTCCAGCGCGGGCTTCCCCGTGACGTAAGGGGAGTCACGCTGGGATTGGTCCTGGCCGGAGCGTCCCCCGGAAGCCCCGCCCCACCGCAGAGGAAGCGGAAAAGACGCCGACCCCAAGCCCCGGGTCCCCGTGAGAGAGGAGGGGCCCGGGTGAAGCAGGATGCCGTGGTGAAGAGGGAGCCACGATTGTGCTGCCGGCGCCCGAGTGAGGCCTTGCAGGCCCCGTGTGACCTGCCCCTATCAAAGGAGCTGCCATGGGGCTCTCATGCTTTGAGAGAGCCCCCGCATGCTCCGCCGTTGCCGGACCCCCGTGCGCAGAGGGAGCCCTGACGTCGAGAGGACCGGACAAGTGCTGCAGAGGGCGGGCCCTCCAATGCTAAGGAGAGCCCCGCGAGTCCAGAGAAGCCATTCTAGAAGCCCCGGGTCCCCGTGAGAGAGGAGGGGCCCGGGTGAAGCAGGAAGAGTGCCGGTGATCGAGGAGACATCCCAATAACCCCGGTGAGTGGGGACTCGGCCGCATAGTGGGTTGGGGGCATGTCGGGGCAGTTAGTCGATGCCCGCCGCGCCCTCGAGACTGGAGCGAGTGCCGTTGGCCCAGATTAGCCTGAGGAGAGCCTGCAACTGGGTCCAGAAGTGACCGAAAGTCCCCCCCCCCCCCCGAAGTGGGCCCAGATCTAAATTAGGCCCACAGTGTCTGTGGGTTGGGGCCTAGAGTCGGGGCACAGGGTCGGTGCCCGCCCCCCTATGGCTGGCAATCTTGGAGACCTCCAGCTAGGACACCATGTTTTAGGGGCCCCCTTTTATGCCTGTATAGGTGGTAGATAGGCCCTGGACTGGGCAGCCGCCTGAAAAGCGAACTGACATCGATGCCCATTGGTTCCCGGTTACCAATCTGCATGTCTATGCCCCGAGGAGGGATTGTCCTATGTTGAGGTTCTTAGGCCTAGAGTCAGGCCCATGTTAAATGCATTTATACTAAGGTATCTGTCCCCAGGTTCAATGTGATTTAGGCCTGGTGCATTTTAGGTGTTCCATCCGGGGATAAAACTGCTGATGCCACTGAGATGTGCCGCAGACCCTGCCTTATGATTGAGGCCTATACCTTATGTTGATGCCCTCATGCGCATGCTCATGGTTTAATGCCTAACGTCACACCATAATATGTATGCCTAATGTTTAACTTCATGCGGAGGGTTGGCTGTTGTATACACCCTGATGGTTTATGCTTATGGTGACGCCAATTTACTGTCTGATGTATTTGCTGCAGGTTTGGGGCTAAGGAGTTACGCTCTCCAGTTCTTTTCCCTAAGGCTACCTCACTGGTGTTCTGCATAACCTGTTGCTCTGGTGACGGAGGCCTAAGGGCCCTATGGTTATACCTGCCGGTTATCATATGCTGTGATGCCATGATGTTTTTCCCTTACAGGGGTCGTGCTGACGTTGTAATGCATGATGTATGTTTATGCGTCATGTTGTGTTTTGCAATTGCAGCCTACTACCAAGGATGAAGGCCTGAGTTTGCCCTGCGAGATCGCCCTTGGGCATCATTAATTATTCTTTCTTTCCCTCACGTAGTCTACTAAGGGCTCGTGCTTATGACCACGCATTCTTTTTATTTCAGGCACGGACTCACGGGCTGGACCATTTTTCCCATTGTCCCCCTGTAAATAACCCCCCCTGATATACTTGGCTCTGGCACTAGTTGGCGCCCTGTTGTGATTACCACTGTTTTGCATTTTTGCCTTGCAGGTTGGAGATACTACTAAACTACGTCTTTTTTCCAACCAGAAGCGGTGTTGTGTTTCTTTTGTGGTGTGCCTGGGGGGTCGTCTGTGGGTACTGCGTGAGTGCTTTACACTTGTCCTTCGAAGTTTGGCCTGCCCGCTCTGCTCCATGCTACCCCCCCTGGAGATTTGGTAACACCATTTCTTACAAAAGTGGTTTAGAATGAGTTGAATTGTCGGAACGCTCTTCCCAACACCAACTGCTCCCACCACCAGCAGCTTGTACTCCGTCATCTTTAAAGGCTGCCTTCGGGATCACTCCTGTGCTCCTCTGGGTGTATATCTCGCAGCCAGGTGCAAGGGCTCAGGCTTGCACGCCCTACCGCAGCCCCTGAGCGGCCTTGTGCCCACTAAGTCTGTGCCGCATTGGCACCAGCCACGGCCACTGAACAATGTGCAGCGGCGGGAGCTGCATACACCCAACCAGGGCCCACGCTAACCGCCATACTATCTAAATCATGGTTTGTACAAAATTATATAGATAAAAAATATTGATGTCAAAAATATAGTTGTAAAAAATATCGTTTTTTAATGTAAAAAAATGAACATCGTTAAAAATATTAAAACATGTTTAAAAATAATAGCTAATAAATAAAAAGTTAAAATACATTAAACATTTACATATAAAAAATAATATATATTCACTTACACAGAGTGCAACAGTAGGGAAATTGTTGGATAGCGTAGAGGTTAAAATTACTATTCCCAATTCAGAAAGAGCAACAGTAGGAAAAGTGTTGGCTAGCGCAGGGATAACAATTACTATTCCCACTACAGTGAGTGCAACAGTAGGGAAAGTGTTGGATAGCGTAGAGGTTAAAATAACTATTCCCACTTCAGAGAGTGCAACAGTAGGGAAAGTGTTGGATAGCGTAGGGGTAAAAATTACTATTTCCACTCCAGTGAGTGCAACAGTAGGGAAAGTGTTGGATAGCGTAGAGGTAAAAAATTACTATTCCAACTTAAGAGAGTGCAACAGTAAGGAAAGTGTTAGGTAGCGTAGCAGTTATAATTGCTATTCCAACTCCAGAGAGTGTAACAATAGGGAAAGTGTTGGATAAAGTAGGGGTAAAAATTACTATTCCCACTCCGGTGAGTGTAACAGTAGGGAAAGTGTTGGATAGCGTAGAGGTTGAAATTACTATTCCAAATCCAGAGAGTGCAGCAGTAGGGAAAATGTTGGATAGCGTAGGGGTAAAAATTACTATTGCAACTCCAGTGAGTGCAACAGTAAGGAAAGTGTTGGATAGCATAGAGGTAAAAATTACTATTCCCACTCCAGTGAGTGCAATAGTAGGGAAAGTCTTGGATCGTGTAGGGGTAAAAATTACTATTCCCACTCCAAAGAGTGCAACAGTAGGGGAAGTGTTGGATAGCGTAGGGGTAAAAATGACTATTTCCACTGCAAAGAGTGCAACAGTAGGGAAAGTGTTGGATAGAGTAGGGGTAAAAATTACTATTCCCACTCCAAAGAGTTCTACAGTAGGGAAAGTGTTGGATAGCGTAGGGTTAAAAATTACTATTTCCACTCCAGAGAGTGCAATAGTAGGGAAAGTGTGGAATAGCGTAGAGGTAAAAATTAATATTCCCACTCGAGTTAGTACAACAGTAGGGAAAGTATTGGATAGCGTAGAGGTAAAAAATACTATTCCCACCTCAAAGAGTGCCACAGTAGAGAAAGCGTTGGCTAGCGTAGGGGTTAAAAATAACATACTTATAAATTAAATCCTTTTTGTAATTAAATAATGATTTATGAATAAATTACCAATGCATCAATTAAAAATACCAATAAATAAAAACGTATGAAATTAATTAACAATAAATTAATGCTCAATACCAATACATAATAATTAATACAGACCAATTAATAAATAATTAAGAATACATTAATTATCAATACCCAAATATAAAAATTTATAATTACTTAATTACAATTAAATTACTTCCCACCCTATTCCCCTATAAACCCAAAACCCACTACAGAACTAGAATGCAAAATGTAATTAAAAATAATTAATAATTCCTAAAAAATATTATTTAATTTACTATAATTAAATTACTTCCCACGCCATTCCCCTATAAACCCACAACCCACTACAGTACTAAAAGGTATAATTGACTTTAAAAACAAATTACTAACTTCTAAAATTGTTATATACATTTTTTTAAAAACAGTACTATACACATACATATAAAATATATACTAAAATACATAACCCTAATATAAACATCAATATTAGTAACATGACATTTTTGCTATTGGTATTACTAACTTTGATATTAACAAAATTGATATTTCTTACCTTCAAGTCAATATTCTGGTTGTTGATATTCTGTCCCTACAATATTTAAAACTTGATATTAATGTAGGTTAATAATAAAAACTCAATAATGTGTTTGTTCACCTCTTAGCCCATCAGGGCCTGAGGCTTTGCATTGAGCCATTGTTCGCACAGCCTCAATATTGCATCTAACTGAATTGCAGCCTCCAAGGTCTGTGCCTGTTCTCCCGTAATGCAAGTGAGAGCTATGCTCCAAAGGAACTCGATATTGGTGGGCTCTATAGGTGTTCGTACATGTGACTAATAATTCCTGTATGTGTGTTTATAATGCTCCTGTCTGTGTACATTAACTTGAAGATTAGCAGGGGTGGGCATTCTCTCCTCAACATGCTAGGAGTCTTCCCATTTTGACCCCCTCTTTGTGCAAAAATATCTGAAAATACATCTGATATAATGTTTGTTTACAAACATTTTTAAAACACTTAAATACAATTAAAGAACTGCATATGTCCACCATTAAAAATACATAAATAATTACCAACTAAATATGATTCAATAATGTTAATAGTAAGTTAAAAAGCTGTGGCAACGGCAACAGAAAAAGATTAGTTCTCCGTGAGTTGATGCAACCTTCTCCAATGGGGTGATTTGTTACGACAAAACCTCATGACATGCAAGGCAAAAAAGCCAGTGGTTTGAAATGGCCCTGACCATTCTGTGTGAGTTTCTTCAAAATTATTATTTTGTTAGCTTCTGGGTGTTTCGTTTTCTGGTTTGTCTTGTTCTTCATCTACTTTGTTTGTCTTGTGCACCATCTGGAGAGATGGCCTCCCTTCTCCACAGAGCCAGTGCCATGTCAACTTAGTCATGATATCACACAATTGCCGTTCAGACACCCTTGGCCGCTCTCATCTGGAGGATTCAACTTGCGAAGCTTGTGCCTACGGATCTCCTATACTAATGTATAAAAGGCATCTTCAACCCCCTGTCTTGTTTTTGCAGACATCTCAATGTAAGGAATGCCATAACTCCTGGCCAGGTCATGCGCTTGTCGTGTCTTCACCGTCCATGCCGGGAAGTCACATTTGTTTCCCACTAACACCATTGGTACGTCATCAGAGTTCTTCACCCGTTTGCTTTGTTCTCTGTACTGGTGTATGTCTTCAAAGGACTTCATATTGTTAATTGCAAAGACGCACAGGAAGCCCTCACCTTACCTCATGTACTGGTCTCTCATCGCACTGTACTCCTCTTGACCCGCAGTGTCCAAGATGTCCAACAAACATGTTTCCCCATCTATCATCACCTGCTTTCGGTAGGAGTCTTCTATCGTGGGGTCATATTCATCTACAAAGTGGTTTAGAATGAATTGAATTGTCGGAACGCTCTTCCCAACACCAACTGCTCCCGCCACCAGCAGCTTGTACTCCGTCATCTTCAAAGGCTGCCTTCGGGATCACTCCTGTGCTCCTCTGGGCGTACATCTTGCAGCCAGGTGCAGGGGCTCAGGCTCGCACACCCTGCCACAGCCCCTGAGCGGCCTTGTGCCCACTAAGTCTGTGCTGCATTGGCACCAGCCCCGGCCACTGAACAATGTGCAGCGGCGGGCGCTGCCTACACCCAACCAGGGCCCACGCTAACTGCCATACTATCTACATCATGGTAAGAACAAAATTATAGAGAAAATAAATATTTATGTCAAAAATATAGTTGTAAAAAATATCGTTTTCTTAATGTAAAAAAAATGAACATTGTTAAAACTATTAAAACATGTTTAAAAATAATAGCTAATAAATAAAAAGTTAAAATAAATTAAACATTTACATATAAAAAATAATATATATATACTTACACAGAGTGCAACAGTAGGGAAATTGTTGGAAAGCGTAGAGGTTAAAATTACTATTCCCAATTCAGAGAGTGCAACTGTAGGAAAAGTGTTGGCTAGCGCAGGGATAAAATTTACTATTCCCACTCCAGTGAGTGCAACAGTAGGGAAAGTGTTGTATAGCGTAGAGGTTAAAATTACTATTCCCAATTCAGAGAGTGCAACAGTAGGGAAAGTGTTGGATAGCGTAGGGGTAAAAATTACTATTCCCACTCCAGTGAGCGCAACTGTAGGGAAAGTGTTGGATAGCGTAGAGGTAAAAATTACTGTTCCAACTTATGAGAGTGCAACAGTAAGGAAAGTGTTAGGTAGCTTAGCGGTTATAATTGCTATTCCAACTCCAGTGAGTGCAACAGTAAGGAAAGTGTTGGATAGCATAGAGGTAAAAAATACTATTCCCACTTCAAATAGTGCCACAGTAGGGAAAGCGTTGGGTAGCGTAGGGGTTACAAATAACATACTTATAAATTAAATCATTTTTGTAATTAAATAATGATTTATGAATAAATTAACAATGCATCAATTAAAAATACCAATAAATAAAAACGTATGAAATTAATTAACAATAAATTAATGATCAATACCAATAAATATTAATTAATAATGACCCATTAATAAATAATTAACAATACATTAATTATCAATACCCAAATATAAAAATGTATAATTACTTAATTACAATTAAATTACTTCCCACCCTATTCCCCTATAAACCCACAACCCACTACAGAACTAGAATGCAAAATGTTATTAAAAATAATTAATAATTCATAAAAATTATTATTTAATTTACTATAATTAAATTACTTCCCACCCTATTCCCCTATAAACTCACAACCCACTACGGTACTAAAAGGTTTAATTGACTTTAAAAACAAATTACTAACTTCTAAAAATGTTATATACATTTTTAAAAAAACAGTACTATACACATACATATAAAATACATACTAAAATACATAACCCTAATATAACCATCGATATTAGTAACATCAAATTTTTGCTATTGGTATTACTAACTTTGATGTTAACAAAATCGATATTTCTTACCTTCAAGTCGATATTCTGGTCGTCGATATTCTGGTCGTTGATATTCTGTCCCTACAATATTTAAAAATTGATATTAATGTAGGTTAATATTAAAAACTCGATATTGTGTTTGTTCACCTCTTAGCCCATCAGGGCCTGGGGCTTTGCATTGAGCCATCGTTCGCACAGCCTCAATATTGCATCTAACTGAATCGCAGCCTCCAAGGTCTGTGCCTGTTCTCCCGTAATGCGAGTGAGAGCTATGCTCCTAAGGAACTCGAGATTGGTGGGCTCTATAGGTGTTCGTACATGTGACTATTAATTCCTGTATGTGTGTTTATAATGCTCCTGTTTGGGTACATTAACTTGAAGATTAGCAGGGGTGGGCATTCTCTCCTCAATAACCATGCTAGGAGTCTTCCCAATTTGTCCCCCTCTTTGTTAAAAAATAACTTAAAATACATCTGATAAAATGTTTGTTTACAAACATTTTTAAAACACTTAAATCCAATTAAAGAAATGCATATGTGGGGGGCGTGGCCAACCGGGCAGCGAGATGGCCGCTCTGTGAGCGAGCTCCGCCGGCTGCACATAAAGAATCCTATAAAATCCTGAACCGCGACCTCGGAGGGACCTGCTTTGCGGGTGACTGGACCGTGGACACCCAGCTACACACTCGACCAAGTCCTCGCACGAAACGGAAGCCTGGGGAGCGAGATACGGCCCCCGACATCTGGACCAACTTGGACGCCTGCGGCCGCCTGCTGCTGTGCAGACCTGTGCGGAGGCGGTCTCCCACTCCAGCCCGGGGATTGTTGGGCCTGAGTGGTCCGGGCGGTGAAGATAGCGTCGACCTCCTAAGAACCACGCCGCACACGGGCACTGCGCCGAGGGCAGCTGCAACACCGGCGAGTGAGTTTTGGCACCAACGGAAGACGAACGAGCAAGGGGCGAAGCGCGGAGATCCCACATGTGTTAATCGGAGAGGAGCCCGATGCGAGGACGCCATTTTGTCTCAACAGCGAGGTGCTGTAAGGGAAACTAGCTATCCCGGAGCTTGCTACCGGACTCCACTGCCGCGATTTCTGCTCGACGGGTTTCTGTGCCTCGGCAGCCCTTTCAAAACGAGCTACCTCCTGCTACTGCCTCGGGCGCTGGAGAACTTAGACGGTGACTTGCGCTGGGCGCTGCTGCGGCGGATAGCAGAGGCGGACACCACTGGCCGTTACACCCTGGCGCTAGCAGACCCCTGCCACAGGCTGAGGACAGGGCATATCCCTGGTGTACCCCTGCGCTCGCCGAGGTCGGCCAGAACTGATGCACTTGGCAACTGAGGACAATCGCCCTCTTCTGCATGCCCTGTTAAGTGGGCTGAGCCGACATCTTGCTGCCGCCTGACCCTCCTGAACACCTTGAGCACGTGGCTGACCTACGCCTGCCTGGTGAGTGGGGGACTGCTCCACCGAGAGTTACGGAGGGCACCGCGACGCGACCTGCATTGTACACCCCGCGGTGTTGCGCTCCCCCACATCCAAAATGGGGGAAAGAATGATGCGAGGCAGCCCAGGCTGAACTTTGAGCAGAAGCAAAAGGACAAACAAACTACGCCTGATCCGGAGACTGAGGCGCCACCCTCGCAGGGTCCTGCTGCAGACATTGATTTTGGGGCATTGATCATGGAGGTCAGATCGAGCCTAAAAAGTATTGACTCTAAACTAGATGCCATGTCCTCGCAACTAGACGCTGTTAAGACCAAAGTGGATGCTCATGAAACAAGACTGGATTACCTGGAGAATAGAAACACTGAGTGCTGCGAGTTCCAGCAACAAACCAAGCAGCACATCACTAACATTGAGCGGGAACTGGAATCTCTACGCGCCAAGGCGGACAACTTGGAGGCGCGTTCCTGGAGATCGAACATTCGCATTACAGGTATTCCGGAAACGGACAATACTGGAAAAATGGAGGTGTTTGTGACGGATCTCCTGCACAAACTTTTTGATCCGGACCTTTCCCAAGTCTTCACGGTCGAAAGGGCACACAGAGCACTTGGTAAGAAACCACCACCTGGCGCTACTCCTCGCCCTATACTTGCCAAACTGTTGAATTTCCAGGACAGGGACCACATCCTGCGACTTGCCAGGGAGAACGGTAAGATCACCCACAAAGGCAATCACATCTCCTTCTACCCTGACTTTACTCCCCTTGTTCAAGCGGCCAGGAAGGAATTTATGCCGGCCAAGAAACTACTGATACTAGCCGGGGTCCAGTACTCCTTACTGTATCCGGCAAAACTAAAGGTGCTGCATGAGCACACCGCACACTTTTTCACGGACGCACAGTCTGCAATGAAATTTGCTAAACACATTTGTGGCGCTGGAGCAAGACGCAAATCGCCGAGACTAGAAGAAGACACTGGGCAACTGAGTGACAATGATTGAGTGGCCTGCGACAGCCTGAGGCGAGATTTCCCCTGTTCGGGCCCGTCTCGTTTGGACTACGCGGTCTGTCTGCCGCTGCCCTTAAAGGTGACATGTTTATTATGACTTGGGCTACTTGTGCACATTTGGATGGGTACCCTATTGTACGTTATGCTCCTTGTTCGTGATACTCTCTCTACCTGCTGGACTATATCTGGTCGCTCCGTGGGGCGGGGCACCCTTCGGACTGCGGAACTTTCCTTCCATGTGCAACCACCCTGAGCAATCAGGGGTGTAAGCTGGGAGCACCACGCCCCCATGGGGTATCTCCCACTGTTACTGTTTCTAATTAGCCTGAGCACTACTCAGAGCTCTGGCGGGGATCTATCACAACCTGATTGGGGGGTTGGTGAGGGAGGGGGGTGGAAAGGGTTGTTGGGCGATTTATTCGTGGTTATGGAATGGTGCACTACAGGATGTCATATGTCTTATCCAATGCATGGGGTATCGATGTGCGTACTTTGGGTGGGGCTGGTGTGGACTGCGGGGGAGGGCGCGGGAGGAGCCTTGATGACTCAGCAAGATTTCCAAAATGGGGGGGGGTTAAATTGTGGACCTGGAACATTCGGGGCTTAGGGGACTACAAAAAAGCTAGATTGATGCATGGTATGCTTGCTAGACACAATGTAGACATATGCTTTTTACAAAAGACGCACATCAACACAACCCCCTCGCCCAGATTGAAACACTCTAGGTGGTCACATATATACTCTGCCATTTATTCTAACTACGCCAGAGGTGTGGCTATACTCGTCTGCAGAGGGTTGGATTGGAGGAGCACACCTGTGTGCTAGATAAGGAAGGGAGATATATTATAGTACACGGCTCATTGCAGGGGAGGCCACTGGTACTGGCGGCCATCTATGGCCCGAATGTGGATGATCCGGACTTCTTTCGGAATGTTTGGGCACAAATAATGCTGCTGGATTGCCCACAAATTGTTTTAGGGGGAGACTTCAATGTGGTACTGGATGATGACCTAGACCGTAGAGGCGTAGGGAGGCCCACGCATGCTAAAGCGCGGCAGGCGATTCTAGATGTGATGGATGAGGGTTTGCTGTCTGATGTGTGGAGATCTAGACACCCCGGAGAAAGGATAGGGACATGTATGACATGCCATCATGCTGCCTGGTCCCGCCTGGACTTCTGGCTGGTGTCTCCTGTTGTAGCGACCTGGGTAGTGGAGGTGGACATTCAGGCTAGATCACTCTCGGACCACGCCCCCTGCATGCTGGAACTGCGTGTACCCAAAGCCACTAATAAGGCGTTTTCATGGCGCCTGCCCCCTCATGCCCTCACAGACTCAGCTTTTACTGAAGAAATTAGGGCAGATATTGTAAAATATTTTGAGGAAAACGAGGGTTCAGCTTCTTCAGAAGCTATTGTGTGGGACGCTTTTAAAGCGGTGATTCGGGGCCAATGTATCGCGAGACAAGCAGGGGTACTGCGAGCTATTCGTCAAACACTAGCCCAGCTGGAGCGAGAACTGAAAGAACTAGACCTGGCCTTCTGTCGTAACCCAACATTGGAACTTGCTGGTCAAATGAAGTCCAAACTACTTGCATTGAATGAGGAAGCGCAGAGGGAGGTGAAGTTCCTGGGAAAACAGGCAGAGGCCCGCAGGTATGGGGAAGGGGACAGACCGAGTAGAACTCTAGCTCGGTTGATAGCCCCTCGTGCGCAAACTCACTACATACACGCTATTCATAACAGAGAGGGATCCCTCGTTGTAGGCCAGGAAGCTGTGCTTGATGCATTCACCGAGTTTTACGCATCCCTATACACAACTAGACAACCCACGACCCCAGCTTCCCTAGACAGCTTCTTAGATTCCATTGCTATTGTCTGGTTCAACGACCTCCACCGCCAGTATATGGATGTCCCCGTGACCGTCCAGGACATAACTCAAGTGATCAAAAGCATGCCCGCGAACAAAGCCCGAGGTCCAGACGGTCTGACGACAGCCTTTTATAAGGCGTATGCCAAGGAGTTGGCCCCGAAACTACACTCTGTGTTTGCTGAGGCCCTGGAACTGAACTCCCTCCCAGATTCGATGCGCGAAGCCTTAATTATAACCCTGTTAAAACCAGACAAAGACTGCCAGATCCTTGACTCATATCGTCCCCTTTCCCTCATCAATGTGGACGTCAGAAATTATGCTAAGATCATTGCAGACAAACTACAGCCTTTATTGCCGATTGTCGCACTCCCTGACCAATCAGGATTTATTCCTGGCCGGGCCACCTCGCACAACCTCAGAACGATCTTTTCTATTCTGCATTATCTACATCCCTCCATTCAAGCAGCAGTGGTGTTCCTAGACGCCACTAAAGCGTTCGATTCCCTAGAATGGCCGTACCTGTTCAGAATTCTAGGCAGGATGGGGTTTAGCCGCAACTTCATAACTCTTATTAGACTACTATACGATACGCCCAGGGCTCGAGTGAGTGTGAACGGGCTCATATCTAAACCCTTTGCTGTATCTAGAGGGACCAGACAGGGCTGCCCCTTGTCCCCACTACTCTTTGCCATCGCTATGGAGCCTCTAGCGGCCAGGGTTCGCCAACATCACACGGCAAGAGGGATAGGCTTCGGTTCCCGTAGCCTGCTGATCTCCCTGTATGCAGATGACGTCACGCTGTACGTCATTATTCCCGCTGAGAACCTAAACCCAATACTTTGCGAATTTGTGCGTTTCGAGGGCTTGGCTGGTGTATCTATTAACTGGTCCAAATCTGTTGCATTCCCCTTAACTGACGCCACCAAAGAGTCACCTTCGGACTATCCGCTGCGTTGGGAAACTGACGCTGTCAAGTACCTGGGAATATGGATCAGCCGTGATATACAAGAGCTGTGGACCCTAAATTTTGGCAGGGCAGTTGACTGGCTGGAGGGGAAGGTGGAACTCTGGAACAAGCTTCCTCTGTCTCTGGTTGCAAGGATAGCACTGGCTAAGATGGTGGTTCTCCCCAAATTTGTATATTTGTTTGTAAATGTTCCATTGCCCTTGACATAGCTGACAAACAACAAGGGCACCCAGTAAGTCAGCAAAGGACCTCGGGTAACATGCTTTATATCTAACAACAGTGGTCCCATGCAAGGTTAGGAATGAAAAATATAATAATATAGACACAGTGGAACTATATTGGTTTAAAGTGATTTGTCCAGCCGGACAGTGATCACGAAAATCTTTACTATATATAATGAACAACGAAAATTCTCTTACATTCAACAAAGAGTGAGACACAAGCCTGTGCCTTCACGCTTACAGATTGGCAAAGTGAAAGGAAAGGGAGAGAAAGATATTTAGGCAGAAAGTGAGCGATTTCTGTTAATTATAGCAATGACAGAAATTCATAAACACCATTAATAGCATATCTCAATAAATATACATATTCATATATGGTGTGACAAGAGGTCGACGACGTTTCGATTCCATAACCAAAATACAAGGAATCATCATCAGGACACAAAATATTATGCCTAAAACCTGTTCTACACAATAGCCTGTGTGGCGCAAGGGGGAATGCCCTGACGTCTTGGTGCAGGAATGGTGCCAGTCATATGTTGGGTCTGGGCCGGGTCCTATGGTGGAGGCTTACGGGAGAATTAGTGGAGCTGTGGTTCTTTAGGTCGCCTTCTGGGAACGGATGCGCCTCGCCTCTCGGTGGGTCGGAGGATTAAAAATGGAGATCCCCGGTGATTTATGAAGTTGCCCACAATGGGGTGTTAGGTATTGGTTCAGACGCCAAATAAGGCGACCTAAAGAACCACAGCTCCACTAATTCTCCCGTAAGCCTCCACCATAGGACCCGGCCCAGACCCAACATATGACTGGCGCCATTCCTGCACCAAGACGTCAGGGCATTCCCCCTTGCGCCACACAGGCTATTGTGTAGAACAGGTTTTAGGCATAATATTTTGTGTCCTGATGATGATTCCTTGTATTTTGGTTATGGAATCGAAACGTCGTCGACCTCTTGTCACACCATATATGAATATGTATATTTATTGAGATATGCTATTAATAGTGTTTATAAATTTCTGTCATTGCTATAATTAACAGAAATCGCTCACTTTCTGCCTAAATATCTTTCTCTCCCTTTCCTTTCACTTTGCCAATCTGTAAGCGTGAAGGCACAGGCTTGTGTCTCACTCTTTGTTGAATGTAAGAGAATTTTCGTTGTTCATTATATATAGTAAAGATTTCTGTGATCACTGTCCGGCTGGACAAATCACTTTAAACCAATATAGTTCCACTGTGTCTATATTATTATATTTTTCATTCCTAACCTTGCATGGGACCACTGTTGTTAGATATAAACCATTGCCCTTGACAGCGCACTTCCATGCGCGTGTCAGATCACTGCTGCTAAATCTTGTGTGGGCTGGTGGCCAGGTGAGAACATCTTGGGCATTACTCACGCTTCCACTGTGCCAAGGAGGCCTGGGAGCACCCGACCTGAAATTGTACTCGTTGTGTGCGCAGGCGCAATTTTTGCATTTCTGGGTTTTTCCCACCCCCTACCAGCCGCATGTGGCGGTGGAGCTGGCAGCTGTGGCCCCGTCGCCACTACGCGTAGCACTGTATGGTAAAGTTTCACGCCCTTCGAGAGATGTGGACACAGTTGAAATGATCCGCTGGTCTTGGTGCGAGTTGCGCAATAGGGCGAAGCTCCCCCTGCTCTACGCGCCGGCAATCCCACTGCGCGGTAACCCAATGCTGCCCTGCTTGTGTGCTAGGGGCGAAGTCCTCACACTCCGAGGGCAAAACGTGAACACTTTTGCGGGCCTATACCCCAACGGGACCTTCAGGGATTTGGGCGCTTGCGCAGAAGGTCAATCCGAATCATTTTCCGACTTGCTTATGTATCACTCCCTCAGGGAATCTTGTCGGGCGCTCTGGCCCCAGTTCCCCGAGGAACCGCCGCAACTCACTTCCCTTCAGAACTTGCTTTCGAGGCCCTCTCCAAAAAAGCTAGTGTCTCGGCAGTACAACTGCATGCAAGAGCAATCCCCGATAACTGTGCCCTCGGCTATGCAAGCTTGGAGTGCTGACCTGGAGACGCCCCTAACAGAGGACATATGGGAATACTGCTGTAAACAACTCACAGCTCTATCACCAAATTACAGATTACGATTAGTGCATTTCAAGTTCTTGCACCGATACTACCGCACACCGGTATTGTTACACCGCATGGGCATTCGAGACGATGCCAAGTGCTGGAAGTGTGGTGGAGCTGATGCATCCTTCCTACATGTGGCATGGAGCTGTCCTAAGCTCGAGGAGTACTGGTCAGACATTTTCACTGCAGTTAACCAAATCCTGCACAGAACTGACGCACCAACCCCACTACTAGGCCTACTGGGATATGTTCAGGACACGGAGCCCGTAGACAGGAAGCTACATGCGTTGCTGCTCCTCTACGCCAAGAGACAAATAGCAATAAATTGGGGTTGCAGAACTTTGCCTACATTCACCGCATGGGTGCGAGATGTAACATATGGAAACACGCAGCTTACACACTACTGGGAATCGATGCCAACCGCTTCCCGACCTAAAGACATATGGGAGCCATTTATGCAGTGGTCAAGGGAGCGAGAGGATTCCACCGCCTCTGGGCATTTGCCCGCTGTGGAAATTTCTGATGATATGGGGTGACGTTCTAGAGATTGCACGTGGGACCTCATGCCGAGGTGGTATCTGAGTGAGTTGGCACTCCATGGCTGTAAGGCGGAATTACAGATGCCCTGTTTGAGAATATGTGCGGCTATCCTTCTTCGAACTGCGGTCCCCTTCCCTGGCCGGGCGATCCCATGTGTGAGTCTGCTCCCCCCCCCTCCCCCATGTAGCAGTCGACTGCCTTCCCGCTGTGACTCCTGATGACGCTGAATACAATTGCAATGACGCCTTACCCGAATGCGTACGACCCTGCATACCAATAATACTATGTGTGTTTGATACCTTATCTTTGCACCTGAGTTAGTTTTTTCTTTTTAAGGTTGTTGTTGGGGGGGGGAGAAAAAGGTGCCTGTAGACATGTCTTATCCGCACTATTGTTTAATTGTATTACATGCTGTTATACGTGCATTGTTGACGAATCAACACTGATCATTTGAGGATGCTCTACATGTCTACTGTCCCCTATAAAATGTGAGACAATTTACTCGGCTACTGTTACACATACTTACTCACTGCTTCACACTGTAATATATGCTATCCTTTCATGGCACATCACACGGTACGCCAGACTGTTTTCATTGTGGCATTTACCTATATAGCGGCCTGCCTCCGGGTTGTTGGTGCGACGCTGTGTAACTTGTATACTATACAATAAACGTCTTACACCAAAAAAAAAAGAAATGCATATGTCCACCAATAAAAATACATAAAGAATTACCAACTAAATATGATTCAATAATATTAATAGTAAGTTAAAAAGCTGTGGCATCGGCAACACAAAAAGATGAATTCTCCGTTAGTTGATGCAACCTTCTCCAATGGGGTGATTTGTTACGACAAAACCTCATGACATGCAAGGCAAAAAAGCCAGTGGTTTGAAATGTCGCTGACCATTCTGTGTGCGTTTCTTTAAAATTATTATTTTGTTAGCTTCTGGGTGTTTCATTTTTTGGTTTGTCTTGTTCTTCATCTACTTTGTTTGTCTTTGTGCACCATCTGGATAGATGGCCTCCCTTCTCCACAGAGCCAGTGCCATGTCAACTTAGTCATGATATCACACACTTGCAGTTCAGACACCCTTGGCCGCTCTCATCTGGAGGATTCAACTTGCGAAGCTTGTGCCTACGGATCTCCCATACTAATGTATAAAAGGCATCTTCAACCCCCTGTCTTGTTTTTTCAGACGTCTCAATGTAAGGAATGCCATAACTCCTGGCCAGGTCATGCGTTTGTCGTGTCTCCACAGTCCTTGCCGGGAGGTCACATTTTTTTCCCACTAACACCATTGGTACGTCATCAGAGTTCTTCACCCGTTTGATTTGTTCTCTGTACTGGTGAATGTTTTCAAAGGACTTCGTATTGTTAATGGCAAAGACGCACAGGAAGCCCTCACCTGTCCTCATGTACTGGTCTCTCATCGCACTGTACTCCTCTTGACCCGCAGTGTCCAAGATGTCCAACAAACATGTTTCTCCATCTATCATCACCTGCTTTCGGTAGGAGTCCTCTATCGTGGGGTCATATTCATCTACAAGTTGTTGGACTTAGCCATTTCCCCCAGAATATTTCGCTTTTTGGCCCCCCTTGTCTAGGAAATGGTGTGCAGGAAATATCCCCCAGTTTTAGAAATGCACCTGACTGAAAAGTTCTGTATTTAAAATGGATGCCATGGCCATGGGTTTTGCCACCTGACTGCCGTAGGTCAGCATTCTAGATATTATTACCCAGCCACCCCAAGCTTTTGGAGGGAATCCTGGCACCCAGGGTGCTCAACCCCTCCCCTTGAGCCAGTTTAGACCAGTTTGCCCCTAACATTCTAGAGGGTTCTGGCACTGACTGGGAGGAGGGTACAAGTAAGGGGGATGTGCCACCAGAGAGGCAGACAGAGCTGGGACAGGAACGTGAGGGGACCTGCTGCGAGGTGTTACCGCCACTTGGGCCTGTGAGCTGGGCCCTGCATTCATCCAACCCCCCCTCTACTGTCCCCGGGGCCCCTAATGAAGTAGGGTCCCCCCCTCTAGGTCCCTGACGCTGTTGGGACCTTAAACAACGCCAGCGCCGCGCTGAAGGAGCGCCGAGAAGGGAAGGAACCGATTGGATCCCCTCCCCCCCAGGAGGTGAGGAGTGTGCCCCTGGGGCCTATTGTGTGACTGTCCGCCCCCCTTGTGAAGCTTTGGCCCTTTGGAAGCGCTGGGCTGTGAAGAGCTGCCTGCGAAGCGCTGTATGGGGAGGATTGTGCCCCCGAGGAACTGGTACTTGTGGAAGCGCTGGGCCTGTGTGGCCTGAGGGAACTGTGCCACTGGGAACTGCTGCTGGCTCAAGCGCTGTGAAGCCCTAAGCGCTATAATCACCTCTACAAGCACTGCATGTCCCGGACTCACCTGTGTTACTGTGGGGCCAGGAAGATTTGTTGTGCCTACAGAGCGCCGTGTTGTTGGAAGCGCTACCCCTTTCAAGCGCTATCCCCCACGACCCCAAAAGAGGTGAGGAGCTTGCTGCCAGGGAGAGCCACGTGTGCGCCGCCTCAGGAACTGCCAGGAATCACCGCCGCAGCCCAGGATCGAGGAGGAGGCGAGGCCGCACTGGGGCATGAATAATTAATCAGCGGGTGCCTACCCCGCGTCGCAAAGTTGCCCAGGATCACCGCTGCGGCCTGGGTGGAGCCGGAGTCCAGCGCGGGCTTCCCCGTGACGTAAGGGGAGTCACGCTGGGATTGGTCCTGGCCGGAGCGTCCCCCGGAAGCCCCGCCCCACCGCAGAGGAAGCGGAAAAGACGCCGACCCCAAGCCCCGGGTCCCCGTGAGAGAGGAGGGGCCCGGGTGAAGCAGGATGCCGTGGTGAAGAGGGAGCCACGATTGTGCTGCCGGCGCCCGAGTGAGGCCTTGCAGGCCCCGTGTGACCTGCCCCTATCAAAGGAGCTGCCATGGGGCTCTCATGCTTTGAGAGAGCCCCCGCATGCTCCGCCGTTGCCGGACCCCCGTGCGCAGAGGGAGCCCTGACGTCGAGAGGACCGGACAAGTGCTGCAGAGGGCGGGCCCTCCAATGCTAAGGAGAGCCCCGCGAGTCCAGAGAAGCCATTCTAGAAGCCCCGGGTCCCCGTGAGAGAGGAGGGGCCCGGGTGAAGCAGGAAGAGTGCCGGTGATCGAGGAGACATCCCAATAACCCCGGTGAGTGGGGACTCGGCCGCATAGTGGGTTGGGGGCATGTCGGGGCAGTTAGTCGATGCCCGCCGCGCCCTCGAGACTGGAGCGAGTGCCGTTGGCCCAGATTAGCCTGAGGAGAGCCTGCAACTGGGTCCAGAAGTGACCGAAAGTCCCCCCCCCCCCCCCCCCGAAGTGGGCCCAGATCTAAATTAGGCCCACAGTGTCTGTGGGTTGGGGCCTAGAGTCGGGGCACAGGGTCGGTGCCCGCCCCCCTATGGCTGGCAATCTTGGAGACCTCCAGCTAGGACACCATGTTTTAGGGGCCCCCTTTTATGCCTGTATAGGTGGTAGATAGGCCCTGGACTGGGCAGCCGCCTGAAAAGCGAACTGACATCGATGCCCATTGGTTCCCGGTTACCAATCTGCATGTCTATGCCCCGAGGAGGGATTGTCCTATGTTGAGGTTCTTAGGCCTAGAGTCAGGCCCATGTTAAATGCATTTATACTAAGGTATCTGTCCCCAGGTTCAATGTGATTTAGGCCTGGTGCATTTTAGGTGTTCCATCCGGGGATAAAACTGCTGATGCCACTGAGATGTGCCGCAGACCCTGCCTTATGATTGAGGCCTATACCTTATGTTGATGCCCTCATGCGCATGCTCATGGTTTAATGCCTAACGTCACACCATAATATGTATGCCTAATGTTTAACTTCATGCGGAGGGTTGGCTGTTGTATACACCCTGATGGTTTATGCTTATGGTGACGCCAATTTACTGTCTGATGTATTTGCTGCAGGTTTGGGGCTAAGGAGTTACGCTCTCCAGTTCTTTTCCCTAAGGCTACCTCACTGGTGTTCTGCATAACCTGTTGCTCTGGTGACGGAGGCCTAAGGGCCCTATGGTTATACCTGCCGGTTATCATATGCTGTGATGCCATGATGTTTTTCCCTTACAGGGGTCGTGCTGACGTTGTAATGCATGATGTATGTTTATGCGTCATGTTGTGTTTTGCAATTGCAGCCTACTACCAAGGATGAAGGCCTGAGTTTGCCCTGCGAGATCGCCCTTGGGCATCATTAATTATTCTTTCTTTCCCTCACGTAGTCTACTAAGGGCTCGTGCTTATGACCACGCATTCTTTTTATTTCAGGCACGGACTCACGGGCTGGACCATTTTTCCCATTGTCCCCCTGTAAATAACCCCCCCTGATATACTTGGCTCTGGCGCTAGTTGGCGCCCTGTTGTGATTACCACTGTTTTGCATTTTTGCCTTGCAGGTTGGAGATACTACTAAACTACGTCTTTTTTCCAACCAGAAGCGGTGTTGTGTTTCTTTTGTGGTGTGCCTGGGGGGTCGTCTGTGGGTACTGCGTGAGTGCTTTACACTTGTCCTTCGAAGTTTGGCCTGCCCGCTCTGCTCCATGCTACCCCCCCTGGAGATTTGGTAACACCATTTCTTACAAAAGTGGTTTAGAATGAGTTGAATTGTCGGAACGCTCTTCCCAACACCAACTGCTCCCACCACCAGCAGCTTGTACTCCGTCATCTTTAAAGGCTGCCTTCGGGATCACTCCTGTGCTCCTCTGGGTGTATATCTCGCAGCCAGGTGCAAGGGCTCAGGCTCGCACGCCCTACCGCAGCCCCTGAGCGGCCTTGTGCCCACTAAGTCTGTGCCGCATTGGCACCAGCCACGGCCACTGAACAATGTGCAGCGGCGGGAGCTGCATACACCCAACCAGGGCCCACGCTAACCGCCATACTATCTAAATCATGGTTTGTACAAAATTATATAGATAAAAAATATTGATGTCAAAAATATAGTTGTAAAAAATATCGTTTTTTAATGTAAAAAAATGAACATCGTTAAAAATATTAAAACATGTTTAAAAATAATAGCTAATAAATAAAAAGTTAAAATACATTAAACATTTACATATAAAAAATAATATATATTCACTTACACAGAGTGCAACAGTAGGGAAATTGTTGGATAGCGTAGAGGTTAAAATTACTATTCCCAATTCAGAAAGAGCAACAGTAGGAAAAGTGTTGGCTAGCGCAGGGATAACAATTACTATTCCCACTACAGTGAGTGCAACAGTAGGGAAAGTGTTGGATAGCGTAGAGGTTAAAATAACTATTCCCACTTCAGAGAGTGCAACAGTAGGGAAAGTGTTGGATAGCGTAGGGGTAAAAATTACTATTTCCACTCCAGTGAGTGCAACAGTAGGGAAAGTGTTGGATAGCGTAGAGGTAAAAAATTACTATTCCAACTTAAGAGAGTGCAACAGTAAGGAAAGTGTTAGGTAGCGTAGCAGTTATAATTGCTATTCCAACTCCAGAGAGTGTAACAATAGGGAAAGTGTTGGATAAAGTAGGGGTAAAAATTACTATTCCCACTCCGGTGAGTGTAACAGTAGGGAAAGTGTTGGATAGCGTAGAGGTTGAAATTACTATTCCAAATCCAGAGAGTGCAGCAGTAGGGAAAATGTTGGATAGCGTAGGGGTAAAAATTACTATTGCAACTCCAGTGAGTGCAACAGTAAGGAAAGTGTTGGATAGCATAGAGGTAAAAATTACTATTCCCACTCCAGTGAGTGCAATAGTAGGGAAAGTCTTGGATCGCGTAGGGGTAAAAATTACTATTCCCACTCCAAAGAGTGCAACAGTAGGGGAAGTGTTGGATAGCGTAGGGGTAAAAATGACTATTTCCACTGCAAAGAGTGCAACAGTAGGGAAAGTGTTGGATAGAGTAGGGGTAAAAATTACTATTCCCACTCCAAAGAGTTCTACAGTAGGGAAAGTGTTGGATAGCGTAGGGTTAAAAATTACTATTTCCACTCCAGAGAGTGCAATAGTAGGGAAAGTGTGGAATAGCGTAGAGGTAAAAATTAATATTCCCACTCGAGTTAGTACAACAGTAGGGAAAGTATTGGATAGCGTAGAGGTAAAAAATACTATTCCCACCTCAAAGAGTGCCACAGTAGAGAAAGCGTTGGCTAGCGTAGGGGTTAAAAATAACATACTTATAAATTAAATCCTTTTTGTAATTAAATAATGATTTATGAATAAATTACCAATGCATCAATTAAAAATACCAATAAATAAAAACGTATGAAATTAATTAACAATAAATTAATGCTCAATACCAATACATAATAATTAATACAGACCAATTAATAAATAATTAAGAATACATTAATTATCAATACCCAAATATAAAAATTTATAATTACTTAATTACAATTAAATTACTTCCCACCCTATTCCCCTATAAACCCAAAACCCACTACAGAACTAGAATGCAAAATGTAATTAAAAATAATTAATAATTCCTAAAAAATATTATTTAATTTACTATAATTAAATTACTTCCCACGCCATTCCCCTATAAACCCACAACCCACTACAGTACTAAAAGGTATAATTGACTTTAAAAACAAATTACTAACTTCTAAAATTGTTATATACATTTTTTTAAAAACAGTACTATACACATACATATAAAATATATACTAAAATACATAACCCTAATATAAACATCAATATTAGTAACATGACATTTTTGCTATTGGTATTACTAACTTTGATATTAACAAAATTGATATTTCTTACCTTCAAGTCAATATTCTGGTTGTTGATATTCTGTCCCTACAATATTTAAAACTTGATATTAATGTAGGTTAATAATAAAAACTCAATAATGTGTTTGTTCACCTCTTAGCCCATCAGGGCCTGAGGCTTTGCATTGAGCCATTGTTCGCACAGCCTCAATATTGCATCTAACTGAATTGCAGCCTCCAAGGTCTGTGCCTGTTCTCCCGTAATGCAAGTGAGAGCTATGCTCCAAAGGAACTCGATATTGGTGGGCTCTATAGGTGTTCGTACATGTGACTAATAATTCCTGTATGTGTGTTTATAATGCTCCTGTCTGTGTACATTAACTTGAAGATTAGCAGGGGTGGGCATTCTCTCCTCAACATGCTAGGAGTCTTCCCATTTTGACCCCCTCTTTGTGCAAAAATATCTGAAAATACATCTGATATAATGTTTGTTTACAAACATTTTTAAAACACTTAAATACAATTAAAGAACTGCATATGTCCACCATTAAAAATACATAAATAATTACCAACTAAATATGATTCAATAATGTTAATAGTAAGTTAAAAAGCTGTGGCAACGGCAACAGAAAAAGATTAGTTCTCCGTGAGTTGATGCAACCTTCTCCAATGGGGTGATTTGTTACGACAAAACCTCATGACATGCAAGGCAAAAAAGCCAGTGGTTTGAAATGGCCCTGACCATTCTGTGTGAGTTTCTTCAAAATTATTATTTTGTTAGCTTCTGGGTGTTTCGTTTTCTGGTTTGTCTTGTTCTTCATCTACTTTGTTTGTCTTGTGCACCATCTGGAGAGATGGCCTCCCTTCTCCACAGAGCCAGTGCCATGTCAACTTAGTCATGATATCACACAATTGCCGTTCAGACACCCTTGGCCGCTCTCATCTGGAGGATTCAACTTGCGAAGCTTGTGCCTACGGATCTCCTATACTAATGTATAAAAGGCATCTTCAACCCCCTGTCTTGTTTTTGCAGACATCTCAATGTAAGGAATGCCATAACTCCTGGCCAGGTCATGCGCTTGTCGTGTCTTCACCGTCCATGCCGGGAAGTCACATTTGTTTCCCACTAACACCATTGGTACGTCATCAGAGTTCTTCACCCGTTTGCTTTGTTCTCTGTACTGGTGTATGTCTTCAAAGGACTTCATATTGTTAATTGCAAAGACGCACAGGAAGCCCTCACCTTACCTCATGTACTGGTCTCTCATCGCACTGTACTCCTCTTGACCCGCAGTGTCCAAGATGTCCAACAAACATGTTTCCCCATCTATCATCACCTGCTTTCGGTAGGAGTCTTCTATCGTGGGGTCATATTCATCTACAAAGTGGTTTAGAATGAATTGAATTGTCGGAACGCTCTTCCCAACACCAACTGCTCCCGCCACCAGCAGCTTGTACTCCGTCATCTTCAAAGGCTGCCTTCGGGATCACTCCTGTGCTCCTCTGGGCGTACATCTTGCAGCCAGGTGCAGGGGCTCAGGCTCGCACACCCTGCCACAGCCCCTGAGCGGCCTTGTGCCCACTAAGTCTGTGCTGCATTGGCACCAGCCCCGGCCACTGAACAATGTGCAGCGGCGGGCGCTGCCTACACCCAACCAGGGCCCACGCTAACTGCCATACTATCTACATCATGGTAAGAACAAAATTATAGAGAAAATAAATATTTATGTCAAAAATATAGTTGTAAAAAATATCGTTTTCTTAATGTAAAAAAAATGAACATTGTTAAAACTATTAAAACATGTTTAAAAATAATAGCTAATAAATAAAAAGTTAAAATAAATTAAACATTTACATATAAAAAATAATATATATATACTTACACAGAGTGCAACAGTAGGGAAATTGTTGGAAAGCGTAGAGGTTAAAATTACTATTCCCAATTCAGAGAGTGCAACTGTAGGAAAAGTGTTGGCTAGCGCAGGGATAAAATTTACTATTCCCACTCCAGTGAGTGCAACAGTAGGGAAAGTGTTGTATAGCGTAGAGGTTAAAATTACTATTCCCAATTCAGAGAGTGCAACAGTAGGGAAAGTGTTGGATAGCGTAGGGGTAAAAATTACTATTCCCACTCCAGTGAGCGCAACTGTAGGGAAAGTGTTGGATAGCGTAGAGGTAAAAATTACTGTTCCAACTTATGAGAGTGCAACAGTAAGGAAAGTGTTAGGTAGCTTAGCGGTTATAATTGCTATTCCAACTCCAGTGAGTGCAACAGTAAGGAAAGTGTTGGATAGCATAGAGGTAAAAAATACTATTCCCACTTCAAATAGTGCCACAGTAGGGAAAGCGTTGGGTAGCGTAGGGGTTACAAATAACATACTTATAAATTAAATCATTTTTGTAATTAAATAATGATTTATGAATAAATTAACAATGCATCAATTAAAAATACCAATAAATAAAAACGTATGAAATTAATTAACAATAAATTAATGATCAATACCAATAAATATTAATTAATAATGACCCATTAATAAATAATTAACAATACATTAATTATCAATACCCAAATATAAAAATGTATAATTACTTAATTACAATTAAATTACTTCCCACCCTATTCCCCTATAAACCCACAACCCACTACAGAACTAGAATGCAAAATGTTATTAAAAATAATTAATAATTCATAAAAATTATTATTTAATTTACTATAATTAAATTACTTCCCACCCTATTCCCCTATAAACTCACAACCCACTACGGTACTAAAAGGTTTAATTGACTTTAAAAACAAATTACTAACTTCTAAAAATGTTATATACATTTTTAAAAAAACAGTACTATACACATACATATAAAATACATACTAAAATACATAACCCTAATATAACCATCGATATTAGTAACATCAAATTTTTGCTATTGGTATTACTAACTTTGATGTTAACAAAATCGATATTTCTTACCTTCAAGTCGATATTCTGGTCGTCGATATTCTGGTCGTTGATATTCTGTCCCTACAATATTTAAAAATTGATATTAATGTAGGTTAATATTAAAAACTCGATATTGTGTTTGTTCACCTCTTAGCCCATCAGGGCCTGGGGCTTTGCATTGAGCCATCGTTCGCACAGCCTCAATATTGCATCTAACTGAATCGCAGCCTCCAAGGTCTGTGCCTGTTCTCCCGTAATGCGAGTGAGAGCTATGCTCCTAAGGAACTCGAGATTGGTGGGCTCTATAGGTGTTCGTACATGTGACTATTAATTCCTGTATGTGTGTTTATAATGCTCCTGTTTGGGTACATTAACTTGAAGATTAGCAGGGGTGGGCATTCTCTCCTCAATAACCATGCTAGGAGTCTTCCCAATTTGTCCCCCTCTTTGTTAAAAAATAACTTAAAATACATCTGATAAAATGTTTGTTTACAAACATTTTTAAAACACTTAAATCCAATTAAAGAAATGCATATGTGGGGGGCGTGGCCAACCGGGCAGCGAGATGGCCGCTCTGTGAGCGAGCTCCGCCGGCTGCACATAAAGAATCCTATAAAATCCTGAACCGCGACCTCGGAGGGACCTGCTTTGCGGGTGACTGGACCGTGGACACCCAGCTACACACTCGACCAAGTCCTCGCACGAAACGGAAGCCTGGGGAGCGAGATACGGCCCCCGACATCTGGACCAACTTGGACGCCTGCGGCCGCCTGCTGCTGTGCAGACCTGTGCGGAGGCGGTCTCCCACTCCAGCCCGGGGATTGTTGGGCCTGAGTGGTCCGGGCGGTGAAGATAGCGTCGACCTCCTAAGAACCACGCCGCACACGGGCACTGCGCCGAGGGCAGCTGCAACACCGGCGAGTGAGTTTTGGCACCAACGGAAGACGAACGAGCAAGGGGCGAAGCGCGGAGATCCCACATGTGTTAATCGGAGAGGAGCCCGATGCGAGGACGCCATTTTGTCTCAACAGCGAGGTGCTGTAAGGGAAACTAGCTATCCCGGAGCTTGCTACCGGACTCCACTGCCGCGATTTCTGCTCGACGGGTTTCTGTGCCTCGGCAGCCCTTTCAAAACGAGCTACCTCCTGCTACTGCCTCGGGCGCTGGAGAACTTAGACGGTGACTTGCGCTGGGCGCTGCTGCGGCGGATAGCAGAGGCGGACACCACTGGCCGTTACACCCTGGTGCTAGCAGACCCCTGCCACAGGCTGAGGACAGGGCATATCCCTGGTGTACCCCTGCGCTCGCCGAGGTCGGCCAGAACTGATGCACTTGGCAACTGAGGACAATCGCCCTCTTCTGCATGCCCTGTTAAGTGGGCTGAGCCGACATCTTGCTGCCGCCTGACCCTCCTGAACACCTTGAGCACGTGGCTGACCTACGCCTGCCTGGTGAGTGGGGGACTGCTCCACCGAGAGTTACGGAGGGCACCGCGACGCGACCTGCATTGTACACCCCGCGGTGTTGCGCTCCCCCACATCCAAAATGGGGGAAAGAATGATGCGAGGCAGCCCAGGCTGAACTTTGAGCAGAAGCAAAAGGACAAACAAACTACGCCTGATCCGGGGTCCTGCTGCAGACATTGATTTTGGGGCATTGATCATGGAGGTCAGATCGAGCCTAAAAAGTATTGACTCTAAACTAGATGCCATGTCCTCGCAACTAGACGCTGTTAAGACCAAAGTGGATGCTCATGAAACAAGACTGGATTACCTGGAGAATAGAAACACTGAGTGCTGCGAGTTCCAGCAACAAACCAAGCAGCACATCACTAACATTGAGCGGGAACTGGAATCTCTACGCGCCAAGGCGGACAACTTGGAGGCGCGTTCCTGGAGATCGAACATTCGCATTACAGGTATTCCGGAAACGGACAATACTGGAAAAATGGAGGTGTTTGTGACGGATCTCCTGCACAAACTTTTTGATCCGGACCTTTCCCAAGTCTTCACGGTCGAAAGGGCACACAGAGCACTTGGTAAGAAACCACCACCTGGCGCTACTCCTCGCCCTATACTTGCCAAACTGTTGAATTTCCAGGACAGGGACCACATCCTGCGACTTGCCAGGGAGAACGGTAAGATCACCCACAAAGGCAATCACATCTCCTTCTACCCTGACTTTACTCCCCTTGTTCAAGCGGCCAGGAAGGAATTTATGCCGGCCAAGAAACTACTGATACTAGCCGGGGTCCAGTACTCCTTACTGTATCCGGCAAAACTAAAGGTGCTGCATGAGCACACCGCACACTTTTTCACGGACGCACAGTCTGCAATGAAATTTGCTAAACACATTTGTGGCGCTGGAGCAAGACGCAAATCGCCGAGACTAGAAGAAGACACTGGGCAACTGAGTGACAATGATTGAGTGGCCTGCGACAGCCTGAGGCGAGATTTCCCCTGTTCGGGCCCGTCTCGTTTGGACTACGCGGTCTGTCTGCCGCTGCCCTTAAAGGTGACATGTTTATTATGACTTGGGCTACTTGTGCACATTTGGATGGGTACCCTATTGTACGTTATGCTCCTTGTTCGTGATACTCTCTCTACCTGCTGGACTATATCTGGTCGCTCCGTGGGGCGGGGCACCCTTCGGACTGCGGAACTTTCCTTCCATGTGCAACCACCCTGAGCAATCAGGGGTGTAAGCTGGGAGCACCACGCCCCCATGGGGTATCTCCCACTGTTACTGTTTCTAATTAGCCTGAGCACTACTCAGAGCTCTGGCGGGGATCTATCACAACCTGATTGGGGGGTTGGTGAGGGAGGGGGGTGGAAAGGGTTGTTGGGCGATTTATTCGTGGTTATGGAATGGTGCACTACAGGATGTCATATGTCTTATCCAATGCATGGGGTATCGATGTGCGTACTTTGGGTGGGGCTGGTGTGGACTGCGGGGGAGGGCGCGGGAGGAGCCTTGATGACTCAGCAAGATTTCCAAAATGGGGGGGGGTTAAATTGTGGACCTGGAACATTCGGGGCTTAGGGGACTACAAAAAAGCTAGATTGATGCATGGTATGCTTGCTAGACACAATGTAGACATATGCTTTTTACAAAAGACGCACATCAACACAACCCCCTCGCCCAGATTGAAACACTCTAGGTGGTCACATATATACTCTGCCATTTATTCTAACTACGCCAGAGGTGTGGCTATACTCGTCTGCAGAGGGTTGGATTGGAGGAGCACACCTGTGTGCTAGATAAGGAAGGGAGATATATTATAGTACACGGCTCATTGCAGGGGAGGCCACTGGTACTGGCGGCCATCTATGGCCCGAATGTGGATGATCCGGACTTCTTTCGGAATGTTTGGGCACAAATAATGCTGCTGGATTGCCCACAAATTGTTTTAGGGGGAGACTTCAATGTGGTACTGGATGATGACCTAGACCGTAGAGGCGTAGGGAGGCCCACGCATGCTAAAGCGCGGCAGGCGATTCTAGATGTGATGGATGAGGGTTTGCTGTCTGATGTGTGGAGATCTAGACACCCCGGAGAAAGGATAGGGACATGTATGACATGCCATCATGCTGCCTGGTCCCGCCTGGACTTCTGGCTGGTGTCTCCTGTTGTAGCGACCTGGGTAGTGGAGGTGGACATTCAGGCTAGATCACTCTCGGACCACGCCCCCTGCATGCTGGAACTGCGTGTACCCAAAGCCACTAATAAGGCGTTTTCATGGCGCCTGCCCCCTCATGCCCTCACAGACTCAGCTTTTACTGAAGAAATTAGGGCAGATATTGTAAAATATTTTGAGGAAAACGAGGGTTCAGCTTCTTCAGAAGCTATTGTGTGGGACGCTTTTAAAGCGGTGATTCGGGGCCAATGTATCGCGAGACAAGCAGGGGTACTGCGAGCTATTCGTCAAACACTAGCCCAGCTGGAGCGAGAACTGAAAGAACTAGACCTGGCCTTCTGTCGTAACCCAACATTGGAACTTGCTGGTCAAATGAAGTCCAAACTACTTGCATTGAATGAGGAAGCGCAGAGGGAGGTGAAGTTCCTGGGAAAACAGGCAGAGGCCCGCAGGTATGGGGAAGGGGACAGACCGAGTAGAACTCTAGCTCGGTTGATAGCCCCTCGTGCGCAAACTCACTACATACACGCTATTCATAACAGAGAGGGATCCCTCGTTGTAGGCCAGGAAGCTGTGCTTGATGCATTCACCGAGTTTTACGCATCCCTATACACAACTAGACAACCCACGACCCCAGCTTCCCTAGACAGCTTCTTAGATTCCATTGCTATTGTCTGGTTCAACGACCTCCACCGCCAGTATATGGATGTCCCCGTGACCGTCCAGGACATAACTCAAGTGATCAAAAGCATGCCCGCGAACAAAGCCCGAGGTCCAGACGGTCTGACGACAGCCTTTTATAAGGCGTATGCCAAGGAGTTGGCCCCGAAACTACACTCTGTGTTTGCTGAGGCCCTGGAACTGAACTCCCTCCCAGATTCGATGCGCGAAGCCTTAATTATAACCCTGTTAAAACCAGACAAAGACTGCCAGATCCTTGACTCATATCGTCCCCTTTCCCTCATCAATGTGGACGTCAGAAATTATGCTAAGATCATTGCAGACAAACTACAGCCTTTATTGCCGATTGTCGCACTCCCTGACCAATCAGGATTTATTCCTGGCCGGGCCACCTCGCACAACCTCAGAACGATCTTTTCTATTCTGCATTATCTACATCCCTCCATTCAAGCAGCAGTGGTGTTCCTAGACGCCACTAAAGCGTTCGATTCCCTAGAATGGCCGTACCTGTTCAGAATTCTAGGCAGGATGGGGTTTAGCCGCAACTTCATAACTCTTATTAGACTACTATACGATACGCCCAGGGCTCGAGTGAGTGTGAACGGGCTCATATCTAAACCCTTTGCTGTATCTAGAGGGACCAGACAGGGCTGCCCCTTGTCCCCACTACTCTTTGCCATCGCTATGGAGCCTCTAGCGGCCAGGGTTCGCCAACATCACACGGCAAGAGGGATAGGCTTCGGTTCTCGTAGCCTGCTGATCTCCCTGTATGCAGATGACGTCACGCTGTACGTCATTATTCCCGCTGAGAACCTAAACCCAATACTTTGCGAATTTGTGCGTTTCGAGGGCTTGGCTGGTGTATCTATTAACTGGTCCAAATCTGTTGCATTCCCCTTAACTGACGCCACCAAAGAGTCACCTTCGGACTATCCGCTGCGTTGGGAAACTGACGCTGTCAAGTACCTGGGAATATGGATCAGCCGTGATATACAAGAGCTGTGGACCCTAAATTTTGGCAGGGCAGTTGACTGGCTGGAGGGGAAGGTGGAACTCTGGAACAAGCTTCCTCTGTCTCTGGTTGCAAGGATAGCACTGGCTAAGATGGTGGTTCTCCCCAAATTTGTATATTTGTTTGTAAATGTTCCATTGCCCTTGACATAGCTGACAAACAACAAGGGCACCCAGTAAGTCAGCAAAGGACCTCGGGTAACATGCTTTATATCTAACAACAGTGGTCCCATGCAAGGTTAGGAATGAAAAATATAATAATATAGACACAGTGGAACTATATTGGTTTAAAGTGATTTGTCCAGCCGGACAGTGATCACGAAAATCTTTACTATATATAATGAACAACGAAAATTCTCTTACATTCAACAAAGAGTGAGACACAAGCCTGTGCCTTCACGCTTACAGATTGGCAAAGTGAAAGGAAAGGGAGAGAAAGATATTTAGGCAGAAAGTGAGCGATTTCTGTTAATTATAGCAATGACAGAAATTCATAAACACCATTAATAGCATATCTCAATAAATATACATATTCATATATGGTGTGACAAGAGGTCGACGACGTTTCGATTCCATAACCAAAATACAAGGAATCATCATCAGGACACAAAATATTATGCCTAAAACCTGTTCTACACAATAGCCTGTGTGGCGCAAGGGGGAATGCCCTGACGTCTTGGTGCAGGAATGGTGCCAGTCATATGTTGGGTCTGGGCCGGGTCCTATGGTGGAGGCTTACGGGAGAATTAGTGGAGCTGTGGTTCTTTAGGTCGCCTTCTGGGAACGGATGCGCCTCGCCTCTCGGTGGGTCGGAGGATTAAAAATGGAGATCCCCGGTGATTTATGAAGTTGCCCACAATGGGGTGTTAGGTATTGGTTCAGACGCCAAATAAGGCGACCTAAAGAACCACAGCTCCACTAATTCTCCCGTAAGCCTCCACCATAGGACCCGGCCCAGACCCAACATATGACTGGCGCCATTCCTGCACCAAGACGTCAGGGCATTCCCCCTTGCGCCACACAGGCTATTGTGTAGAACAGGTTTTAGGCATAATATTTTGTGTCCTGATGATGATTCCTTGTATTTTGGTTATGGAATCGAAACGTCGTCGACCTCTTGTCACACCATATATGAATATGTATATTTATTGAGATATGCTATTAATAGTGTTTATAAATTTCTGTCATTGCTATAATTAACAGAAATCGCTCACTTTCTGCCTAAATATCTTTCTCTCCCTTTCCTTTCACTTTGCCAATCTGTAAGCGTGAAGGCACAGGCTTGTGTCTCACTCTTTGTTGAATGTAAGAGAATTTTCGTTGTTCATTATATATAGTAAAGATTTCTGTGATCACTGTCCGGCTGGACAAATCACTTTAAACCAATATAGTTCCACTGTGTCTATATTATTATATTTTTCATTCCTAACCTTGCATGGGACCACTGTTGTTAGATATAAACCATTGCCCTTGACAGCGCACTTCCATGCGCGTGTCAGATCACTGCTGCTAAATCTTGTGTGGGCTGGTGGCCAGGTGAGAACATCTTGGGCATTACTCACGCTTCCACTGTGCCAAGGAGGCCTGGGAGCACCCGACCTGAAATTGTACTCGTTGTGTGCGCAGGCGCAATTTTTGCATTTCTGGGTTTTTCCCACCCCCTACCAGCCGCATGTGGCGGTGGAGCTGGCAGCTGTGGCCCCGTCGCCACTACGCGTAGCACTGTATGGTAAAGTTTCACGCCCTTCGAGAGATGTGGACACAGTTGAAATGATCCGCTGGTCTTGGTGCGAGTTGCGCAATAGGGCGAAGCTCCCCCTGCTCTACGCACCGGCAATCCCACTGCGCGGTAACCCAATGCTGCCCTGCTTGTGTGCTAGGGGCGAAGTCCTCACACTCCGAGGGCAAAACGTGAACACTTTTGCGGGCCTATACCCCAACGGGACCTTCAGGGATTTGGGCGCTTGCGCAGAAGGTCAATCCGAATCATTTTCCGACTTGCTTATGTATCACTCCCTCAGGGAATCTTGTCGGGCGCTCTGGCCCCAGTTCCCCGAGGAACCGCCGCAACTCACTTCCCTTCAGAACTTGCTTTCGAGGCCCTCTCCAAAAAAGCTAGTGTCTCGGCCGTACAACTGCATGCAAGAGCAATCCCCGATAACTGTGCCCTCGGCTATGCAAGCTTGGAGTGCTGACCTGGAGACGCCCCTAACAGAGGACATATGGGAATACTGCTGTAAACAACTCACAGCTCTATCACCAAATTACAGATTACGATTAGTGCATTTCAAGTTCTTGCACCGATACTACCGCACACCGGTATTGTTACACCGCATGGGCATTCGAGACGATGCCAAGTGCTGGAAGTGTGGTGGAGCTGATGCATCCTTCCTACATGTGGCATGGAGCTGTCCTAAGCTCGAGGAGTACTGGTCAGACATTTTCACTGCAGTTAACCAAATCCTGCACAGAACTGACGCACCAACCCCACTACTAGGCCTACTGGGATATGTTCAGGACACGGAGCCCGTAGACAGGAAGCTACATGCGTTGCTGCTCCTCTACGCCAAGAGACAAATAGCAATAAATTGGGGTTGCAGAACTTTGCCTACATTCACCGCATGGGTGCGAGATGTAACATATGGAAACACGCAGCTTACACACTACTGGGAATCGATGCCAACCGCTTCCCGACCTAAAGACATATGGGAGCCATTTATGCAGTGGTCAAGGGAGCGAGAGGATTCCACCGCCTCTGGGCATTTGCCCGCTGTGGAAATTTCTGATGATATGGGGTGACGTTCTAGAGATTGCACGTGGGACCTCATGCCGAGGTGGTATCTGAGTGGGTTGGCACTCCATGGCTGTAAGGCGGAATTACAGATGCCCTGTTTGAGAATATGTGCGGCTATCCTTCTTCGAACTGCGGTCCCCTTCCCTGGCCGGGCGATCCCATGTGTGAGTCTGCTCCCCCCCCCTCCCCCATGTAGCAGTCGACTGCCTTCCCGCTGTGATTCCTGATGACGCTGAATACAATTGCAATGACGCCTTACCCGAATGCGTACGACCCTGCATACCAATAATACTATGTGTGTTTGATACCTTATCTTTGCACCTGAGTTAGTTTTTTCTTTTTAAGGTTGTTGTTGGGGGGGGGAGAAAAAGGTGCCTGTAGACATGTCTTATCCGCACTATTGTTTAATTGTATTACATGCTGTTATACGTGCATTGTTGACGAATCAACACTGATCATTTGAGGATGCTCTACATGTCTACTGTCCCCTATAAAATGTGAGACAATTTACTCGGCTACTGTTACACATACTTACTCACTGCTTCACACTGTAATATATGCTATCCTTTCATGGCACATCACACGGTACGCCAGACTGTTTTCATTGTGGCATTTACCTATATAGCGGCCTGCCTCCGGGTTGTTGGTGCGACGCTGTGTAACTTGTATACTATACAATAAACGTCTTACACCAAAAAAAAAAGAAATGCATATGTCCACCAATAAAAATACATAAAGAATTACCAACTAAATATGATTCAATAATATTAATAGTAAGTTAAAAAGCTGTGGCATCGGCAACACAAAAAGATGAATTCTCCGTTAGTTGATGCAACCTTCTCCAATGGGGTGATTTGTTACGACAAAACCTCATGACATGCAAGGCAAAAAAGCCAGTGGTTTGAAATGTCGCTGAACATTCAGTGTGCGTTTCTTTAAAATTATTATTTTGTTAGCTTCTGGGTGTTTCATTTTTTGGTTTGTCTTGTTCTTCATCTACTTTGTTTGTCTTTGTGCACCATCTGGATAGATGGCCTCCCTTCTCCACAGAGCCAGTGCCATGTCAACTTAGTCATGATATCACACACTTGCAGTTCAGACACCCTTGGCCGCTCTCATCTGGAGGATTCAACTTGCGAAGCTTGTGCCTACGGATCTCCCATACTAATGTATAAAAGGCATCTTCAACCCCCTGTCTTGTTTTTTCAGACGTCTCAATGTAAGGAATGCCATAACTCCTGGCCAGGTCATGCGTTTGTCGTGTCTCCACAGTCCTTGCCGGGAGGTCACATTTTTTTCCCACTAACACCATTGGTACGTCATCAGAGTTCTTCACCCGTTTGATTTGTTCTCTGTACTGGTGAATGTCTTCAAAGGACTTTGTGTTGTTAATGGCAAAGACGCGCAGGAAGCCCTCGCCTGTCCTCATGTACTGGTCTCTCATCGCACTGTACTCCTCTTGACCTGCAGTGTCCAAGATGTCCAACAAACATGTTTCCCCATCTATCATCACCTGCTTTCGGTAGGAGTCCTCTATCGTGGGGTCATATTTATCTACAAAGTGGTTTAGAATGAGTTGAATTGTCGGAACGCTCTTCCCAACACCAACTGCTCCCACCACCAGCAGCTTGTACTCAGTCATCTTCAAAGGCTGCCTTCGGGATCACTCTCGTGCTCCTCTGGGTGTACATTTCGCAGCCAGGTGCAGGGGCTCAGGCTTAAACGCCCTGCCACAGCCCCTGAGTGGCCTTGTGCCCACTAAGTCTGTGCCGCATTGGCACCAGCCCTGGCCACTGAACAATGTGCAGCGGCGGGCGCTGCATACACCCAACCAGGGCCCACGCTAACCGCCATACTATCTACATCATGGTAAGTACAAAATTATAGAGAAAAAAAATTGATGTCAAAAATATAGTTGTAAAAAATATTGTTTTTTTAACGTAAAAAAATGAACATCGTTAACAATATTAAAACATGTTTAAAAATAATAGCTAATAAATAAAAAGTTAAAATAAATTAAACATTTACATATAAAAAATAATGTATATATACTTACACATAGTGCAACAGTAGGGAAATTGTTGGATAGCGTAGAGGTTAAAATTACTATTCCCAATTCAGAGAGTTCAATAGTAGGAAAAGTGTTGGCTAGCGCAGGGATAAAAATTACTTTTCCCACTCCAGTGAATGCAACAGTAGGGAAAGTGTTGGATAGCGTAGAGGTTAAAATTACTATTCCCACTTCAGAGAGTGCAACAGTAGGGAAAGTGTTGGTTAGCGTAGGGGTAAAAATTACTATTCCCACTCCAATGAGTGCAACAGTAGGGAAAGTGCTGGATAGCGTAGAGGTAAAAATTACTATTCCAACTTAAGAGAGTGCAACAGTAAGGAAAGTGTTAGGTAGCGTAGCGGTTATAATTGCTATTCTAACTCCAGAGAGTGCAACAATAGGGAAAGTGTTGGATAGAGTAGGGGTAGGGGTAAAAATTACTATTCCCACTCCGGCGAGTGTAACAGTAGGGAAAGTGTTATATGGCGTAGAGGTTAAAATTACTATTCCCACTCCAGAGAGTGCAACAGTAGGGAAAATGTTGGACAGCGTATGGGTAAAAATTACTATTCCAAATCCAGTGAGTGCAACAGTAAGGTAAGTGTTGGATAGCATAGAGGTAAAAATTACTATTCCCACTCCAGTGAGTGCAATAGTAGGGAAAGTCTTGGATCGCGTAGGGGTAAAAATTACTATTCCCACTCCAAAGAGTGCAATAGTAGGGGAAGTGTTGGATAGCGTAGGGGTAAAAATGACTATTTCCACTGCAAAGAGTGCAACAGTAGGGAAAGTGTTAGATAGTGTAGGGGTAAAAATTACTATTCCCATTCCAAAGAGTTCAACAGTAGGGAAAGTGTTGGATAGCGTAGGGTTAAAAATTACTATTCCCACTCCAGAGAGTGCAATAGTAGGGAAAGTGTGGGATAGCGTAGGGGTAAAAATGACTATTCCCACTCCAGTTAAGTACAACAGTAGGGAAAGTATTGGATAGCGTAGAGGTAAAAAATACTATTCCCACTCTAAAGAGTGCCACAGTAGGGAAAGCGTTGGCTAGCGTAGGGGTTAAAAATAACATACTTATAAATTAAATCATTTTTGTAATTAAATAATGATTTATGAATAAATTAACAATGCATCAATTAAAAATACCAATAAATAAAAACGTATGAAATTAATTACCAATTAGCAATTAATTAACAATGAATGAATTATCAATTCCCAAATATAAAAATGTATAATTACTTAATTACAATTAAATTACTTCCCACCCTATGCCCCTGTAAACCCACAACCCACTGCAGAACTAGAATGCAAAATGTAATTAAAAATAATTAATAATTCCTAAAAATTATTATTTAATTTACTATAATTAAATTACTTCCCACTCTATTCCCCTATAAACCCACAACCCACTACGGTACTAAAAGGTATCATTTACTTTAAAAAAAATTACTAACTTCTAAAAATGTTATATACATATTTTAAAAAACAGTACTATACACATACATATAAAATAAATACTAAAATACATAACCCTAATATAAACATCGATATTAGTAACATCACATTTTTGCTATTGGTATTACTAACTTTGATATTAACAAAATTGATATTTCTTACCTTCAAGTCGATATTCTGGTCGTCGATATTCTGTTCGTTGATATTCTGTCCCTACAATATTTAAAACTTGATAATAATGTAGGTCAATATTAAAAACTCAATATTGTGTTTGTTTACCTCTTAGCCCATCAGGGCCTGAGGCTTTGCATTGAGCCATCGTTCGCACAGCCTCAATATTGCATCTAACTGAATCGCAGCCTCCAAGGTCTGTGCCTGTTCTCCCGTAATGGGAGTGAGAGCTATGCTCCCAAGGAACTCGTGATTGGTGGGCTCTATAGGTGTTCGTACCTGTGACTATTAATTCCTGTATGTGTGTTCATAATGCTCCTGTCTGGGTACATTACATTGAAGATTAGCAGGGGTGGGCATTCTCTCCTCAATAACCATGCTAGGAGTCTTCCCAATTTTTCCCCTTCTTTGTGCAAAATCTGGCAATATTCCTGCCTGGTGGGACTGTCAAGTCTCTCCCATATTTCACTCATGTGGAGGTGGGCCTGCAGCATGAAGGCATTGTATGATGCCGTTGGTTGCAATCCATCTTGCAACTGGGAAAGCTTGTCTTCCGCTTCTTTTAGTTCCCTTTCTAGCTTGCGTCATGTCCCACCAACTTTAGCAAGACACTCTCTATGGATCACCACCTTAAGTGTGTCCCATTCTATTCCTGTTGAGCTAGCGATGGACCAATTTGAGTTAAGAATCCAGCAACCGACTCCTTAAGTTCCGTAAAGGACCATAGAGTTCCTAAGCTCATCGGGTCTTAGCAGCTGAATAGGCTGCTTCGGTCTAGCATGGTACCCATTCGAGTAGGACCGGGGCGTGGTCTGAAAGGAATCGTGTAAGGATACAAGTCTGTACGGTAGCTGGTATGGCTTCACTGCAGAGGAGGAATCTATCCGGTCTACTCTGGACCTCTCATGCCAGTGTATAGCACGGGTTTCCCTGCACCTCTGCATCTATCTCTCACCAGATATCCACACACAGCAGGCAACGCATCACGTCCCGCATTGTAGCAGTCATGTAAGGCTTGATGTGCATTCTTTAGGGGGGCTATCCATTCTGCCATCCGTTATGCAGTTGAAGTCTCCGGCCCAGATAATGGGTTTTGCTGCGTATGTAATGAGTAGATTTTCTAGCTCCAGGTAAAAGCCGACGTCATCTATGCTGGGGGCGTATATGTTGACAAGGCATACCTCCATTCCATCGAGCGTGCCATGTATTATTATGTATCTGCCCTCAATGTCTGCTGTGTAATTGTGCAACTCTAAGGGAACTTTGGATGCGACCCACAGTAATAATCCCATTGCATATTTGGAATATGTGGAAGAATATAATTGCCCCCTCCATTTCTTATGTCGTTTCGGAATTTACGGATCTAATAAATGGGTCTCTTTCAACATTGCTATTTGTGCCCCTTGCCTGTGCAGGTATGTCTGTACCCGGTATGTCTTTGTGTATATGTTAAGCCCCCCTCACATTCCATGTTATTATCTTAAAATGTCCCATGTAACTGACTATCTGTCCATGCCCCCGGCATTACCCATCTTTGGTCCACCACTACTGCTAAAAAGCTTAATATTGCCCCTCTGTAACATTTTAACTTTTCCCTCCCCCTGGGTAGACATTGCCCCAACAATTCCCAATTGCTTTAACCCCCGAGATACCCACCCCTCTTTTCAGATACCAACCAACATACAATAGCATTAAATCCACAGCAACATCTGTAACATGTATGCCAGAGAACATAACATCCAATTGCTGTTATGTTCTGATAATATCTTATTAGCAACTTCAGTGCTATTCAGTTCTCCCAACTATCACTCATAAACTTATACTTCCAGTCATCCAATATCGAAATTACAGCCTGAGTGGGTTTAAGTGCATCAGGCCACAGCTGTGGGTCGCTCAGCATGTCACCTTATCTCTTGACCTCCAGGCATACCGTCAGACTCTCATCACTCAACTACCAATCATATCATCCACACATTTATATCGCAACCACAACACACACCCGTTAACATCAAGGAAAAAGATAGAAGCAAGACTAGGTGAGATATAACACTGTAGAGGAGATAGAAAATAGTGGGAACATGGTAGGTAAGGTGGAAGGTAGATAGAGGGCGCGTCCTCGGCCATCGTGTATTAGCTGCCAGCACAACAGTTTCTATTATCAGTCCTCACAGAAGCTTTGCGAGTTCACACAGTCATCTCCTTAGTCTCAGTCATGTGACACACATTCTGACAATCATTATATTCAAAGTTCCCATTCTAGATTATACATATATTTTGTCCGGATTGTGGGCAGTTCAATGTTTATTGGGTTGTGGCGTGTTTCCACCATTTCGCCTGTGCTGGCATCGTAAGTGGATGCTGTTAGACCTGACATCATTGGCTTGAGTCTCTCCTCCATTTTTTCTGTTTGCCTCTACTGTTTTACGATGTTTTGCTGGTATATGCTTTGGGCGTCGTGTCACTGCTGATCAGTGCCATAGCGCAAGTGCTCCCGATGTTAAATTGATGTATCTATTGTATCCATGTTTGGCTTATTTGGTTTACTGTCAGTCCCTAGTCTAGTGCACCAGGAGTGCCGGGGCTTGTAAATACAAATGCCGCTCGTGGGCTTGCAGCACGTGTTGTGCCACCCACAGGAGCGGCCTCGTAAAAGAATGTCTACGGGTCGGTCATTGCTAGACCCACGTGCAGTCTGGTACTGTCACGCCGGCTGCGCAAGTATATCTACTTGCCAGCCCCCAAACCTTCCCTTGGCTTCATGTTAGTCGCCCCTATGGTAGGCCCGCGGGCAGGGTGCATTGGAAGTCTAAGGTAGGACACGCCTGACCAAGTTGGCATGTCCTAATAGTGAATTACTGCCATCTTCGTTCTTCACTATTGCGAGGTAGCCTGCTCTCCATTAATTAGAATGGTCCGCCGGGATTATTAATGCTATGATCCTAGCTGGCTCGGGGAGCATGGTGCAATGTCGAGTTTGGTATCCCTGAACTCGGGGTTTAATTACGCATCCGTTGGTGTGGATGGTTTTTGGACCCTGGGTTTGAAAATAGCACTTTTAGAAAGTGTCTATTTTCTTGTCTAATCATATCTGGTTTCTGCTGGTCTTGCGTGTGTGTGTCAGGAGCTGGGTGGCTCCACAGGTCTGGATGAGTCAGTGTGGGATGAGTGGGACATTTACGTTGAGAGTAGGGGGAGAATAGTTATTGATAGCCTGCCTTGCCTGATACAATGCCGGCTCCACCTCCTGCCAAGCGGCTGATGGCTCTGTGCCTGCCATGGACGATCCTAGCCCCACCTCCTGCCAGGAGGCCGATATCTCTGCTCCTGCCTGTGTCAATGCTGGCTCCACCTCCTGTTGGGCGTCTGAGGACCCAGCCCTGCTCAGTGAATAGGCCAGGTGCTTCTGCCTGGCTCCGCCCACAACAGACCCAGGATGTTGGGAAACCCCCGGCATAGACAAAGGGATCAAAGACGAAAAGGGGTATAAGAGAAGGACCCCTGAACTAAGAAATCAGATCACTTCTGACAAGGAACCCTGTAACCAAGGACAAGAGGCCTGCTGATCTAAGGACTGCCTACCCCTTCTGCCAGTGTGCTGTTGTTGGGGGAATCCTGCAGTGCTTCTTTATTTTTGCCAAGGAACCAGGAGAGAGGAACTGTGTGTGTACTCTCACGCTTGCTAAGAAAATCTCCAAGGACTGGAAGAGTGCCAGTCTCCTGCTGAAGTCACAGGGCTAAAGGACTTCACCTGCTAAGGTGCTATTTGCTGGAAGTGTGAATCCAGCGCCTCTGAAAGAACCAGCAATCACGACGACCGGACGCCGGGCCCGACCGACGCCAGCAGCAACGCCAGTGAGTGGGAGTACGGCTCTAGCTCCAGAGGATCTCGTGTCTGCACCGCTGCTGATCGCATCACCTGTGTGTCCTTCGACGCCGTGAGCGCTGCTCACTCTGTGCAACCACATCATCGACGACGCCTGCTGAGGCCTGATCAACACCGAAGACGCGACGCCGGATTGCTCGACGCCGCTGATCATCGTGTGCTCCATTTTCCTAAAGGTACTGTGTTGTTGGGGGTCCGTGTGACTCCAGGCTCGACGTAGCGCTCCTCGCGGTCGACGCCGAACCTGTGGATTAACTTTGCCTCGACGTCGTGTAGCTTCCATGTGAGTTACCCTGTTGCTAAGAACTGTATTGCCAAGAAGAAGATTGCTTGATACTAAAGACTTTTGTGCTAAAGAAGAAACTACCTTTGAACTATCCTTTTTCCCTCCCAACGTATTTATTCCGATTGTGTACAGTTTTGTCGTTATTTGGTCTTGTGCTAAGCCTTATATAAAAATACTTATTTTTATAATACTACTGTGTCGTGTCCATTTGTAGTGTATTCACTTTGTTATTGTATGTGGTCATAATTGCTTAACACACAGCCTCTGAGATAAGCCTGTTCTGCTCTGCCAAGCTACCAAGGGGGTGAGCGGGGGTTATCGAAGGGTGTGATCCCCTTGCCCTGACTAGAAAAGGTGTGTCCCTATTTGTCAGTAGTGTATACCTCTGCCAACTAGAGACAGACGGTTCTAACATTGGATCCAGCGGTGAGGATTTGGACCTTGCATTTATGACCCATGTACAGTAATTAGTGTGCGCTACATAGTGAAAGCAGACCATAACGCAGTCACAATCTAATTGGGAAGGATCCTATTTTTGTTCTCCGCTTTTCTGAAACTTGATTTTTTTTTTAACACTGCCAGTTTTAATCATGAGTGACAACGGAGTCACTGCCCCTGCTGTCGTTGTTGTGGAGGAGTTTGAGAGGAATAAGCTTAAGAAATACAAGAAAGATGAGCTGAAACACTTTTGCGACCAGTTTAAAGTTCCTACCACAGGCCTCTCGAGAAAAGATGATTTTCGTAAAGCATTACAGGCCTGGTGGGAGTCCAGAGATCCCTCTGATGTGGTGGTGGTACCCACAGAGGAAGGGGATGAGGAGGTGCCAGTGAATGGGCCTGTGTCCTCTCCCGGTAGCAGTGTTTCCTCCAAAGGTCTTTCCCCTGAAGAAAGAGAAGAAAGGGCGAAAGAGCGAGCTTACAACATGGAGATGGCAAGGCTAAAGATAAATGGGCAGTTGGAGTTAGAAAATGCAAGAGGTAGAAGAGAAGCTGATTTGGAGATCAAAAAGTTAAAGTTTGAACGAGAGAAGTTAGCTTTGGAGTGTGAAGCCAGGTTGAGGGAGCTGGATATCCAAGCTAAAAAGTTAGAGTTGAATCCCTCTGGTGGCAGCATTCCATCTGAGCCTGCAGAAAGTAAGTTTTACTTTCCGAAAGATGTGATAAAAGATTACAATAGGAATGAAGATATTGGTCAATGGTTTAAAGCATATGAGTTAGCATTGTTGGCCCACCAGGTCCCTGAGAAGAATTGGGGAGCGGGGTTGTGGGGTCGCTTTGTGAATGAGGGAAGAGATACCCTGTTAGACATGCCTGTTGCGGATAGGATGTCATATGCTCATATGAAAGATGCTTTAATGTTGCGGTATGGCCTAACCCCCGAGAAGTACAGACAAGCTTTTAGAGAATGTAAGAAGTTGCCTGGTACGACGTGGGTTGAATATGTGTCTTATTTTTGCAGAGCCATGGATGGTTGGGTAAAGGGCAGCAAAGTGGAAAGTTATGAAGCTCTTTATGATTTGTTTGCTTGGGAGCACTTGTCGAATAACTGTTTTCCAGAGCTGCGCCAGCACCTGATTGATAGCAAGATATCTAACCCTAGAAAACTTGCTGAGGAGGCGGACCGCTGGGTCAGTACCAGGGTCCACAAGGGTCCAGTGGGAGACTCAGCCAAAGGTGGGCAGGGTCCCCAGCAGAAGAGTGGGGGGGACAAGGGTAAACAGAAGGAGTCTCAGAAAGGGCCCCAAAGTAATCCCCAAGGGAACCAAGGGAAAGGTTCCCAGCCTCCCCCTGAGAAGAAGCCAGGGGCCCCGACGGGTAAACCTGTTCATAGGGGGGGCCCCTAACCTGCTACGGTTGTGGGCAGGTGGGACACCGGTTTTATGACCCCCAGTTTCCCAAAAAGGTTTCGAAAGCACCGCCGCGTGCACCCCCCCTGCCAGTTGGCGAGTGTAGCCTTGGGAGGGGAGGAGATGGTTGTCCATGGTGGGAGGGGTCCCGCAGAAATGTCCCTGGTCTCGCTAGGAGACATGCAAATGGTCCCTCCACCCCCTCTGCCTAGTAACACTAGTAAGTATCGGCAGTGGGTGACCATTAATGGCCATAGAGTGGAAGCTCTCAGAGACACCGGAGCGAGTGTGACAGCTGTCAAGTGTCACTTAGTGTCCAGAGAGCAGGTGGTTCCCCACGCATTCTACCCCATGATAGCTGCCGACAACTCCCAGAAAGAGTGTGAGGTGGCTCAGGTTTCCTTTGAATGGGGGGGAGTTTCAGGTACTCTTCAGGTTGCTGTGAGGCCCGCCATGCCTGTCGATTGTCTCCTGGGCAATGATTTGGAAGACTCCCCTTGGGCTAAGGTGGAGAGAGCGGCGCACTTGAAAATGTTGGGTGTGCCAGAGTGGGTGTGTGCAACCACTCGATCCATGACAGCGAGTAAGGGTGTTGATGGGGTCCCGGAGCCTGAAAGTATGGCCCAGGACCCAGCTGTAAAGAGAAGAGGCAGGAGGCGCGGGAAACCGGCCCCCGTAGTTCCCGTGGTCCAGGAGGAGGTATACCCTGAGGGGGATGCCCTGGAGCCCACAGGGGAACAAATTGCCGAACTGGGAGATCTGCCCGAGCTGACCCATTGGCAGCAGGATGGTGGTCGCTCCAGGGAGGAATTCTGTGCGGAACAGAAAGTGTGCCCTTCTCTCGTGGGCATGAGGCAGCAGGCCTCAGCCCAATCCTCAGGTGATCAGTCAGGGTCACATTTTGTGTACTGGGAGAACGACCTCCTGTATAGCGAGCCTAAGGCTGCTGAGCCTGGGTCAGCCCGTGTGCTGGTGGTACCCCAGCGCTTCAGAGCCTTCCTACTGGGTTTGGCTCATGACGTTCCGTTAGCTGAACATCTGGGGCAGGACAAGACCTATGACAGGCTTGTCACCCATTTTTATTGGCCTCAGATGCGAAGGGATGTAGACATCCATTGCAAGACTTGTCGCACTTGCCAGGCAAGTGGGAAAAGCGGACGGAAGCAGAAGGCTCCCCTCCAACCTTTTCCAGTGGTCAGCACCCCCTTTGACCGGGTGGGTATTGACATTGTTGGGCCCCTGGACCCCAAGACAGCCCTGGGCAACAGGTTCATCCTGGTCTTGGTGGACCATGCCACAAGGTACCCGGAAGCCATCCCTCTCAGAACAGTGACGGCCCCCATGGTGGGACGGGCACTGATGGGTGTTTTCTCCCGGATGGGGTTCCCCAGAGAGGTGGTGTCAGACCGAGGCACCAACTTCATTTCGAACTATATGAAGTCTCTGTGGAAGGAGTGTGGGGTAACCTACAAGTTCACCACTCCTTACCACCGTCAAGGAAATGGGCTGGTTGAGAGATTCAACCGGACCCTGAAAGGCATGATTATGGGTCTTGAAGAACCAATGAGGCGGAAATGGGACGTCCTCTTGCCATGCCTGTTGTTTGCTTACCGTGAGGTGCCGCAGAAGGCTCTAGGGTTCAGCTCCTTTGCGCTCTTATACGGTCACCCGGTAAGAGGACCTTTGAGTCTGGTCAAGGAAGGCTGGGAGCAATCTCCCAGGAAACCTCCCCAGGATGTATACAGCTACATGCTGGCCTTTCGGAACCAGACTCGGCGCTTCAGTGAACTTGCTCAGGCAAATCTGGAGGCCAGCCAGGAGGAGATGAAGCGTTGGTATGACCGGAATGCCACTCTGGTAGTGCTTCAGCCTGGTCAGGAAGTGTGGGTCATGTCCCCTGTGGAACCTTGTGCGCTCAAGGACAGGTGGACTGGGCCGTTTAAGGTTGTGGAGAAGAAGAGCGATGTCACCTACCTGGTGGACTTGAAATCTCCCAGGAACCCCTTGCAGGTCCTGCATGTCAACCGTTTGAAGCCCCACTTAGAAAGGTCCGAAGTGGGCATGCTCCTAGCTACAGATGATGGAATGGAGGAGGAGAGTGAGCCTCTTCCTGACCTCCTGTGTGCTAAAGAGCAAGATGGGTCGGTGGATGGTGTGGTCCTCTCTGACACACTGACCCTTGAGCAGAAACAGGATTGTCGCCAACTGTTGGGACAATTCCCGAATCTGTTTTCCTTGGTTCCGGGTGTCACTCATTGGTGTGTCCATGACGTTGACACCGGAGACAGCCCTCCTGTGAAGCACAAGGCTTACAGGGTGACTGACAAGGTCAGAGCGTACATTAAGGAGGAGGTCTCCAAAATGTTCGCGTTAGGGGTGATTGAGTCCTCTAGCAGTCCTTGGGCCAGCCCAGTGGTCTTGGTCCCGAAGGCTGCAGCGCCTGGTGCTTCACCAGAACTCCGGCTCTGCGTGGACTACCGAGGGCTCAATTCGGTCACGAAGACTGACGCGCACCCCATCCCCAGAGCTGATGAGCTCATCGATCGGTTGGGGGCTGCCCGGTACCTTAGTACGTTTGATTTAACGTCTGGGTACTGGCAGATCGCCTTGACTGATGGGGCAAAGGAGAGGTCAGCATTCTCCACACCAGATGGGCTATACCAGTTCCGGGTGATGCCCTTTGGGATGAAGAATGCCCCTGCCACCTTCCAGAGGTTGGTCAACCAGGTCTTGGCTGGACTGGAGGATTTCAGTGCCGCCTACCTGGACGACATCGCAGTGTTCAGCGCCAGCTGGGAGGAACACTTGCGCCACCTCCAGGAAGTGTTGTTGGCCCTGCGCGGAGCAGGCCTCACAATCAAAGCCAGTAAGTGCCAGATTGGGCAGGGTTCTGTGGTGTACTTGGGGCACCAAGTAGGGAGCGGCAAGGTTGCCCCCCTACAACCCAAGATTGATACCATCCTGGCTTGGGCGCCGCCCAAAACCCAAACGCAGGTGAGAGCCTTCCTAGGACTCACAGGTTATTACAGGAGGTTTGTCAAGGATTACGGCAACATTGTGCACCCCTTGACGTCGCTGACTTCCAGGAAGCAGCCACGAAATGTGATTTGGACTGATGCCTGTCAAACGGCCTTCAACACCCTGAAAACTGCAATGTGCACAGCACCCATACTCCAGGCACCCGACTTTTCGAAAGAGTTCATTGTTCAGACGGACGCTTCAGAGCATGGCGTGGGGGCTGTTCTAGCTCAGGTGAATGAAGAGGGCCGAGACTTGCCTGTGGCCTTCATCAGTAGGAGGTTACTTCCCAGGGAAACGAGGTGGAGTGCGATAGAGAGAGAAGCATTTGCTGTGGTCTGGGCGCTGAAGAAGCTAAGACCCTACCTGTTTGGGACACACTTCCGGGTTCAGACAGACCACAGGCCCCTCAGATGGTTGATGCAGATGAGGGGTGAGAATCCGAAACTGTTGAGGTGGTCCATTTCTCTACAGGGGATGGACTTTACGGTGGAACACCGCCCTGGTACAGATCACGCCAATGCTGATGGTCTGTCCAGATTTTTCCGCCTTAGTGATGAGGACTCCCTAGGTCAAGGGTAGTTCTCCCCACATTTCAGCTGGAGGGGACACGTGTTAGACCTGACATCATTGGCTTGAGTCTCTCCTCCATTTTTTCTGTTTGCCTCTACTGTTTTACGATGTTTTGCTGGTATATGCTTTGGGCGCCGTGTCACTGCTGATCAGTGCCATAGCGCAAGTGCTCCCGATGTTAAATTGATGTATCTATTGTATCCATGTTTGGCTTATTTGGTTTACTGTCAGTCCCTAGTCTAGTGCACCAGGAGTGCCGGGGCTTGTAAATACAAATGCCGCTCGTGGGCTTGCAGCACGTGTTGTGCCACCCACAGGAGCGGCCTCGTAAAAGAATGTCTACGGGTCGGTCATTGCGAGACCCACGTGCAGTCTGGTTCTGTCACGCCGGCTGCGCAAGTATATCTACTTGCCAGCCCCCAAACCTTCCCTTGGCTTCATGTTAGTCGCCCCTATGGTAGGCCCGCGGGCAGGGTGCATTGGAAGTCTAAGGTAGGACACGCCTGACCAAGTTGGCATGTCCTAATAGTGAATTACCGCCATCTTCGTTCTTCACTATTGCGAGGTAGCCTGCTCTCCATTAATTAGAATGGGCCGCCGGGATTATTAATGCTATGATCCTAGCTGGCTCGGGGAGCATGGTGCAATGTCGAGTTTGGTATCCCTGAACTCGGGGTTTAATTACGCATCCGTTGGTGTGGATGGTTTTTGGACTCTGGGTTTGAAAATAGCACTTTTAGAAAGTGTCTATTTTCTTGTCTAATCATATCTGGTTTCTGTTGGTCTTGCGTGTGTGTGACAGGAGCTGGGTGGCTCCACAGGTCTGGATGAGTCAGTGTGGGATGAGTGGGACATTTACGTTGAGAGTAGGGGGAGAGTAGTTGTTGATAGCCTGCCTTGCCTGATACAATGCCGGCTCCACCTCCTGCCAAGCGGCTGATGGCTCTGTGCCTGCCATGGACGATCCTAGCCCCACCTCCTGCCAGGAGGCCGATAGCTCTGCTCCTGCCAGTGTCAATGCTGGCTCCACCTCCTGTTGGGCGTCTGAGAACCCAGCCCTGCTCAGTGAATAGGCCAGGTGCTTCTGCCTGGCTCCGCCCACAACAGACCCAGGATGTTGGGAAACCCCCGGCATAGACAAAGGGATCAAAGACGAAAAGGGGTATAAGAGAAGGACCCCTGAACTAAGAAATCAGATCACTTCTGACAAGGAACCCTGTAACCAAGGACAAGAGGCCTGCTGATCTAAGGACTGCCTACCCCTTCTGCCAGTGTGCTGTTGTTGGGGGAATCCTGCAGTGCTTCTTTATTTTTGCCAAGGAACCAGGAGAGAGGAACTGTGTGTGTACTCTCACGCTTGCTAAGAAAATCTCCAAGGACTGGAAGAGTGCCAGTCTCCTGCTGAAGTCACAGGGCTAAAGGACTTCACCTGCTAAGGTGCTATTTGCTGGAAGTGTGAATCCAGCGCCGGGCCCGACCGACGCCAGCAGCAACGCCAGTGAGTGGGAGTACGGCTCTAGCTCCAGAGGACCTCGTGTCTGCACCGCTGCTGATCGCATCACCTGTGTGCCCTTCGACGCCGTGAGCGCTGCTCACTCTGTGCAACCACATCATCGACGACGCCTGCTGAGGCCTGATCAACACCGAAGACGCGACGCCGGATTGCTCGACGCCGCTGATCATCGTGTGCTTCATTTTCCTAAAGGTACTGTGTTGTTGGGGGTCCGTGTGACTCCAGGCTCGACGTAGCGCTCCTCGCGGTCGACGCCGAACCTGTGGATTAACTTTGCCTCGACGTCGTGTAGCTCCCGTGTGAGTTACCCTGTTGCTAAGAACTGTATTGCCAAGAAGAAGATTGCTTGATACTAAAGACTTTTGTGCTAAAGAAGAAACTACCTTTGAACTATCCTTTTTCCCTCCCAACGTATTTATTCCGATTGTGTACAGTTTTGTCGTTATTTGGTCTTGTGCTAAGCCTTATATAAAAATACTTATTTTTATAATACTACTGTGTCGTGTCCATTTGTAGTGTATTCACTTTGTTACTGTATGTGGTCATAATTGCTTAACACACAGCCTCTGAGATAAGCCTGTTCTGCTCTGCCAAGCTACCAAGGGGGTGAGCGGGGGTTATCGAAGGGTGTGATCCCCTTGCCCTGACTAGAAAAGGTGTGTCCCTATTTGTCAGTAGTGTATACCTCTGCCAACTAGAGACAGCCGGTTCTAACAGATGTCTTGACCACCTCCACCAGGGCCCTCTCAGCCTCTCGGTCTGCCTCCTGCTCAAACACAGCCACACTGGGTGGACTCTAGCCACAGCCTCCGGCGTCTGCAGACTCCAGGTCCAGGGAGCACTCTTGGCCGACCACCACTTTCTGAGATGACCTTGACAATTTGCTGGATCTTCCCCCACCAACAGTTCTTTTTGTTGATCCAGAACCTGGTATGTTCGATCTTTCTGTCGCTTTGTAGATCACCCTGGCCTCTCCTCGCACTTCTAGCCAGTCCCAAGTGTTGTCAGGCTTGGTAAAGAAATGAGCTCAATCATTTTGTATCACCTTCAGTTTGACTAAATAGTAGCGCATATTGCTGGCCCATCTCCCTGAGTTTCTGCTTTACACCGCTGACGGATGCCCTTTGTTGTTATGTTGATTTCGTATAATCCGGGAAGATACGGATGGCATGGTTCTCATATTTGGGGTCACCTCCTTGACATGCTGCTCTTAGTATGCAGTCCTTTTCCCTATAGTTAAGCACTTAGGCGATGAGTGCCCTGGGAAGCGCACCTGCAGAAGGCTTTGGCATGAGGGCCCGGTGGGCCTGCTCGACTACAAAGAAGGTCTACTCTCAGCACCCTTCTGGACCCCACAAATCTGAGGTTGCCTCTTCTCGATCTCTCTTTCACGTCTTAAGCTCTGTGTTCCAGCGTGGCAGTTTCTTCAGCTAACTCTGCAAGGGTTGAATTCAGTGTGGAGACTTCTTTTTCTAGCTTAGAAACATTCTATTCTGGGGCCAAAGATCTCCCTGCCACTCTGCGGAGGTCGACTTTCAGTAACCCGATGTCTAGTGACATCACGTCAACTTTGGCCTGGACGACTGTGCATGGGGCCTCTATGGCTGCAAGGATTTGAGCCGCTGAGGGTCCCGACTGCAATGTTTCAATGTTCGAGGCGGGGGGCTCACGCTGGCGGTCCAGTTTTGCTGCCCTTCCTATGCAGTGTATTGGTTGAATTTTGTCTGTTGCACCCATCTTTGTGGCCTGTCCTTGCCAATAGTGTGGTGTTGCGTGGTACCTCAATTGGGGGTATGGGAGGCACCAGGTGATGTCAAGTTAGGCCTCTCACTCTAGTGGACCAGAGTACACAATCCGGGTCCACGAGCGAATAGTAGATTGGGGGCCCCCAGTCCTAGGTGCAGGAAACAGTCAAGCTGGGTATTTTCCGTTCTTAATAAAGATTGAACACTTTAAGGGAAATGTGTCACTCGCTGCTTTCACTGCCTCCTACTGGCGACAATAATCCCAGTGTCCTCAGATTATTAATATTTGGGCAATGGGGGCCTAATCAGGCGATCCTGCCAGCCTCAAGTTGGGCCTAAAAAATTGGTGGGCGTCTTGTGGGTACTAATCACCCCTGTGATCTCTCTGGTTTTTCTCAGCAACTCCCTCAGGGGGTTCCAGCTGGACCTTTCCGTGGTGTGGGACTCGCTCTCTCACTTACAGTGTACCAGCTCCTACGTCGCTGAAGGCACACAACCCTCCCTCTGCATTGCTTTACTTATGATTTGTCCTTGTGGGTCACAATACCCACAGCAGCACCGTCTCTGTGCTTTGTTTGCTGTAACAGGTATCGCCCTAAGTGGGATGGGTATGCCCAGAGTTGTGTCCATTGTTTACTGTGCCACTGGATTTAAGCTAGCCTGGCTGAAGAAGGATGACATACCCTGAAACTGGTCCCAGGATTCTTGTTTCCGGTCCAGGGAGGACCTGGCCTGGCAGTTTAGTCTGGAATTTTACCATGGGGCACAGGGTCAAGACTGATTTGCATACGGCTGGGTCCAAACAGGGGTGGCATAGTGGGCAAAAGAACGATGGATTTAACCCAGATCTTTTGACTGGGAGAGAATGTTTGCATTATCAGCATTCCATCCATCATTTGTTTGCTGTAACAGTTTTCACCCTAAGTGGGATGGATATGCCCAGACGTGGGTCCATTTCTCACTGTGCCACTGGATTCCAGCTAGCTTGGCTGAAGAAGGGTGACATACCCTGAAACCCATCCCAGGTTGCTTGTTTCTGGTCCAGGGAGGACCAGGCCTGGCAGTTCGGTTTGGACTGTTCCCATGAGGCATAGGGTCAAGCCTGATTTGCATATGGCTGGGTCCAAACTGCGCTGGCGTAGTGGGCAAAAGAACAATGGATTTAACCCAAATATTTTGACTGGGGGAAAATGTTTGCATTGTCAGCATTCTGTTCATCATTTGTTTGCTGTAACACATTTTGTCGTAAGTGGGATGGGTATGCCTAGAGTGCCACTGGATTCAAGCTAGCCTGGCTGACGAAGGGTGACATACCCTTAAACCACTCCCAGGGTGCTTGTTTTCAGTCCAGGGAGAACCTGGCCAGGCAGTTCGGTCTGGACTGTTCCCATGGGGCACCAGGTCAAGACTGATTTGCATATGGCTGGGTCCAAACTGGGGTGGTGTAGTGGGCAAAAGAACAATGGATTTAACCCAGATCTTTTGACATGGGGAGAATGTTTGCATTGTCAGCATTCCGTCCATCATTTGTTTTCTGTAACACTTTTTGCCCTAAGTGGGATGGGTATGCCCAGACGTGGGTCCCTGTTCACTGTGCCACTGGATTCAAGCTAGCCTGGCTGAAGAAGGCTGACATACCCTGAAACCGGTCCCAGGATGCTTGTTTCTGGTCCAGGGAGGACGTGGCATGGCAGTTCGGTCTGGGCTGTTCCCATTGGGCACAGGATCAAGACTGATTTGCATATGGCTGGGTCCAAACTGGGGTGGTGTAGTGGGAAAAAGAACAATGGATTTAACCCAGATCTTTTGACTGGGAAGAATGTTTGCATTGTCAGAATTCCATCCATCATTTGTTTGCTGTAACACTTTTCGCCCTAAGTGGGATGAGTATGCCCAGACGTGGGTCCTTACTCACTGTGCCACTGGACTAGAGCTAGCCTCGCTGAAGAAGGGTGATATACCCTGAAACCAGTCTCAAGATGCTTGTTTCCAGTTCAGGGAGGACCTGGCCTTGCAGTTCGGTCAGGACTGTTCCCATGGGGCACAGGGTCAAGACTGATTTGCATATGGCTGGGTCCAAACTGGGATAGCGTAGTGGGCAAAAGAACGATGGATTTAACCCAGATTTTTTGACTGGGGGAGAATGTTTACATTGTCAGCATTCTGTCCATTATTTGTTTGCTATAACACTTTTGGCACTAAGTGGAATGGGTATGCACAGACGTGGGACCCTTGCTCACTGTGCCACTGGATTCAAGCTAGCCTGGCTGAAGAAGGGTGACATACCCTGAAACCAGTCCCATGAGGCTTGTTTCCAATCAAGGAAGGAACTGGCCTGGTAGTTCGGTCCGGACTGTTCCCATGGGGCACAGGGTCAAGACTGATTTGCATATGGCTGGGTCCAAACTGGGGTGGCGTAGTGGACAAAAGAACAATGGATTTAACCCAGATCTTTTGACTGGGGGAGATTTTTTGCATTGTCAGCATTCCGTCCATCATTTGTTTGCTGTAACAGTTTTCACGTTAAGTGGGATGGCTATGCCCAGACGTGGGTCACTTTCTCACTGTGCCACTGGATTTAAGCTAGTTTGGCTAAAGAAGGGTGACAGACCCTGAAGCCGGTCCCAGGATGCGTGTTTCCGGTCCAGGGAGGACCTGGCCTGGCAGTTCGTTCTGGACTGTTCCCATGAGGCACAGGGTCAAGACTAATTTGCATATGGCTGGGTCCAAACTGGGGTGGTGCAGTGGGCAAAAGAACAATGGATTTAACCCAGATCTTTTGACTGGGGGAGAATGTTTGCATTGTCAGCATTCCTTCCATCATTTGTTTCCTGTAACACTTTTCGACGAAAGTGGGATGGGTACGCCTAGACGTGGGTCCCCTGCTCACTGTGCCACTGGATTCAAGCTAGCCTGGCTGAAGAAGGGTGACATACCCTGAAACCGGTCCCAGGATACTTGTTTGCAGTCCAGAGAGGACCTGGCCTGGCAGTTCGGTCTGGACTGTTCCCATGGGGCACAGGGTCAAGACTGATTTGCATATGGCTGGGTCCTAACTGGGGTGGCGTAGTGGGCAAAAGAACGATGGATTTAACCCAGATCTTTTGACTGGGGGAGAATGTTTGCATTGTCAGCATACCGTCCATCTTTTGTTTGCTGTAACACTTTTGGCACTAAGTGGGATGGGTATACCCAGAAGTGGGTCCCTTGCTCACTGTGCAACTGGATTCAAGCTAGCCTGGCTGAAGAAGGGTGACATACCCTGAAACCAGTCCCAGGATGCTTTTTTTCCGGTCCAGGGAGGACCTGGCCTGGCAGTTCGGTCTGGACTGTTCCCATGGGGCACAGGGTCAAGATTGATTTGCATATGGCTGGGTCCTAACTGGGGTGGCGTAGTGGGCAAAAGAACAATTGATTTAACCCAGATCTTTTGACTGGGGGAGAATATTTGCATTGTCAGCATTCAGTCCATCATTTGTGTCCTGTAACACTTTTTGCCCAAAGTGGGATGGGTACGCCTAGACGTGGGTCCCCTGCTCACTGTGCCTCTGGATTCAAGCTAGCCTGCTAAAGAAGGGTGACATACCCTGAAACCAGTCCCAGTACCTGGAAAAGGTTCTTCCCAAGCTTTTAATAGATTTACATGGTAGATCTGTCCTTCCTTCTTTTTATAGGGAATGTCTATTCTGTACGTTACAGGTGTTACCTTGTCTGAAACCTTGTAGGGACCTTGCCAGGTAGCCAGGAGTTTTTTATCGGAGCTGGGTAATAGTATGAGTACCTTGTCTCCTACCTTGAACTCTCTGAGTCTGGACTGACGGTCATACAGGTGTTTCTGTTTATCTTGAGCTCCCTCCATGTTGACCCATACCTCTTCTCATTGGGAAGACAGTGTTTCTTTAAGGGTCGCTGAATATTTTAATAAGGATTGTCCCTTCTCCTCCTCTTCTGTCCTTCTTTCCACTGCCATATCCAGAAGTGTTCTGGGTTGTCTCCCAAATAGGAGCTCAAAAGGGGAAAACCCAGTTGATTTCTGTGTATGTGTTCTGATAGCGAATAAAACCAGGGGCAACTGCCTGTCCCAGTCCCTCCCTGCCTTGTCTATGCGTTTTCGTAGGATGGTCTTGATGGTGCGGTTGTATCGTTCTACCAGCCCATCAGTTTGGGGATGATACACCGATGTACGTATCTGTTTTACCTTGAGGATGTTGCAAATCTGCCCCATTAAGCGGGACATAAAGGGGGTGCCCTGATCAGTTAACACTTCCTGGGGGAACCCTACCCTGGAAAAGAAAGTGACCATTGCGTGTGCTACTGCTGCGGTGGTAGTGGAGGATAAGGGAATGGCTTCGGGATATCTGGTAGCATAATCAATCAATACAAGAATGTATTAGTGCCCTCTAGCAGACAGAATGAGAGGACCTACCAGGTCAATCCCTACCCTCTTGAATGGTACATCGATGATGGGGAGGGGGTGTAAGGGTGCTTTAGGAACAGCAGGAGCATTGACCAGCTGACAGCGAGGACAGGCGGCACAGTATCTAGCTACTTCCTGGTACACCCCTGGCCAATAGAATTTGGGCAACAAATAAGTGAGAGTATGCTCTTTGCCATAGTGTCCACCCCCGGTTTGACTATGGGCTAGGGACAGGACTTGTTCCCTGTAAGATCTGGGTATGACTAAATGACTGGTCTATAACTGTGTGATGGCATCCTGTATCTAGGAAGGCTATTGCTGGCTTTCCGTTCACATATATTTGTTTTTTGTATCTTTCTGGCAGGTCCCCTGTTACCATTACTCTCCCTCTAGTATACCCTAGGGCGGGAGGGGCAGTTACGAGCAATGTGTCCCCACTCTGCACAGTGGAAACACTGTGGTCCTGGTAGGGCGGGAGTAGGTACAGATGGTCTGACTAGGGGTTTTGTTTTTAGTTGTCCCTTCTGTTCTACCGGAACCAGACTGGGTCTTATCGGGGTCCGAGGAGGTCCAGAGAGTAGTTTATGAGAGGGGGCCTTAAACTCAGGTGAGCGGTGGTAGGCATAGGCCAAATCTACTGCCATGGTAACCGTCAGGTTAGGGTGTTGCTTTATCCAAGCCCTAGTGTTAAACGGCAAGGCCTCTAAATATTGTTCCAGGTATACCTTCTCCGTGAATTCTACAGAGGATACCGTAGGCTGTAGCCATCGGTTCCCCAAGTCTCTGATTCCATAATATAGGGCCCTGGGATTGTCCCCTGTTGTCCATTTTTCCTTTCTAAACTTAGACCGATAGTAGTCCTGGTCACAACCCAACCGCTCTAGTGTCGCTTTCTTTATATCTTGGTAGGGGGTAACCCCTGCTGGGTTACCAGCTTGGTAAGCGGCCTGTAGTTCGCCCGATAATAAAGGCGCAATGTACTGTCCCCATCTTTCCGGAGGCCATGTGGCGGTGGAAGCAACCCTTTCGAAATTGACAAAAAAATAGTCCGGGTCATCCCCTGTCTGGAACTTCTGCAATACTGAACCAGGTACATTGGGATGAACCCTAGCACTTGAAATGGCGTCCGTGAGGCGTAGTACAGCTGTATCTTGTACTTGTTGATTCGCAGCCATAAGAGTAGCTTGGTCTTTCAGTGCATTCTGTAGGGCTTCTCTCTGTTTGGTCTGTTCTTCGAACACTAGCTGCAGGTGATGTTGACCCTCGGCTAGTTGTGTAATGATGGCTTCCATGGTGGGGTCCTGTCTTTGCCTGACTAGGATCCCACTTCTGACACCACTGTGGTTCGTCACTCCTGAAAGCCCTCCCTTCCTTCTGGTTGAGCCCACTCCCTGGCCCTAAGTATGGTCTCAGACTCCAGTGTCCTCTTCAGGATTTTCTTTATTTGTTGGACCTGAATTTTAGAGACTCTTGGTATACTTTGAGTTGAGTCCGAACACAAAGACAAAAGTAAGAAAACTCTGGACTTGTAGGGTCTCTTTTCCGGGTGGATGTCAAAACGGATTTCTCCTGTCTTTCTGTCTTCTTTCAGCTTGAGACTTGCGGGTACCCAAAAATAAGGAGATAAGAAATAAGGGTCAGGTTCTTGCCCTTTTAAACAATAGGATGAAAAACAAGGGAGGCGAAGTGCCTTCACCGGGTCCCTAACGTGATGTGGCTAAGTGAGGGAAACGTTTTGGTGATAAATTAGTGGCCCTTAACCCGCTCCCACAATCCCCGAAAAATCCCCGGGCATGCAGACTGTACTTGCCTGCTACCACAACCCCTCCTCCAGTTTGGGGAGCTCTGAAGTCCTGTGCACGTTGCTCCTTGAGCGGTAATCGGGTCCGGGTGCTGGTTCACCGTCCTGCCTGCTTTCTCCTGGTACTCCGCCGTCTGTCAGGTCTCTCTCCTCTGCCCCCGCTTCGTGTGGTGTCCCAGAAGGTTCCTCGGTTTCGCCGCAGTCCGCGTCCTCCTCCGCCGTCCTTCTCCTGGTCCGGCCATTTCAGCTGTTCCTCCCTGAGTTTCGCCACCCTCCGCTAGACCGCTAACCGCAATTCCGGTGGCGGCCATCTTGGGTTGGTCGAGTGATCCTTGCGCCGGTACGAAACCCTCACAGTGGCGTAGTGGGCAAAACAACGATGGATTGAACCCAGATGTTTTGACTGGGGTAGAATGTTTGCATTGTCAGCATTCCATCGATCATTTGTTTGCTGTAACAGATTTCACCCTAAGTGGGATGGCTATGCCCAGACGTGGGTCACTTTCTCACTGTGCCACTGGATTGAAGCTAGTTTGGCTGAAGAAGGGTGACATACCCTGAAACCTGTCCCAGGATGCGTGTTTCCGGTCCAGGGAGGGCCTGACCTGGCAGTTCGTTCTGAACTGTTCCCATGAGGCACAGGGTCAAGACTGATTTGCATATGGCTGGGTCCAAACTGGGGTGGCGCGGTGGGCAAAGGAACGATGGATTTAACCCAGATCTTTTGACTGGGGAGAATGTTTGCATTGTCAGCATTCCCTCCATCATTTGTTTCCTGTAACTCTTTTTGCCCAAAGTGGGATGCCTAGACGTGGGTCCCTTGCTCACTGTGCCTCTGGATTCATGCAAGCCTGGCTGAAGAAGGGTGACATACCCTGAAACCGGTCCCAGCATGCTTGTTTCCAGTCCAGGGAGGACCTGGCCTGGCAGTTCGGTCTGGACTGTTCCCATGGGGCACAGTGTCAAGACTGATTTGCATTTGGCTGGGTCCAACCTTGGATGGCGTAGTGGGCAACAGACCGATGGATTTAACCCAGATCTTTTGACGGGTAGACAGTTTGCATTGTCAGCATTCTGTCCATCATTTGTTTGCTATAACACTTTTGCTACTAAGTGGGATGGGTATGCCCAGATGTGGGCCCCTTGCTCACTGTGCCTCTGGATTCAAGCTAGCCTGTTTGAAGAAGGGTGACATACCCTGAAACCAGTCCCAGGATGATTTTTTCCAGTCCAGGGAGGACCTGGCCTGGCAGTTCGGTCTCGACTGTTCCCATGAGGCACATGGTCAAGACTGATTTGCATATGGCTGGGTCCAAACTGGGATGGCGTAGTGGGCAAAAGAACAATGGATTTACCCCAGATCTTTTGACTTGGGTAGAATGATTGCATTGTCAGCATTCCGTTCATCTTTTGTTTGCTATAACACTTTTGGCACTAAGTGGGATGGGTATACCCAGACGTGGGTCCCTTGCTCACTGTGCCACTGGATTCAAGCTAGCCTGGCTGAAGAAGGGTGACATACCCTGAAACTGGTCCCATGATGCTTGTTTCCAATCAAGGGAGGACCTTGCCTGGTAGTTCGGTCTGGACTGTTCCCATGGAGCACAGGGTCAAGACTGATTTACATATGGCTGGGTCCAAACTGGGGTGACATAGTGGGCAAAAGAAAGATAGATTTAACCCAGATATTTTGACTTGGGGAGAATGTTTGCATTGTCAGCATGCCGTCCATAATTTGTTTGCTGTAACACTTTTCGCCCAAATTGGATGTGTATTCCCAGACGTGGGTCCCTTGCTCACTGTGCAACTGGATTCAAGCTAGCCTGGCTGAAGAAGGGTGATGTACCCTGAAATCAGTCCCAGGATGCTTGTTTCTGGTCCAGAGAGGACCTGGCCTGGCAGTTCGGTCTGGACTGTTCCCATAGGGCACAGGGTCAAGACTGATTTGCATATGGCTGGGTCCAAACTGGGGTGGCATAGTGGGCAAAAGAACAATCGATTTAACCCAGATCTTTTGACTGGGGGAGAATGTTTGCATTGCAGGATTCTGTCCATCATTTGTTTTCTGTAAAACTTTTTGCCCTAAGTGGGATGGTTATGCCCAGTCATGGGTCCCTTGCTCACTGTGCCACTGGATTCAAGCTAGCCTGGCTGAAGAAGGGTGACATACCCTGAAACCTGTCCCAAGATGCTTGTTTCCAGTCCAGGGAGGACCTGGCCTGGCAGTTCAGTCTGGATTGTTCCCATGGGGCACAGGGTCAAGACTGATTCGCATATGGCTGGGTCCAAACTGGGAGGCATAGTGGGCAAAAGAATGATGGATTTAACCCAGATTTTTTGACTGGTGGAGAATGTTTGCATTGTCAGCATTCCGTTCATTATTTGTTTTCTGTAACACTTTTCGCCCTAAGTGGGATGGTTATGCCCAGTCATGGGTCCCTTGCTCACTGTGCTACTGGATTCAAGCTAGCCTGGCTGAAGAAGGGTCACATACCCTGAAACCGGTCCCATGATGCTTGTTTCCAATCAAGGGAGGACCTGTCCTGGTAGTTCGGTCTGGACTGTTCCCATGGGGCACAGGGTCAAGACTGATTTGCATATGGCTGGGTCCAAACTGGGGTGGTTTAGTGGGCAAAAGAAAGATAGATTTAACCCAGATCTTTTGACTGGGGGAGAATGTTTGAATTTTCAGCATTCTGTTCATCATTTGTTTCCTGTAACACTTTAAACCCAAAGTGTGATGGGTACACCTATACGTGGGTCCCTTGCTCACTGTGCCACTGGATTCAAGCTAGCCTGGCTGAAGAAGGGTGACATACCCTGAAACCGGTCCCAGGATGCTTTTTCCAGTCCAGGGAGGACCGGGCCTGGCAGTTCTGTCTGCACTGTTCCATGGGTCACAGGGTCAAGACTGATTTGCATATGGCTGGGTCCAAACTGGGATGGCGTAGTGGGCAAAAGAACGATGGATTTAACCCAGATCTTTTGACTGGGGCAGAATGTTTGCATTGTCAGCATTCCGTCCATCATTTCTTTGGTGTCGTTTTTTTGGGGTACTAAGTGGGATGGGTATGCCCAGACATGGGTCCCTTGCTCACTGTGCCACTGGATTCAAGCTAGCCTGGCTGAAGAAGGGTTACATACCCTGAACACGGTCCCAGGATGCTTGTTTCCGGGCCAGGGATGACCTGGCCTGGCAGTTCGGTCTGGACTGTTCCCATGGGGCACATGGTCAAGACTGATTTGCATATGGCTGGGTCCAAAGTGGGGTGGCGTTGTGGCCAAAAGAACAATGGATTTAACCCAGATCTTTTGACTGGGGGAGAATGTTTGCATTGTGAGCATTCTCTCCATCATTTGTTTGTGTTTGCTGTAACACTTTTCACCCTAAGTGGTATGGGTATGCCCAGACGGGGGTTCCTTGCTCACTATGCCACTGGATTCAAGCTAGCCTGGCTGAAGAAGGGTGATATACCCTGAAACCAGTCCCAGGATGCTTGTTTCTGGTCCAGAAAGGACATAGCCTGGAGTTCGGTCTGCACTGTTCCCATAGGGCACAGGGTCAAGACTGATTTGCATATGGCTGGGTCCAAACTGGGGTGGCGTAGTGGGCAAAAGAACAATGAATTTAACCCCGATCTTTTGACTGGGGGAGAATGTTTGCATTGCAAGATTCTGTCCATCATTTGTTTTCTGTAAAACGTTTTGCCCTAAGTGTGCTGGTTATGCCCAGTCACGGGTCCCTTGCTCACTGTGCCACTGGATTCAAGCTAGCCTGGCTGAAGAAGGGTGACATACCCTGAAACCAGTCCCAGGATGCGTGTTTCTGGTCAAGGGAGGACCTAGCCTAGCAGTTCGGTCTGGACTGTTCCCATGGGGCACAGGGTCATGACTGAATTACATATGGCTGGATCCAAACTGGGGTGGCGTAGTGGGCAAAAGAATGATGGATTTAACACAGATCTTTTGACTGGGGGAGAATGTTTGCATTGTCAGCATTCCGTCCATCATTTGTTTGCTGTAACACTTTTCGCCCTAAGTGGGATGGGTATGCCCAGACGTGGGTCCCTTGCTCACTGTGCCACTGGATTCAAGCTACCCTGGTGAAGAAGGGTAACATACCCTGAAACCAGTCCCAGGATGCTTGTTTCCGGTCCAGGGAGGACCTTGGCTGGCATTTCGATCTGGACTGTTCCCATGGGGCATAGGGTCAAGACTGATTTGCATATGACTGGGTCCAAACTGGGGTGGCGCAGTGGGGAAAAGATCAATGGATTTAACTCAGATCTTTTGACTTGGGGAGAATGTTTGCACTGTCAGCATTCCGTCCATCATTTGTTTGCTGTAACACTTTTCACCCTAAATGGGATGAGTATTCCTAGACGTGGGTGCCTTGCTCACTGTGCCACTGGATTCAAGGTAGCCTAGCTTAATAAGGGTGACATACCCTGAAACTGGTCAGAGGATGCTTGTTTCCGGTCCAGGGAGGACCTGGTCTGGCAGTTCGGTCTGGACTGTTCCCATGGGGCACATGGTCAAGACTGATTTGCATAAGACTGGGTCCAAAGTGGGGTGGCGTAGTGGGCAAAAGAACAATTAATTTATCCCTGATCTTTTGACCGGGGGAGAATGTTTGCATTGTCAGCATTCTGTCCATCATTTGTTTGCATTTGCTGTAACACTTTTCACCCTAAGTGGGATGGGTATGCCCAGACGTGGGTCCCTTGCTCACTGTGACACTGGATTCAAGCTAGCCTGGCTGAAGAAGGGTGACATATCCTGAACCCGGTTCCAGGATGCTTGTTTCCGGGCCAGGGATGACCTGGCCTGGCAGTTCGGTCTGGACTGTTCCCATGGGGCACATGGTCAAGACTGATTTGCATATGGCTGGGTCCAAAGTTGGGTGGCGTAGTGGCCAAAAGAACAATGGATTTAACCCAGATCTTTTGACTGGGGGAGAATGTTTGCATTGTCAGCATTCTGTCCATCATTTGTTCGTGTTTGCTGTAACACTTTTCACCCTAAGTGGGAGGGGTATGCCCAGACGTGGGTCCCTTGCTCACTGTGACACTGGATTCAAGCTAGCCTGGCTGAAGAAGGGTGACATACCCTGAAATCGCTCCCAGGATGCGTGTTTCCTGTCCAGGGAGGACCTGGCCTGGCAGTTCGGTCTAGACTGTTCACATGGGGCACAGGGTCAAGACTGATTTGCATATGGCTGGGTCCAAACTGGGGTGGCGTAGTGGGCAAAAGAACAATGAATTTAACCCCGATCTTTTGACTGGGGGAGAATGTTTGCATTGCAAGATTCTGTCCATCATTTGTTTTCTGTAAAACGTTTTGCCCTAAGTGTGCTGGTTATGCCCAGTCACGGGTCCCTTGCTCACTGTGCCACTGGATTCAAGCTAGCCTGGCTGAAGAAGGGTGACATACCCTGAAACCAGTCCCAGGATGCGTGTTTCTGGTCAAGGGAGGACCTAGCCTAGCAGTTCGGTCTGGACTGTTCCCATGGGGCACAGGGTCATGACTGAATTACATATGGCTGGATCCAAACTGGGGTGGCGTAGTGGGCAAAAGAATGATGGATTTAACACAGATCTTTTGACTGGGGGAGAATGTTTGCATTGTCAGCATTCCGTCCATCATTTGTTTGCTGTAACACTTTTCGCCCTAAGTGGGATGGGTATGCCCAGACGTGGGTCCCTTGCTCACTGTGCCACTGGATTCAAGCTACCCTGGTGAAGAAGGGTAACATACCCTGAAACCAGTCCCAGGATGCTTGTTTCCGGTCCAGGGAGGACCTTGGCTGGCATTTCGATCTGGACTGTTCCCATGGGGCATAGGGTCAAGACTGATTTGCATATGACTGGGTCCAAACTGGGGTGGCGCAGTGGGGAAAAGATCAATGGATTTAACTCAGATCTTTTGACTTGGGGAGAATGTTTGCACTGTCAGCATTCCGTCCATCATTTGTTTGCTGTAACACTTTTCACCCTAAATGGGATGAGTATTCCTAGACGTGGGTGCCTTGCTCACTGTGCCACTGGATTCAAGGTAGCCTGGCTTAATAAGGGTGACATACCCTGAAACTGGTCAGAGGATGCTTGTTTCCGGTCCAGGGAGGACCTGGTCTGGCAGTTCGGTCTGGACTGTTCCCATGGGGCACATGGTCAAGACTGATTTGCATAAGACTGGGTCCAAAGTGGGGTGGCGTAGTGGGCAAAAGAACAATGAATTTATCCCTGATCTTTTGACCGGGGGAGAATGTTTGCATTGTCAGCATTCTGTCCATCATTTGTTTGCATTTGCTGTAACACTTTTCACCCTAAGTGGGATGGGTATGCCCAGACGTGGGTCCCTTGCTCACTGTGACACTGGATTCAAGCTAGCCTGGCTGAAGAAGGGTGACATATCCTGAACCCGGTTCCAGGATGCTTGTTTCCGGGCCAGGGATGACCTGGCCTGGCAGTTCGGTCTGGACTGTTCCCATGGGGCACATGGTCAAGACTGATTTGCATATGGCTGGGTCCAAAGTTGGGTGGCGTAGTGGCCAAAAGAACAATGGATTTTACCCAGATCTTTTGACTGGGGGAGAATGTTTGCATTGTCAGCATTCTGTCCATCATTTGTTCGTGTTTGCTGTAACACTTTTCACCCTAAGTGGGAGGGGTATGCCCAGACGTGGGTCCCTTGCTCACTGTGACACTGGATTCAAGCTAGCCTGGCTGAAGAAGGGTGACATACCCTGAAATCGCTCCCAGGATGCGTGTTTCCTGTCCAGGGAGGACCTGGCCTGGCAGTTCGGTCTAGACTGTTCACATGGGGCACAGGGTCAAGACTGATTTGCATATGGCTGGGTCCAAACTGGGGTGGCGTGGTGGGCAAAAGAAATTTAACCCAGATCTTTTGACTGGGGGAGAATGTTTGTATTGTCAGCGTTCCGTCCATCATTTGTTTGCTGTAACACTGCAGGGCCGTGGGTGGCAGCAATGATGCAAGCTGGCCTCCAGCAGCTGTGGAGGCAATCCTCCCTCCAGGCCACGTCGTGGGCCTTGAGTCAGACACAGGTCCTCCTGTACGAGTAGGCCGTCTCCAGGGGCCAGGTGTTATGCTCCTCTGGCTCCTCAGGATCGATGTGATGCTATAAGGGTTCCGCTTCCAGATCTTTCCGAACTCAAGTTGAATACACTGAGTTCAAGTCGGATCAGGCAGGGGACAAAGGACGGGAAGGGACAGCAGGGACAAAGGATCTGTAAAACACAGGCAGACAGATTAGCACACACCCCTAATACTCTAGTCTACTCTCAATAGATCTCACTAGAATGTGGGTTACCTTATCTGCAGATCCTCTGCCAAATAAACCAGCAACATAACCAAGACCACTTCAGTGATTCAAATTATAATCTGCACAAAATATCCCCTGATGGCCTCATCAGTGTATGTATAGTTTTTCCCTTCCTTTATCCATCTTGTAAATACAAGTTCATTGTTAAGGCTTATTCTGAATACTGACCGGAGTACCTTAATAGTGGCGTTATCACCACCACCTTACTTTGAAACCACAAGTCACTGCACAGTGTACTTAATTCTCCGCTGTGTATATACAGCATACAGTTGAAACAAAAGGTAGTGATCCTCCTCCTTATGATTTAAAACGCTTTCTTCAATCCATAAGAACGTGTCGCCCTAATCCGTAAGCGCTCCACCTCACGGGGATCAACACGCTTCAACTAAGGCCAGGATGTTAAAGAATCAACAAGGAACCTTTTGGGAACAAATTCGGACCCTCCGTTAACTTCACGAAGAGGTCCTAAGTTCCTACCGCTAATCAAGAGGAGCAAAGTCAGTTCCCGAGAGAAAGAGCGCTGACTCTTCTCTCCCTACCTGCTGCCGCTCTTCTTCCAACGGACACCTATGGACTCAGCGGATCCTCGCTTTCCAGGAATCAGAAAGGAACAAAAACAGTCAGCTCTTCAGATGCGACGTCTTCCATCCGGAACGCCGAAAACTCTGTGTCACAAGAATTACGGCTCTCCTAAATCTCCTCCCCTGCCTCTAAGCCTTGTGGGCCTTGTAGTCCATTCCGTTGTTACCGTTCAGGTAGGCGCCTAGTAGGATCCCAACACCAGGCACACGGTTGGCTTTCCAAGATTGGTGTGATTACTACCCCGTCTACGGTACTCTCCTGCTCAACCCCTCAGACCACCTTCAGTCTTTGAAAGAGGGGGGTAGGAGAGCTGCACTGATTGCCTGCCTATGCACAGTTTGGGTTCTGGGTGGCCCCTGTGTCCACTATCAGCCCCCCTCACCGCAGGAGGATTCCACCAACCTCCAGAAGAGTCTCCGCATGAGGTTCAGTTCCAGCATTCCAGGCATGTCTGCAGGCAAAGCTACACGGTATTCACTAGCGACCTATTCCAGAGCGTCCATACAGGCCTCGTTTTCCAGCCCTGCCTACAGCCTCCATGTCACTCTTGAGCAGCTGAAGTAGGCATCTGCAGGATGAACGCCTGCCTCTTGCGGCTCCTGCAGGTGACACCCCTGATACTTTTGGGCAGTCAGCGACCGCTTCATCAACTGATCCCAAACATGAGCAGGGGGACCAGGCTGCATGCAGTGACAGGCCCAAACTCCACGTCAATCATCAAGGCCAGCCTGCTCATCTACCCCGCCCATCTCCAGAGCCTTCCCTTTCACCAGGGAGAGGTCACAGTCACCACAGATAACAGGGCTGCCACATCTGCAGTCACAACCATCCCCAACTTTGGCCAGCGGTCAAGATGAATCGGAGAACACCCTCAGGATCTTCGCTCAGGGCCCCAGTGCAGATCGCTGCTCCAACAGTAGGCCGCACCGAGTAGTGCAGTCAATCTGGTCTCACAGGGTCCGCTGGCTGTTTCTCGGTGTCACTGCTACTCCTTCCGTTTACCCACATTAGTGGAGTCAGTGTAGCCACTCTGAGATGTGTCGGCTGGGCTGGGAGTTCATTATGAAAGGATTAAGTGAAGGGCGGGACATGGAGCTCCTTCTGTTGCGCCTGCTCCTCTCACCATCTTGGCCATGCCCAACAATAAAACAACAATTACAAATAAATGTATAATATTAAAAATAAATTACATCATTAATAGTTAAAATGTTATTATCACTAATATTACATTATTTATTATTTAATTCAATTCCCACCCCATTCTCCTGCAAATTCAATAACAGGCTTTTAAAAACAACATCATTAAAAAAAAATGGAAATTTAAATTACATTACAAATAACAAATGAAACCTTAATATATAAAATACCTTTTATTTTATGTGCAAGTTACATAATTATTAATCAATGAAATATTTGTTTTACAATACAAAATTAATTACCAATATCATTAGAATGTTTATCATTTTATTTACTTCCCAACATGTTCCTCTAAAAACCCAACCAACCACTACTTTATAAATTACTCATTTATCTTCAGAAAAATGTTAACATTTAAATTGCAAAATACACTTCTCAAAATGAATAACAATTATACTTATAATACTAAAACCTAAAATCAATATTTAAAATATATAATAAAGTAGTGCAAAAACAAGACTTTTTACTATATTAAAGTAAACAATATTAAATATCATTATAGTATTTTAAATTATATTACTTACATAAAAAAGGTTATTTTTAAAGTGATATTCCTAGGCACAATTGTTTGTACTAATGACACTCTTGACATTAAATTTAGGTATCACAATATTAGAAACATGTTATTTTGTCTAAACACTGTGCAACGGTAACTTTCCAAACAGGAAAAACCTAGTCCCTGTATCCTACCAATGTTTCATCAGGGTTGGGCTAAACATTTAATTTTGCTCCTGTCATGTGTTGTAGTGTAGTTCCTATATTCCCATTAGGCTCTGCGCATTGGAATAATATACACTATAGATTTGACATAGGACTGAGGTCAGTATGTTTCTTTCGAGTATACTAAACTTAATTGTGTGTGCCAGCTAGCTCAGAGTCTTTTAAACAAGACATGAGTATAACCCTTAGACCAAGTCAGGACTGGGTAGATAAGGTGCAATTAGAAGACAATGTCCTGAAAGGTAAAAGTCAATAGGCAATTAATCATAGCATGCATGTAGCATTACTTAGGTGGACAAGAAGGAGATAACTCATAGTTTTGTTGAAAATAACTTATTCAGTTTTATGTGGAAAACATTAATTTCATGGTCGAATACAGTTAAAGAAACAGCACTGCATAGAATGTGATGACAACCACATTGGACTTGGTGCAACAAACGTGAATAAATAGTGCAGGTGGCGACGCAAGTGAAAGAAAACAGCGTAGTCGGCGCACTGTGCAAATGGTGCAAGCTATTTACAGTATTTCAGAGGTCACTAGAAACTTTCTCCAATAAACAAGAAGGGATTAGTTTCTGACAACCGCATAAACATGACAACTTTGTTTCCCCAAGAATCGAAAAGTATCTTCAGAGTCGTGGAAACTATAGATAACTATTTCACTCAGTCAATCGTGCATGCTTAGTTTCTACAGAGTTTGCACAGAAATAGAGACGGGTGTTTCAATAAAAGGGGTTTATTGAATAGTCTTCTTTCTCATGCAAGAGAGGTGAACTGCTACAATCATTAGACAGAATGCAAAGTATAATGCGTACAGCGTAAACAGTATTATAAAAATAATACTGTAATAGCATTGTCTGTTGCTAAGACATATAAAAATACATACATAAATAACACAGGATAAAATACTCAACTGGTGCTTCTAAAATACGCCTACACCAGTGTACCTAACCTAGGTCTAGTATGAGGGAAGAAGTAAGTGTTGTCTTTAGCATAGGTTTAGTATTGCCAAGAATTGCCAAAGGTTTCTGTAGGTTCTAATCAGCTTCATACCTTAGAACGAGAGAGGTTGGTATCTCTGTCTCGGGACTCGATTTCCCAACACCCCGTGAGGGGAGTCAGAAACACTGGAGCTGGATTTCTCGGCAGGAGGATGCCAGCTTCTGATCAGTGAGTCAGCTGGAGACTTGGCTTCCTTCGGGACTTGCTATAGCGAGCTGCGTCGTGCAAGTAGGTAGTCAAACTGCATCAAACCACACTGTGCTTTGCTATAGCAAGTAAAGGTATATTTATACCTTGAATGTGTTTAGGAATGCCAGTATTGACGTAAAGTCGGGCATATGAAGGTCATGAATGAACCCCTAAGGAATAGATGTTCATGCATAATAAATGTGTTCTTGGAGAAATCAATATTCAAGCAAGGGGAAGTCCCTAACGGCTTAAGAGTCGGGTTTTCAAAGAAATCGTTGTGACGTAAATGAATGGATGGAAGTGGCCATGCCTGTATTTGGGTATTATGGGCTATGCCTAAGTAAGGGCTAGTTTTCTATGCCTATATAAGGGCAACGCGAATTGTGCCTATATAAGGGCATGAATTGGGAATCTCATACAGAATCTAAAATCAATCAATCAATCAATCTGAGTACTTGTAGAGCGCGCTACTTACCCGAGTGGCTCTCAAGGCGCTCGGGGGGGGGGGGGTTGCTGCTACTGGTCTTGAAGAGTCTTTTGAAGGTGAGTAGGTCTTGGGTCTGCCATATGTGGGTGAGGAGGGTGTTCCAGGTCTTGGTGGCGAGGTAGGAGAAGGATCGGCTCCAGGAGGTTATTCGTTGGATGCGGGGGACAGCGGTGAGGGTGAGACCGGCGGAGCGGAGCTGGCGGGTGGGGATGTAGAAGCTGAGTCTGCTGTTCAGGTAGGCTGGTCCGGCATTGTGGAGTGCTTTGTGTGCGTGAGTGAGGAGCTTGAAGGTGATCCTCTTATCGACAGGGAGGTATCTCAGGTGGGGGTGATGTGGCTGCGGCAGGGGACGTTGACAATCAGTCGGGCGGAGGCGTTTTGGATGCGTTGTAGTCGTTGTAGGTGTTTAGCTGGGATTCCTGCGTAGAGTGCGTTGCCGTAGTCCAGTCTGCTGCTGACGAGGGCCTGTGTCGCAGTTTTTCTTGTTTCGGTCGGGATCCACTTGTAGATCCTGCGGAGCATGCAGAGGGTGTTGTAGCAGGAGGAGGAGACGGCGTTGACCTGTTTAGACATGGAGAGGGAGGAGTCGAGGGTGAATCCTAGGTTGCATGTGTGGTCGGTGGGTGTTGGTGCTGTTTCCAGTGTGGTCGACCACCAGGAGTCGTCCCAGGCTGAGGGGGTCGACACAACACCCACTCCACTTTCTTATGTATGACGTTTACTAAATTCAAAGTTCTAAAGATGTTTAAACATATCTAAAAGCTATCTACACATAAAGTGTGAAAAGCCCACCCGAAATACATAAAAATCCATTGGTAATGGTTGTACACATAAAAGAAGCATTGGTGTTGTACGCATTAAAAGCAATGTTTCATTCGAAGCATATTTCTTGACATTCAAATGCTAACTGAATGAATCATGAAAACATACAGTTATGAAATGGCAGTAAATACAGAAGAAAAGGTGCCGAAACCATTTCATGTCAGATTACATAAAACTGTTTGTATGTGGACAAGGTCAAACATTGTCTCTGGAAGTGTTCAAATAATTCTTGCTCTCTATGACTAGTTCTACGTTAAGCAAATTACTTGTGGCAAAAACGGAAAAATACAAAATTGGAGAAAAAAAATTAATCATAGGAAAAAGAGTTCCAAAGTTAGAACTTTGTTTTTGAAAAATGAAGGTTAAATTCAAAGTCTCTCAGAACACTGTGTGCCAAATCAAAAGTCAGTGTTGGGGCTTGGAGAAAACATGAAATCTTCTATGTCTGTTGACAAAAAGTCATCTACCATTGTAGGCGAAAGTTGAGAAGATTAACCACACAGAGATGTGAAGCATCGCCGTCAGCATTGGTCGAATTAGCAACATTCGTACTGGATGGTGCCTGTTTTCTCTCGTGCCTCAGCAGTTGCAATTTGCATCAGTGAAGTAGTGTGGCTCACTGGTTAGAGGCGGCAGACCCGAGAGCAGAGGACGGCCCGGGGCCAGGGTTCGATTCCCGGTGCGGCAGGTTTCTGGACCAGGGTCAGCAGACTCGATAATTCTCTCGCCTCGGTGCCCACTCTGATCAGCGATCACACTCGGCAACTCTGGGCATTAGCTTGCCTCATCTTCACTAACGGCCCCACCAGACCGCCGGGGATGCCTGGTCTCACCCTGGAGATACCCATTAAGGGACCATCTCTCAGGGAAGCGAGGAAGGGTTTCGCAGTGGTCGAAACGCCTTGGGACCCTACGGGTAAGTAGTGCACTATATAAATGCCAATACATTTACATTTACATTTGCATCTGTGAGATCTCAATGAATGCCGTCATCAGAATTGGTAGCCGCTGGGGATAACACAGAGCATGGGCCGTTACCGGTTCAGGCAAAGTATCAACATCCGTTGGCATGACTGATGGGAGTGTGAGACGTGTTTCTAACACGCATTCTTCTCCGCATAGCAGGCAGCGTAGAACAGGTAAGATGCAGTCTTGCCAAATTGGTCTGAATGACAGAAACCATGTGGTATTTAATTCTCGTAGATGAGGTAGTCCAAAATTTGGATGATGCGCTCATGACACTTCATCGCCAGTAGAGTTGTCTCCATGGAGAACTGGGTGTCGCTGGTGAATTGGCTTGCAATATCGCAGCAGTAGGAGCAGAAATAGTATCCCTGCAACGAGTCCCAAAAGGAGGGGCAGTTCGCCAAACACAGAGTGCACGAAGTTTGGAAATATTCCTAGGACTGCTTTAAAGGGTGCTAACTGTCCAGAAAATACGGTCTTAAATACATGTACAATACCACTCGTATCAGACATGTTTAAGATATGACCTAACATTTCTGAGAAATGTATAGGGCAGTTTGTAGTTAAGAGGGCATGTATCTCTGCAGAAGTCCTTGCGAATAGCAGATCATAAGTTTCTTTGGCCGAGGTCAGTGGCACAGTTTTTTGCAAAAGAATGGCATTCATTCTGCTTACAGTATCAATTCGTATAGAAGAGATGTTCAGTGAAGGCCATAAAGGCGACTCCCTGTCTGTCTTGGATTTAGGAAACAATACTTGCATACAGCAAGTGACCCTGGCTGACACAGTTACTAGATATGGTATACCTGGCAACATGCCACAGCAGCTGTGATCGTTCAACATGAGGTAACTTCCATTTGAAAGTTGTCCAAAAATTGGATCAATCACCGCAGCTGGTGAACCTTTCAGGTGGCAGGATAAGTTGTTAGAGGAACCATCGCAGGCCCCATGTAAGTTTATACCCTGACAAAGGAGAGAACCGCTTAGTGCGTTTTCACAGTTATTCCCGCTAAGAAACACTTAATGTCCCCCACTCCAACATTTGTGTGTGTATGGTAATTCCCAGGATGTCTTGATGTATTCTTTACCCAACCTTTCATATGTGCCTGCTGGTTTGTGTTTTATGCAATATTGAAAATGAAAAATTGCAACAGGCATAGTGATTGTTCCATGTATTATCCATTCAATAGCTGTTTTTTCTATCGTAAATGGCAATCTTTCCAGTTTTTCAATGCGCAGCACTGTAGAGTCTGCTCCCCGTTGTGCCAATTTGATCTGTTTATCAGTCAGATTGAATTCTGAAAACAGTGACGTAGTATTGATTAAATGCCAAGACACATAGCCTGAACAAAGGTTTTGCAACGTCCAGCCTAATAGCATGATAGCACGTAGTTCCGACTGACCATGTTGAAACATGAGCAGAAGACACTATGCTGTCCAATGAATATATCATGGATGACAGAGTCGTTAACCCATTGCCAACCACAGAGAGAGTTTTCTCTAAATTAATACGATAAATTTCTAGTATTCTTTCTGCAGTCTCTGCTTGCGTAATCTTCCATGCTTCATTATAAGCAGCATAGATACCGGCAAATACAAAACGTTTATGACGCTGTGTTCTTGGTCCTAGCAAGAATTCCCTAAAATCAGCTTCATCTTTAAGTACAGATAAGTGTTGTTTTACATCCTTAAGTGTATATCTTTGTAGTCAATCAAGGCAGAGTTTCCCTACACTGTATGTTGTTACTATTCCAGGATGCTGTCTTTGAACATATCTTGGATCTGGCCTATTGAATGTGAAACCCTGTGTTTTGTTCAGGAATCTATCTTGACAGTTGTTTGTGTCTGTGGGCCAGATTAACCATTTATTCCAATCTGGATCTGTTCTGTTGTGAAACAAAATAGTAAGTACATCGACCTCCCCCTCTGAAGTGTTATCATCCTCAGGTGTAGGTGTAGGTATGGACGGATTGTTCATGTCTTTGATCTTGGCTAACCCAAGGCAAGACATCTGCTGGACATTGTCATTCAAAAACATAATTTGCTGGGGGGGCGTGGCTAGCAGCCGAAGATGGCGGCAGCCTAGAAGGAGAGCTCCGTGTTGCAGGCGGCTCCCAGTTCAATCCGAACACTTATCCGGCACTTTAATTACCCAAGCGGGTAGGCAGCGAAGCCCAGGACCAGGCGGCGGCGATTCGGAGCAGCTGGACCTCAATCCGAGGTCAGGAACACCAGTTACAGTCGGCGCCCAGAGCGGGCCTGAGGGCGACCGCCGGACCGGGAGGCACAGTGAGCAGCGCGCCGACCGGAAGCGGCTCGAGTCAGGCAGCCATCAGCCGGAAGCCGCGGAGCGCGGAGAACGCCAGGGCACTCGGAAGCCGAGCCCTCCAGTATCCGGTACCGGACCGAGGGGAGCCGATCAGACTGTCGGGAGGCTCAGCGGAGGTGAGGGGGACGCTCGACGGAAGCGGGCTCCAGCGCCCGGAGCGACGACGGGGGAAGCTGACGCCGCCATTGCAGCAGCAGCGGCCGGAGAGCAGAGTTTGGCGGCGGCGGCACCGTGTGAGTACGGCGACCCCCCCCCCCCCTGGATGATCAGAGAGCCGGGCAAAGCGCACCAGACCCGAAGGGGCCCCCGCCCGAGAACCGACAGGGCACCCGTCCTCGCAGCAAAAGACTACTCTGGGTGAAACCCGGGCCCCCCCCCCCCCCCTCAGGGGTCCGAACACGAAAACTCCGGTGCCAGGGTCGCTGTAGGAGGTGGCGGAGAGGGACAGGGGGAGTCCTGTAAAACGGCGACATTCGACAGCGTGCCCCATTGGGGAGTCAGTGACCTGGCCGGCCACCACACGCCGGAGGCCCGTGCACATCTGCAAACTTACTGGGACGCCTCAAGGAGGCCACAGTCCCCCCCGTAGCCGCAGCAGGAGCACAGGATAGACCCCCGGCAGCTGGAAGAGGATGGCAGATTGGCCCAGGCGAACCCAGGATGGCTGGCAAAGGGCATAAAGGCGGAACATCACAATCACGCCTGGACCGCTTTGCCTATGAAAAACCCGGCTCCCCCTCCCCCTCGCAGGACGCCAGAACACAGGCGAGCAAGACGACCGAAATGTCCGGGGGCAAGAAAGCGACCATCGACGACGTCATGCGGGCCCTCACGCAGGTACAGGCCACAGTTGGGTCGATCTCGGCCGAGATCACACTTATCAGGGCGGACTTCCATAAAATGACAGAGAAAGTGAACAATATGGAAGTTGTGACCAAATCCCTGGTCGAGGACGTCTCGGAACTCCAGATTAGTATGGAACGCATCTCGAAGGAGAACAGAGAACTACGAGACAAGCTCGATGACCAAGAAGGGCGCTCGAGACGGAACAACATCCGTATTATTGGTGTGCCGGAATCGGAAGACACGAGGGCAATGGACCTATATGTCGAGAAGTTGATCACGGACACTCTGAAGCCCAAAGGACTCTCAGCCTTCTTCACAGTGGAAAGGGCGCACCGGGTACCGGGGGGACGCCACAAGACGGGAGCTAACCCCAGACCGATCATAGCGAGACTCTTCAACTTCAGGGATCGGGATGCCATCCTACAGGCGGCAAGGAACTCGCCCCCTATCAAGATCCAGAACGCGACGCTGGCATTCTTCCCTGATTACACGGCCGAGGTGGCGCGGAGGAGGCGAACCTTCTTTGAGGTCAAAAAAGAACTCAGGGCTAGGGAAATCCCATACTCGATGCTCTTCCCGGCCAAGCTTCGGGTCGTGGCGGACAACAAGACTTGGTTTTTTGAATCACCAGAGGTGGCGCAAGATTGGCTGGAGGGTTGGAGAGCGGCGGGCCCTCGTCGCTCAAATAGACAGAACAAGCACCGAACAGCTGACCCCCGACAGGGCTCACAAACCAACGACGGAGATCTAGAGGTGCACTCCCCGTTACCCAACCATCAGGAGGACGAGGCAAACGGAGATCTGTGAGACACAGCCATGGCCCGACTGAAAGGAACGTGATTTGAACAGGAAACGCTGCATTGGACACTGGGCGGAGCGGCCTCCGCAGCTGAAGATGGGGGCCGCCGATCACGGAGAAACCTTCACTCCAGCTAGCAAGTACTATGTTAAGGGATGGGATCAGGCACTCTGCTGAGTTGGGGGGGCAGGCAGTTCTGAGTCCGTTGAGCAGGGGGGCAGGGAGGGGGGGAGTTGGGGGTAGAAGGGGGTTTTGGTTTTTAGTTTCAACACAGGGTCAGGTTAGCTACGAAGGGGTACACGAATACAAGATGGTATGGTCACAATGCACCACACAGGGGCGCTGCACAGACCTCCTGGCCATCCCCGAGCGTACAGTCACAGGCCGTAATCCAACACAGGATGGGGGAGGACACTAACGTAGGGCAAACACCCCCGCTACTCCTCATGTCCTGGAACGTGAGAGGCCTGGGCGACAAGATTAAACGTGGGCTGGTACTGCAGAGTATAAAGAGGCTGCACCCCGCCCTGGTCCTATTACAAGAAACGCATCTCACCGGCACAGCTACGAAGGCCCTAGACAGGAGAGGATACACCATGATAGCGCACTCTGGGTTCACAAAGGGATCCCGGGGCTCCGGGATATTGCTTCATCGCTCATCCAGGTTCATAGCCCAATCAACGGCGACAGACACACAGGGGCGCTTTGCAGCGGTACACGGCCAGTGGGAGGGGAAGCCACTGAACGTGGTCTCGGTCTACATCCCACCAGCACTACACAACGTAGCATTCCCGGAACTGGGGAAATTCCTGTTAGACCTTCCTGAAGGGGAGCTTGTCGTGGGGGGAGATTTCAATGCAGTGGCACAAGACTCCCTAGACCGCCACCCAGCGCGCATGCGTACACCAGGGCCCTCCAAACTGCATGATTTCATGGAAGCACAGGGTCTAGTAGATGTGTGGAGGCGACTCCACCCAGATGATAGGCAGTACACCTACTACTCGACAGTCCATGACAGCCTGTCGCGGATAGATTATTTCCTGACATTGGGGGGGGGGCTCCTCGCTTTCGCTGACTCCCAAATTAGGCCGAGAGGGATCTCTGACCACTCCCCACTTACACTGACTCTGCTCAGTCAGAGACAATCCTGCAGGCGACTTTACCCGATTTACCCGGGTTACCTTAAAGAATCGGGCATCACCAGGGCCTTGAAGAGGGGCACTCGGTCCTACCTTGCAGAGAACGTGGGGTCCGTGGAGTCGCCCACGATTCTGTGGGAGGCTTATAAGACTGTCCTCCGAGGACAGGCGATCTCGGTAATCGCACAGCACAGACGCACACAACGTCAGGAGCTGACAGACCTAGAGGAACAACTTGAAAAGGCCGCACGAGACCACGAGGGGAACCCGACTGGAGACACCCAGCACACACTCCGACTAGCCCAGCAGAGCCACACCGAATTTCTGCGCCGCCGAGTGCGGGACAATATGTCCGCCACAGCGAGCAGGATATACGACATAGGCGACAAGGCGGGGAAGCTCCTGGCATGGTTAGAGAGGGCGCGGGGTGGCCAGCGAGCGATACTGCAACTGAGAGACCCTCAGGGTGAGATACACACCAGTCCGGCGCAAATAGTGGAGCTCCTAGCTGACCATTTCCATTCCGTGTACTCCCCTGAATATGAGGTCACACGGGAAATGGTGGAAAACTCCCTGGCGGGAGTGCCGACCCGCACTCTCTCCCCGGACCAACGGGACGAGCTCGACTCCGATCTGACGGAGGAGGAACTACAGGCAGCCATAGCAGCAATACACCCCGGGAAAGCACTGGGCCCCAATGGTGTGCCAATAGAATGGTACAAACTCGTGTCCGAGACACTATCCGCACCATTGCTCGATATGTTTCAGGAGTGCCGGGAACGGGGAAGGCTCCCCCCTGATCAGCGCACTGCCACGATAGTCGCAATACCTAAGCCCGGGAAACCCCCGGAGGAGTGCGACTCATATCGCCCGATCTCCCTCCTTAATGCCGAGAGTAAAATCCTGGCGAAACTGTTGGCCACCAGACTACTGCCCCATCTGGCGCACCTTATACACCCGGACCAATCGGGCTTTATGCCACACCGCAGCACGGCGCTGAACCTGCGACGACTGCACGGAGTATTGGCCCGAGCCCCGCAGCTGGAGGAAGCGGCAGCGGTACTGTCGCTTGATGCCAAAATGGCATTTGATATGGTGGAGTGGCGATATCTCTTTGCTGTCCTGGAACACATGGGTATCGGCCCAACGTTCATATCATGGGTCAGATTGCTATACATCGAACCTATGGCTAGGGTAACTGCGAACGGATACATATCGAGAGAGTTCCCGTTGGCAAGGGGTACGAGACAGGGGTGCCCACTCTCGCCACTACTGTTTGCCTTGGTGTTAGAACCCTTGGCCACGATCCTCAGGACTACCCAGTTGCTGAAAGGTATACCCTGGGAAGGTGGAGGCGAGGATAGGGTTTCCCTATACGCTGACGACATGCTCGTCTACCTCACGGACCCCACGACCGGTATCCCGGTCTTGCTGGCACTATGTGAAAGCCACGGCACGGCCTCGGGTTATAAACTCAACTGGTCCAAATCAGTGTTATATATGATAAAAGGCGACCTCCCAATACTACCCACAGATTGCCAACTACTCGTGGAACACGACACCTTTAAATACCTAGGGATACGGATTACAAGGGAGCACTCGGCCTTCCTCGACCGGAATCTTAAGCCCCAACTGGACAAATTGAAGACTGATGTGCGCCTTTGGAAAAATCTCCCCCTAACACTGTTAGGTAGAGCGGCACTCTTTAAGATGCTGGCTCTCCCCCGCTTCCTATATGTTCTGGAAAACACGCCGGCGGTGGTCCCCGTGTCATTCTTCCGTCAAGTCTCGGCCCAACTGTCCACTCTCCTGTGGGGAGACAAACCGGCCCGGGTCGCACAGTTGAAATTGACCAGGGACTGGTACAGCGGTGGGATAGCCCTCCCCAACCTTGAACTATACTACTGGGCGGCCCATCTCAAGGTGATTAACCAGTGGATCCACGCACCGCAAGACGACCCAGCGTACAGGGCGGATAGACACCAATTGGGCTTGTCCACTCTGCTAGCCCCGCTCTATAATAAAGGGATGGTGAGGAAGCTAGAAGGGCCTACCAAACACACTGTTGCCCTATGGCACAAGGCTCAGAGACGGCTGGGGTGGGAGGGAGTGATCACCAAGCTCACGCCACTATGGGACGCCAAGGCCCTCGGTAACCTGCGCAGTTCCAAGGGGTTCGACCAGTGGGACACCATTGGGATCTCCACGGTGGGTGATCTATGGACCGGGGAGGGTGTACTCTCCTTCACGACACTAAAAGAACAATACAGCCTTGCAGAGACCGAAATATATAGGTACATACAAATCAGGCACGCACTCCTGTCGGTGTTGGACACTGGCGCGGCGCCTCCGGAGTCGGCTCCGTTGGAGGACCGACTGCTTACAGATTACATGGAGGCCGGGGCGACATCCCTCACTTATCGGAAGCTCATGAATAACCTGCCGGACCCACTGGGGAAACTAAAGGGGTATTGGGAGGACGAGGTAGGGGACCTAGATGAGGCAGACTGGAACGCAGCGCTGGCTTCGCCCAGGGAGGCGGGTATTTCCACTCGATTCAGACTGATCCAGTTCAAAGTGCTACACAGGGTCTACTACACCCGCACGACGCTGTACAAAATACATAGATCAGAACACCCACACTGCCTGAGAAGATGCGGGGAGGAGGGCACACTATACCACACTATTTGGACGTGTCCACATATTCAGGATTACTGGCGGCGCGTCACGCGCACGATAGGTCAGACTCTACAGAACCCATTTACACCAGATCCCAGGATCTGTCTCCTGAATGTCTGGGGCCCAACGGACCTTTCGTTGCAGGCAAAGAGGTGGGTGGTCATAGGGGTTATGCTAGCGAAACGTGACATCGCAAAGAACTGGGGGGCACAGGAAGCACCGACACTGGCGCAATGGTGCAGAAATATGGATGTGCTTATGCTAACTGAGCGGGCTGTGTATCAGCAGAGACATAATCCTCGGAAATGGAACGGGATATGGTCGCCCTGGAACAAATTCAGGGGAGACCTCTGTGAGCCCCTGCCTGAGGAAGAAGAGGGGGACAGCTCAGAGGATGACGAAGGCCTGGATTGAGGAGAGGGAGGGGGGAAGAGACTGTGGGATACTAGGGGGCACAGGACCACGGGCACTTGCCCGCAGATGATCATAATGGATTGTATACATGAACCGCGACCTGATGGATGCATTTAGACATTCTAATGTTGATGTAAAACGTTACTAGTTATTGTCTAAACCCTGAAAGTAGCACTTTAAGTTGGGGGGGTAAAATATTAAAAAGTTGCTCTATTGATTAAGGCAGCGGAATGTTGACGCTGCAATACTGATCTAATGTACGTTACTGTATACCATGAGACAGCAACAACAAAAATAAAACTTTAAAAAAAAAAAAAAAACATAATTTGCTCAGGGATTATACAGGCTTCTAAACATAGCTTCTATACCCTGTACCTGCCAATCTTTTGTACCCCAGACAGTTTTTGTCTCAATGTTGCCGTTCCAAAAGTCAAAACCTAGTTTAGACAGTTGGGCATAAAAGGCTGCAGAATAAATCTGTTTGTTGTCAGCATACTTTTCAAGCCCGTTTGGTTTACATTTTTAAAGTAAAACGATTCAGCATTGGATACATTGAACCCTGAAAAGTACGGAAATTTAATTGCAAATGTTTTTGAGCTACCCTTTGGTAGCGTAGGACAATTTTCCCATTGGTTATAAATTAATACATTTCTAAGATTTGCAGATTTGTGCAAGAAATTATGTCCATAATCATTATAACAATGGCTTGTTCATAGTCAGATGAACCTTCTAAATATTCATGATTTGTAAATACTACAGAAATTTCTAGGTCTGACATCATATTATTACCAGTCTCGTAGTCCCAATCATCAGAAAAGGTACTAGATGAAACAAAGTCACTTAATGAAATCTTGAATAAGTGTGGAATCTTCAACAGCTTCAACTGGCCAAGATGTCATATTCTGTTTTGTCCCAAGCTATACCACCAGGTATAGGAACAGCTGTGATATTCACTGATGACAAGTCTCTCTGTTAACAATGGGACAATTTGTGTGGCTTGAGAAGTAAGTTGATGTTCTTACTTGCTATCTCCAGTTTGACATCTCTTCCATTTACCAGCATACCCAGAGTGATCACCAGAGTCAACCAAAGTAGAAAAAAAAATACACCCAACATAATCCAAAGTTCAATCCATGGTGAAACCAGATAAGTATTTTCCAGGTGATGAAAAAGGTCATTTGCTTGTTCTTTGAAAGCTCTTTTTACTGGCGTTGTTTCAGGTTCGCTCGGATCCTCAGAAAAGTATCAAAGTTAATGAAATAGCCAGAGGAAATTCAGCAAATTGTTGGGATTGCATCAGGATTCGTTGAAATCGCTGGAACCACAGGATCACTTGTTACGTTTGTGTAGGCAGATGCTACTTCGTTATAGACAGGTGTTTCTTGACGAACTGTTATTTGGGTCTCAAGAGGTACAAGTTCCATAGCTTTGTTGCTAATTCCTTCTTGTCGCACTGCAGATTCTTCAAAGGTGATAAGTCCCTCAGTTTGAACCTCTTGGATAGTAGCTAGAGTAGGGCATCTGCTACTTGGTCAGAGTCCACTTGGCCTACTGCTTAGTATCGGCCACATAGTGCGGTTTAATCAGGTCGATAGACACAAACCTGTTCTCCTTTTTACCAGCAAGGAGTAGCAGTAAAACTGTTCTTGATCCGTTGATTGCTAGGACAGGTACTGGTTGTCTGTAAGAAGGCCCAAACTGCTTCTTGTCCGCGATCTTTTGTCTGACTAGATCACCAAGCTTTGGGATCCAGACAGGCCTTGCTGGGACGGTCATTTTTTCCTCAGCGGTAGTTGGCTTCAGGATCATGTTACTTTGTTTCGTTCTTATTTCTTTTAAGTCCTGTAAAACAGCCAAACGATCTTTGATATCAAATGTCTTTTGGTCCACCACTGATGTCTGACAATCAAGGTCCACGACCAACATTCTAGTTCCAAAAAGTACTTCATATGGAGTGATACCCCCTAGAGAACTTCTTGGCATGTTATTAAGACTACGTTGGACACTTATTAGATGTTTGATCCACCCGTCACCCAAACCTAATACCCTAGCTGCTATAGATTGCTTTATGTCCCGTTTTTTTCTCTCGACAACCGAATTTCCCTCAGGATAGAATGGACTGGAGTACCGCAATGCAACGCCCAATTTGGCCCTGGCCTCCTTGTAAGCTTGAGAGCTAAACGCAGGACCCTGGTCAAAATATAGCGTGCCGACTGCGTATGTGCAGATAAGGACTCGCAAGTATTTTATAACAGTTCGAGCGCCAGCTGTGCGCTGAGCCAACATCCAAATGAACCTAGTCTTAGTTTTTATGGGATTGCATTTTTCCACTGGGACGTTTGCATGTAGATAGTCTGATGCTGTTTAGCTGTGTAGTAATGGTGTCTATTCTGGGCTTGCTATGCTATAGTGAGGTATCTGGCGACGTTCTGTGCTGCGATCTCTATTGCAGTCTATGCAGTCAATGACAAACATATGGATGTGAGCATTCATTCCTGGCCACCAGTACGTCTCTTTTACAGTTAAGATTGTATGTGAGATCCCTTGATGTATCAGACCCTCTCCCAAATGTGCTTCGTATATCAAAGCTACTCTACGTTTCCTGTTTGGAATCACTCTATCCCCCACTCCAGGGATTTGAGCAAAAGGAACGCTGTTTGCATCAATTATATACGAGTATTTGAGTGGAAACATTTTAGGTAACGCTGCACCACTCGCTGCCTTTGCTTGTGGCATTGAGAGCTAGCATTATTTTGCCGTCTATTTTCGTTTTTGAACGAGTTATTGCAGCTACGGAAGCTGTTTGCACAGCTGCCTTCGCGGCTTTCAGCCAATGAATTGCCTTCAAAGTGAACGCCATCACGTTGATGACTCAGCGTGTGTATCACGTGAATGTTTTGTAGTCCTTGTTGTAACTGAACTACTTGTTCCCAAAGCATTTTCTGCTTGATTGTGCCACCTTTTGCAGCTTTGAATCCGTTTTGAAGCCATTTCTGCAAGTATTCATTGTAAGATTGAACACAATATTAAGAATCACACACTATGAGTGCGGGGAATTCACGATCCGTATTTTCAAGTGCCATCTTGAATACTTGTAGTTCAATCTCCTAAGGATTGAGTTTTAGTGACCATTGATCTGAATTTGCCATCGCGCCAACGAGCTTTAACGTTCACGCACGCCGCACCATATGCTTGTTTACCCCCCCCCCCCCCCCCCCGTAGCGGGTTGAGCTGATCCGTCAGTATAAATTATACATTCATACTGATCAAGAAGGAGAATTTCACTAGGCAGAGGACATTCTTGTTTGTATTATAAAAATGCTTGTGTATTCAAATAAGGATCAAAAACGTATTCAACGTCAGCTGCAGCAAGAGAATTAACCCACTGTATCCATCTCGGATGTAAAGCTTTATCATTTGGAAGGCTCGCTTGTGTCACTGCTTCTAAGACAGGTACAGGTGTTACTACCATAATGCGCTTTCCCTGTGCGAGGGCTCTCTCTTTTGCTACAGCAGTTTGAACAGCTATCAGAATTTTTTCTGTAGAAGTGAATTTTATTTCTGCTTGAGTGTACAAATGTGATTTGTAAGCTATTGGTACTTTTTCACCTTCTTTAAAGGTTAAGTACGTAAATCCGCATTGTCCTGGAATGATTGGGATGACTAAGTTGCGTACGTTTACGCGTGTTTGTAAATGTTAATTGCTAACATGTCTGTTTTGAGTTAACGCAAAATGTCTGTGTGCTTTGTGTCCAATGTACTGTTTAAAAATCAGGATTGATTAATTCGTAAAGAGATTTAACCCTTTCTGCGTAATTTAGAATGTAAGTTTTTTTTTAAAACTTTATTTTCTAGTTTTCAAGTTAATTTCACAATACATTATATTGAACAATGTCACAATGATACAATACCCAGCCACCACAAAGCTGTTCCACCAATAATTTTCCATGCTTAATATGTCAACCAGATAACATATAATGGAGATGCACAGTCATGTCTCTATAGTAAACCCAATAAGGAATACGACACTAAGCAGTAAATAATATGTGACTCACATTTGATCAGATGCCAGGGCCCATATTCTACTCATTCATAGAGAGGAAACTCATTAATCATCACAGAGTTCGTCATCTGTGTCCTCAGCGCTCCGTAATCGGAGATAATCCTGCAACTGCCCCCAAGATATCTTTGGACTTGGAGGCCAGTGGCAGTAATTCAGCATACGTGGTGTCTTGTTCTTGACAATAAGTTAGGTCTGTTATCCACTCCTTAAATTTCAGGGCACGGCCCCTGCCCCATCTGCAGGCCACCCTACGTTTGGCAACTAATAGTGAGAGAGCAACACATTTTCTATACTGTGTAGGTATCTGTGCCGTATACCCCAGCATTGCTAACAACGGATCACGTTCCAAGACCTGGCCAATCATTGTGCCCAAAGCTGCTAGGACTTGCTCCTAATATTCCTGTATAGACGGACACTCCCACGCTAAGTGAAGAAATCCTGCCCCTGTCTGCTTACATGGTAGGCACATATCGTTATCCGCCATTTTGAATCGCAATTTCTTTGCCGGTGTATAATACAAACTATGCAGATACTTATAATGTATAACTTGCAACATGCCGCTACATGAAATTTGCGCCGTCTGCACACAACAGTATCACCATTGCTTGTCGGTAATCTCCCGCTTCTACTCTTCAGCCCAATGTAGTCGGGACTTACTCTCTATTCCTGCCCTATGTGTACAGATGCTGTTGTATAATCTTGACACAAGATGTTTCCCATCTGAGGTGCCCAACATGTGGTGTAAGGGGAGAAGGTATGCCGGTTCTTGTGGGAAATCAGGGAGAATAGACGCAGCCCCTGTCTAAGCCGAATATATAGGAATGTATCTAAGGGTGCAGGTTGCATCCCTGACAAGAGATGGTCCAAGGAGCGAAAGACCCCATCATGAAAAAGATCTCCCCAGGTGGTTACATATGCACGCGCACATAGGTTCTGAAAGCCTTTCTCGTGTAATAGTGATAACTCGGGATGATAGGACAATGGGAGCTGGGGGGAATAAAGTAGAGGCACGTCAAGCAGAGTAGCAATCCGATGCCAGGCATCCACCATGCCAGTGACAGTCGAAGGTGGTGTTGCTCGTGTGCTGGCAGGCCCATATATCACGCCAGTTAATGGTATTGGAGCAGCAAGCCAGTCCTCTACTGCTACCTGTGGCATGTAACGAGTAGAGTAGATCCAGTAATAAGCATAGTGCGCCCGTGCACTTAAAAAATACATTTCAAAATCCGTATCATCAAACCCCCTTGCTCATATGGCCTTGTTAGTGTCAACCAACTAAGTCTTGCCTGCCTCCCCCCTCATAAGAGCCAAAGCAATTCAGTGCGCAATGTTTTAAAGAAAAAACGCCCGGGTTGTAAGGGATATTAAGATATAAATAAAGAAACTGAGGTAATACAATCATTTTAATAAGAGAAGCTCTCCCGGCGAGCGACAGAGGCAATGATACCCAACTAGTAACATTGGCATTTAGCCGTGGGATGGCTGTTCCATAATTTGCACGTATAGTTTCGTCCTTATCTTGGGTTACGTGTATTCCGAGATACCGTAGTTCCGAGTCACACCACTCTATCAGAAAATCCAATGGGAATTGCTTTACCGCCGGGGTGAGAGGGAGAACCTGTGACTTCCCCCAGTTAATGCTGATGCCCGATAACGACCAAATTTTATAAACTCACATAAAATGGGGTTAATATTCTGTTGGGGATCTCTAATATAAAGGGTAATGTCATCCCCATACAGCAAGATTAGAATTTGTTATAGGCAGCATCGAAATGCCTTGTCTTGATGCAGCTGCCGCAGCCTACAAGCCAGGGGCTCCACCGCTAGGGCAAAAAGGAGCGGCAATAACGGACAGCCCTGACGAGTGCCCCTAGAGACAGTAAGGGGTTGTGATATATGGCCATTAACCAGCACTCGAGCCGTGGGGCGATTATATAATAGCGCAATCCAGGAAAGGTATACCTCGGGGAAACCCATTCTCCGTAGCACTCCAAATAGATAATCCCACTCCACCGAGTCAAATGCTTTAGTTGCATCCAAAAAAACTGCGGCAAGTGGGAAATCTGGTGCTACATTCTGGAGCAATGCTCCCATAATCCTAAGGTTATGGGAGGTTGCCTTACCAGGCACGAATCCCGATTGATCAGGTAGTACCAGCTTATCAAGTAGGAGGAACAATCTATTGGCCAACACTTTCGTCATTATTTTAGTATCACAGTTCATCAGTGACTATGGCCTATAGGAGTCGCAAGACTCTGGTGGTTTTCTCGGTTTCAATAACGATGTAACTATCACCTCTCTCATTGAAGCAGGGAGTATTACTATCTATAGGGACTCTTCTCAAACTTCCTTCAATACTAGCGCCATGACGTCAATATAGGCCTTGTAGAATTCAGCCGGAAGGCCGTCTGAACCCGGTGCCTTCCCATTGTGAAGCTGCATAATAGCTTCCTTGCTTTCGTCTAATTCTAAAGGGATGCTAAGGAACCTCTGCTGTGTATCCCCAAGCCAACCTAGTGCAACATCCTTCGTTAAGTCCTCCAGGTCAATGGCATCCCTCTCTGAGAGGTGTATAGTGTTGTGCAATGCTTGACAAATACCTCCAGTATTTGTAGCGAATCCCTATGTGTAGCCCCTCCCGGTTCCTGTATTTCCAGCACATGGGTGTTGAAACAAGGGCCCCTCGCTAGTGCAGCTAGCACCTTCCCTGGCCTGTCACCCTCCCCATATTTGCGCACTGTTCAATACTTCCCCCTGAACTTTACCTCTCTCTGTGCAGCATCTTCGTATTCAGTTAAAAGTGTGCGAAACTCATTTTGTACCTGCCCCACTTCACCCCGCCCCATCCGTCTCTCCAACTGTCGATCAACCCCCCTTCCAGTATTATGCCCTGCAGAACCTCCTGTGCTCTAGTATAATGCTGCGAACCCGCATTGGACCTGTCTAGTTGTGGGTTTAGTGCCACATTAAAATCACCCCCCCCCAAATAACACTGAGTGGACCCAATTGATAGAATCTTACCCCATAAGTCAGTAAAAAATTCTGGGCAGTCTGAAATAGGGCCATAACAGTTAGCGATTGTTACCGTATCTCTAGCCAGTCGCCCCCAATGGATGACATATCTGCCTTGTGAATCCTCCACCTCCCCCATCCGTTCAAAGCGCATATGTTTACTGCAAAGTATTGCTGTGCCCCGGGCATAGGAGGAATAGGAGGAAAACGCCCGACAGCCCGCACAACGGCTAGCAAATGAGTTCAATGGCGCAATGTGGGTTTCCTTGTAGGAGTGCTATATGAATCTGTCGCCTATCAAGATAGGCCAAAATATTTAACAACAAGGGGTGGTGATGGACAGAGTTTCTGAATTAAGCAGTATACTCTCACCCAGTCAAGAGATCAGGGCTAGATCCAACACTGTTTTTTAGCTCACTGCACCATCCCGGCTCGGAACCTGGCTATATGCAAATTAGTCTGTTCCTGTCCCAGTGCATGATGGGAACAGGGCAAACCAAACTACCAAGCCAATTCTTACACTGGGAAGGAAACAAGCTTCCGGGGACCGGTTTCTGGCATTTCAGCCGTCGTCGGCCCGGCTTGCTTGAATCCTGATGTTGCAATGAGCAAGGGACTCACGTCTGAGTATACCCTTCCACGCTTAGGGTGGACAAAATATTTAACAACAAGGGGTGGTGATGGACAGAGTTTCTGAATTAAGCAGAATACTCTCACCCAGTCAAGAGATCAGGGCTAGATCCAACACCGTTTTTTAGCTCACTGCACCATCCCAGCTCAGAACCTGGCTATATGCAAATTAGTCTGTTCCTGTCCCAGTGCATACTCAGACGTGAGTCCCTTGCTCATTGCACCATCAGGATTCAAGCAAGCCGGGCCGAAGACGGCTGTAATGCCAGAAACCGGTCCCCGGAAGCTTGTTTCCTTCCCAGTGAAAGAATTGGCTTGGTAGTTTGGTCTGCCCTGTTCCCATGATGCACTGGGCCAGGGACAGACTAATTTGCATATTGCCAGGTTCTGAGCTGGGATGGTGCAGTGAGCTAAAAAACGGTGTTGGATCTAGCCCTGATCTCTTGACTGGGTGAGAGTATTCTGCTTAATTCAGAAACTCTGTCCATCACCACCGCCTGTTGTTTAATTATCAAGATAGGCCAGCACCTGTCTCCACTTTCTTGGATCCCCAAGGCCCCGTACATTCCATGAGATCACTCTAAGAGTTTTGTCCCCCAGCTGAGCTGGTCGACCTGCAGCGCATGCGGACACCCTATTATTCGTACATATAACAAAGCATAGATATCTCCAGTGACTAGCATATTAGTATCATTGTAACAAACTGCCCCCATCCACCCCCCTCCCACAGAAGCATCCCAATCATGCCAGTAGTACACAACCCCCCCTCCCGATTTCTCAACTTCTTCTCAGGTAGGCCAACTGGACCCAGATCATCCCCCCCGAAACTTAAGGGAAGACTACTGAGAAGTATCATTAAGGTAGCAACAAAAGTGGGGTACTCCCTGGTGGGAAATGCACCTAGGTAGCCCACTGACACATCTTGTTAGCCCAGAAGCCACGTCGATGAATTGCGACTTTCAAGGTCCAACCCAAGGGTGACTGGTAGTTCAATTGACTCTCACACCTTCTGCAATCTCTACAACCCAATGGCTACACAGCGGATGTGTAAATGATCTCAACCCACCATTCTATCATCATTCAGGCTACTAGCCATTATAGCAAGGCATGACATGTCCCAATACAGTGCAAGAGAGCCAAGCTCCAAGAGCCTCATTTCTCCTCCGGGACTGCGATCTAGGAGAGTCCTCCAGTTCCCGCTGCGATTGTTTCTGCTTCTTGAGTTGTTTCAAGTAATCCTCTACTTGTTGTGGATTAGTGAAAAATGTTTGTGTCCCCTGATGAGTAACATGAAGGTGAGCAGGGTATAATAAAGTAGAGTCTATCTGAGCTTGCCTGAGCTTTTGTTTTACTCCCAAAAATGTCCTCTTGTACATGAGTTGCAAAATCCGGGTACATTGTGAAAGATATACCATCATACGTTAACTGTTTTTTCTCCCTAGCAATTCTTAAAGCAACGTCTCTGCCCCGATATTTTAATAGGTGAGCAATGATAGGCCTGGGAGGGCTACCAGGGGGGTCTCGCCCCCAGCGATCGATGCACCCTTTCCACCACAAATTGAGGAGACAACAGATCGGCACCCACCACAGCCTTGAGCAATTTCTCAATATACTCCTCCATTCGCCCTGTGCCTGTACTGTCTGGAATTCCAAGAACACGAATGTTGTTTCTATGACTGCAGGCTTCTTTGTCCTCATTCTTTGCCGCTATTATCTTGAGTAGCCGGTCCATCTGTGTCGTCGCATTTTTGATCTGGGCAGTGGTGTCCTCTACATCTGGGACTCGTTGTTTCGCCTCCTTAATGCGCGTCTCATGCCCCTCTATCGTGCGCACTATGGCATCAAACATAAGCTTCGGTTGACGAGCATCCACCCGCCCCATCATAATTCTGGGCCCAGCCGCACACCCTATAGATCCGGATCCCGCTCTGTCTGCAGCACGGCGCACGTCACTGTCGCAACACCAATCCCCCAAAGTACAGGCAGGACCAGGTAGCCACTCACCGTTATCCAGCAATGCCTATGACAAAGATGGTCAGGTTCACAACACCGCGTACCCCTCCGGCAATAGTCACTCACAGCTGCCCTCTGTTGTGGCGACCCAGGGACCCAGGGTCAACCCTTCATGGCACCTCTCACTCTAGTGCTCAATCCGCGCCCCCAGTAGTGGACGACTCTTCCTTCTGTCACTATTGCCAATTAGAAGTCGCGCCTGGTAGCTTCATCTATCCCAGTGTTCATATTTAAAGGGTCTACAGGCAACCAGCAATGCAGACGGTCCCCAGCCACCTGTACCTTCCAACATGTTCTATAGCGCGTAACCACACACACCCAGGGGGTTGCCCAGCACACGAGGCCTCCGTGTTACTCTCCACTGGGGTAGTACGCCTTCAACGCTGCTCATCTCCGGTCCCTTAATCTCTGGAGAGTAGCTGGTGTCAGGACCCAGCGCCTGTTGCACTGCCAGCCGCAGCGTCCCCTCCGCACTGCTCACCGCAGCTGATGCACCCTGAGAGTAGTGCAGAATCTCGCACCCACAGACTTCACCGTGGGTAGGGGAAAATGGTGGCACCTCCGCTGCTCATCCACCGCCACCACCTAGTCCAGTCCTGCAGCCACCAATCAATCTCCCAAGAGCCACGGCCGTCACCCAGAATTAGCCCTCGCTGCACAGTCAGATATCACAGGCAGCAGCGGGAGGCATCTCAAGCAGCACGGAGACCGGGCATCAGCGTGAACATGGGCCGCAGTGAACATTGCCAAAATTGCCGTGTCTCACTCGCTGGAGGAGGCCGAGTCGTCACTCTCAGATCCCCGGGGAAGCCACTTATTTAACACAACTCAGAGACACTCACCAGTGAGTTTCCGCATGATGCACAGCGACAGCCGTCCTTCTCAGCGCCAGCCTCCTCCGCAGATCTTGTCATTCTCCGGCACTCCGGCCTAGTCCCCTCGTGGCGAGCTGGGGTGTCCCGTGGCCGGGCACACTGTCCAGCAGCTCCAGGAGCAGCGAACGGATAGTTCGCCTGCCGCTACTCCCGCTCACCAGCACACATCAGCTCCTCCCGCAGCGCCTATAACTGCACCACTAGGATCCCGAAGTCGGCAGAAGTCACACCCTGCAAGTTATTGCTCTACATGCAGGTGAAGAGTAGGATATATGAAGGATTATGTAGCCGGTCAGCGGGAGCCTCACCACACGGCGGCCATTCCGCTTGTGCGCTACCTAGCCCCCCCCCCCCCAATTTAGAATAAGTTCTTCTGAAATGTAGGAATCCTAGAATTGACTGTAAGTTTTTCAGCGTTTTTGGAGGTTGGAGTAGCGCACACTTTTTTAAAAATTTGGCTGCCAGGCTTTTGCCTTCACTTGATAATTTATAACCTAGGAAAAGGACGTTGAGATGGGCAATTCTTGATTTCTTAAAATTTTATTTGTACCCTCTGGAGGCGGAGCCCAGTATAATGGTGTATACCCTTTTCAAGTGCCTGTCCAAGTCAACGTCTGTCAGATAGATGTCATCGACATATGACAATGCCTTGTCATCATACGTTTGTAGTAACTCTGTTACCCTTGCAGAAAATAACCCAGGACTATGCTTGAATCTTTGAGGGAGACGACAGAAGTGACGCTTTGGCCCCATTATTGAGAAAGCGGTTAAATACCTACTTTCAGGTGCAGTGTTTTGACAGAAGAAACCATTAGAAATATCTAATGTGGTTTTATATTTTTTACGCACAATGTTATTCCTTAATGCCGTACTGTGTGCATTTTGCACAGCAAATGGTTTGCAACAAGAATTTAGATGTCTGTATTCCAATACTAGACAATATGTATTGTCCGGTTTGGAGACAGGAAACAAAGGATTGTTCATTGATGAGGTGCATGTTTCAATCACCCCTTGGTATTCAAGTTGATCTAAAATCTCCCTGACCTGTTTTTTAGCTTCTTGCTTAACTGGGTACTGCCTTTGTGCAGTTGGTTGATTTTTTAATTGGATTTTATGGTGAGGGGAGTCCTCATCCCATCCTACATGATTTATATATAATGCTGGGGCTTGGGCGACTGCCCATTTCCAGGCATAAGTATATGTTAAATGAATTGGAATGTGGTTGGAGAAGGCTGGCATAATGATGTCCTCGCCATGTGGGCACTCCCTGACAAATTCTGGTGGCCAGTCTTGTTCAGCTAGAAGAATGTCATAACCCTTAGAAAGTCACTCCCAAAAGAGTGCTCTCACTTTTCTTGGTATGTCTCCCTCCATACAGAGTGTTACTTCATATAACCTATGTGGAGAACTAGCCCTGGTGTGTGTAATTTAAATTTGGATGTATTCATTCAAGTCCACTGTCTCAAGAAGATCCTTCAGGTTCTGGCGAGCTATTGTGACTTGTGCTTCGCTGTCCAACATTGTCTGAGCCCCTTCTCCGTTCTTGAGTTGTGTCCTCAAGATCCTCGGCATGTCTGATTTTTAGATCTGCTACCTTCTCAGGAACGTGAGTGAGTATCTTGATATCTATCAGATTTTCTCAAATTATCCCTGTTCCTGAGGTTATACATCCTTTCAGATGGCTCCTTTTGAGGAGACCTCCCTCTGGAATGAGAACGCTTCTTTTTAGAAGTTTGGGCCAGATGTATGTAAATCTCATTTATGGATTCATAAATACCGAATTTTACCGATTCGGTATTTATGAACCGGTAAATGAGATGTAGGTAAAAATTCGGTATTTTTTACCGAATCGGTAAGATTCGGTATTTACCGATTCGGTAAATACCGAATCGGTATTTGCTATTGAATCCTATGGGCCCTGAAGCCTATAGGATTCAATAGCAAATACCGATTCGCTATTTACCAAATCGCTAAAAATACCGAATTGCAAAGGGGGACAGGGTGTCAGCCTTGTAACTGGCTTGTGTGCCATGTGGCACACATACATGCCCTTAGGGCATGTTTGTGTGCCACATGGCACAGGTGTACATGCACAGATGTGCATGTACACAGGGATTCGTAATTTACCATGCAATTGTATCGCATGGTAAATACCGAATCCTGACAGGCCTGTAGCACTGTTCAAAGTGCTACCTACATCTGAAAATACAGAATCGGTAATTTTACCGGTTGGTAAATTTACCGAATCGGTAAAATTACCGATTCTGTATGTTTTTAAAGCCCCTACATCTCCATAGCCCAATACCGGTCGGAAAAGGCCGAAAATCGGTATTTTCGGCCGTTTCCCACCGGTATTGGGCTACCTACATCTGGCCCTTAGTTTGCTATTTTCCCACTTCTTTTTAGAAGGAGTAGAAATGCTTTTAGTAAAGGTATTTTCAGGACTTTGAGACAGTTGGGGTTTCACTGTATAAATCTATTATATTTTGTATATTACTAAGTAATTGTTCGGCCGACATTGCTTCAATGTCAGGGTCAGGTATGTAGCCGGCTAAGGCTGACCATGTTGCTCCTGGTCTACCTAGTGGACCAACTGTAAAAAGACCTCTGTACTGACCTATCTAATTTCAACAAATTGGTATATCTCACCAGCATGAACCAACAAATCAGACGTGTGATAGATAAAAATTTGAGATTTTTTAATACCAACGAAGAGCAGACAAGTCTGAACAGACCACTAGTAGCGTTTAGGAGAAATCCAAACCTAAAAGACAAATTGGTCCATAGCAGATTTAGGACCATTTCACAACCTAGCCAAAGTACAATGGACGGACGTCCTTTACCGATAGGAAATCACAGATGTGGAACATGCCATGCTTGTGATCAAGCCATCATTAGCCAAACTTGGACTTATGGCAATAAATCAGGCAATATTAAAACAATGACAAATTGTAGAAGCTCCAATATTATTTATCTCATCCTATGTCCCTGCGGACTTGGATATATTGGCGAAAGCTCTAGAGAATTTCGGGTGCGATTCTCAGAGCACAAATCAGCCATCAGGACTGGTAAACTGAATGCCCCCATGGTTAGCCATTACCAAAATCAGAACCATACTGAAAATGAAATGCGTTGGCTAATCCTGGAACGTGTCAAAGCAATACCAGGTATAGATGCCACTAAAGTCAGGAAACAACGTGAAACATATTGGATCTACACCCTTAACACAGTGCGTCATGGCCTTAATGAGGAAATCATTTGGATAGTTACCAAATGAAAGATGCCACTTGTGTGGTTCCCTTATACTGTAATGATATTAATCATATTCATATATTTATATGGGCTGTTATCATCGCCAACTTATAATCATATACAACCTTTCTGGCTAGTTGTTTTGTTACTAAACCCCATAACACAGGCATATGGGTCACATACATCATCAGGTAAAAACAGATGGGCATACGTTTAGAGACTTTATATTAGCAATCCCAGGGAAATTCCAAATAGTTCCTTCCCTTTCTTTGAACCATTATTCAATACCTTTTGATAGCTTATCGACCTTTTAGCTTGCTTTATTGAAAACACCTCTCCAAAATGGCGGCAGCAGCCGTGTCAACTACTGCACTGAGAGAGTATTAAAGCCAGCTTGGAACATATTTACATAGGGCTGCCACCACCATTTATAATCTACATCTATATACTATTTTCGTTGGCTGGCTTTAACGTTATTACACTCGATAATACTAGCTTTTAGGCCATTTTGGCTATTGGGAATAAGACGTAGGTTATTAGCTAGGATAACTCACATAGATAAACCAAAGAGATTCTAAATAGTGATTTTGCTTTTGGACTCCCTCTGTTACTATTGATATATCCCCGACTGACTGGCTTGCCTGACTGATAACACCACTTGAAAATGGCGGCAGTAACTTAGCCAGTTATCGCACTGAGAGAGTAATCTATCTCAGGCCCCTTTCCATCATGCTGAAAATAGGAAATCTCAGCCTGCAAGTATCGCACGATCGGCGGTAGGAGCACAGCCGTCCTCTCCTTTAAAAACTGAATTTGTCCACGCTCCCGATCACCGGCCAGCTGCACTGAGGACTATACTAGCGGAGGAACGAACAACCTATCTACACAACGTAAATATTGCCCTTCCACTAGAGAGGTCATGCATAGCTAAATCACTTTCAGAGGTCATTTCAGAAAGCGGGGAGCGGAAACGCCGTTTTCTAATATTTTCACTATGCCGTAAGCACTATTCGGCTTGACGCATATTAGGTAGCGTTCCCTCATTAGTCAGTCTTCCTAGCAAGTACTTGTAATATGACATCGAGGAATGGTTACGATGCTTTCCAGTATTTTAACCCCTTGGATGCTGTCGCGATTCCGCGCCTGTGCGGCAAAATCGCGAGTGGGCGGGTTTATGACGGCCCCCAGCCGTCATCAGCACACGAGCGCCGTAGTGCATGACGGATGGGGGCCGTCATCAGCATGCAGGGGGTTAACTATGCCATAAGCACTGTTTGAAAGCACGTATATTAGGTAGCGGGTCCTCAATAGTCAGTCCTTCCAGCAAATACTTTTAAATTGGCATCGCGTTTCCGATAGACCGCGAAAACAGTAATGCGATCATAATGGCTCACTTGTGGCGCATTCCTACCTGGCGGAGTGCTAGCCTAGGGAGAGAATGGTTATATCTCCTGCCACAATATTAGAACCAACATAATTTTAATCCTATGTAAATATAAGGTCTAGACAATACGTGCGACATTTGCGTATACTAGCGCGTAGGAAGTAACTTTTGGCCTTGTTTATAATAACTTTATTGTTCAGGAGGAGGATACCAAATTGTGCACGTTACTAGTATGCCAGTCTGTCCCGCCTCCATAGGCTTTTCCTATGTTTGTGACTTCTATAGGAATTTATCCTTCATGGAAATGTGTTAGTAAAAACCATGCAGCCACATAGTTCCATCTTTTGCTTTAATGTTTGCCCTTTAGTGATAACTCGCTCTGGGTGGAGACTCCAGTAATAACGAGATAGAAAAACACTCCCGAGAAATCTATCAACAGGACCTCTCTCCTCCAGAGACAGACCAAAAACTAATAAGGTGAGACCACAGTGAGGATAATAACATTATTAACGAACAGTAATAGGCTCCGGCATATGTCAATGCTCTAAACCTATATACTCTTAAAATTGCAGAACCTTTTTATCTGTGCACAAAGAAGAAGAAAAGAGATGCGATTGGTGTCCGCAAATTCTATACAAGACACAGTTACTTGTGACACGGAACAAGATATTGCAGTTCTGTGGAAAGCAGAAAAGAGCATTTTCCTGGCTTGGGCACTTATATATTTGCAGGTATCTAAGCCAATAGCCAATATTGAAGTAGTTTGATCTATAGGTTTATACCATATCTCTACTAATTTTTCCCCATGTATGTCTCTACAGTGCAGCTATTACATGAAAAGTAGGTGATGATAGTATATATATCTTCTCTTGTTCTTAGTGGTACTCTCTATGTCTCATGCACAACTGATATAGTCTTCTTTCTGACTATTGGAAAATCTTTCGAAAATCTTTCAAGAGACTCTCAATCTAAATAACAAAGCTATTGAGACCCCCCTCTTTCTTTTTTCTTCACCATTTCCCCTGAGAGCACTTGTCACGTTAACCACTAATAGAACTTAACCTAATAAGAAACATGAGTGTCAAGGACTCAGCACTTACGTATGTACCACCATTGTATTAATTACAGATGTGAAGATACCCCTACCTCCAAGGATATTGTATATTTATTGGCCCTGATGAAGGTGGCATAGTTTTATTTTTGCACCGAAACGTACGTAGGCCACTGACAGGCAACTGAAAATCCAACTGAGAAGGATCCTCAAAAGAAGGATAGCAAATGCAAAATTGAGGATGGCATCTATGTATAATATCCCCATTGTGGGCCTTTGCAAATTCGGTTGTTTGTCTGTTTTTCTAGATCCCTTGTGCGTAGTATGTAAGAGATAGTATGTATGAGTAGTATGATTGGTGAGACTGACATGGATGAATGAATAAAGCTGTTTTACTTAGCTTTACTTTTATTATGGAATGTTTAGGTGGGGGTGCTATATGAAATTCTGTATTGTGTACTTATTGTAAAATCACTTTTTTCTAAAATATAGGAATGATAAAATGTGTTTTTTTTGTCTTTGTATGTGTAAAAAAAAATTAAAAATTAAAAAAAATGGCTTTCTGAAATGAACTACAAACTAAGAAAAATAAATTATAAATAAAGCCTAAATGAGAAATATTGTTTCTTGTTTGCATTGATATAGTTTTGCTGTGTCCTTGTAGAAAAACGTTTTTTTTTTTAGATATACCAATTTGTCCAGAGGTCTTTTTACAGTGTATATTCCGCTCTTTCCCCCTCCTCTAGACCTAAAAGAAATAAATATTGGGGGTACCCTTAGCTGTGAAAAACTACCTAGTGGACCGAACCTGGTAATGTGATTTAAATGTTTTAGGGCGCCTTTAAACCAGAGCTCATGCTCCTGGTATGGGAGTGGAATTTCAATATCCTCAAAAGGAATGTATTCCTCTGGTGGGTCATCCTCCTTGTAGAAGTGAAACACATGTGCTACTGGATTTGCTTCAGGGAAGACTGTCCATGAACAGAATACCTCTGTCTTGTGATATTCATGTGCCTCTATCACAAAAACTGCCCTACCACCTCTCAATGTTAGGCAATGTTTTATAAGTTTTATTGTGATGGCTTTCCTTAAATTTGGAGGAATGACTATAGCATCCTCGTCGGTTGCTTGGAAACCTGTTAAGTTATAAGCTGCTGTGGCTTGCTCGCCTGCAGCTCTACCGGTTTCGGTATTGTTGTCCCTATCGGGCATTTTGTTGACTGAAAGTTTGCAGAGCAAGTTTCAAGGAAACAAAGATAAGGTGCACAATATTTTGGAACACTGTATCCTTCAACGTTGGACAATCCAAAATGCTAATACATAGGATTTTTCGTCCTACTCAGCTATGGTGGATATTATCCCTTACCCACTCCAGACATCTATTGGAGTTTTACGGAAAAGGGGTCTCTGAGAAAAGCACGACTGAGTTACTGCAGTAACTAGTGTTAAATTAGTGCCTTACCAAACCGTTGGCCACCATGTAGTGTAGTTCCTATATTTCCAATAAGCTCTGCGCATTGGAATAATATACACTATAGATTGGACATAGGACTGAGGTCAGTATGTCTCTATTGAGTATACTAAACTTAATTGTGTGTGCCAGCTAGCTCAGAGGTCACTAGAAACATTCCCAAATAAACAAGAAGGGATTAGTTTCTGACAACCGCATAAACATGACAACTTTGTTTCCCCAATCAAAACGTATCTTCAGAGTAGTGGAAACAATATATAACTATTTCACTCAGTCAATCGTGCATGCTTCGTTTCTACAGAGTTTGCACAGAAATAGAGAGACGGGCGTTTCAATAAAAGGGGTTTATTGAACAGTCTTCTTTCTCATGCAAGAGAGGTGAACTGCTACAATCGTTAGACAGAATGCAAAGTATAATTCGTACAGCGTAAACAGTAATATAAAATAATACTGTAATAGCATTGTCTGTTGCTATGACATATATAAAAATCCATACATAAATAAAACAGGCTAAAATACTCAACTAGTGCTTCTAAAATACGCTTACCCCAGTGTACCTAACCTAGGTCTAGAACCAGGGAAGAAGTAAGTGTTGTCATTAGCATAGGTTTAGTTTTGCCAAGAATTGCCAAAGGTTTCTCTAGGTCAGAGTTCTTCAATCTGTGGGGCGCCCCCCCCTGGGGGGGGCGCGACACCCTCTCAGGGGGGGCACGCCCTCCACTCTAATCTTACCTTTGTTCCTCTTCACCGTCCTGCATCGCAAGTCGTCTGGGGAGTTTTTTATACAGGAGAACTCCGGTATGGATGGAGGAGGGAGGGAGGGGAAATGGATGAGTCACGACGTGCCCATGCTTTTTGTCATTATCATGTTAACAGTCCCAGGAGGGGGTTAATTGGTACAGCTGAAATGTTCCAGCTGCAGTGAGAGGCAGGAAGTCTCTGCTAAAACTGAAAGCAAACGAACAGCCCGGCCGGCCGCAGAGGAGACTCACTCCTTGCCTCCCTCTGCAGCTGAAATGACTGTCTGTTTGATTTCAGTTTTAACAGAAGAGACTCCCTGCCTCCCAGTGCAGCGGAATCATTTCAACTCTACAAATTTAACCCCATCCTGAGAGGGTTAACTCCTTCCAGAAAGGAGACCATGTATCTTTTAAAATTACACAGGCAGGTGAGCAAAATGCCAGCCAGCCACAGCATGCACTTTTTTTATTTGGACAGTTCTTGCCTCCTTCCGCATTTACTCCAACTACTGGAAAGGTGCGCCCGTCGACCACGGAGATCTTGATGAGAGAGCCATATGCCATAAAGGGGGTGCGCAAACTGATTGATGCCTGTGCCTTCCACATTTATGGCCACTGGGTGGTGAAGAAAGGCGAACAGTAGAACGGAGCTGCGCTGTTTCAGAACATTCCTCAGGCTATCTTGTTGACACTGGCTGCGGAGGACGACGAGGAGAGAGGGCTCTTTGCCACATTTGAGGACGAGGCGAGATCAGCTGGGGATATATGGGTGTACTAGGAAAGGTTGTGGAGCATTGCCCCACGTGTGACTGATGGCATGTTGGGATGAAAGAGTACTGCATATTATCGTATATCTGCCTGTTTCCTGCTTCTTTGTGGCTATCCAAGTATCTGTGCTTCCCACACACCATCCCTTCTTCCGGCACACATTTTTCAACAACATGAGCTTTCTTTTTCTGAATTGTGAATCCCTACCTTACCCTTACGTGCTCCCATGTCTGTTCCCGTTCTCCTTTATTTTTATTTTCATTTTCCTGTGTCATCCAACTGTCCTCTATTGTGATTGTCTTCCTGTTGACTGCTTTAGCTGCATTAACGCACAGTCTGATAAAAGGGCAGAGTCCCCGTTAGGGCCCAAGACGTGGATTCAGATATGAATGTAGCATGATTCATGTGGCCCTAGACAAGCCCAGTTTGTTAAGGAACCTCCACCTAGAAGACACTACATTTCAAACGAACATCACACAGGTCCTACACCTAAAGGCATCTGCACCTAATTCCCAGAATTTCACATGGCTTGCGGAGCTCTAATTGTGATTCTGAGAGCATATATGACTCTGTGCCTATTAATCAGTCCCAGTAAATAGATGGGAAGTGACACTCGGTCTCCTAGATTTAATAGAGCGCAAACACATGCCTCAGGAAATCCTAGAGTACCCAAGCTAAAGCATGGAATATTTAAGTCCACGAAATAATGACATGTATACCCCTTACTCATGAGGGGAGTCCTAACCATAAAAGGCAAATTACCCAGGGTAAGTTAAACAGGAGAGATGGATGCAAACGTCTCAGATTGGCAAACGCAGTGGCTGAGAACAGAAAACAGATGATTCACACTTTCCATGAGATGTAAGGGAGAACACATGGTCCAAGGATTTTATGTCAAATAAGGAGCTGCTTAACATCTGATGGATTCACAGACCCTGTAGGAGAATCCTGATAGTCCTCAGCACAAACTCTATAAGGAACACAACACTTAAAGGGCCTTTGTCTTTACCCACAATCCCCCAGAAGGTTCATGATTCAAGATGAGCTGAAGGAGTAAAATACAGGGAACACAAGATGCAGCGAGCTCATCACATCAAGGAAATGAGGGATTTCCTCAAGCATCCAAGAACCCCAACCCATACAGCAGCAAAAACCAGGTAACTGAGCTCGAGTTATAAGAACCATCCAAAAGCCCAGCATTAAACTGAGGAAGCACCTACCTCATCAAAATGGATCTTTCTCAAGACTTGATGCTGGGGACAGCTTTGGTCCTACCAGTTGTCCACAGAGCCTCTTGCTGTATCATATATCTGGATGCAATAACAGAAACAACAAAAAACCAAGTCTGGCGGCACAGTATGCTAAGCACAGATTTTTACCCTATGTGTTTGTAAGCCATGCCCTTAATTACATAGGCCACGCCCCTTTGAGAGACCACCCAGTTTTTTCATCCCACTTAAATCCCTGCCCTACGCCATCGTCAATAACATATTGAGTTACTTCAAGTGTCTGGAATGTCCCCTGCATTCAGACAACTGACTCATTCTCGCCCTTCCCTTTCACGCTCACCCTGCACTCACAGCGATCACAATGCCCTCACACTGATCTCCATGCACTCATACCAGTCACCCGCTTACCCTGCACTCACAGTGATCACTCTGCACTCACAAATAACTTGCGCTGTTCACCCTGCTGTTGCACGAGCACACTACTCAACCTGCACTCATGTGAACTTCACTCACCTGTTCCCCTCACTGCTCAATTTGCAATCTCACTCAAATAAGCACATCACTAACCATACATTAATTTGTCCCACTCTGTGCTTTCATTCGCACCCAAATTCATATGGTCACCTCACACACCCTGCACTCACTCCTCTCACCCTCCCACATCGCTCACTGTGCACTCACATGGGCACTCCTGCCACCCACACAGTGCAGAGGTTTAATGTGCCTGCTAAAAAGAACATGTACCAAGCAGATCACTGATCTGAGTGTGAGTAAACAATGAGTATTGCTATATAAAACATTAAATATTTGCCAGAAAGGTGCTATACAGAGATGAGGTGCATCGTTGGTGAGTGGGAGTGAGGAAATCCATGGAGGAGGAGGAAATCAGGGAGGGGCGCTAAAAAAGACTAGTGCCCTGAGTGCAACAAGTGCTAGGGCCAGCCCTGGCTGGGAGTGTTAGCCCCCACCCGAAATGTCGTGCCCCATGTTTTCATCCTAAATTACAAAAGGACACATTTACATGCACTGCAATCCAGCCTTTCAGGGGCCCCTTGATAGGGACAGCTCTGGTTTTGCCCTGATGGCCTGGAATAATTGCAAAACAGATTCTTGTAAATACCGTTTTGTTTAATTTCTTTTTAATATGATTGATGTGAGGAACTCTATTACTATTTGCAGAAATGTGTTTGTTTCATACAACAACCATAAAAAGTTTATTTTAGATCCAAGCGGGTCCTCACATATGAGAAATTGGAGGATATTACCGATATTATTCGCTGTAAGATTAGTAGGCTGTTGCATCCCAGTAAAAACAATTTGCGCACATTTTATCTTGGAAAATGGTGTTTATAGCAGAGTAATAAGCCTCTGTCATTTCACCACACCCACTCACAAACCTGCAGTTTACTAAACACTCTTATTGTGTTGAACATTTGCTCGATATGGCCCGGGATGCGAGTGGTGGTCGATTATGTAGTGTACCAGATTCCCAAAATTTCTGTGAGGTGGTGGGGGGGCCCAACATCTAAATAAATTCAGTTGGGGGGGCTCAACCTACAAAAGTTTGAAGACCTCTGCTCTAGGTTCTAATCAGCTCCATACCTTAGAATGAGAGAGGTTAGTATCTCTGTCTCGGGACTCGATTTTCCAACACCCCACAAGGGGAGTCAGAAACACTGAAGCTGGATTTCTCAGCAGGAGGATGACAGCTTCTGATCAGTGCGTCAGCTTGAGAGTTGGCTTCCTTAGGCACTTGTTGTAGCGTTGTGCAAATAGGTAGTCGAACTGCACCGAACCACACCGTGCTTTGCCATAGCAAGTGAAGGTATATTTATACCTTGAAGGTGTTTAGGAATGCCAGTATTGACGTAAAGTCGGGCATATGAACGTCGTGAATGAACCCCTAAGCAATAGATGTTCATGCATAATAAATGAGTTCTTGGAGAAATCAATATTCAAGCAACGGGAAGCCCCTAACGGCTTAAGAATCTGGTTTTCCAAGAAATCGTTGAGACGTCGATGAACGGATGTAAGTGGCCATGCCTGTATTTGGGTAACATGGGCTATGCCTAAATAAGGGCTGGTTTTCTATGCCTATATAAGGGCAACGCAAATTGTACCTATATAAGGGAATGAATTGGGAATCTCATACGGAATCTAAAATCGAACACAACTGTGTAACCAGAAGACTGCCGTTGGCCCTTAGCGCTGTTTGGTGCGATTTTTTAAACTCAAACTTTAAAAATAAATACCTCTGGTTCTACTTATTGGATTTGTGTCATTCTGGTGTAATTGTATTCATTAAATATTCTCTAGTTTGTTAAATTGTTTTTCACGTTATTACTATTTGACTAATGTCTAAGGAATTTACACATAGCCTCTAAGTTAAGCCTGATGGCTCTGTGTCATAGCTTATACGCGGTTGAGCACAGGTTTATTGGTGACTTTTATGGTACACCCTGACAAGAATTGTGATTATTATTTGAGGTGGGTTCTTACCCACACTGGTTAAAGCTATTGAGGAATGTCTTCACTGGATAAAATAAACCCCATGCTGAAACCTCATAGGATGGCTGTGTTAGGTTTCTATATATGACAAATGTAATCAAGTGAATGTGACTTTTTTTCAGATTGAAGATTTACAGTCAACAAGCTCTTCTCATAAACCTGGTAAGCAATACAGTTCATTCTGGCCAGTCATTTTGGTTATAAAAGTGTATTGTTTTTTCTGCTTTCTCAAATCCATTGTTCTGTATGAATGGCGTGTTTCTGACCCATAACTACACAGGTGTTGTCACATATATCATTGTAAATTAACAAACCTTTCCTGTTACTCAGTAATTTGACTTGCCATGTTGCTTCATCTTGCTTTACCTGTAACTCATAGACTTGTTGATGCATACACTTTTCCATATCCTTAGATATGGATTTGGGTTGACCCCTTCATCATGATTCTATGGTTTTTTTCTATTTCTGCTTCTCTTTCTCCTTGTGTATCAGCATATTGTTACTCCTTCCAATGCCACCCTTTTGGCCGGTCTTTTTTTCTCTTGCTTCCTCGTTTTTCATGTTTCCCCAGTGTATCTCCCATCAATGTTAGGGTTTTGAACTTTCTTTTCACATGTTGCTTTTAATTTCAGTTCAATTTCAAGCACATGTACCTTCACCAGGATTCTGCCTCTGCATTTGTGCCTGTATTTGGGCTGTCAAGCAGCTGCGGCTTTACTGTGATGATGTGAAATTAAAACCATTAAGCAAACATTGGGCCCAATTCCCAAAGTTGAGTTTGGTTGTAGACATGAGTGTCTAACCAACTGCACCTTTTGACACCTGCTACATATACACCCACATACACATACAATGACTTTGCCAACTCTTGTTGATCCTTGCTCCTGGCAACAACAGGAAGGTTCAGGCTCTGAAGTGTACAGCTGGTGTTGTACAATAGTAAAACCCTATCAAACTTTGATCTTTGTTGATGTCCAAATCATCAATGGATCAGTGCAAAGAGCAATGGCTGCTAAATGAGAGGGAATGGACTCTGCCCCAGTCATTTAGCATTCAATGTCCATGGAAAAAGTGTCCAGGAAAAAGAGCAGGAGTTTCGGGAACATTGAGGTTGAGTCACACACCACAACCTCAAACTCCTGAGTTAGATTTGTGTCTTCTCAACTGACCCTATGATCAGCACCCCTATAGTATCCTGTGAGAGGAGCCAGACTGCTTCCCACCTACAAACATTTCAGTGGTATTCTCCAGTTGCCTGAAGAAAGAACCAAGAGCTAAAGTGATGAGCTGAGAATGTGACACCTGCTCTGTAAAGGGAGAAGAACCAGCAGCACAAGGCACCCACAAGTCTCTTTCCCTGGCCTCCCCTGGTCCACTCACAGAATTGTTCCCCCTCCCCCCCGCACTATATTAACCTCCACCTCCACTTTTTTGGAATTGCCTCTTTGTCCTCTTGCTTGTTCTTCACTTTATATATGAAGTGTTTCATGCCTCTTTCATACAGGTTTATAGACTCCAATTCTCTCGAAAACTTCGCAAAAACACACTCCTTAGTCCATCACGTTGATATATTGACTGACTATAACCTGGAACATCCTGTTTTGTTTTGTATTAGTTCAGTCAAATGCAGGGAACATGCTGCAGTGATGTGATCTATTGTTGTTCTCATTGACTTCGCTAGGAATGTGCGCTTGAGGAATCTATTCCTTGTGCTTGCTCCACTTTCTTTGTGATAGATTGAATTGATAGGATTTAGGTTTGTGTGGTATGTTAGATAGAGGAACTAACCGATGACCTAGGCGAGATTAGATATGTGTAGGTCAAAGGAGTACGACTTTTTAAGAAGGAGAAGTTGTGAGAAATTAGTTGTTGGGAATTTGCAGATATACAATCCAAGCGATAAAGGCAAACATGCCTGTGCAGATAGAGAGGAGGCTTGCAGAGAATGGAAAGTAAAAAGAGGAACATTCAAAAGAAACATGGAGAGGCAACAACTGAAAGGTGATTATGTTTTTCCTACTGGGCTTTAGTCATATGGGAGAGGGTTTCAGAGGTAGAATTCAACCTGAGAATACAAACCTGTAGAAAGGGACTACATTTTCTTGTGAGATAGTGCTATGGTAGGTACTTTTGATGTGCACTAGAATCAGGCGAACAGTTTGCCTACAGCTAGACCATCACTTCAGCATGCACAGCTGATCCGCTCATTGTCTGAAAGCGTCAATTAATGGTTTGATGCATATGTAGGGACATTTCAAACGTTTTATGCTGAACTTGAAGGGAGCAGCAATCATGGGATCGTAGGAAGGATGAGAGAATATATGGGGCAGATGCTGCTAACACTGAAAAGGGGAGTCTGCAAACATTGGAGTGGACATATTCTGATGTTCACCCTTACAGTTTGTCTCACAGTCTTAATTGCAAAAGCTAAGTGTGATTTTGGATGCCCATGATTTGGCATTGTCTTAAATGTGGATGTGTAGGTAAATACAATGAGGGGGCCTGACAGACTAAAGAGACAAGGCTCTGTAAACAACTTTCAAGGTAAAAATCGTTCCCTTTAGAATCTCTAGTCATTCAGAAATTCCATACATAGACACTCACACTGCAGCCATTCATCACCCCAATCCTGAATGAGCAGAATGTTACACAATTTGCTAAATATTCAAATCACAAAAAAAATTCTTAAAACATTTCTGATACCAAATATCATTACAATTTATCAAAGAATAAAAATACATTAAAATACATACATCAATTAGTTAAAAATCCTGCATTTTTTTCAATATAAATTGCAAATTGAGTGATATGCAATGTGTATATAAAAAAGGATAAAGGTGTTTTCAATTTATATGGGGGCTAGCTTTTATGACTTCTGTATATCTGATGTTATATATATATATATATATATATATATATATATATATATATAATATGTGTATATATCTATTCCAACACGACCTCACTCCAAAGAGAAAGACGAGACCACAGCAGGGGAACCGTTTGGAGACAGCTTTTATTAAGAAATAAATATAATATATATATATATAATTCAGAATTGCTGTTTTTAAATATTGGGTTTATATTCAATTTTTTTTATATATTTCTTGCAAGGTTTTTAACCTATTTATATTTCATATGAGAGAATCGATAACTTTTGTCTTGAAGAAGGTAGTTGTAAATCATATTATCCACCGAAACGTGTTGAAACATTTGTTGTGCCAAGTTTAAGGAGCAAACAAACATATTAGAAAAGGAGTTGGCTGTCATCATGTGCTGTTTCAATTGATTCCTACAAACTAGCCAAAATCAATGTCAGATGTAATTGTATATTCTCTCCTTTTAAAAAAAATAATAATTGTGTGTACTGTTGATGTATTCTTAGAATAACATCTGTCCTCAGTCCTCTGTTATTGAAAGTATTTTAATTATTTGATCAATTCTAATGTAATTTGGTTTAAGAATTTTTGTTTAAAAATGTTTTTTGTGCTTTCAATATTTAGCAAATTGTGTAACATTCTGCTCCTTCAGGATTGGGGTGAGGACCGGTTTCCATGTGAGGGTCTATGTATGGAATTTATAAATTATGTGTGACCCTAAAAAGTACTATTTATGACTTAAATGTGGATATGACTGTTTTCAAGACATTGTAAGTGTATTGCCTGCATTGCGGTGGCTGGAGAAAGACGTTCTAGACACTCAAGGCAGGGGAATGGAGACAAGACTTTTAGATTATTCTACAAGGCCTTTTGTTTAGCAAGGAAATCCTAATAACATTTCCTGATTGATACCACTTGGTGAATAGTAGGGTTAAAATTGGGACTGCAGACTGTTATGGAAGATGAGGAAACCTTTAGGTGAAGGCTGCTTCAGACTTTCCCTGATTACTGGTTCAGAGAGGTTGATAACAATGATGTATAGAAAACTCACACCTCTTTTGTGCCTCTGTTGTGGGTATTCCAGAAAGGTAAAATCACTATACACAAAGGCTATGTCTGGACTGCAACATGAGAGGCTTTTACAACAGCTTTTTTTGCCTCCCTCTGCAATTTGCGAAAAGTACTTGTAGAATGCACACGACTGGGGAGGATTGAGAAATTCTATAACCATGCTACATGTATTTGAATTGTCACAATATGAAAAAAACCTCTCTCGAAACGGGGTTGTGTTTTATGTTTTTAGTATTTATTTACAAAGCTAGTTACACACTGCTGTCCACATGTCAGAGAATGGGTGAGCTTCTAGTAACACTGATTACATGTAAAAAATCGAAGACAGAAAGATATCACTCTTCAAATTAAATAACATAAGTTCACAAATCCAAAGAAAATTCTGAGAATGATAGATCTGATTGAGACTTCTAGCTGCAGATTGCATACCTTAGAATTAGCCAAAGGTGTCAGACTGGATCCAGAAAATCTTGAGCAGTACCCTGCGTGCCTATAGGTGGCATATTTTGGCTCCACATCAACGTTGTTCCATGATGGAAGTGATGTGTGTGGTGCCAAAATAAACGCCACTGCATCGCACTGACATTAGTTATTTTCTCTCTGCGCCAGTCAGTGCAGATTTGGAGAGAGCTACCCCTAGTAAATTTTTGACTGAATTTCTTCAACATTTTGATGAAGATATTTTTGAGATCTTTTCTCCTTGGTCAGTCACATGGAAGTTCCAGGGACCACTCACCGAGCCACTTCCAATGATCGTTGTTCCAGTTTAAGTCCTTGGGTAAGTCACACAGGTGTAAGAAGTCCAAGAAGTTAAAGCACTATTCGGCTTCACTGCACTGGTGCAAGTCCCAGGACAAGGCGTGGGAATGCCACTGCGGAGGCTTTGCCTAGGTTTGCTCTGCGCTTCCCAGAGTATCCTGGAGCCACACAAGAAAGAGTTCTAAGAGACCATACACCTCATATTTTGGTGTCCCACCCCTCTGGAGCACCTTCAGGCCTCTACTGGATTACTACCGGCTAGTCCGCCCTTGGTGCCAGTCAGGCTCCTTGGATCCGATGCTGAATCTAAAGCAGCTACCACCCTGACCATGCTCGCTGCTGGCTCCAATGTCAATGTTCCTGGCACCACTGATGTCCTGTAGTGACACTGACCCCATCCTCATCTCCGACTCCAATACGGAGCCGGATCAGCGTAGCTGGACACCGACTCTGGTGCCGGCCAGTACTATGCCTTCCAAATGGGAGCCAGTACCTTTTTCCTTTAATAGGCCTGGAGAGTGAGACAGTTGGGAGGGGTCTGAAGTTGCTAGTGGATGCCATCACCCTCTTGATGGACAGAGGACAATTGGTATGAGGAACTGGTGGGTGCCAGTGGTTTGGACACCTCACCAGACACTGGCTTGGTCTCTCCTCTTACTGTGGCTATGGAGGAAAAAGCCTCTTCCACAATGGTGGCGCAGAGGGCAGATGAGATCCTCAACCTTACACTGCCCTCAGTGTCAGTCAAGACAAACTTCTTGACAGAGATGCTTCAGGTAGGAGTCACACCAACAGAAACTCTCCTCCCATTGTGCATAGGACAATACCCTAACGCCATCGCCCAGCTCTTGGGTACCCCAGTTTCTTCACCAAGCAGCCTGCCCTAGAGAGCTTGATGGTCCAAGCCTCCACACCACCAGTTAACCCTGGCACATTCTCTACTACACCACCCTATAGGGAATCCAAAAGGCTGTATAACTTTGGTGAGAGGATGTACTCTTCTGCCAACCTAGCAATGTGGTTGGTAAAAACCATCTGCCTTTTGACCCGATGCACCCACACTTGACCTGAAGTCCCACCGGGAGCAGCATGCAGCATCAGGGAAATCTCTCCAATCTGGTCCAGATCTCAAAGGGAACTACAAAAGAGTGTCTGACAAACCCCGATTGGGTCAGCAGCAGACCCCTGTCCGTCCCCAACCAGAGCTGATTGTAGTGACAGATGTGTCACTCCTGTACTGGGGTGGCCATCTAGGAGAGCTAAAATCGGTTTCTAGCGGAGTCTGGGCTCCACATCAACTTGTTGGAGTTCTGGGCAATCCGATTGGCATTGAAAACCTTTCTTCATTCAATCAAGGGAAGGCTGGTGCAGGTGTTCAGGAACAACACCACTGCCATGTGGTACTGCAACAAACAGACAGGAGTGGTGTTGTGGACCCTCTGTCAAGAGGCCCTGCCTTTCTGGACATGGCTGGAATGTCAAGGCGTTTCCATGGTGGTTCAAGACCTGACAGGCTCTCTGAATACCAGAGTGTTCAATCTCCACTGTTGATGCCTAGCGGATCACGAATGGTGTCCCCATCTGGAGGTGGTGCAAGATCTCTGTGGAGATTAGGGAGAGTATTGGTGTCTTTGTGTCTTGCTTCACCTTTCAGATAATACAGAATCTCCCACACGGTGGCTCAACCCACAAGGCTTGGGGTTTTATTTTACACAATGCTATCTAATAGAAAGGCTTTCCCAGATGCCAAATGCACAACATTCAAAATACACAGAGACATATATATATATTCATAGGCAAGCAATGATAACACTCCTGGTAGATGCAACAGTTAAATGTATGAATAATACCATAAATACACAAGCAGCAAATAATATGAGATAAGACGCAAGCAAATATAATATGCTGGACGTCCTGCAAGAGATTCTAAAGATATATACACACTAGATACATCAAATTATTACTTTGGATGTGCACCTCACTCAGTCACACATCACAAAGAAAACACCTCAAACGATCAAAGCCAGTGGCCACACATCACAATGGCCATAATCAAAACTCAAACACCTCAAATGACCACAGCCACTGGAACCACGCATCACAATGGCACTTGTCAGGTACAAATCACCTCACCTGATCGTTCACTCGACATCCTTGCCAGTTCTCGCTGGGGGCCCGTTCACAGCTGGCTTGGACTCTTGACCGGGACTTAAGTTCGGTTTGTCTTACAGCAGTATGTCTACTCTGTAAGTAACTCTGTAACTCAACTGTCAACAAACTCCAGCTTTAAAGTCTCAAAACTTGCACTAGAAGGTTCGAGAAACCTTCCCTCTGTGCCAAAGGAATCTTACCTGGACTGGCCAGCTTCCAAGCAAGCATTCCATGGCAGGAAGGAATTCCCACATTCCCTCTACAGTCTCGCATGTTCCAGCCTTTATCTTTATGAATCTCACGAAAACCTTCCAGGGTACATTAAACAATCTCTCGCAAAAAAAATCCTTGAGCGCGATTAACCCAAATAACTTGCAAGCGTGACTGTGCACGCAGTTAAAACTCAAGCCAAGCAGAGTCAGAATTCAGAATGACATCAGGCCATGTGAAAGCCAATAGTAAGAACTTCATAATACTTATCAATGTACAACACAATGCACATTTATGCACCACTGCCTATAGCATCACATACTTCATCTCTCAATGTACAACACAGTGCATATTTGTGCAATACTGCTCTCAAAACTGCACTTCAAGACCAAAAAGTGCATTCCACACCTCTCTCTCCCTCTCATGCTTTCAACTGTACATCCCACATGTTCTGTTCTTGGCAAGGCTGGTCTACTCCATGACAGCTCCCACTGAAAAAAAGCAAGAAATAAACCTTTAAGAGAAGCAAGGCATATGCAGGACGCTGTACTTTCAGGGTAGGATAAAATAACACACCAAAGTCAAATAAATTAATGGTAGTCAAAGGTCATCACAGGGTGTCAGACCACAAGAGTGCCTCTAGCACTGCACTTGGTTAGATCTGTTCACCACTGCCGAGAATGCACAATATCATGCGTGCTGAAATTTCCAGGATGGCTCTCGCTCGGAGACGCATTTCATTTTGAGTGGAACTCTAGCCTCTTGTACGCCTTTCTGCCGATACCAATTCTACCCAAAGTTCTCAAGAAGATCAGGAATGGCCAGGCCCAAGTCAATCTTGTGGGTCTGGATTGGGCACTGAGAGTCTGGTATCCTGAGCTTCTAAGCATAAGCATCAGTTCTCCGATTTAGCTCCCTTTATGGGGTGATCTTCTGTCGCAACTGTAGGGCAGGGTCGTTTGGCTGTGGCACAGCGTGATATTTTTTTCCCTACACTTTCTTAGTTCGAAAGAAAGTAATACTAATACTAATAATAACAAGTAAAATAAAAAACAGATGTCACAAAAGAAATAATCTCAAAAGTGTCTTAGATGCCTGTAAAAATGTCCTTTTGTACAGATAATGTTACTAAATGGAGAAGCTGTGCTTGCTGGAAAGGGGCTGGTGCCTTTAACATCCATCACACGACTCTCCACGGCCATTCAAAACCCCCCGCTAAGAACAACTTGCTGTGGGGAGTGCAGGGGCAAGACATTTGAGCTACAAAGCACTTTACCTAGGAACTCACTGACCCAGAAGGCAGTGCTGTTCAGGGAAGTCTCGCAGTCTCAGTCTCAAGACCACCTACCCCTCCCTGCCTAGCTTAAGTCCATGGAACTGGCTCTGATTCCTGAACATACTGTTACACCCCTTGTTTGAGGGGCTGGACATCTCACCCCTGGATCTAGGTTGCATTCAGACAGTAACCTCACTGAGCCAAATCAAAGACAGGACACTGCATTCAGAAGCAGTTGAAAACAGCAAGTAGGCGCTTTATGAAACACAATACAATTAGACTGTGCATCCCTGCTGCCATATTCTATTCTGAACTGGAAACTTTGCCTAATACCTAAAGCTGCATTGTAATTTATTAAATGCTTTTCACATCCAACCCAATGCTTCACTTTTATAACAACTGTATGGGTGTAAGAATTTACCAAGAACACCATTATTCAAAACCAAACAGAATACATCATCACAGTTAGCAATAACCTGAACAGCATACATTGCTGCATGTTTTTCTGAACAAATTACATGTTTTTAGTGTGTGAGTTGCCCTGTAGTACCTCTTATCCCCTCCTCACAGTTAATACTTAGGCAGAGTTTCTGCATCTCAAGTTACATCAAATCTCTGATGACTGCTGTATTAACAATTTATTTGTTTCGTATCGCTCCGTATGATACATAACACTTGATTTACTCTAATCTGAAGGCAGCCAGCCTACTTGAAATCATCTGCTACCTCCCTTCACCAAAGTTTCAGGGTGCCCATCCTGTCTCTTTATCGCCCTCAATTTGTAACAGAGTGTTCTAGATAGAGATTTCTAGCCGCAGATTCCTCACCTTTTGAATATTTCCCCAGTGTTAGAAATTGGATCTCTGGTTGGCTAAGGCTTGAGCCAAAGCCAGGCAGAGACCACCACTCTAGTCAGGGCAAGGGAGTGAGTTGCACACCAAGATAACACCTGCTCACCCCCTTGGTAGCTTGGTCCCAGCAGTCAGGCTTATCCTGGAGGCAATGTGTAAAGCGTTTGCGCAACACACACACAACAACAGCAACACACTAGGCACACTACAAAAAGGAACTCTTCATAAGGTTATATAAAAAATAGCCTTTGCATTATCAGAAACACATTAGAGTAGTAATCATACAATATACACTGTGCCAACTGGCAGTAGGCAGTATTTACAGGGGACTATTTACACATGACAGGGCCAATGGGGCCTCTGTCAAAACCATCACAAAGTGAAATTAGCAAATGTAGAACATTTACTAACTGTAGCACAAATTATAGAAGTCGAATACAACCAGTAATTTTAGCACAAAGAGTAAAGGTAGAGCACAACCAGTAACTATTGGTGCACTAATGACCTCAGCATTATCACATTAGACATAAACACATTAGGAGAACCTTATGCCCCACCCTCAAGCGTACATCCTGTAGGAATCATGAGGCATAAAGCAGATTAGGGGAATGCATTGAGCAATAGGCATCATAATCATAAATATATTAGGCAGTACACAGCATAACACAGGGGCCCCAAGAAGGGGCGCAACACACTGAACTGGCACTAGGTCAACTTGCCTTTTCTCTGGGCTCAAATGTCTTATGCCCAGCAATGTCAGGACTTGATGCTGCCAATGCAGCAATCTCCCAAAATTTTGCGCAAAGGATCAGGCTTAAACGTAACAGCTGCCCACTACTTGCTGGGCAGCTGTAAGAATTGAGCACCGGCACCGACACCCTGAGCCCCTCTCTGGGACTCTAAATGAAAATGAATGTGCCCAAGTGATGTAGCTGCCTGCGGTCTTGCAGGACAGCTAGGAAAAGCAGAAAGAATCGCACCCACAAAGTGCCTTGGGAGCCCCTCCTTGCCGGGGCCCCTCCTGTGCAAAACAAGCACTGGCACTACAATGCCTCCTCAGGCCCCTTACTGGGACTCCTCAGAGGTAGCACCCCCACGTTGCAGTTGCCCACAATCAGCGGCGCAGCTGTGTTTCAAGAAAACACTGGCACCAACAATGGGCAATTTGAGCCCCATTCTCCAGTCTTCACCATTGCAGGAGATAGGTATCGACACGGCCTCCTAGGCCACACTCACAGGGATCTCCTCTTCTGGGCCAGACACGCGGGGCTCTGCACGGCTTCCCCACCAAGGGGAAATCGGAACTGAAACTCACCAGGCCCCGCCCACAGTCAGGCGGTGCGGGCCTGACTTCCTGGGTTGGCAGCAGTGTCCTTCTCTGCGGCTCGGTGCTGTGACAGTGATTTCCTTAATGGTAAGGCAATACAGGGTAGGCTCCCGTTCTGTGGCAATAACGCGGGTGGGCACCCGGTATTACTTCAAGCCAAGATGCGGTCATAACGCGGGGTGGGCACCCACTATGCATTAAATCCCAGAGGGGGCAATAATGCAGGGTGGCACCCGTTATTACTTAATGTCAATCGCGGGTGGGCTCCCGCCAACGAGCACAGCAATGCGGGGTGGGCACCCGCCTCCCAGGTACTGATGCGGGGAGGGCTCCCGCTCGGTTTTCAGCATAGATTAGCACGGTGGGCACCCGCTCAATTACCATAAGCAGAAGTGCGGCAGAAACGCGGGGTGGGCTCCCGCTCGGATTTTAAAGCGCACAGATGCTGGGTGGGCACCTGCTTGATGAATGACAATTGTGGGTGAATCCCTACGTCGGGATTCCCTCTGTAGATGAGGCAGCGCAGCGCTGCGGAGCCCACACACTCCTTGGATAAGAAAAGCGATCTGCACTAAAAATGAAGTGCTTTCAAGGCGCTAGGATTGAAAGTAACATAAAGTCCAGGGAAAAGTCTTTTGGTAGGAAGGGGGCAAGGGCTGGGCCCAGGCAGGCCAGCTCACAGGGCATTCCAGCCGGGAGGCAGTCCCCAGTGGCCGTTCCTCCTGGAGCCCAGCAGCAGCAGCAGGCCGCCCTCAAGTTAGAACAGCGCACCAGAAAACACCTTCATGGGGCCACAGCCCCTATATTTATACTACTTTTCCCCTTTGTGTCACATCACATGGTCTGGGGATACTAGTTAGAACTGGTATAGGGGAGCTTTGGAGCACTTTGTATTGCTCATGCTCCTCTCTCCTTTGTTAGGTGGGGGCTCAGGGATCAGACGCACCACAGGGGGTGAAGCCGACATTGTGGGGGGAAAACACAGCCCCATTCAGGTCCCAGGTCCAACTCCTCCCTCCCATCTACATGCAGATCTCCCTATTCACCACTGGGCATACTCATCCTGGCTCCTGGAGCCACCCACACCATCCAGCACCTGTCAATCACAAGCCAGACATGCAATTCACAACAGGCAGGAAGACACACCACACGTAGAAATGCCAACTTCAAAAAGTGGCATTTCTCCACCAGTCCTCATACATCTGCGCACACCATTGCGCAGAATTTATTCTCACAAGTTCATACATAGTAAACTTGCCCCTGCACTACTCTCATACCAGGAACACACATATCCCCCATGCATTCCTATGAGAGTAAGTAAGTAAGTAAATGTTTTATTTGTATATGATTAATTAAAATCTTTACAAAATTGTAAAACGTCCATAATTGTTGTTACTTAAACATAACAATAGGATGCGTAAAATTACAGTGTTATTGACAGTTTTATGGTTTCCCTCGAGGGATTTAAAAAGTTCATCTATCGTGGTTAAGTCTCTTTCTTGTTAGGTCAAAGAACTTCACAACTTGACAGTTCAATTTGATGTCGCTGGTAGGAAACATAGTTTGGCTGCCTGTCTACAGGTCCGAACGGCATGTAGGTTAAAAAAAAGGACGTAAGAGATTGAACCTCAAGTCCTTTACGCTAGGGCAGATGCAAATCACATGGATTATGTCCTCCTTGCCGGTTTTGCACATGTGACACTGTTGTGAAGGGTTATTTCTCTCCCAAGGTGGAAGATGTGGAAGTATGGGAATAACCCCAAGGCGTAATTTTAAGAATTTTTCTTTAACATTTATTTTCATGCCGATACTGAAGTACGCTTGTGGCCGCAGCTTTTCATAGTCACCCACCATTAGCCATCCGTGTGCTCTATTTGCCAGATCTTTCTTGTCTTCTATCGCTGAGATGATGCTAGCTGATTTTTTGGCTACTTTTTTAAAAGACAAGAGATCGATTGATGTTTCCCAGGTATCAATCAGGCCTAGAACTTTCAGTGATTCATATAAGTAGGCTCTCGGCGCGAGGTTGCGGTGCCGAAGTAGTTCTTCCCATAGGTTTGCACATAAAGATCCAGCGTCTGCATTGCAAATTTTATGCCAATTTGTTGCGTACACGCTCCGCCTCTCTAGAGTTTGTTTCAAGATACCGAATTCTAGTCGAATCGGAGCCGGGGAGACGTATTTGGGAAGATTAAAAATGGCCCTGTATGAATTGGCAATGAGTGTATCCAGTAACGCCGCATCCTTACCGTGGTGTGATTCACTCCCATAAGTGAGAGTCGGTTTTAATTTGGCACTCAATATTTTGAGAAGGGGTTTAAGTGTCAGGTCAGGTAATTTGACCTTCAATGTTTTTAGAGCCAAGTAAGTCATTGTAGCCTTCCCTCGCAAAGATTTGAACTGCGCCCTCAAAGTGTTATTTGAGTCCAAGATTACTCCCAGGTACTTATATGTAGTAACCTGATCGAGCTTTTCCCCATTCAAGTACCAACGAGGGTTCTTTTTTTTCCTATAATTCACAGCCATCACCTTTGATTTATTAAAGTTTATTTGTAGTGCATTTTTTTCTGAAAAGGCATTGGTTATGTTCAAAAGATGTTGGAGGACCATTGGAGTCCGACTTATCAACAGCAGGTCGTCCGCATATAGCAGGTTTGAAAGGGTGATTTTCCCTAGTTTCGGTGCATAATTGGAGCATTTGTCTAGTTGCCCAGGTAAATCGGCTAGAAAAAGATTGAATAGGATCGGTGCAAGTAGACATCCCTGTTTTAATCCTTTTGTTGTCATTATGGGTTTTGCATTCCTATGAGAGGGCAGGCCAATCTCACCACACGCACTCAGAGCGCACACGCACTTTACACTGGGCCACAGTGCTAAAGTGCGCAGAGGCCAAAAACTACCAATATCAGGTCACAGAAAAGGCAAAAAGTTTAGGGGTGAACCTGCCAAAAGGGCCAAGTCCAAAACCCAGGCATCGGACAGGATCAAGAAACTTTTCCATAGTACCTTTGTGAGCCAGAAACGTGGCACTTTCAGCTCTGCACTGATGCCTTTCTGTCCCGGAAATGATTTGCAGGGCTATATAGGCAGCACTTCCACCTACTGATGTCAATCCATTCAGGGTGTGCCTGTGGTATCTTTGGCCGAGCCACATCTCCAAGACCTGTAAAGACTGCACGTCACTGAACCCGAAGGACATCAGGAAATGCACTGGGCGTATTTTCAGGGGAGTGAATGGGGTGAAATAAATTTGGAGTCGGGGCAAATGCTTGGTGTGCTGTGGTTTTGGGTTGGTCCTATTGACAAGTTATACAGTTTGTTGCTGCAGCGTGTGCGTTCACCCTGTAATTGGCGAGTTTGATATTTGCAGGCAGGGGCTAGATGTTCATGGCAGCGGTCTGATTTAGAAAGTTTTTCCGTCAGCCTTTCATCAGTCACACAGTCCCCTCTCTGACTCCAGTGTCATAACCTATATGCAGCCATTGGAATTGGAAGGCAGTCTGACACTATCTCTTTGTGGCCTTGCACTTTGCTCGTGGGTGAACAGCATGCCAGGTAAAATGCCCACAGCACTGTCCTCTACTGGTTCCAGAGGCTGCCCTAATCGTGGTGCACTCTTTCTTCCTTGCACTTGTTCTTCAGGCAGTGGGCCACAGGCAGTAATGATGGCGCCAGGTGTAAACATTTCAGCGCACCATTCATTTCAGTCCTGGAGATTGGCACTCTTTTAACCAGGAACCTTTATCTTATAATAATGGGGGAGGGAGAGAGACAGACACAACAACAGAGACAGAGAGCTGGACCAGTTTTATTATCAGAGCTCAAGAAGTGACATGTTTCCCAGGTCTATGTGTGACTGGCTGGTGCTATAGTTCAAATTTGTTAGGCATTGTGGGACGAGTAGCCCTGGTTTCATAATGGGAGAAACAAGACTATAAGTCCCAGAATGCAAAGAAAAAGCCTAGACTAGAGCAGCTAGTCACCTACACCTGACAAACTTGGCAGGACGGAGGCTCTTTTTCGCACTCAACAGTGGGTCAGTGCGATGAAAAGGTTGTGACCATAGATCAGTAATGGACCCATCTTTCCATCAGGTATGAAACAGTACTTACAGCTGTTGACAGACATGAGTGTCTAAGCAGAGCATTGTGCTTCTGTGTCAGGAATGAGAGAGAAAGAATGATGAGAGATGGGTCTGCTACACCTATCAAGCGAGCAGTGTGTCCTACACCCAGCACCGGCGTGAAATGGAGAACTGTAGGTATGCAAACAGTTTACATGCAGAAATGTTTGTGGTTTTTATTGAGTGGCAGGGTGTGCTACATGTCAGAGAGTGCATCGACAGAAATGTGTGTGTCAACCGGGCATGAGATTGTGAAAGAGGTAAACTTTGTGTGAGTGTGTGAGAGAAAGGGCTGTAACAAATGCAAGTCAGTACTGAGGGGCAATGGCACAATTGTGTGTGATTCAAAAGAATAGCAAAGGTTGCTGCAAGAAAGGGGTGTTGGTAGACCCTTTTGTTTGTGACTTTAGATTGGAATGATAATGAAGCACTGTAGATCAGGACCGAAGTGAATTTGCTGCAGAGGTATGTGCGACCCGTCTGGATAACAGACGTACTGAAAGTCAAAAGCAATATGCATGAAACTCAGAAACATTGCTTAGATAGGCCAGTGTGATTTGGGGTTCAAGGGGGATCTTCCTACCTGCCACCATCCTACTTTGGGCTGAGAACCTATGCATGGTGAGTTTTGAGAGTGTCCAGAAATATCTGGAATTTTGAAAAGACTTTCAAAGTTTCGAATTTTGTACACTGGCGACACCTTGCAAGACTTGAACAAGAGTTGTATGATTCCCTTCTGGTGTGTCCAGGTACCCCAGTTTTGAGTCTCTTAACACATCAGATACTTGAGGTCACAAACCCATGGCCCTCTCTGTCTTTACAAAGTTGGCAAGCAGTGGCGTTGGGTCATAAAACATATTTAAGAGTTCGTCACACTCACCACATAATGTGGCATGCTTCATCATCGCAACCTCTCACACTGGGGTAGGAACAAAGCCATCCCAGTGGACTCAAATGATGTCTGCAGAGACTGGAGTTCTCATAAAATGTATTTCAGGACAAATACAATGGTCCAGAGCATTTCATAAGAATGAAAAATACCTAGGGGTATACACTAAAAATGTCTTTTACTGTTGAGTACCCCTGGTAACGGTTTAAAACAAAGGGAAGGGTCCATGGTTGAAATACAATAATTCATCTGACCACACAGAATCTATCAACTTACAACGTTTCAACCTGTAATTGTGCCAAGGATGGTCAAAGGATTCGTCAGGATAATAGGACTCCCTAGGTACGCTATGCATTCATACCATGCAAAAAAGAAATTGTTCTACCAGTTTCATGTCAGATTGGCCTTAAACCTCTATGATAAAACAAAAACCAAGGCATATTAATAATCTGCTTCAGTATTATTACCCATAGGGGATAAGGAAATACAACAAAAAATGTCTGACTAGTATGATAGATATGTCAAAACCCCTGGAAAGAGGCCCTGCTCGAAGGGAACACTGTACTTTTAAAATCAAGTTAATAACAAAACCACGTTATAAACAATTAATCATTACTAAATATGCCTAGTAATATGTGTCTAACACCTACCCCAACGATCATGCACTGGAACCCCTTAAGCTGAGTGCTGGCACTTCCATATCCTAATGATCTCTTTACGATATTGAGTGGTGCACTTACCCGAGTCAAACTAAACTTCAGGAGTCTTGGTTCAGTGTGACTGTAGCCAAACTCTAATCATGCATATCAATATATCATGCTGGACAAAGAAAGACTCATTAAAACAGCCACCGTCATTGGTTGGCACATTGTGGTACAATTGTTTTGCGTCATTCTCTGTTCTTTCATCACATTTAGCTTACATTAGATCATCCTTAAATGATGGTCTGGCGTATATCTACATGAAAATTGTAGTTATATTTTTCACAGCCTTTTCTCTATTTTGATGACATAAAACCATAGTGCTCATACGACATGCAAACGAATAAAACAGAGACAAACATGAAACATACTATTAGTTTGTTATTTGGTTCCAACTGTATCACCATCTGATTTCTAAGGGCTGTGGGATTTGAGTTTTCTGACTCAACCTAATACGTGTACACCATGTACTAGAGAAGACAAATGCTGTGAAGCTCACACTAATACCCCTTAATATTTAGCCTCATTAATGAAAACTGTACAAGTTTGGTGTCAGGGCATAATGGCTCAACTGTAAATGCTGGCTCTCCTGTAACTCTTTCACTGCTGGTGATTCTCAACGTAGCGACACACACACGCTGACCAAAGAGTACTTCAATCTTATTACTACTCTTTATGGAAGTGCCGCCAACGAGCCTCCCACAGCCATTTACTTCATCAAAAGGAAAGCGTTGCATCTGCACTTAATCCACGCCCTTCTTCCACTGCCGTTTCGTGGAACTAGGTGCCCTCTTTGCGCTACTTTAACCATGCAGTGCCCCTGTCACGTGATGCACTCGGGCCATGTCAGACACGTCTCTCCATTGGCGCTGCTCATTGCTCAGCTGTGACGTGAGTGTTCAATGACTTGCGGTCCATGGAACATGTAGTCCATATTGAAATCCTTTCTGTAGTTTCTATTTAAAAAAAAAAAACAGGTTGTGAGATGAAATAGCAGTAAACATCTAGAGAAATATTATTAAGGAGCCGGTCAAATTTAATGCAGCCAGAGTGGGTGGACTCGAGTAACCAAGATTGCACCGGCCCCTCTTACACAGTCCTAGTTAATGAGGGTGCTGAGAATCATGGGATGGGTGGTCCATATGGACGCTCTGAATTAAAGAATAGGACGTCCATATTTGAAACCCAAACAATAGGGGTTCCTTAATTTATTCTTTATGAGAAATTTCACCCAAAGTCAAATACCAGGCAACTATTTATAATGGTACTGTTACTGTTGGTGCAGGCGGATAACACACTCTCCTAGTCTTTGATCATAGGGCCCAAATTGCCTATTCTAATTTATTATATACCTATGGCTCTTATTGGTTTATGTAAGCCAAAAACAGGTTCGTTCTACAGTCAATGCTTCAGTATACACTGAGGAAGACCCACAATGGTCTTATACTTAATACCACATTGTGTTACAGTGGATAAACTGATAGCCCCTGTCCAAGCCCCAATTATACCCAGATAGAACTGCCTAGTTGAAACAACCAGTTGGATTCACTTTCGTTGGTTCCCAACTACTACAGATCTGTTATATAGCAGGAGGGAGTAAACTGTATATGGTGTTCACCTGAAAGAGTAAGACAACCCCTTGCATCTTGCTTGGTCAGAGTGGTACAATACCGGACCAGATATTCCTATTACGCTTTTTCCTCTTGTGAGTCAGAGTAGTACCTACACCTTGGTTGATCATAGGACAGACTCTAGCTGTCTCCATTGTACTTCGTCGTTAAGGCCTCTTTTGGATGTACCCAAATGGTGTATCTATCTCTGTTTGCCGTAGAACAGTTTTTTGTTAGTGGTATGTCCATGTAAGGAGATTTGTTCTATAATGCTCCTTTCAAAGTTGTTCTCAGAATGGTTGTGTTCAAGGAAATGTCTCATTCGTTTTGTTGTACTCTTTGGACATCTAATGGTACATTTATGCTCATTGAAGCATACTTTTTTTTGCGTTTGGCCATCCCCACATACCTCTCGCCACAGGGGCATGTGAGCATGTATATCACATTGGTTGATTTGCAATTAGTGAACCCTTCCAGGACCCAAGGAGTGGTGAGGCCCAAATACAGTTATTTCACCCTTTTTGTAAGTCTACAAATATTGCAATGGTAGCAACGAACATGACCTACTACAGGTGGTATATTACAAGTGAAAGTTAAGTTAATTTAGTTTTTTTGAAACTTTGGGTGTGTGTGCCCAAACTTATCTTTTATGGATTTTCCTCGTTTGAAGGAGAACATCTTCTTTTCCAGCCCCACTGACCCAGATGTTAAAATGTTCCAGTGCTTTCTTACAATTTATTTAACCATATTCGAGTGCAGACCAAACGTGGTTACACACATCAGTCGTTCGGGGTGGTTCTCTGTGAGGGTTGTAATAGTGAATCCCTTGGTATTACAGGCCCTTTTATGAGCCCTGTGTATCACTTTTTCAGAGTATTTTTTTATCTACTTGTTTCTCTCCTAGACGTTGTGCATGTTGTTGAAAATCCTGTTCATGAGGGCACTTGCATCTGAGCCTGAGAAACTGACCTACTGAGAAGTTGTCCCTTAGGGGTCTTGGGTGGCTACTATCATATGGAAGTAAGGTGTTCCAATCATTAGGCATATAGCAGACCTTACTTTTCAGAGTGCAATCTTTAGGTCTTATCATGAGGGCCAAGCGACGAATTTCCACCTTGCTGTAAGAAATGGTAAACTTTCATTGATCCACAGTGCAAACTGGTTAGCCAAGTCCTCTGTACCTGACCATACCACAAATATTTTGTCAATCTATCGTTTCCATAATGTTATATTGTCAAGGTATAGGTTGCAACTATATGTAGATGTACTCTTTCTTGAAAGACTTTACTTATGGGCTTGCCACACTAGGGGCAAAGGTACTACCCATAGATGTCCCATGGATGTGTAGGTAGAAGTCAAATTCAATCCTGAAGTAACTTCTGTAATGGGTGGTATGTGTGCAGTCCAGTACAAACTCCCTTGCTGTTTTAGATGACCATTCAAATTTATATAGTTGGTCAACAAATATTCTCAAGGACTCCTCTTATGGTATGCTTGTGTAGAGGGTTCAGGGTCTGAGATCAAACTGTATGTTACGCAATACTTTGAGCATGCCCTTAGTGTCCTGGATGTATGATGGCATTCTCCTCACTAATGGTCTCAGGAAATGACCCATAAACTTCAATAGTGGTTCTAATGCTGATCCTATGCCTGCCATGATGGAACAGTCAGGAGGTGGAATTTTCCCTTTATGGATCTTCGATAAGATGCAGAAGTACGGCACTACCAGATTAGACTTCTTCATGAATTCTGCTTCATGCTTGGTAATACATCCATTCTCTTTCGCTCCTTTAATCATGTATGTGATATTAGCTACTATGTCCTGTGTGGGGCCTTTACTCAATTATTTGTAATTTCTGCTGTCATTCAGAGGTTTTTTAGGTCTGCACCTGCGAACGCATCGCGAAGCAATTGTCGCTGCGAGGCCTATTGTGATCAGTCCTGCTTACAAGGGGCCAAGGGAGACAAGAGATGGGCACGCGCGGAAACGGATAAGGTTGCGCGCGTGTTCTCCATCTCCTGTCTCCCTTGGCTCCTTCTAAGCAGACACACACGCACGCACACACACACACACACATAGATAACCCCTCCCGCCGCCTCCGCCGCCGCACACACACACGCGCATACATAGAGAACCCCCCGCCGCGTGCGCACACACACACATCCCCTCCCTCTCCCCCCCTACTCCCCCCTCACTCACCAGGCTCTTTTCGCATGTCCCTCTCGATCCGCAGCGGCTCACTCTCGGGGGCAGCAGGCTCCAATTCAGAGACGGTGCTCGGCGTGTCTTCTCCGCGATCCACAGCTTGCGCCGGGACAGCCGATGTGCACGCTCACGGCGACGGCGTCTCGTGCGCTCCCACTGCGGTTTCAGTTTCGCGCCCGGCGATCCTCAGCTTGTCTTCCTTGTTTGCTTTGGCGTCAGCTGCAGACTGGATCTGAATATATTTATGAGTCGAGCTAGCACATTGCACATTCTTGTAAATATTTGTTGCATACAGTCCTTAGGCATATACTGTAGAATACTCTTCCCTGCCAACCTATGCAATATGACTTGAAGCGGCTGATAAAATACAGTCTTTTTTGTTTACTTCAAATATGAAGTACTTCGCAGCATTCTTCTGTTACTGAGTCAAATGCTGGTAATATAAAAGGGTTCCTCTTACATTTATTTGTTTCTGCCTGAGGAGAGGACAGAACCTGCCCCACGCGGGCCTGTGGTTCCTTCCGCCACGAGGACACACTGAAGAACTCAGCCGCCTCTGAAAGGGCATGCGCCAGCTGTGCCAGGTGAGCTCGCAAGCGCTTGCAGATGACCCTCGGCAACAGAGCGTCCTTGGCAAGCAGCCACTCGGCGGTCCAGTCTCCCGTCCCGCATTCCTGCTGCCAGCCACCGTCCAGGGTAGAAGAGAGCCTCCGGCCTCTATTCCACCCCCCACCGCCTCTCGCTGCCCAGCATCCCAGGTCACGGCTATGATGAGCAGACGAGGGCAGCGTAGCAGCGGCCTGTTTCAGTCCCAGTATGTCCTGGGCCGTCTTTCCCTGATGAGAGAGAGAGATCACTACGAGGACATTCCTAGACACACATAGTACCTTCTCGCAGTTCATTTCATGCAATATCATATATACACTAACTTGCAGAGGCACTCTCCTTTACAAGTTCTAGCTTGATAATTAATGCACGAGAGGTAACCGAAGCAGCTGGGCAAACTGACTATGTAGAAAAGCAACATTCTTCCCCCTCCCGCCCCGAGGGTTCCGTATGGTTGCAGTATCCGCATTTATATAAAGACCAGAAAAACATATGAACAGTAAGCATTCTTTTTGCTGAAGCCTCACTCACACCGTCCAGGGTCAAACTAAGCAAGTGATTAACACGCATTAACCCCTTGCCGGCTTCTCACAAATACTAACGCTCTGTGTGTGTTGTGAAGCTCTCCTCTTTTAGGTCTGGTTTGACAATACTTCTGTGTATGATGATCGCCAGATAAAAAAGCTTTGAGAGTCAGTACAGAAAGAGGGTCAGCTTATGTGCAAGGCAGTATGCTCAGGCTCAGGAATACTAGAAACACATTTGATAAAGGCAATATGCCAAATTTGTTCACTGCGGTTGTAACCAAGGGTCAGGATTTCGTTTACCCCTCTGATAAACCCTCGTTTAATCTAGACAAGGGACTTTAAGACAATATCAGTTTGTTTGAACTGTCTGTAAAACCTTGGCACCACCACATCACTCAGGAACACCACCACATCACTCTGGGGACACCACCACATCACTCGGGGACACCACCACATCACTCAGGGACACCACCACATCACTCTGGGGACACCACCACATCACTCGGGAACACCACCACATCACTCGGGGACACCACCACTTCACTCGGGGACACCACCAGATCACTCGGGGACACCACCACTTCACTCGGGGACACCACCAGATCACTCGGGGACACCACCACTTCACTCGGGGACACCACCACATCACTCGGGGTCACCACCACATCACTCAGGGGCACCACTCGTCACTCGGGGACACCACCACATCACTTGGGGGCACCACTCGGGGACACCACCACATCACTCGGGACACCACCACATCACTCGGGGACACGACCCACTTCACCCTTCCACCGACTCAATTAAAATAACTTTTATTTAAGTATTAACTATTTTAAAAAATGAGAAGCCATTGTTATTTGTAATATCAATACATCTAAGTCACGTAAATACAACTCAAATTGCATTACAAATGCTATAGGTGTCACATTTGCAAAAGTTATAACTATTGGCATTGTCATACACAATGCCAATAACTCAAACTTTAATGCTGCGAGACCTATTACATTGTAAATGCTTGTCATTCTTGTCTATACATCTCAACTGGTATTACCAATACGGCTCCCGTTTTGTCCGTTGGTTTTATTATTACCCTGAGTTCTCGTGCCAGGTCTGTCAATGCTTGCATTTCTCTTTTAGAATTGTTGTGGAAATGCCTGTTGTTGTTTAGTGCATCAATCTTCTTGGTCACAGCATTTTCAAATGTTGTACCTCTCTTGGTAAGGTGTTAATCCATGGTTTAAACCATAACTTTTTTCACAAGCCCATATCGGTGTCTTTCTCTTGCATTGGTTTATCTCTGAAGAAGGATTTCAGGCGAACTATTCGAAAGAACTCAGCCAATTCTTTCCTCAGTTGGAAGGTGTAGTGTCTCTGTGTGGGGACATATCCTAACTCTTTATTTAATACAATTGTTTGTCAGTCAGTATTTTCTTGACCACTACACCCTCTCTGCTTGTCCCTGGTTGTGGGGATTGCTCCATCTTTTGCTCTCCAATGCACTCTGAGATTACTTCTTCTTCCTCAGCCCCTCCCTTCGCCTCTCACTAAAAAAGGCATAGGGGGTTGGAACGTGGTAGGTTGCCAAACAAGTTTTGTTAAGGGGGTCCTTGATGAGAATTCCAACCCATCAGTCAGTGGCTGCTGGAATTTTGGTGGGCCAAAAATATTGCTTTTGAGATTGTCTCCTCCTATCTCTACCACCTCTAGTTCTGAGACTTAGGGAGTCTGTGTTGCTGTATTCTGAATTGAAAGTGAAAACATTTGCAGATAAGCTATCTGACTTCTCTGTCTTATTACTCTGGAAGTCTTGTTTGAAGTAAGGGAACTCCCCTCCCATGAAGAATTTCTATAAGTCTGTCTGGAACATCTTTATTTTAGATGTTTATAACATGCTCCTTAAGCTCATTAATTACACTATATGTTGCTTCAAGTTTATTTTTAAACACAGTGATAGACGCCCGTGTTTTGAGTGCTGTTTCGCTGGGCATCAAGTGAGCCGGGTACAGCACGCTTAAAGAAGCTCAGAAAGGATACCTAGTTCCACAATATAGCAGTAGAAGGGGGCTCAGACTAGGTGCATAGACAATGCATTCATTTTGATGAAGTAAGTGAGTGAGTGAGGCTCATTGGCGGCACTCCTGTCAAAAGTAGCAACAAAATTGAAGTACTCTTTGGTCAGCGTGTGTGTTTCGCTAAGTTGGGAACCGCCAGCAGTAAAAGAGTAACAGGTGGGCCAGCATATACAGGCAAGCCTTTAGACCCTGACATGTAAGTTTATGGTTTTCATTATTGAGCCTTATTATAAAGGGGCATCAGTGTGCACTTCGCGGCATTTGTGTTCTCTAGTACATGGTGCATATGTATTAAGTCGAGTCAGAAAACTCAAATCCCGCCACCTATAAGATCAGATGGTGATACAGTTGGAACCAAATGACGAACTAATAGTATATTTCAGGTTTGTGTCTGTCTTATTCGTTTGCATATTGCATGAGCACTATGGTGTTATGTCGCCAAGATCTTGAGAGAAGCCTGTGAATAATATAATTATGACTTTCATGTGAAAATACGCAAGACAAGCAAGGGTGATCTAATGTAAGCTTTGTGTGACAAAAGGACAGAGGATAACATGAAAGGTTTGTGCTAAGGAGGTCCATGTACCACAATATGTCAACCAATGCCGGTGGGCTGTTTTAATGTGTCTTTCTTTGTCCATCATGGTATTTTTATACACATGATTACAATGTGATTACAGAGGTTAATTTCCGCCACACTGAACCATGAGGCCTGTAATTTAGTATGACTCGGTAAGTGCGCAGCACCATATCTTAAGGAGATCATTAGTCTTTGGCAGTATTAGCACCAACTTAAGGGGTTCCAGTGCATAGCTGTTTGAGTAGGTGTCCTAAACACTTTTTGTATAGATTGACTGTTGGCAGTGCCCACCAAGTGGTGGTGTTTTTAACTTGTTTTTAAAAGTAATGTGTTCCCTTTGAGCAGGGCGGTACAAAGGGGGGTGGGAATGGACGGAGCATCTGAACCACTCAAACACTCACACCCAGTCAACAGATCTGGGTTTAATCCATCACCGTTCTTTAGCCCACTCTGCCACCCCAGTTCAGACATGGCCATATGAAAATCAGTCTGACCCTGTGCCTCATTGGAACTTTCCAGCCCAAACTGCCAAGTCATGCCTTCCCTGGACCGGAAACAAGTTCCTAGGACCGGTTTCTGGCATTACAGCTGTCTTGAGCCAGGCTTGCTTGAATCCAGTGGCAAAGTGAGCAAGGGACTCACGTCTGAGCATACACTGCCAACTTATGGTGAACAAAGTGGTTCAAAAGGGGGTGGTGATGGACGGAGCATCTGAACCAATCAAACACTCACACCCAGTCAACAGATCTGGGTTTAATCCATCACCGTTCTTTAGCCCACTCTGCCACCCCAGTTCAGACATGGCCATATGCAAATCAGTCTGACCCAGTGCCTCATGGGAACAGTCCAGCCCGAACTGCCAAGCCATGCATTCCCTGGACCGGAAACAAGCTTCCTAGGAATGGTTTCTGGCATTACAGCCATCTTCAGCCAGGCTTGCTTGAATCCAGTGGCAAAGTGAGTCCAACTTCCCCACATGCCCATTTCGTCCACCATCAGTGGAGAACATACTTCTTGAGACGTCCGCTGGGTGCAGCATGCCAGCAGGCCGCACTTTCCAACAGCCTTTCCCCGCGTCCCTTGGCCCTGCTGCGCTCCTATGGGGTGGGGACCTCTTTCACCAAACACAAGGGACCCCTAACTGGATGCCCAAACAGAAGTTCAAAAGGGCCGTCACCAACCCCCTTCTGTGGGACCTCTTTGTAGGTAAAGAGAAGACAGGGCAACAGGACATCCCATTTTCTCCTAAGCTTTTCTGGGAGGCCCATGATCATGCCCTAAGGGGTTTTGTTGAACCTTTAGACTAACCTATTGCGTTATGGGTGATAGGGTGTAGTGAACTAGTAGTTTAGTCTACACTCCTTCCACATTGCAGTAATTTAATTTGACATGAAGTTTGTTCCTCTGTCAGTTAAGACCTCCTTAGGGAAACCCACCCTGGAAAAGATTCCCAGGAGGCCTTGGCCCCCACAGGGGCTCTAGTGGTTCTAAGGTGCATTGCCCCTGGATACCTAGTGACATGATCCATCACCAGTAGAATATAACTGTGTCCAGATGCTATAGGAGGGTTCATGGGACCAAGGATATCAATCATAACCCTCTCAAAGGGAACCCCCATCACAGGCAGTGGTATGAGAGGGCCTTTGTGGTACCACCTGACTTACCACTGGCTTGACAGGTGGTACAGGGGATACAAAACTGATTTGAGTCCTCTGACATGTGAGGCTGGTGAAATTGAGGGACAAGCCTGTCCAAGTCTTACTTTTGCCTAGGTGTCCTCCTAAGGGAATATCATGTGCCAAGGTGAGTAGGAAGCCCCTAAACCTCAAAGGTATGACCAACCGCCTGATGGCACCAGGCTTGGGTTCTCTACCCTCTGAGTATAGGATTCCCTCATCCCAATAGAGCCTGTGAGATCCACTGATACTCCCAGCAGCCTCAGCAGCAGCTTGCTGTCTGAGGTTTTCAGGAGAGGGGTAGGTTTGCTGATCCAAACTCAAGTCTGCCCTGAAAGGGTCCCCTGTCCCCAAGAACTCAACCTGATAAGATTCCAGTTCATCTGAGACAGTTCCTTCACAGGGACTGAGATCATCTCCCTCAAGAGATTGATCCTCATACTGAGTCTGGGGGGAAGACACAGCTTACCCCTCCTTCTCTTTCTCTTGGAAGGCCCTTGGTCCATTGTTCCAGGATCCAAGGCCTTTTCAGTGTTAGCCAGCTTGGAATGTGACCTGTCACAACAAACACATCTGCAGTAATGCCCAGCATTGCTGTATGACTCCTTAATTCCACTCCATTCCAAGCTGAAGTTTCTAAATCATTGCCCAACAAACAATCCACTGGAAGGTCTGAGATAACCAAAATTTTCTTAGGGCAAGACACCCCTCCCCAGTTGAAATTAACAACTGCCAAGGAATGATCAGTCCATTGCTAGCATTGGTTACTTAGTACATTTCTTCAAGTATGATTTGGTCAGGGCCCACAAGATTATCTGTCACTACAGTGACACTTGCACCTGTGTCCCTGTATGCCATGGCCTCCTTACCATTGATCAAAGGCTGTTGTCTGTATTTGTCCAGGTTACTGGGACTAACATATAAGGTGGCAAGATCCATGGTTGGTAGTTGGACTAGAGGGTATTTCTGACGCATCTGTAAGCGCAAAAGTGACGCATTGCTGGAGTGTGTCACAAAAGTGACGCATCTCCAGCAATGCGTCCTTTCACATGGGGAAAGCCCCATGTGAAAGGGCTTGGGGCAGGCGCAAGATTTCCCTGGACCGGAAACAAGCTTCATAGGACCGGTTTCTGGCATTACAGCCGTCTTCTGCCAGGCTTGCTTGAATCCAGTGGCAAAGTGAGCAAGAGACTCACGTCTGAGCATACCCTGCCACACTTATGGCGGCCAAAAGCGGTACAAAAGGGGGTGGTAATGGACGGAGCATCTGAACCAATCAAACACTCACACCCAGTCAAAAGATCTGGGTTTAATCCATCACCGTTCTTTAGCCCACTCTGCCACCCCAGTTCAGACATGGCTATATGCAAATCAGTCTGACCCTGTGCCTCATGGGAACAGTCCAGCCCGAACTGCCAAGCCATGCCTTCCCTGGGCAGGAAACAAGCTTCCTAGGACCAGTTTCTGGCATTACAGCCATCTTCAGCCAGGCTTGCTTGAATCCAGTGGCAAAGTGAGCAAGGGACTCAGGTCTGAGCATACCCTGCCAACTTATGGCGAACAAAGCGGTACAAAAGGGGGTGGGAAAAAAAGGGGGGTCCATAACCACCCCCTTTTGTTCCGTATCCCTTTGAGCAGGGCCTCTTTCCAACGGGCATACGACATATCTAAAATAATAATGTAAAATGTATTTCATTAAACGGTTTGGTTAATAAAACTGAGGCAGATTATTAATATGCCTTGGTTTTTGTTTTATCATACAGGGTGCATGGTATGAATGCATAGCATACCTAGGGAGTCCTATTACCCTGACGAAGACCTTTGACCATCCTTGGCACAATTATAGGTGGAAACATGTTGGTAGTTTACAGATCCTGTATGGTCAGATGAATCATTGTATTTCATATATGGACCATGCTTTTTTTTAATTCAATACCTGGAGTACTCAATAATAAAGGAAATTCTTTGGGTAAACCCCCAGGTGTTTTAAATTATTATGTCACAAACTGGACAATAGTATTTGTCCTACAATAAGGTTTATAAGACTTTTTGGGTCTGCAGGCATTGGTTAAAGTCCACTTGGATGGCATTGTTCCTCCGCCAGTGTGAGAAGTCACTGATGATGAAGCATGCCATGATACATTGTGAGTGAGACGACCTCTTAAATATTTTTTTATGATTCTTCATCATTGCTGCCCAACTGTGTTATGACAGAGGGGATCAGGGGTTTGTAAATTCAAGTATCTGATGTGTTAAGAGTTTAGATATAAGGAGGATATACTTAAGTGTATACCTACTCTCCTGGCTGTATGGACCTTGTAGGTGGTCTCCCCTCAAAATGATTTCATCAAGGCAGGAGTCTGCAGTCGCCGGTAGTAGCGAACGGCTGCCTGTAGGCTCTGCCCGCTGCCTATTGCTTTCATTCTGTGTATTTTAAAATTATTGCTGAAGCTCTGTCGCATTTTTAGCTAAATATTGTGTCTCACTGTACTTACCTGTTTTTAGGCGCCCAGTTCTTTCTGCATCTTTCTTGGGGGCATAGTATGTTTTAATGCCTTTGCATCTCCCCGGTCCACCACAGCCATTAGCGGGCTGATTGTTGTGGAGGGAGTACTGCTCAGGCACGGTCAGTGTGATTTTTCCCTCACTTCCGGTTGCCACCCCACGGCCGCCATCTTACTAGGGAGGTGTTCTAGTTGTTGTTTCTCCCTGTTCAGGACACCCCATTTAGAAAGCCCATGGCGCGGGAGCGCCCTAATTAGTCTGCAGTCACCGGTAGTAGCGAACGGCTGCCTGTAGGCTCTGCGCGCTGCCTATTGCTTTTATTCTGTGTATTTTAAAATTATTGCTTAAGCTCTGTCGCATTTTTAGCAAAATATTGTGTCTCACTGTACATACCTGTTTTTAGGCGCCCCATTCTTTCTGCACTTTTCTTGGGGGCATAGTATGTTGTAGAGCCTTTGCACCTTCCGGGACCACCACAGCCATTAGCGGGCTGCTTGTTTTGGAGGGAGTACTGCTCAGGCACGGCCAGTGTGGTCTTTCCTCACTTCCGGTTGCCACTCCACGGCCGCCATCTTACTAGGGAGGTGTTCTAGTTGTTGTTTCTCCCTGTTCAGGACACCCTATTAAGAAAGCCCATGGCGCAGGAGCGCAGCGGACGCGCGCCAAAGGCAAGCCCGTCTGCGCCCGTCTGCGCCCGTCCGCTCCTGGACGCCGCCAGACGCCAGACATGCTGCCGGTAGGATAGCAGGGGCGCTTACTTACACCAGGGAGCAGCTGATGTCTTTTGGCCAACAGGTCCGGCCTTGTGGTCAGCTCCAGGGGGACATGTTAGACGGACCTTTAGGCTGTCCTAACTGTGGCTTTAATTCCTGCCCCTTTTCTCCTCCTACTTCCCCCAAACCACTATGAATATTCTCCATCTTAACGTCCGGTCTCTAGTCAAACATTATATGAAGATCCATGATCTCATCGAGGACGAAGCCCCTGATATATTTTTTATAACTGAAACTTGGCTGACTAATGCCATGGTGGCTGAGCCGGGCCTCGCTCTCCCCCCGGGGTTCATCATTCTGACGCTTAATAGGGAATCTAGAGGCGGGGGCATTGCAGTCATTTTTAAAACTTGTTACCACTGTTCACTGGTAAGGGAGGATGTGGTCGGGTGCGAATGTGCTCGTTTTGCCATCTCGTTTAATGCCCGCTCCTCTTTCTCAGGTCTTTTAGTTTATCGCCCCCCCCCCCCCCCCCCCCTGAACCTATATTGGAGTTTAAGTCAGCCATCATTCAGGCGGTAAGCTCCTTGGCATTGACAGCTAAGAATTTCAGCCTCATTGGAGATCTTAATTTCCACTTTGATTGTCCTAATGACCCCGAAGTTGGTAGTTTGCGTGCAGACTTGGCCGCTTGTCAACTTAGCCAGTTGGTGGTGGGCCCCACCCACTCTGCAGGGCATTTACTTGATCCGGTTTTCTCAAACATCTCCTCTCTTATGGTCAAGTCGCCCAGCCCAGTGTGTTGGACCGACCACTTCTTAGTTACTATTGTCTTTTCGCTCTCAGAGCCGACATTTAGAACTCCTCTTAAGGCTACTCTTAGGCGCTGCTGGCACAAACTTAAAATAGAGGACCTGCTCTCTATCCCCCTATCCCTCTTCTCCCCCTCCCCTAGTCACAGACCCTGATCAAGCGTACAAATCATTCTGTGACTGGATATCACAGGCCTTGGACACTCTGATCCATGCCAAATGGTCCATAGGTCGGTGCGCCAATTCCAACCCTAGGTATGACAATTATTTGGCAGCCCTTTGTAGTAGCTGTAAGAAATTAGAATGGGCCTGGAGAAAGGGCTATGATCTCGGGGCTAAAAAGATGTATCAGGATGCGATCAAATGCTACCATGAGGCCATACATAGGGCTCGGTCCGCCTACCTCACCAATGACATTAAATCAAGTAAGTACCCGGTAAAAAGCATCTTTAAAATACTCAACAACTTTAAAACTAGGAAGGATCCCTCAATGCCGTGTATCACGTCTGCAGTACAAAAGGGGGTGGTAATGGACGGAGCATCTGAACCAATCAAACACTCACACCCAGTCAAAAGATCTGGGTTTAATCCATCACCGTTCTTTAGCCCACTCTGCCACCCAAGTTCAGACATGGCTATATGCAAATCAGTCTGACCCTGTGCCTCATGGGAACAGTCCAGCCCGACCTGCCAAGCCAGGCCTTCCCTGGACCGGAAACAAGCTTCCGAGGACCGGTTTCTGGCATTCCAGCCGTCTTCAGCTCGGCTTGCTTGAATCCAGTGGCAAAGTGAGCAAGGGACTCACGTCTGAGCATACCCTGCCACACTTATGGCGGCCAAAAGCGGTACAAAAGGGGGTGGTAATGGACGGAGCATCTGAACCAATCAAACACTCACACCCAGTCAAAAGATCTGGGTTTAATCCATCATCGTTCTTTAGCCCAATCTGCCACCCCAGTTCAGACGTGGCTATATGCAAATCAGTCTGACCCTGTGCCTCATGGGAACAGTCCAGCCTGAACTGCCAACCCATGCCGTCCCTGGACCGGAAACAAGCTTCCGAGGACCGGTTTTTGGCATTCCAGCCGTCTTCAGCCCGGCTTGCTTGAATCCAGTGGCAAGTGAGCAAGGGACTCACGTCTGAGCATACCCTGCCACACTTATGGCGGCCAAAAGCGGTACAAAAGGGGGTGGTAATGGACGGAGCATCTGAACCAATCAAACACTCACACCCAGTCAAAAGATCTGGGTTTAATCCATCATCGTCTTTAGCCCAATCTGCCACCCCAGTTCAGACGTGGCTATATGCAAATCAGTCTGACCCTGTGCCTCATGGGAACAGTCCAGCCTGAACTGCCAACCCATGCCTTCCCTGGACCGGAAACAAGCTTCCGAGGACCGGTTTTTGGCATTCCAGCCGTCTTCAGCCCGGCTTGCTTGAATCCAGTGGCAAGTGAGCAAGGGACTCACGTCTGAGCATACCCTGCCACACTTATGGCGGCCAAAAGCGGTACAAAAGGGGGTGGTAATGGACGGAGCATCTGAACCAATCAAACACACACACCCAGTCAAAAGATCTGGGTTTAATCCATCATCGTTCTTTAGCCCAATCTGCCACCCCAGTTCAGACATGGCTATATGCAAATCAGTCTGACCCTGTGCCTCATGGGAACAGTCCAGCCCGAACTGCCAAGCCATGCCTTCCCTGGACCGGAAACAAGCTTCCGAGGACCGGTTTCTGGCATTCCAGCCGTCTTCAGCCCAGCTTGCTTGAATCCAGTGGCAAAGTGAGCAAGGGTTTCACGTCTGAGCATACCCTGCCACACTTATGGTGGCCAAAAGCGGTACAAAAGGGGGTGGTAATCGACAGAGCATCTGAACCAATCAAACACTCACACCCAGTCAAAAGATCTGGGTTTAATCCATCACCGTTCTTTAGCCCAATCTGCCACCCCAGTTCAGACATGGCTATATGCAAATCAGTCTGACCCTGTGCCTCATGGGAACAGTCCAGCCCGAACTGCCAAGCCATGCCTTCCCTGGACCGGAAACAAGCTTCCGAGGACCGGTTTCTGGCATTCCAGCCGTCTTCAGCCCAGCTTGCTTGAATCCAGTGGCAAAGTGAGCAAGGGACTCACGTCTGAGCATACCCTGCAACACTTCCGGCGGCCAAAAGTGGTACAAAAGGGGGTGGTAATGGACGGAGCATCTGAACCAATCAAACACTCACACCCAGTCAAAAGATCTGGGTTTAATCCATCATCGTTCTTTAGCCCACTCTCCCACCCCAGTTCAGACATGGCTATATGCAAATCAGTCTGACCCTGTGCCTCGTGGGAACAGTCCAGCCCGAACTGCCAAGCCATGCCTTCCCTGGACCGGAAACAAGCTTCTGAGGACCAGTTTCTGGCATTCCAGCCGTCTTCAGCCCGGCTTGCTTCAATCCAGTGGCAAAGTGAGCAAGGGACTCACGTCTGAGCATACCCTGCCACACTTATGGCGGCCAAAAGCGGTACAAAAGGGGGTGGTAATGGACGGAGCATCTGAACTAATCAAACACTCACACCCAGTCAAAAGATCTGGGTTTAATCCATCACCGTTCTTTAGCCCACTCTGCCACCCCAGTTCAGATATGGCTATATGCAAATCAGTCTGACCCTGTGCCTCATGAGAACAGTCCAGCCCGAACTGCCAAGCCATGCCTTCCCTGGACCGGAAACAAGCTTCCGAGGACCGGTTTCTGGCATTCCAGCCGTCTTCAGCCCGGCTTGCTTGAATCCAGTGGCAAAGTGAGCAAGGGACTCACGTCTGAGCATACCCTGCCACACTTATGGCGGCCAAAAGCGGTACAAAAGGGGGTGGTAATGGGCGGAGCATCTGAACCAATCAAACACTCACACCCAGTCAAAAGATCTGGGTTTAATTCATCACCGTTCTTTAGCCCATTCTGCCACCCCAGTTCAGACATGGCTATATGCAAATCAGTCTGACCCTGTGCCTCATGGGAACAGTCCAGCCCGAACTGCCAAGCCATGCCTTCCCTTGACCGGAAACAAGCTTCCGAGGACCGGTTTCTGGCATTCCAGCCGTCTTCAGCCCGGCTTGCTTGAATCCAGTGGCAAAGTGAGCAAGGGACTCACGTCTGAGCATACCCTGCCACACTTATGGCGGCTAAAAGGGGTAGAAAAGGGGATGGTAATGGACGTGGCATCTGAACCAATCAAACACTCACACCCAGTCAAAAGATCTGGGTTTAATCCATCACCGTTCTTTAGCCCATTCTTCATTCTGTCCATCAACTGTGGCTTTTGCATTTGTCACCCCGAGTGGGATGGGTATGCTCAGACGTGAGTCCCATGCACTCCACACCACTGGATTCAAGCAAGCCGGGCTCAGAGCAATCCCTTGTAGCGGTCCCCCAAGTGAAACGCTTCAGAGCGGGAAGCAAGTCATTTCGATATCTGGCTGCTAGACTATGGAATTCTCTTCCTGTTCAGATCCGGCGGTTAGATTGCCTGCTGTCCTTCCGCAAGGCTATCAAGACCTAGGGTGGAAAGTTTGCCTCTGAGCACATCTGAATCCCACAAATGCACTGTGCAATTGTTTGACCAATTGCATCAACATTTTTTTAAACTGGGACCATCTTTAATACCCCGTTTTAATATAGCACAATTCATTGAACCAAGTGCACAACATAGTGTCAAATGGCGCATTGCTTGTCTTGGGTGCATATGTAGTAGCGCCTATCATGTGAGTGTGGATATGGCACTGCATTATGGGACTTTGTAAACATGGCATTTTGAGGTGCTACTTTATAATATTTCTAGTGTTGATTCCACATACACTTGGGCCATCTAGCATGTGCGTAGATAGCTTGTGCAGCTTTGTTTTCCTTGGCTGTAAAGGTGAATAGTTATGTTTTCATTAGCTTATGACTTTTATATGCATATGTTAATGTTACCAGAAATGATTCCACAGTTGCTTCCCACACAACCTGCGTTTCTGAGGCATTCAGGCATGCACTCCAGATCGAAGAGATCTGTGCAGCTATGGTCTGGCTCTTAGGATCTCTGCAGACTCCCTCTGGGGCGCCTCTAGGCTCTTTGGAGCTGAGAGGGCTTTACTACTGGCTTATCGCCAGCGGATTCGCCCTCCACTAAGACGCTTCTGCTCTGGCACCCACTACCACACCAGGCATGTCTACGCCAATGTCGCTGCCTGAACATGTGCCCTCCATTGTTCTTTCTGGAACCAACTCAACCCCAATGCCGATTTCGCGGCCTGAACCGTAGGCCCACATTTTCCTTTACAACGCGGAACGCTGATCGGACTTCATCAGACATTGCAACCAAATCGACCAAGGTTTCCGCACCAGCTTTACCACAAGGTAGACAGCATTCTCCACACTCCCTTTTTGGAATGGATTCTGATAATGATTGTGACCAGGGGGATGAGTTCACTTAGCCCTGCACAGACGACTGCTGGTATGAGGACATGCAAGACACTAGTGGGCTAGATACCTCGCCGGAAATAGCTTTTTCTCTCCTCCAGGACTAGCCACAGAAGAATCGGCCTCCTACGCTATGTTTATCCATTGGGTGGCAGAAGTCATTGACCAGTCCACATCTCCACAATGGAGATAAAAAGAAATGTACTTAACAGACGTTCTGCAGCTTAGCCAGACTGCTATTGAGCCACTCCTCCCATGGGGGAGCCTTGACAGATACCCCCCTAGGGGTTTGGGCTAAACTCTATACCTTTATCGACTTCAGTGATTAAAGTCAAAAAGCATGTGTCTTCACTCCACAACTAAGAAACTTAAGATGGTGAGAAACTTTAAAGAAAACACTAAAGCGGAAGCATAAATTCAGACAAAACTTCGTCAATGCTGCCAGTTTTCTGTTTCTGAGGAAATAACACGCATTGATATTTCCAGTCAAACCGGTAGGATTCTACACACAAAAGTCCGGGATAATACCTTCAGTGTTCCAATGCTGCTTATATGCACAATGTAACTGAGACACTAAATACTGTGATATGCTCAGACGCTGCCCTCTGGCTTTGCACTCAGGTGACTGGATAGTGTACCCTAAAGTGGTTGACATAGCAGCAGATGAAGGGCTTTTACAAAATGTACTAGCACCATTTGAATAACACCTAATGAATTTGAGATACTCTGTTACAAAGTGTTTATTGTAACATTGGACAATGTAGGCCTCGGTTTTAGAATGAGTGTTGCTGTCTGCAGCCATCTTTTTCAGCACACTCATCTTTCTGTCTTTTTTCATCATGCTCACAGTAGCCGTAGGCAACTTTGTAAACAATTTTTCTGAAATGCAATGCTTCTTTTCCTTGTACAACATGATGTTTTGTTCCGAAGCTTCGTTGTTAAGCTGTGTTAGCATAGGGAATGGTTCATGAGGCCTCATCTAGTGAGAACTCAACCTTGATTTTGTAATGATATCTGTACTAACTACTGAGGTATCTAAGGAGCACTAGGGATGAGAACAGCACTATATGACTCTGTGAGAGTCCCTTGCTCACTTTGCCACTGGATTCAAGCAAGCCGGGCTGAAGACGGCTGGAATGCCAGAAACCGGTCCTCGGAAGCTTGTATCCGGTCCAGAGAAGACATGGCTTGGCAGTTCAGGCTGGACTGTTCCCATGAGGCACAGGGTCAGACTGATTTGCATATGGCCATGTCTGAACTGGGGTGGCAGAGTGGACTAAAGAACGGTGATGGATTAAACCCAGATCTTTTGACTGGGTGTGAGTGTTTGATTGATTCAGATGCTCCGTCCATCACCACCCACTTTTGTACAACTGGGATTTCAAAGTGTATTGTTCTTTCTTGGATATGATTGGATAAGATTGTGAGACCTCAGACCATTCCCACTAAATGTACGGTTTTTATGTGTAATTTGCTACAAAAGAGGCCACATCCTGAGGGTTGTGGGCATATTCTCCCCTGATCTTTAGAAGGTGACACTATGCCGGTCTGACCTCTGAATTATGACTGATTTATTTTAACTGAATTATGCCTTGGCCTGCTGTTTCATTATTTGCAATTTTAATCTGAGTATCATGCTTTTGTATGACAAATGACTGACACCTTACCATTTATTGTGGTTTGTGTAATGCTTTTATGTTCAATCAACCTTCATAGTTTGATTTGAATATTTTTCAGTCTTTATTGTGAACCTTAAACAAGCTTTATAGTCCGCATCTCAGGCTCTACCAGCTACTAAAGGCCCGCTCCAGCCATAAAGGCCTGAGCTGAAGGCGGGGGCCTTTAACAAAGGTGAGTGCATTTAATGGCTTGTATACCCCAGCTGCAGTGGGCTATAAAGCTATTAGAGCAGTAAGTAAGTAAGTAACATTTTAATGTGTATGGTTAGTTAAAACCTTTACAAAAGAGTAAAAATTCAAAAGAGCTTATTCCATAAAATAAATAAATACAAGTGCATCTACAGACTGATGTCCATTTTGGAGTAATAAAGTCTATCTTTCATTATCTAACTTCAAAGTCATTTGTTTCACTAAGACTTTGGGTTTTGTCCCATTGATCACCTCTTTTTCGTTTTTCAGCAGTAGGAGGCTCGCTTTCTGAAAAAATCTGGTGGCCCTGCAGGCTGTCTGCAGCTGTTGGCTGTTCAGTACTAACATGACTGCCGACCAACATGTTCTGATTTGGAAAAGGCGGAATATTTGAAGGAGATAATACCGTCCCAAGTTGCTCAGAGAGGGACAGATGCACAGGACGTGAAGCAATGTTTCTTCAGTGAGGCCACAAAGTCTGCACAGTGCTGTTGGCCATGTTTGTCGCCATGCCGGGATCTGATCTTTTGAGGTATAGGTTCCCAGCCGCAGTCGTAGTAGCATTTGTTGCGTAGATGGTGTTATGTAGTTAACTAGATAAGGTTGCGGGACGCATCTCTCATACGAGGCCAGTACCATCCAGCCGTGTTTTTTCTTAGCCAATGCTGCTTTGTCAGTAATCCAGGATTTGTGTTTTGCCGCACCATTGGCTGCTTTTTTGAAGGCTGCGAAGGTATGTTTAGTGTTCCACGTCTCTTGCATATCTAAGTTTTTCAATGCTTCTTCCAGTGTTGTTTTCCATGCCTTTTTTCCTTTTGTTTGATTGTTAATTTCAGACCAACAGTGACCCATCAGCGTGTCCTCTTGAGCTGCTCTTAGTTTCCAGCACGTTTTTATTAGGGCAGCTTGTCTGGCTTGGTGCTGATTTAGTAACCCGAATTCGAGGCGTACCTGCGCCTGTGATGCAAACTGCGGGATTTGGTAAAGGTGTTTAAACAACGCTGACTGTTGGAGGTTCAGGAAATTTGCGTCTTTGCCTCTATATAGGTCGGAGCCTAGTAGAGCATTCCACCCACGAGGGCAGAATGTTCTAATTAAGATTACAAATGTCGTTCGAGCCCAAGGAGCAGTAGCTGTGAATATTCAACAGTTAGCCACCGCATTCAGTGCTCCTCCTTTCACGGCTCCAGTGACACTGTGAGCTATGAAAGCAGTGAGGGGGAAGGCTGCTGTGTGCCCTGCTCAACAGGCTCTGCCTCTCGCGTATTTTCAGGAGGCAGGTAGGGTGACCAACCGTCCGTAAATTTCACGGACCGTCCGTCATTTTAGTATGATGTCACAAGGCGTCCGTAATTTGGGGATCTCAAATTACGGACGCCTTACAGACATCTACTAAAATCGAAATGGGAAATCTCAGTAAGGAATGCTGTTTCCCATGCGAGAGGCCCCCTGAGCGTAAAAGATTTCACTCGGGCCTCTCGCTCTTATCTTTTAATCTGTAGAGGCTGCCTGCAGAGGCACCTCCCGGACCTGGCGCAGACTGTGGAGGGACCCATTGTCATTCTGAGACTGCAGCTGATTAGCACTTTAGAATGACAATGGGCCCAATTGTCCTGACAGCATGTGGGGTGCCTTCTCCTGCATGGGACTAGGAGGGCAAAGCATTGTATTTTGTCTTGGTGCCATGCTGGAGAAAATAAAAATAAAAGAACTAACACCCTTTTCACTGTACATTTAAAAGACAGATTTCAACATACAAATAAAAAAGTACTTTATATTAATGTTTATTGTTACTAGCACAAATCTTGATTGCAGAAAGGGCCCGATGTCACTTTGCAAAGCTGCGGGCATACTGAAAAACCTTGAAGTGCACAATTGGCTCAACCTTATATAAACTTATTTTGACTTGTATTTATTTTGCTTGTCGATTTACTTACATATTATTGTGCCACCTTCTCTGATATGTCTGTAAAACTTATGTTTTGCCCCAAATTTTTGTCCTGAATGTTGACCTTCTGTCCTATTTTTTTGTCCTGAATTCTGACCCTTTGTCCTGAATTTTTACACTGACTGTCCTGAATTTGCAACCATGCCAGTTGGTAACCCTAGGCAGTGGTTCTCAAACTTTTGGTTCCTGGGGACCCCATTGAGTCAGCACTGGAAGCCGGGGACCCCCAAGCAATCTGTATGATTTAAATAAAAAAACATTAAAACAGTAATTTGAAAAAAACACAGGTGTGCACACAAAACAAATAGTCGAATTACTAAGGATTTTAGTATTTTATATTAAAAGAATCTGCAAAAAACAAAAAAGTTAATTGGAAAGGTTGATTCTGCATCTCCGTGACTAACTTTTAAATGGTTGGTTTTATTAAATGGCTGGTTTTATTTCACAGTTTGAGGTTCCTTCTCCTGCCAGGGCCAGACTGGAAACCCAAAGCAGCCCTGGCAAATGTTTTCAGACCAGTCCCCATACGCTGCACACCAAGTGCAGTGAGTGAGTCTAACAACTACAAAGGGGGCTTTGGGAGGTTCTCCCCCCCAAGACAATTTAGGAAACAATAGTGCATTCTACAACACATTTATCATTATATATTGATTTGTATTAGCTTTTAAAGAATAGTAAATGATGACCTTACTATGCACCGGGATACAACAATCTTTGTTGGGGTTCTTCAATGATTCCCTTATTTTCACCCTCCAACAGTGCCACTCATCTCTCCATAGTCCCTCTGTCACATGTATTTCATTTGTTTTATACCATCTCTCATACCATTGTAGGATGTCAGAGCACTTTACAAGATACACTCATATAGGGCAGATTTACAAGCCGCTTGCGCAACCGGTGCATCACAGAAAGTGACGGTCGGCTGGCGCATTTTAGTCCCCCATATTTACAAGGTCAGGAAAAGCCACCCTGCGTGATTTTTCCTGTTCTTGTAACTATGGCTCCTTTGCACGCCGCACTTTGCGTGAAAGGTGCGTTCCGAGGGTTTTGCTGTGAGTGTTCCCACGCAACACCCATGAAACCAGACACATTTCCAGATTTACGAGAAATCGTGAATCTGGAAATGTGTCTGAATGCTACACCTCCTCAAGGGAGGCGCAACAAGAAGAAATGTATTCATTTCTCCTCGTTGTTTAGGAAGATGAAATCCCCTCTAGTGATTGTTTATGTGCAGAAAGAGAATCCTACCTGCACATAAACAATCTCCCCACAACGCAGGCATCCTTGCACCATGGTGCAAGGGTGCCTGTGCCGGCGCATGGCAGCAGTTTGTGCACTAGCGCAGGGAGAGCACTGAGATGCAACATACTGTGGTAAATATGTTGCATCCCTGTGCTTTGAAAGTGACTAAGTGCGGCGCAGCCAAATGGCTTGCAGCACTCACTGAGTCACTTTCCTTGTAAATCTGCCCCATAGAGACAATGAATCATACATGTAAACCAGTGTATAGAAAATGTTACATAAGGCAAAGGCGACTACAAGTTGTAGGATTCACATGTCATTCATACTGGTAGGCATAATACAGTGTTTAGCATTGACTTTAACAATGAAACTCTGTTTCCATTCAAATAAACCTTTTTAGCAGCATCAGGATAATGAACGACTTGGAAAAAAAATAAGTTACTATCTTGTACCATGCAGTTTGCAAACATCTTTTTGATACCAGTTTATATGTCACTGTGCTAGATCACGATTGTCACTTATAAACTGCACAGTAACTAAAGAATCTCTTTGACAAAATCAGTAACCCACTGACCTTTGCAGATAAAACACAGTTGGTTTTTAAAAATGCAGGTACACTTTCTTTGCAAGAGGCATATTAACCCTCTGTGCTACATTAAATAAGCCACGCTGCCACTGGACAAAACTCATCTCTCTCCAGCAGGAACATTAATCACTGGTGTTATCTTGACACTTTTATTGTTGCTAGAAAACCTCTAATTATATTCGGAACTTTGCAGTGCTTTTAAAACTGCTGCCTGAGGACCCCCTGGGAATGTGTCACGGACCCCTAGGGGTACGCGGACCACAGTTTGGGAAACACAGGCCTAGAGGCAGGGGAAAGAGAGAGGCAGAGGCTGCATATTAGGACGAGTTCATACAGGCAGTTCCTCCTCCTTTGTCTTCAACGGAGCTCTCAATATTCCAATGTTCTACTTTGATTTACATTTAATTCTGAAATATTAATTGATATGGAATTGGTTTGAAAGACCACATCCAGTGGGAAGCAACAAAATCTCTAGTGGATATACACGGCTCCCAATTCATCAGAAGAGCTCTAATCTGATATTAGAGAAAAAACGGTACACCACCCCACTCTGATGTGCACAGATGACTCAACCTCCGGCAGCCTGATCATTGGTGCATGGATCGTATACCTCAAAGAGATCGAGACACTACCCACTGTGACAGCGTAAACTGTGCTATGCTCATTCTGATTCTGCTCATGCTGCTTGCATACTAAATAAGAACCACTCTTTCAGAGTTAGCAAACAACTTCTACTCTATCAAATCATGTACTCCTGGGTCCCAACACATGGGTGAAGCCAAAGCCCCTGGTGATTCTCACATAAATGTCTGGCGGCAGTTGTGCTGTCATGCCAGACCATCAATAAAGAACTCATTAAAAGTTCAACATTCAGATCAATACACATCTTCATTTCTTGTCCCTCTAAGATAAAATAGTGATTTTGTGTTATATGTACTAAAGGTGGTAGCTTCAGGAGTTCATGGCCCTTATCACTGGATATTTTCCATGTAGCTTTTGTCAGCAGCTTTGCCAGCAATGATGAAAACTGTCCCTCTTTAGCAAGGAGGAAAGCTCAATTGTGCCAAATGCTATTGGTATCTAGAATGCAAGATAACAAAATCAATGTTAGCAATTGTATTTCTGCAGGGAACCAGAATCTTTTCCGATTTACAATATGGCCACAACCACTGTATGACAAGCATTTCAGCTGCAAGGTGATGAAGGGGGAGAACTGATACAATTGTGAATGTCTCTCACAATTATGCTGAGTTTGTGGTACAGGTAACAATTTGGATTTATGAAAGCCTGTTGGGTGAAGAAAACCTATAGTACTTCTGCCACATAAGGAACTGACCCCATTCCGTGATTCAGATGTACACATGTAAGAGCACAAGAACAGGACCTCTTTAAACAACTAGCTCTTCTGTCCCCCCCCCCGCCCTCTTCGATTATACGGGTAAAGAAAACAGCCATGCTGAACAGAAAGCTTAGCTAATTTCAACTCAACTCCATCTACACTGGTGCTTAGCCATTCCTCCCTTGTTATAGCCTTACCTTCATTACCTGCCCCTTACTTTTATGACATGCCACACTATAATATTCTCATTCACCATCAATTTCTTTTATGGGGATTGGAAACCTACTACGGAAATCTGCATCCAAACTTTTCACTTCAGGCACCTACTTCACTTTGTAAATGAAATCTTAAAATCACAAAGAATAGGTTACTCATTGAAGTTCTCAAGAAACATTCAGGAGTTAACAGTTTTATTAGAAGTGTGCGATCACATATCAGCAATTTGCTCCCACAAATTAACTGGACACTTTTCAGAGACCATACACAGGCAAAGGTTTCCCAATACCTGAATACCTCTCTTTTGTAGGAGGAAGTATCCTAGAAGCATACGCAATTACAAATTTCTTGACTGACCTGCCTGATGTTGTCAAAGGTTAGCTGACACATATCTGACTATTCAAATTTTGCCTCAGTTTTCAAACCTTCTCTCAAAATAAGTGTCCTAAATTTGCAACAAACTTAGGGCCCGATTCACAGAACTAACTTAAGACAAAATCCTAAACTTACTACCATTTACTCATTTTGGGATTCACAGAAGGCACTTACTCATTTTGGGGTTCACAGAAGACACTTACCCATTGATGAGTAAGTGCCTTCGGTGAGTAACAAAATGAGTAAATGCACGTACTCCTTTTGGTTTTCACAGAAGGCACTTACTCATCAACGAGTAAGTGCCTTCTGTGAATACCAAAATGAGTATGATTTAAACTTTATTGTTCAGTTAATTAAAACCATAACAATTTAGAAGATAAAACACATCCATTATATAAAAAATGCTTTGTTTTATTTTGTAAAATACGTTAAAATTAGTAATAAAGCGTCTATTATAAGGCAAAAGGTAAAACTCAAAGATTTCCGATCAATATTTACATCATTGTGCAATAGTTCAAATCATTAGGATAAGATATCTTCATGTTGTTTAATGCGTTTCTCAAATGCCTGCAAGAACTTCACCAGCTTACAATGTAACCGAGGAGCAGTTGTATCTAGGCATCCAATAATGGCAGATCTACATGTTCGCAACCTCTTGATCCGAAAACTATTCTTTAAATAATATGTCCGTTCCTTGGACAGCGACTTACAAAGGCAAATTATGTGTATAAGATCTTCTTTGGAGCTGCCACACAAACGACATGAGACAGCTGCCAGCTGTTTCCAGGCTGGTTCTTCAGCTAATGTTGGGAAGTTACCAAATCTCAATAACATCAGCTTCCTTTTGATAAAAATGGAGTAAGTTGTTTCCAAGTACAGTGCCGGTGTCAGTGTCTTATAGCCATTTATTACCATCCAAGAGTGCGAACGATGAGAAAAAATTTCTTTATCCAAAACAAGTGAATGAAGTTTAGCTGCTTTATTTAATATCTTTTTTAATAAAGCAAATGACAAATTTGTATCCCATAGAGTTTTTGAACTTGTGGCCTCCAAAGCATATGTAAGGAATTGATTGGCTTTGGATTTTTTTTGGGATTGAAGTTCTTGCCATAAATAGGTATTGAGATTGCTATTAACTGCTTTTTGCTTTATCTGATACCACATCTTAATGTATGAGTATAGTCTGCCCAGGGCTTCATTTTTTAATCCAAATTCGAGTCGCATTTGCGCTGGTGATGTCATACTGGGTAATCGTAAAACCTTTTTATAAATTTTGGTTGTTAAACTATTCAATAGATCCGCGTCCGTTCCGTGCATTGCCACACTTGCATAGGTCAGGGTTGGGGGAACTTTTTTGGCCATCACAGTTAATAAGGGTTTGAGTGATGGACCTTCCAGTTTTTTTGTCAACGTACTTAAACCAAATATCAAGGCTCCCGCTCTTTGAGTCAGATATTTCTTCTGTTCTTTTAAATTGAGCTTATCGTCAAGGTAGAAGCCCAAGTATTTATATGCTGAAACTTTCTCTAATGGTTTTCCTTTTAACCAAATGGCGTGATGTGATCCGCGGCGATTGGTTATCAGCATAGTTTTTGTTTTTGCGATGTTTAAGGCCAGTTTATTTGCCAGCAGGTAAACCGAAAGTTCGTTTACTAATCTGGTTAGACCCACCTTCGTTAAACTCATGAGCACTATGTCATCGGCATAGGCCAGATGGTTCAGCTGTAAATCACCTAGTTTCGGCGGATAAGCATTGCAACTATTCAATTGCCCTGTTAGATCCGAGATGAAGAGATTGAATAAATGAGGCGCGAGAACACATCCCTGTTTGAGACCAATCGTTGTAGGGACTTTTCTCGATAACCGAGTGCCATCACCTATTTTTACTTGCGACCATGTATCCGAATAGAATAGGAGCAAACCCCTTATACTACTTTCCGGAATGGCCCATGCTCTCAGTTTCGTCCACAATAAATTACGATCGACACTGTCAAACGCCGCCTGAAGATCGACGTAACACATGTTTAGATCCTGCTTTTTACTCATACACTTCTCCGCAATCATGGTGATGGATAGGATGTTGGGAATAGTTCCAATCCCCTTCCAATCCCCTTCCTAAACCCCGTTTGATTAATGGGGATCAGCTCTTTTTCATTCGACCAGGTAACCAGATCGTTTAGAAGTAGTGTTGCAAAATATTTTGCCTTAACATCCTGCAACGCTATTAGACGATAGTTGTTCGGTTTGGATCTTTCACCACCTTTATAAATTGGCATGAATATTGATCCTTGCCAGCTTTCTGGGATTTGGTTGAAATTTTGGACATCTGAGTACAGTTCTGCCAGGCAAGGCCCCCAAAAGTCCGGTGAATATTTGTACACAGCTTGTGGAATACCATTCGGGCCTGGAGCCCCATTTGATTTTGCTCTTTTAATAATTTTAATTATCTCTTCCGCTGTGTATAGATTGTTCTGAAAGTCTGTACTCAGATCACCAAAATGAGTAAGTGCCTTCTGTAAATACCAAAATGGTAGTAAGTTTAGGATTTGTCTTAAGTTAGTTCTGTGAATCGGGCCCTTAGAGTAGGACTCTGCCACACTCAGGAAAGATCTACAGTAATTTTTCCTTTGAGGTGGTGGTGCTCCTCTGACAACTACAAGCAACTTCTACTTTGATCTCGTTCCTTTTAAACTAACTATATGAGATAAATAAGTTACTTTATTCTCTGAAAACTTCCATTTATCAACTTCAGCTAGCAGCCCTGTTTCCTAAATTTACAATACTTTATTTAAATATGTGTCTTGTTCTTCCTTATTCTTCCCCATCACAAGCAGATGACTATGAAAACAGACCACTCCACCAATTTTAACAAAGATGTCATCAAAAGCCTCAGGAAACTCGAAGCAGTGGATGCCAAGCCAAAAAACATACCACAGAACTGAAAACACCCAACTGGTGTAAAAAATGCCACATGTGCTCTACTCTCACGGTGCAGGTTAACGTAGTGAAAGGCAGCCGACAAATCTAATTTTGAAAATCAGTTTTATTCCCTTCGTGGCAGCTAACCTTTTATTTCTTTTCAGTGAAGGAAACTGAAAAACCAGGATTTCGTTAAGTCCACAATGGTCAACACACAGTCTCACCCTGTCATTCGCCCGTCGAGCCATGAGAAGAAGTGAAATTCAGTGATGACTTGACTCGTTCAATTCTTAGCAGCAACCAACTTCCCAAGTTCTGCTTTGACCTTTTCCCTCACTATCATGGGAATGTCTATTACTCTGTATATTTTCGGCACAATATCTGACTTCTGCCTAAATCTATGCATAAAGTACTTAACTTGTCAATCTTCCCACTCAATGCATTAGGAAAACTTTTTGATGCCCACGTTCTTGTTTTCTTACTACTTCAACAACAGGCAACTGTTCCACAATATGGGGTAGCGATCTTTAGTCCCTCCTCCCTCAAATAGGAGGACCTTTCCTGGCCACATACATTTACAGATAGCCTTTACAATCTTAAATGTAACTATCAACACTTTACATCACAATGTTTCTATGCCATCTAAGTATAGCTGTTTGGATTAATATTCACTGGTTCTATAACACAAACTATTTCCTGCACAAATTTGTCTTTCCACATGTTCTCAGATACAATCATATAAGGGAAAGCAATGCCAAGTCAGCTATGATTTGTATAGGTATATAAACTATTGTGGCGGTCTCCCCTTTATTTTGCTGTATGCCCGATGCTTTGGGAGTTTTAGAACCTCTGGAATCCAAGTGTGAATCAGTGACAAGTGATCCTGACTTGTGGATAGAGGAGCATTAAAAAGAGGTATGCTGCTTTACTTACTTGTTTGACGTGCTGACTTTTCAGTGGGAATGCAAGGATAGAATACTGATGCAGCCTGTCACCCCCTCAACACGCTGATGCTGAACGTTGTTTGGCTTTTCGAGCCCAGTTGCTTATTGACTTCAGCGTTTTTCTGAGAGTTCTCTGACATTCTTCTGGCCCAAGGTGAAGCTCCCCAGCTTACTGGGATTTTCTGGGGCTAGTTGGATTAATTGGTCCACAAGGGGAAGGTGTTGGCTTGGTGGTCTGTCAAGGAGGTAATAAACCGACTATACTCCAACCAAAATGTTTGCAATAATCATGAGCGGCCGCCATATTGGATGAGTAGAAAAAAATGCAATCAGCCAGTTGGATGTGAGCCCAACTCACTTGAGAAACATATGTGATCGATGTGCGTGGTGGGCATTTTTTGAATGGCTAAGATTTTTCAACAACCCCACTTACCATGAAAACACACACAAATTGTATGTGTTTGAAGAGACAACTTTGCTGGTGACCAGGGAAGGCATCTTTGAAATTTCTTATTTTCAAGTGTCATAAGTTTGAATTAGCATCTAGTTTGATGGAAATAGTTATTCCCAAGAAAGTTTTCATTCTTAATGGATGTTATTAGACTCTGGTTCTGATGATTAAGTGGCAAGTCGTGAAGTACCTCTCGCCATTGATGAATCCTCTTTCAAATATCAGTGAGGTTACAGTTTTGGATCCTTTAGGACACGCAGAATATCATGCCTCCTTAGTTTTTCCTTACGCATCCAGTTGAACCGCGTATGAATGGGTAAAGTGGGAAACAAAGCTTGATCAATTATGCAAGCATGTGTGGAAAAAGTTTGAGTGCTGAGAGGAAATTGGCACTTCAAATGTATAGCTTAAGAGTGAAAGGGCAAGAGATTCTGCAACATTTGCCTGTTTCATCATGAGGAAATGAGCAAAACTTAAATGACTGTAAAGTGGCAATTAAGAAACTGGAGTTTGCATTTACCTCAAACTAGCGCTCTCTTACAAAGATATGATTTTGGGGCATAAGACAAAAAGCAAAGGAAACTATTGAAGATTTTGCCACTACTTTTCTGAAAAAAAGATAACAAGCAAGGGACTCAAGGTCGGGAAATATGTTCTGTTGGCAAATCCGGGGAAGTTAAAAATCTCTAGGGTCAATGTTTTAGATGTGGCATTACGGGGCCTTGCAAGACACATGCAAAAAATGTGGTCGCAGAGGTCATTGCATGAAATATGGCAGATCTATTAGCAATACTAGAGAGACAAGTGTGGTCAAGGAAATAAAGAGAAAATAGTGTTACAAATTGGTAACAACAACCCAGGTAATCCTATTGAAAAAGTGTTCATCAAAAATGTGCTAATTTTAATTATATTCATTCTTGTTCCCATTTAAATATCATTTCACAGGAGTTGTTTGATAGTAAGTTGAAACAGAAATGTAAATCTTCGAATAATTTATATTACACTTAGGAGATTGTGCACTTTTGGCTGCATTATTGCGGCATGTTGTCATATTCGTAACATTTCTTTCCAGCCTTTGTTAGACATGTCAGATTTAGGGTGGTCTTCACCCAACATTTTGCCTTCCTAATTCACTTTTTCTAACCTCGTTTTTGCTGGTATTAGGCCTCTGCACACTTTAACAGTGATTGTGCTCTCTCACAAGTAGATATTCGTTGAAAATCAGTCCTTTCTCTTGAGAGTCCTTTGTGAGAAGCCCAAACAATTTCTTTTAGGAATCTGGGAGAAGCACCCTGTATGGTCTCTTCTAGGAAAGTGGAAGTCCTATTGTGGACTAAAATAGTATTTAGATTTAAGAAGGCAGCAGTGTCTGTCTTTGAGGAAAGGGTTCAACTCATTGCGTAAATAATAGTATAAGGGAGAAATGTCCGCAGGTGTGAGCCCTTTTCAGTTGCAGACTAGTGGTAAATGCCTTTCCCAGAATGTCACTTTCTGACTAGGAGTTAATTGCATTTTACTTCTGATACTGTTCCAACAGCCTAACTTTCAATGTAAATAAAACTGAACTGTGAATAATAATGGAAACCTTGATTTTGTGTTTACAGATAACATAAATGAAGTTTTGTCCAAGATAAGTCTAAAGAGTCATCAGCTAAAAAGGCTAACCCTGAGAGATGTCCTTGAAACTGGTCCTGAAGATAGACCCAGCTCTTTGTGCTTCACTATGGAAGATGTGCTGCAGCGCTTCCTGAAGAAGCTCCTGAGCCTGAATGTAACCGCAAGAGACACAAGTGTAACAATCAACTCGAACGTAAAGGACGCCGAAGGAGAGACTAATGACCAACTTGATGATGATGATGCAAGCAGTGATAAAAGCCTCCCTGAACGCTGTATCAATCCCTTGGATGTTCTCTGTATCTTATTGAATTGTTCAGACAGCTTTTTACAGCAAGAGATTTTGCTTAAAATGTCCATGTGCCAGTTTGCTCTTCCCCTCCTGCTGCCTCCCAGTGAAGTCAGTAAGTGCACACTCATGCTGTGGGCCATGAGGGACATTGTTAGAAAATGGAGGCCTCACTCTCTGAGAGACACCAGAGGGTTCAAGGAAGAGAGCCTGGTGCTCACACCGATGCCCACAGTTTCCTTTGTGCGTCTGGGGAGCTGCAGCTTATCCAAGTCCAAAATTCTGAATGAGGTTCTCAGCCCCCCTCAGCAGCACCATGACTTCTTCCTCCATAGAGAGATGGGATGTGGGAATGTGCCCCGGAGGATCTCTGATGGATTAGTGGAGATTTCCTGGTATTTTCCAGGTGGTATAGTGAATTCCGATATTTTCCCAACACCAGTAGCTGTAGCCAACCTCAGAGGGGATATTAGATCTCATTGGCAGCAGTTTAGCTTTTTAACAGCGATCTCATCCGCTGTGTTCATATACGTTGAACATATTGGTGCCAGTGAATATGAACTACTCTCAAGTTTGAATTCTGAAACAAAATATTATTTCATCATTCCTTCTGAAACTGATAAATCCTTCGAAACCATCAATTTTATTAAAGAATTGGCTGGACATTTCAAAAGGCCTCAGTTTCAAACTCTAAAGAAAGGTAAAAACATTAATGATGCAACATTTGCAAAGAAACTGTTATCTATAATGTTTCCTATAGTAGAGAACCCCCCGATTAGTCTGTGTGTTGAAGGAATGGCTGTCATTGCACGTGAGCTTGGAATAAGAGTAGATGAGGATAATGAAGAATGCCAGAGAGCCAAGCAGTGTGTTCATGAGATCACTGGAGACATCAAAGATATAGCAAAGTACAAGGCAACAACGATGAAACTACAAGGGGAGCCATGGAAAAAACTGGGTAAGATAGAGAAAGAACTTTGTAGACTAAAAAGACCGGGAAAAGCCCATACAGAAAACTATAAATCACAGCAGAAAGAGGAATTGCTGAAAATACGCAAGCTGCAGAATGAAAACGAACTTACTGATGGAATGATTACATTTATCAATGGTATAGGATGTATGAGTAAAGTGGAGAAACATTACTTTCTGAAATGGATGAAGTTTGAGCTTGATTCCATTGCTAGACACAGTCTTTCCAATCTTAGAGATGAATACAAAGCAAAGTCGAAAGACTCCAAAAGTGACCCCAGGGAGCTGGAAGAATTAGACAAAAGAATATCTGAGAGTTCCCTCGGGGTTGAGCACTTCATGCGTGAGCTGGGACAGTTTTATGAGGCTGAGTGTTCCATGGTTAAGGAAGGGAGAGTGCCAGAAGGGCGTAAACAATTTACTAAACTGCCGGGCATTGCTGCAGATCTCTTGCTAGAAGGGTTTCCTCTGGAGCTCATTGATGGAGACGCCTCCAACATCCCCCTCCAGTGGGTCAATGATGTCCTGACTGAGCTGAACTCTAAACTGCAAGGACACTGTCGAATGATTGTTGTCACTGTGTTGGGAGTGCAGAGCACTGGTAAATCCACTCTTCTCAACACCATGTTTGGGCTCCAGTTCTCTGTGAGCAGTGGGAGATGCACACGAGGGGCCTTCATGCTACTCCTGAAAGTGAAAGAAGACAAGAGGGAAGAGCTGGGCTGTGACTTCATCCTTGTCATCGACACCGAAGGCTTGAAGGCCCCAGAACTGATGAATCTAGAGGACAGCCATGAGCATGACAATGAGCTGGCGACCCTGGTGATTGGACTAAGTGACATCACTATTGTTAACATGGCCATGGAGAATGCCACAGAGATGAAGGATGTTCTGCAGATTGTGGTCCACGCATTCCTTAGGATGGACAAAATAGGGGAAAAGCCAAACTGCCAGTTTGTGCACCAGAATGTGAGTGATATTTCAGCTCATGATCAAAACATGCGCAACAGGAAACATCTCCTGGAGCAACTGAATGCAATGACAAAGGCGGCCGCCAGGATGGAGAAGCAGAGCTTGGAAATGACATTTTCTGACATTATGGTGTATGACCCAGACAAACACAACTGGTACATCCCGGGTCTATGGCACGGTGTCCCCCCCATGGCTCCAGTGAATCTGGGGTACAGTGAACATGTTCAGGACTTCAAGCGGTACTTGTTTCAGTTCATAAGAGAACGTCATATACAGGAGAAAGCTGTTATGACTATACCTCACTTTAAAGAATGGGTACAGAGTTTGTGGAACGCTGTCAAACATGAAAACTTTATCTTTAGTTTTAGAAACAGCCTGGTGGCCGAAGCCTACAACCAGCTGGCAATGAAATACAGTGAGTGGGAATGGGCCTTCCACAAGGAAATTCATTTGTGGGTTTCTGAGAAGGAAAATGAAATACAGAATCAGTCCATGGAAGAACTTAACAATAATACATTTCAGAAATTCAAGAAGGAATCTTTAGAAAAACTTAAAACAGGAGAAAAAAAACTTTTAGATTCTTTACAAACATATTTTGAAAGTAAAGTAGAAAATCTTAGTCTAATAGAAAATTACAGAGAGGATTTTATCAGGAACGCAAAAACTCTTGGGAGTGAACTTGAATATTATTCATTCAGGAGATGGGAAGAAGCCATTCGGATCCAAAAAGGAAAACACAAGCTGAAAGACCTGCAGGAAGCCTACACTAAAACTATTGAGGAGAAAGTGGTCAAACTGTTAGAAGAGTGCAGGAAGAGAGATGATCCCCTAAAAGAACAGGACCTGGAAAAAGAATTTGAAAAAATGTGGGAAGATACTCTATCAGAGTTACATCTTAGCCCACTGGAGACAAGAGAGGTCCATGAAGACATGTTCTTGGTGCTTCAAAAGGATTTAGGCACCCTTGGAGCTGCAGCGAATGCAAGGGTACAAACCACTCCCAATCTGTTGAGTCATGGAAAAGGAGAGTTCTCTGTGATTAACGATCATTTTGATTCACGCATTCATGAATGGAAGGGCCTTAAAGAAGTATTCACAAAGGAGTGTTGGTATAAAACAGAAGATCTTGTGAAGTCTTTAGAAGATGAGTGCAGAAAGTATATCACAAACAAGGTGGATACCAAAGCGGATTATGATGAAACCTACTGCCGAGAATTACTGAACATCATTAATGAACGGCTCCAGCAAAAGGCGACTTCAAAACTTCGGACCAGTGTTCCTTTTGCCGTGGATTTGAAGCTTCACATCTTTGGGATAGCTGCTCCATGTTTTCAAAGGATGCATGAAGATTACTTACGGGAGAACGGCCCCCTATTACGCCTGAGAACCTTCAAACCACAGTACTTCTCTGTTTTTAAAGACTTGTACTTGCAGAAGGATAAAAGTCAGAAGAGAGCCTAAGAATTCTGCGTCCAGTGCCTGAAGCCGGCTCTGATGGAGTACGTTTATAAGAGGCTCGGTATAGAGATTGTGGACGACATCCTCAGCAGTGGGCGGTCCAAGGAATACAGCAGCCGGATGTTTTTTCAATTCACTGTACTGGACACACTTCTGGAGGAAAACATTTTTACAAACTATGTTGAGTACATTAACAATTACGTTGCTTTTGTCAAAGGCCGGATTTGGACCCACATTTTACATCACTACAAAGGAGGGAACCAGTTGAAAACTTTGGAAAAAATTGTTCTATCTGACATCACCAAGAAAATCAGAGACATTTTTAGGGAAGTAAACCATTTAGCAACATTGTCTGACTTCTTAGAAAACTTCTGTCATCTTCTAAAGGAGCACCTGGTGATCTCCAGGGATAGTTTACAGGTTGTTCTTTTTCAAAACACAGCTGAGATTGACAAGTTTTCTGCTGATGTTCTGTTCTTTCTATCTGAGATAGAACGTGATATTTTGTCAGCGTTTAAAGACTGTGACATAGAGGCGAAATTCTCTAAACTGACCTTTAGGCCAGAGGACGAGCTCTTCAAGAAAGTGTTTGGATGTGGGGAGCAGTGTCCATTCTGTAAAGCCCCCTGTGAGGCTGGAGGTCAGGCGCACACCGAGCACTTCGCAACCGTCCATCGACCGCAGGGATTAGGTACATACAGGTACATACACTCCGAGAAACTGGTGTATTCTTTGTGCTCCTCAGACGTAGCATCTGAAGGGAGGTTTAGAAATTCAGACACTGAATGGGAATTTCATCCCTATAAGGATTATCGTACATTTTATCCTGATTGGTCCATTCAGCCGGATCCCAGCATCGCTGCCTCAGATTACTGGAAGTTTAATTTTAGTCTCTTTAATGAGGATTATGCAAAGGAATACTCAGCCCTGCCAGCTGATCTTCCAGGGGACTGGAGACAACTGACACAGGCACAGGCGCGGGAAAGTCTGCAGGAAGTCTTCAGAACAAAAGCCAATTAGAATAAACAAAAGGACACTTTCATTTTCATTGAATTTAGATATACGAACTCTGCCATCAATCATAATTAAAACCATTTTTCAATGTGGACGTCTGCCAACAAACCCATTTATTTTCCTACAGAAAATGTACTTTCGGTATTTTACATAATTATCCAAGGTCTTCATTGCATGGAAAAGAATGCAACTTATTTATTAGGGACACCTTGTGTACTTGACTTACAATGCAAACTTTTACCCTGCATGTCATTACAACGCAAGTTTCTACAACGACTTGATGCCAGGGGTGCGCTGGAGTTTGGAATAGTATAATTTACTATTCCAACTCCAGTCTGTGCAACAGTTGGGAAGGAGTTGTAGTCATATCCAACACTATAAACCCCCTACAGCCAGCCATTTCCTTGTAATGGCATGCAGGGTAAAAGCATGTGTTGTAAAGCATGCGTTGTAACAGTTGTTTTCCAAATATTATTGACTATTTATAACCAGGTCTATTAGACTAAATGGATGGTGGGCTTTTCTTATCTCAGTAACCTTCTGAAACACAGATGGAGCTGAGAAACATGCCATGCCTGCCAGTGGCTACCATATCAGATTAGGAATAGCTGAATTCAGTGGGTAGTGCTATATGCGTCATAATACTGTATTTCACCTAGCTGGATGTTGAGAAACATGTTACACTTTTCCTCAGTAAACTGAATAGTGAAATATTTATCACACTCTTGTATTACTTATGATGGTGCAGTTTTTCTTGTGATCTCTTGAATCAATGGTAAAGACATGTGGGACCTTAGACTGCAGAGTGTATTGAGAGCTGCCTTTTCCTAATTCTAACGTTTCGTCTATTGTCTCTAGCTCACAGTAGTGCAGTAAGTCTGGCCACATTATTGACAACTGGTGAAATGTAGCCACTGAGGATTATGCATATCCTGAACCTTACTTTGCCATGCCTGCTTTAATGAATTCTTGCAGTTCTTCGTGCATTTCTTTGGCCCCAGAACAGCAATCTGACCGCGTTCAATGATTAAAGAAAACAAAGGTCTCCTTGTTGAGGTTTTATCTTATATCATTAATGCACCTGTAAAGAGATGCTCTTATCCATGGAAGATAAAACAAGGTGCTATTATCTCAGTTTACAAAAAAAGATCATTGGAACCCAGCAAACTTCTGGCCATTGTCAATACTGGTACAGGAGACCGAAGCAATGGTAGAGATTATTGACATAGTGATCTCAACAACCTTACTCAGATTTGTATTTGGAGTGCATGTTCACCCAGAAGGGAATCTTGGTGTTGATTAGCAGATGTTTATATTTACCCAATTCAATGGTTTTCATTTTATTGACCTCGCAAGTATAAAAGGCAGAGTGGGCTTGCCAGAATTTGAACCAGTGACTTTGAGATCAAACACATGTCGCTGCAGTTCTACCAAGCCATCAGACCCAACTGGGGTTCAGAATTAGTAGTCTATCACTGCATTGGATTGACTCTTTCCTACTAAGCTAAGGATAAGGAGCATGTGGGGCAATTTACAGCTCCAGTGGGCGCACTCGGTTGTTGAGTCTGTAAAGGTTCTAAACTTTCCCATTTCTGCTTTAGTTTTTTTAGTCTTGACTGCTCAATGGCTTGGCTTGTGGTATTACATGTACACTCTTAAGATGATGCCCAGTTCTTAGACTGGGAAACAGCAACCAATGCTTGGGTGAAAGATCAGTAGTTATTTGTAAATTGTGATAACTTTGGGATTCTGGTGTTGGAGTGTAGCAGGAACATCTTCCTTTTATTTCCCCCGCCTTCCTGGGCCGCTCTCTCACTCCTATCATTACTGTTCTCCAAGAGACATGCTCTCATTTTCGATGATCACTCACCCTTTGAAACACAGATTCAAGCAGGGTTTAAGGCTGCACATTTCATCTACATGTGATGATGCTAATTGGATAGTCCTTGTCCCAAAGTAACAAACAGCGCTAGCACGAGCAGTTTTTTCAGCTAGATTTTAGCACGGTTTAACAGTGTGCTGCTGCCACGGCTTGAGCCAGCGCAATATTCTGTGGTTTGCATCTTTGGTGGTCTAATGAAGGAAGACACTGTGTAAGGATTGGGCAGTGGCTTATGGTTGTGTACTAACCATAGCCTTTCAAATTAGGAAGCCGATGTTGTGCCTTATATGGAACTTTATTTATCATCAGTCCTCCTCATACCTGATGAACTTGGCAAATGAGAGCAAATGCAACAGATCTGGGCCCGATCAGAAATGACTATGACCAGGTGGAACTTTGTTAAGTTTAAAGGTCGCTCTAAAAAGATTTCAGTGCTAGAGTATGGAAATACATAGTTTGATACGCAGGTAATTCACAAATTGTCTTCCTTTTAAAGGAAACTCAATGATTCATTTTGGTTCTATTACATCAAATGGGAGGATGAAGAGCTCAATATTTAAAAAGGTCCAATGCCTATGCTCCTCCCAGAACTAAACTGACTTACCATCATAGTAGGAGTAGTTCCTCGTAGCCTACAAGGAACTCCTCCTACTTTGTTGGTTAGTAATTTCGGTTCTATCCATCCTCATCAGTGTATCGTGGGTCATCGGGGAGTACTGCATATACATTTTTTTTACGTTATACCAATTGTTATTATTATCTTTGGATTTTGATAAGGTGTGCATTCTGTGTAGAATTTAACCAAACACCTTTGAACTTTAGTTCCAGAGAGTTTATACATTTTATTTTCATTTACATTTATGGCTACTTTGCATTTCTACACATAAACTGTACTATTATGTGTAACTTATACCTCAATTGTATATTTTTCTAATTTCTTTAGCTGTTTGGTCTGTGTTATAATGTGTGATTTTTTTGTACAGTGATAGCTTATACGCTTTTACTCTTGTACTGGCTGCCATTGTACATTTTCTACAAATAAAAATTAAACAAATAAATATTTAACAGAATTAAGAATTTTTTAAATGGTATTGGATTGATGCAAACGGACTATTAGTACAAAATATCGATTGTGTATCCCCTGCTAATTAATGCGAGAGGATGCATTTTGCCAAATGATGATCAGGTGTCAGTAGTACTATCTATTTTGTTTTTGTATTTAAAGTATGCCTTTAATAAATGCAGTGGTATATTCCCAGTGAAGAATCTTGTTCAAGAATAACATAAAAACATGCTAAGTGAATATCAAAAGGTTTTATCGATTCGCGATGTATGATTTGTTCTAATTGTCACAGCTTAATATTTCTGTGTGTTTAATACAACTTAAAACAAGTATGGACCAGAACACACATAGGTGCTTCACAAGTTGTCATGAATGGCAAGACTGATTTGACATATATGGCAGTGGGTGATGTTCTGGATAGCAAACGCTGAAATAAATAGGTTGTAAAGTGCCGTAGATAGTTACTCTTCAAAGTTAAATAGAATTATTAAATGGGATACGTTTATGTCAATTAACTCTTCTGGTGATTGCTATGAATTCTAAATTGTGATTATGTGTTCATTTGCACGTTATTGCACTATTTATCGGTTAATGTGTTAAATATTTTTTTTACAATATGCTCTGCTTATTATGCTACAGGAAAGTCGGTCTTTCGATAACTTTTGTAATACAAACACACAGAAAGCATCTGTAAGTGTTTGCAAAGGCTCCTTGAGGGTGAATGTTACCAACGTCAGAGCTCAATATTGGTTCTCAGTTCTTTGTTCCCTCTCCTTATATCTGGAGATCTCTCCCAGTCTTCATCTGACACTGAAAGAATTTGGGGCTGAGCTCCATGTGCGTAATCAAACATTACTTTGAATGATGCCAAGAGATGTGGCCATAGCTGTTGGCAAAAATAGGAGGGAAAAACGTCTCAAAACAGGCCCTGTCACAAAGGAGCTATCAACATGGAAGGAGGGTGTCGACCACCGGACTATAGCGGGATTACCAGCTTCTAAATTAAATAAAGCAAGTGTGGATTCAGTCCTATTACATATTGACATGCTTATTGACTCACTCAAGGAGGACTTATTTAAGTATGCCAAAACTGGTCTAGATCGTATGTTTGAAAGGTTAGTTAGAATAGAGCCCAAAATGGATGATTCTATTGTGGATAGGAGTGAGAATCCTAACACTATTGGTAATAGTCAAAGTAGGGCTGTGACTAGTACAAGTCTACAAACTATACAGAATACAATCTATGAAGTGGGAAGGCCTCTGATTAAGACATCTGAGGGGTCCATAAAAATGAATGAGGCTTGTAATGGTCCAAGGGACAGTATTGATAAGGGAGTTGCAAGTGCTTCTCAGTAGAAGACCAAATTACCATTTTTGACTGGGCCGAACCAAATACCCATAGGAGTACCTATCAAACAAGAAAGGGTGAATTTACCACCCGAAGCAACCCTCCTGGTAGCGGTACTAATAGGGATGCCCCCTCTTAAAAGAAATCGTATTGAGACAACGGAGAAACTTATTCGTAAAGTTAAGTTCTGATGTAGCAGATTTTCCGAGGGAGGTTCCAGAGCATCTACACACATTATTATGGCCAGGCAGGTAGGATGGGTGAGAAGCCACCCTAAAACAGATGATGGTGATTGTATAGTGATTCATTTTGATCGGATAGATTTGGCAGGTTGGGAGGGATCACAGTCATGCCTCTGGTTTTCTTCTATCCTCCGGTTATGGGTGACCGGGGTCGAGACAGTAAGGGATTTCAGAGATATCCAGCAGGTAAAGGGTTGTTTAGACCCATTGTTAAATCTGTGTATAATGCAGGTCAATCTCCTTGTGCCAACATCATTGATTTATCTCAAGGTTATCGATACTCCATAGCCGTAGCAGATGATGGAACTAAAGAGAGTAGGTTTGCTTCCAAAAATAGATGTGCTCCACTGAGCCAGTTGGATAGTAACGACTGACTAGACCCCTGTTCTTCCATTGATGGGCATAGAAGAAACAGTGGTAATTATATGAACTGTACTATTAAACCAACACAGGGGGAGGAGGATAATTTAGGGCAGTATGTTAAGACATTAAGTTGGAATATAGCAGGACTCAAAAAGAAGGCAGAGGATGATAGATGGGAAGATTTTATAAGTGAGTATGATATGATTGGGCTCCAGGAGAACTGGAAAATCGATGACAATTTTTGGATGGATGGTTATACCACCTACTCTGTGCCAGTTAAACTATCAGCAGCTGGCAGGGCTAAGGGTGGTTCACTAACCTTTATTTCACTAAAGGTTGCAGGTACTCATTGTAAATTGGACTCAAGCTCATCGAACTGCATAGTAGTGCAGATTACTCCTATTAATGCACCCAAACTTCTTATCATTAATTTTATAGTTCATTTGATAGAACTATTGCAAATGAACATTTGGTCAGTCTGAACCATTTCCTTGAGTTTTATAGTGGGAAACAAACCACTTCTTATTCGGTTATTATTTTAGGTGATTTTAACGTACATCGATGTCAATCGAATTTTCATGTTTCTGACAATCTAGGTCCTGATAACCATTTACAGATACATTTTGAACACTCCCAGCAAGGTGGCCTCTTAGAGGGCATTTTAGCGGATCATTGTCTATTTTATCCCAAAGCAACACTTGATAGTGATGATATTCCCACATTTAAAATCAGTGGAACGTAGTCCACGATTGACTATATTTTTATCAGTGTAGCGTTGATCCCCCCGGGTGATGGTATATAACACTATGTGGTCTCATTTTAGTGACCACAATCCTATACTCCTGACATTGGCGGGAGGCCTTAAGCACAATCCAAAACCTAATAGTTGTGTTCTTACTTCTAACATAAAACCTAAGGACCAAGCCTTTACATTTCACAGGCTAAAAGGAGCGATCAAACAACTTTACCCTACCTTTCCTGATGAACCGTCAACATTGGACACATTACAATTCGTTCTGACGTCCCACAATACCACACACTTGGTCTCCCGACTCTACACAATGGCGCAGGCTGAAATAGGATGTAAGGCAACAAGAGCTCAGGACAGATGGAACTTAGTGCTGGAGACCCCCCTAACCGACAAGGATTGGGAGACTGCTTGCACATTGACTAAAATGCTTACACCTAACGGCAATTTGGGAATCATACATTTTAAGTACCTACACCACACATATTACACCTCGGTTCAATTAAATAGATATGGGCTACGTGATGAGGCACGATGCAAAAGATGCGGCTACAGCCAAGCTGACTTTATTCATTTAGCATGGCAATGTGCGAGGATACAGAATTACTGGGTGGAAGTTGTGACTATATTGTCTGAAATGGTAGGAGTTGCTAATGAATGTACTATTCGCTGCTGTCTCCTGGGGCTACTGAATAATGTGAAAGCCACAAAATGTAGGTTCTGTGCGGTGGCCTTGCTTTTGGCTAAACGAAGAATCTCAATGTATTGGGAAAGTCATAATGTGCCATCGGTCAAACAGTGGCTGAGAGATATGTCATATTGCCAGGACACGCTATGAACTTATGAAGAAATGTTGCCACCTAGGTCCAGGCCTAAGGACTATTGGGTATATCTTACGACCTACCTGAATGCACATGTCGCTGATTGAGTGTCTTTGATCTTTGATGTCTGTTACATAGCATACCTCCTACAATCACTGCTGTGACACCTGTGCAAAGGCACCACATGTCTATTTACGCTATAATGTCGACTGGGTGGGGAGTGCGGTAGTGGAATGATCCATTAACATACATTACCAATAAAGGTCTTGGAAACAAAAAAACAAAAAACCTAAGGACCAAGCCTGTAGACGTAAGTGGTGTATGGTGGTGTCAGGAGATTTCCAAGCAAATTTGTGGAACACTGTCGGAAGTGAGCTGGACCTCTGCTTAGATGACCATTTAAGGGGCAAAGAGGTCCTTCAGCATACATTAAAATTTTCAACAAGGTGGCCTCTGATCTTAAATGCCCATTTAAGGATCACCAAAACAAAAGGGAGAGGGGGTTTGACCATAACTGCTCACTTGCCCATTAAAAGCTGTTAGTGGCCTTAAATAACAAACCACAAGATAAAAGTACTGTAGCTGCATGAAGGAAAATCTATAAATTGGCAATAATTAAACGTGAAGAAGAAATAAAAAATGAGGCATGGAATGATTTATTGTACATTGATGTTATTAAAAAAGAGTCAAATTTTGGGAAATTGTGAATTAGCCCTTTTTTCAAGAAACTATGGGCAGCTCTCTTGAATCGAATATAGAGGAGCAGGAATGAGTTAACCACTTTAAATCTTTATATGGTGATCAGGAGAACCAAGGATCTTTAGGCATTGCATTTGAAGTTGAGGCGTACACTATTATTTTTACAGAGCTAGAAGTAGCGGACGCCATAAACAAAATGACAAGTAATAAAGCTCCTGGACCGGATGGTGTCCCAGCCAATCTTTTTTAATCTAATGTAGTACTTTGGTCAAAACTTCTGGCCTGTGTTTTTATCATAGCATGTAAATTGGGTCTACCTAGATCATGGTCTGAGTCGGTTATTGTCCCGATTTTAAAAAGGGTAATAGAGGGGACCCTAGCTGTTATAGACCGATCTCACTTATAGATTCAGCTGTAAAAGTTCTTGGAAGGGTGGTACTTAGCAAACTTACATCTTGGTTAACTGAAACCAATACCCTATCAGATCTGCAATATGGTTTTTGGAAAGGAAGGGGCACTACACCTATTAATAGGGAAGTACACCATTGCCAAGAAGGGGACACTGTATTTAGAGTTCATGGATCTTTTCTCAGTCTTCGACCGAGTGAATAGATCCAAGCTATGGGCTACACTGTCCATTTCCTTGCCGATTTGCACATGGATTTGACAGCTACAGTGAGCTATGACCAAAGGGGGGATTGTACCCAGGGAATATGCATCGTTCATGGTGTTAGTCAGGGATGTATCTTGGCCCCCCTACTCTTCACCCTTTATATTAACAAAATGTATCAAGTCTTAGGGGAAGCCTGTAAAGATATTCCGCATGTGGGGGGAGCAATTTATTCCAGCTCTCCTCTACGCGGATGATGTTGCCTTATTAGCGAGAACTGCAGTTGGTTTACAATGACTTTTAACCTCCTTTGCTGTTTTTATGAGGTCTTTGGACCTAAGTGTAAATTTCTCAAAATCACACTCAATGATAATAGGCATTAAGCCCAAAAGGGTTAAATTTCTCCATTGTGAGGATAATGTGATCACTAGGGTTACTATTTTCCCCTACATAGGTGTATTATTTGACAAGAGAGGCACATGGGTGTCGCAAATGAATGCAAAGAGAAATGTTTTGGCTAGATCCACATCTGCAGTTCTAGGTTTTGCACTTAGGTTAGGGGCAAAACCAATACCAGCCCTGTTAAATGTATATAGAGCTAAATGTACCTCTATTGCAATCTATGCTCAGATATTTGGGGATTCAGGGAAGCTAAGGAAACCCAAGTAGTCGAAAATACGTTTTTAAGAAACCTGCTATTGGTGCCTCATACCACACCAACATATATGTCAGATGTTCTTGTATAGCGCACAACTCACCATGAGGTTTCATGGCGCTAGCAGCAAAAGGACGATAGGACAGACAACAATCCGAGACTAATTAGTGATTGGAGAGAAAAGCCAGGTTTTACGTTTTTTGCGAAAACATTTGTGATCGGTTATGGATGAGATGTGCGCGGGCAATTTATTCCATAACATGGGGGCAAGGTATGAAAAGGAGTGGCCGCCGTTGCGCGAAGTTCAAATGCGGGGATGAGCAAGGTAGAATTTAGAGCTTGACCTTAATGATCTTCCTGGTACATACCATTCAAGTTTGTTTTTTAAATAGTAAGGGCCGGCATCGTACATTGCCTTATGGGCTAGACTTAAGATTTTAAAGTGGCATCTCTGTCAGATCGGGAGCCAGTGAAGGGTCCGTAGATTAGAAGTGGATGGAGATCTACGGGGAAGATTGAGGACAAGCCTAGCTGCTGTAGTCTGAAGAATCTGGAGCTTTGAGAGCAGATCTTCGTTCAGGGCGATAAACAGGGTGTTTCCGTAGTCCAAGTGACTGATAATAAGGCCCTGCACCAACGGTTTCCTTGCCTCAATGGGTAGCCACTTGAAAATCTTTTGAAGATTGCGCATGATCCCGTAGCAGACCCTAAAACCTGATCAATATGGGATTTCATAGACAGGGAGCTGTCAATGGTGATGCTCAGATTTCGTACAGCTGACTTGGGGGAGGGACACGTTCCTAATTCAGAAGGTTACCAATCATGTGACCAGAAGTCCTCAGCTCTTCCAAACAAGATAATTTCAGACTTGTTGCTGTTTAGCTATGATTCATCAAGAGACTGGGACAGGCTTTGTGGAGGATTTAATTGCAATGGCCCCCATATTAAAATGGATTGCAACTTGGCTAAATCCGGAACTTGAAATGAATCGTGAAGGTATGAGAGATTGCTTGGCTTTAGATCGAGCCAGTAGTATTCCCTAGTTGGATCACGTTAAAAGGCTGGCTGAGAAATTGGGATGGGCAGAATTATTTAATTCTCCAGACAAATTATTAAAGGGAGATATGCAGAGGGTTAAGCAATTTTATTTATATAGGGCACTAACGGGAGTTGGTAAAATGAGTGAAATGTCAAATGCAGTGAGACCAGTGGAGAAGGTTCGCAACTTGGGCATTATGTTTAACAACAAGTTGACAATGGAAGCTCAAGTCACTAGAACGGTGGGAAGTTGCTTGGCAATCATTTGGTCGCTATAAATGGAAGAGAGGGGCTCGTAATAACCCGTAGGGAAATAGAGCACAAATATACTGTAAAGTAAAGCAAAAAGGTTTTCCCTATGGAAGGTATTATTTCCTGTTCCTAAACCAGGACTCAAAGCGACAAACTCAATCCACAACATTCATTTGTCTTGCATCTTGTTGGATGGGAGAACACTTACCAGAAAGGAACACAAACAGTCTATTTTAAAAAAGTATACAATTTATTATAAATAAAAAACATATGAATTCCCAGTTAAAAACATGAAATACACAAATAAAACCACCTAATGTGGATATGGAGAAGGTTTTTCGAAAAAGACACTGCTATCTGTCTTAGTTATGTCATTTCGGGCCCTCGTTTGACAACAATGGGGGAATAATATTCCTTTAAACCAGGTTATTTGTTGGCAACACCGAATATGACTTGATGAAAGTGCGTCGACGCGTTTCGGAAGCTTAAGTTGATAATGGCTTCCTTCTTCAGGACAGTCTCTATATGTTTTCTCCACAGAATTGTATCATACCTAATGCACAAATAAAATACGGCTATTAGCTCCTGACTTTATAATTGCTATCTACACATGTTTCAATGTGGTCTCATAAGGGTAACTAAATAAAATTAGCCCTTACATATTAAAACTTATACTCTAATCTATATGTGGAATCACAATTATGTCTATATACAAGGGGCCTATTTGTAATCATAGAAAGCCTATGTGTAATCGCCAGTTATTTGTATTTGTACATTCCTCACAATGCCAACATTCTAAACATCTAAAGTCAACGTCATACTGTTTTGCATGGCCATTTTGCTTTTTTTGAATTTGAACTTATGTGGTGCATTTCATTTCTAAAAAAACATACATGTCAGAAATACTGAAAAAACATACATATCAAATTTGATTTGCTGCCTATATGTGTCAACAGTTTTCACATCATTCTAAAAACATTATGCTTAAATCAAGAACCATCTGGTTAGTGTTGTCCACATCCTCCCGAAAGTCATTCAAAACATTCATACACCAGTCATATTGCAGTTTGTTGTTACTGACCATTGCAGTTATGTTGTAAGAAGAAATCTTCAGAGTACGTAGTATTCCTGTAGTGGTCGCCTCTAATGTTCGCAGACTCCCACAGTCCTATATATAATTAGGAAGAGTACAGCATTAAATGTTGGATATTGGCGTACCCTGACACAATTGGTTAAAGGGCATTTGTTTTTTACCTCAATATATAAGAGGAAGCTTCAGTATCAAATCGGGTCTTTTTTAGTAGCTTATTCAGTTGTGATATTATCCTCACATTCCTGCATGGGTTAGAGAATACGGGTTAATTATTTACATCGTGCGTTTGGTTGTTTGTAACACAGAGCTCAACTTGTTATGAAGTTGTATTAGCATAAGGATTACCTAGCATGATTCTCATGGGGCGTAGATATTTTAATGCCTCCAAGCGAATGCTTGTTCTGTATTGATACTAAAAAAGATATACTTGTTTTAAAAGGAGCATCTACTGTCATCATTGCCATATTGCATGTACTTATAAACTGGTCCTTACCGATAATAACAACGATCTGTTTCGAAAAAGGGGGGTCCTTTCACGCAGCTGGGTAGTATTATGCACGTGGCTGTGTAACAGAATGAATTGGTGTCACTCTATATCTGACACTTGTTACAAACAGTTTACTTAATTACAGCAGGGTATTATCTTTATTAAGTACTACCCCCAATAGTCAATCGGTGTTGGCGTGTTCTAAGTCGCCTCTTTTACACCACTAACTCCGCTCTGTTAGATATTACGGGTCGGATGTTCTTCTTACCTATTGGATACACACGGCTGTCTTTCCCGGGCTGCAAAACGTGGCGTCTTTACGATCACCGCTCGCGTAGTAGTTTAAAGACTCACAGAGCTGGACTAGTCGCTTTTAAAGCACGTCATACAGTCACGTGGTTCTAAATTCAATCATCGAGGCCGGCAGTCACTACGTGCGTTATATTTTCTCTTCTTTTTTTTAATATAAAGAAGGAAAGGAAGACAAAACTTTATTGTTAATTTTTCTGATGGACACTTCATGTGTTTGGCCCTGTTGGTAACAGGAGAAATATATGCGCGCGGCTGTATATGGCTGTTCTGCACATTTGGGCACAGTGCAAAATGATAATAATTTGCGGCAGCCTTGAATTCGGTATTGTTAATGATAATTTAAGGAAAATCGTTCAATTTTTAACCTATAGTGATGGTCTCATCTGCTAAACATATTGCCTGTATATTTTTTATCTAAACCTTCCTGTCTTCAAAGTCGGGAAGATCTCAAACCCTAATGTCTGAGCTATATAGTGTTTATAAATAGAAGCACAGAACCCATATGGTACATACCAGTTTTTTCAGATTATGTGCTCTAGTGCTATATCTATTTGTTCTTATAGACAGTTCTATACTACTATTCTCATCCAATCCTCTTTGGTGTTAAGACCTCGATTAACAGTGTCTAGCGTGGAAATATACCACTGTTCTCTATTTTTCCTTTTTATATCAAGGTTTCCTCCTCTTTTTGAAGCTGTAATTCTCTCTATCACAAACCACGAGAATTCTGTATGTTTGTGTTGCAATTTGTTAAAATGTTCAACCATGGGGGCATTCTCTTTGTTTGTTTTGAGTGCGGATCTATGTTCCAGGAGGCGCAATCTTATTTCTCTGCCAGTCTCTCCTACATAAGCTAATTTGCAGGGGCACAATATTATGTATACAAGATTGCTGCTCCTGCAATTATTCAATGTTTTAGAAGTCATAGTGTAATTATTATAGGTCAGAGCTGTTATACCCATGGGACTCCAGGTCCGTAATGAACCAGGGCTCTTTACGGATAATATAACGTTTTTAGAAACCTGGACACACATTGCAAATAGGTGTAGCCGGGATTGGATCCTTTTAATTATTGAGACTGTTCAAGAGAGGGTAGTATTAGAACGGAAAGAGATAGAAAAATTAGAACTTGCACTCCAGGAAATGTCAGCGGTAGATGATGCAAAAGAGAGGTTAGAGGAATTAAATGCGGAAATGGATGGATACAAAGACTACTTGATAAACAAAAAAACTATAAAACTTAAAAAGGATGTGAATAAATACAGCATAGAGTTAGTTTACCCTTATATAGGTACGAAATTTGCAGTGCTTGCTCCTTCGTTTTGGAACTCCCTTCCCTCGGAACTCCGCATGTCATCTTCCTATATGGAGTTCCGGAAGGGTCTCAAAACTTTTCTTTTCTCTCGAGCCTACAATGCTTAATCCCCCTCTGCTCCTGCCCGCTTCTCACAATCCAACAGCGCCATGAAACCGCATGGTAAAAGTGCGCTATAGAAAAGTTTTTAAATTCAAATATAAATAAAGATTACTTCCAACAACCAAGAGAAGAAAGAAATGTTGAGAACCGACCGATATATAACAGGGGAGCTAATAAAAGTGTCACATTTTCTGAAACGTCTGGTTCAAGCAGCGAAGATGAAGGCTCCACCTCAGGGAATGGTGGTTATAATAGTGAACATAATGGGGGAAACCATTTTTTAGAGAACCGCCAAAGGAGAGGTGGGAAACCATACCAATACAGAGGACAGTATCAGAGAAAAGAATATCAGGCCCCAAGGGGTGGACACAGGACGAATTACCAATACAACCAGGCCCCTCAGGAATATCCCAACACAAGGAGTCAACGATATCGTCAATAGTTCCCAATGACACAAATAAATTTCCAATTGTTAATCTCTCACACTACCCCTTGAACAAAATTGAATTAGAAGTCCTGGAAAAAGGGTTTACATTTGCCCCTACGGCGAATGTTAACAAATTTAATTTAGAGAAGGACCTAAAAGCATTTTTCCGTAAAATTAGATTAAAAGAATTTTTTGAAGATAGGGACTATAATCCAATCATTAACATTTCGGGACTCAAACAAAAATCAACCTTCACCCCAGCAATTTCTCAGGTGGGTAAAAATGTAGAAACATTTGAAAAAGTTGTAGAATCTAAGGTGAAAAATGTTTTAGAACACACATACCCTGATAAGAACAATATGTCTAAAGAACATAGAAAAGCTGTGATAGACTTAAAGAACAACCTGCAACTAACCATCAAGCCTGCCGATAAAGGCGGAGGGGTGGTGGTTTTTAATACTGAAGATTACAACAGGAAAATGTTGGATCTTCTAGAAGTTAAAGAACACTATCAAAGAGTTCCTTTTACCAAATTGGAGACTCTGAATAAAAAGGTTTTGGAAATAGTGAAAAATGCTTTTGATAAGGATTGGATTTGCAAAGCAGAATTTGAATTTTTATACTGCAAAGACGCTAGGATACCAGCGATATACGGTCTCCCTAAAATACATAAGAGTGTGGAAAATCCCCCCATGAGACCTATAGTTAGTTGTATTGACTCACGTCTTGAACCACTAAGTCAATACGCTGACACCTTTCTAAAAACCCTTGTATTAAAACAAGAATCATATGTGCGAGATTCGGCACATATGATCTCCATAGTGGAAGGATTGGTGTACAACCCCAATAATCAGATTATGGTGACCCTCGATATAGAGGCGTTGTACACCAACATACCACAGAATGATACCATTGGTGTGGTGGAAGAGACACTTGGGAATGCAGACCTTAGAGGTGCAAACCTGGAGTTCATAATGCAGTGCATAACTCTAGTTCTGAAAAATATGTTCTTATTTAAAGATGAGCTATTTCTCCAATGCAAGGGCACCAGCATGGGGGCTACCTGCACGCCGAGCCTGGCAGGTTTATACGTAGCCAGGTTCGAGGAGAAGCATGTGTTCAATGAGGTGTCGCCATTTTTTGAGAACATCTCATTATGGCGTCGCTTCATTGACGACATCTTCTTTATTTGGGAAGGAGAAATGGATACCCTTGAGGAATTCCTAGAGTGGTTAAACTTGGGAGATGAGATCCTCCGATTCTCAGCAATATACGATAGAGACTCAGTAAACTTCCTGGACATCACCATAAAGAACAAAGATGGTAGGTTAGAGGTGGAACTGTATTCCAAACCCACTGACAAAAACACCTTACTGCACTATAGCAGTTATCACCCTCGCTCTCAAAGAGACAATGTCCCATTTGGACAGTTCCTTCGACTCAGGAGGAACTGTTCCAATATGGAGGACTACTTAAAACATGCAAATACACTGAGTGAGAAACTACAGGATAGAGGATATCCCAAAAAACTCATTAGGAATTCATGCAAAAGGGCACGATTCTACAATCGAGACAGTATGATACATCCAGAATCTGCCTAAAAAAAACAATCTGTAACTAACTCTAAATTAGTCTTTGTGAGCCAGTTTTCAAATATTAGTAATAAATTGAAAAATGTAATTCACTCGAGTTGGCACATCTTAAATGATGGAAAAGAGGTCAAACTTCTGAAACCCATCTTTGCGTTTAGGCGCAATGAAAATATTCGTCAGAATCTAGTCCACACATATAGAGAGCAGAACCAAATTAATCAGCTTACAATTAATGGCACCAAAGCAGTAGGAAACCACAAGTGCAGTAATTGCTCAATATGCGAAAACTGCATTGTTGGAAAAGCTCTGACCTATAATAATTACACTATGACTTCTAAAACATTGAATAATTGCAGGAGCAGCAATCTCGTATACATAATATTGTGCCCCTGCAAATTAGCTTATGTAGGAGAGACTGGCAGAGAAATAAGATTGCGCCTCCTGGAACATAGATCCGCACTCAAAACAAACAAAGAGAATGCCCCCATGGTTGAACATTTTAACAAATTGCAACACAAACATACAGAATTCTCGTGGTTTGTGATAGAGAGAATTACAGCTTCAAAAAGAGGAGGAACCCTTGATATAAAAAGGAAAAATAGAGAACAGTGGTATATTTCCACGCTAGACACTGTTAATCGAGGTCTTAACACCAAAGAGGATTGGATGAGAATAGTAGTATAGAACTGTCTATAAGAACAAATAGATATAGCACTAGAGCACATAATCTGAAAAAACTGGTATGTACCATATGGGTTCTGTGCTTCTATTTATAAACACTATATAGCTCAGACATTAGGGTTTGAGATCTTCCCGACTTTGAAGACAGGAAGGTTTAGATAAAAAATATACAGGTGATATGTTTAGCGGATGAGACCATCACTATAGGTTAAAAATGGAACGATTTTCCTTAAATTATCATTAACAATACCGAATTCAAGGCTGCCGCAAATTATTATCATTTTGCACTGTGCCCAAATGTGCAGAACAGCCATATACAGCCACGCGCATATATTTCTCCTGTTACCAACAGGGCCAAACACATGAAGTGTCCATCAGAAAAATTAACAATAAAGTTTTGTCTTCCTTTCCTTCTTTATATTAAAAAAAAGAAGAGGAAATATAACGCACGTAGTGACGGCCGGCCTCGATGATTGAATTTAGAACCACGTGACTGTATGACGTGCTTTAAAAGCGACTAGTTGAGCTCTGTGAGTCTTTAAACTACTACGCGAGCGGTGATCGTAAAGACGCCACGTTTTGCAGCCCGGGAAAGACAGCCGTGTGTATCCAATAGGTAAGAATAACATCCGACCCGTAATATCTAACAGAGCAGAGTTAGTGGTGTAAAAGAGGCGACTTAGAACACGCCAACACCGATTAACTATTGGGGGTAGTACTTAATAAAGATAATACCCTGCTGTAATTAAGTAAACTGTTTGTAACAAGTGTCAGATATATAGTGACACCAATTCATTCTGTTACACAGCCACGTGCATAATACTACCCAGCTGCGTGAAAGGACCCCCCTTTTTCGAAACAGATCGTTGTTATTATCGGTAAGGACCAGTTTATAAGTACATGCAATATGGCAATGATGACAGTAGATGCTCCTTTTAAAACAAGTATATCTTTTTTAGTATCAATACAGAACAAGCATTCGCTTGGAGGCATTAAAATATCTACGCCCCATGAGAATCATGCTAGGTAATCCTTATGTTATTACAACTTCATAACAAGTTGAGCTCTGTGTTATAAACAACCAAACGCACGATGTAAATAATTAACCCGTATTCTCTAACCCATGCAGGAATGTGAGGATAATATCACAACTGAATAAGCTACTAAAAAAGACCCGATTTGATACTGAAGCTTCCTCTTATATATTGAGGTAAAAAACAAATGCCCTTTAACCAATTGTGTCAGGGTACGCCAATATCCAACATTTAATGCTGTACTCTTCCTAATTATATATAGGACTGTGGGAGTCTGCGAACATTAGAGGCGACCACTACAGGAATACTACGTACTCTGTAGATTTCTTCTTACAACATGACTGCAATGGTCAGTAACAACAAAATGCAATATGACTGGTGTATGAATGTTTTGAATGACTTTCGGGAGGATGTGGACAACACTTACCAGATGGTTCTTGATTTAAGCATAATGTTTTTAGAATGATGTGAAAACTGTTGACACATATAGGCAGCAAATCAAATTTGATATGTATGGTTTTTCAGTATTTTTGACATGTATGTTTTTTTAGAAATGAAATGCACCACATAAGTTCAAATTCAAAAAAAGCAAAATGGCCATGCAAAACAGTATGACGTTGACTTTAGATGTTTAGAATGTTGGCATTGTGAGGAATGTACAAATACAAATAACTGGCGATTACACATAGGCTTTCTATGATTACAAATAGGCCCCTTGTTTATAGACATAATTGTGTTTCCACATATAGATTAGAGTATAAGTTTTAATATGTAAGGGCTAATTTTATTTAGCTACCCTTATGAGACCACATTGAAACATGTGTAGATAGCAATTATAAAGTCAGGAGCTAATAGCTGTATTTTATTTGTGCATTAGGTATGATACAATTCTGTGGAGAAAACATATAGAGACTGTCCTGAAGAAGGAAGCCATTATCAACTTAAGCTTCCGAAACGCGTCGACACACTTTCATCAAGTCATATTCGGTGTTGCCAACAAATAACCTGGTTTAAAGGAATATTATTCCCCCATTGTTGTCAAACGAGGGCCCGAAATGACATAACTAAGACAGATAGCAGTGTCTTTTTCGAAAAACTTTCTCCATATCCACATTAGGTGGTTTTATTTGTGTATTTCATGTTTTTAACTGGGAATTCATATGTTTTTTATTTATAATAAATTGTATACTTTTTTAAAATAGACTGTTTGTGTTCCTTTCTGGTAAGTGTTCTCCCATCCAACAAGATGCAAGACAAATGAATGTTGTGGATTGAGTTTGTCGCTTTGAGTCCTGGTTTAGGAACAGGAAATAATACCTCCCATAGGGAAAACCTTTTTGCTTTACTTTACAATCATTAGGGCGCTACGCAAAATTCTTCCTTTACTACCTCCTCAAGTGTGGGTACTAGTTGTACAGAGTGCAGTCTTGAGTAGACTGGACTATTGCAATGCCCTTCTGCTTGAATCTCCCAAGTCCCTGTTGGACAGACTTTTGAGAATCCAGTCCCCCGCAGCTAAACTTGCTCTGGGCTGGCCGAGGCGGTCCACGTCCTCCAGTGCCCTTGCAGAACTTCACTGGCTGCCGGTGGGACAGAAAATTAAGTTTAAGTCTCTCTGTCTTGTGTTTAAAGCTCTGCACGGGATGGGCCCGGTCGTGCTACTGAGCAAATTTGAGTGGTATGTCCCAGCCAGAAACCTTCGCTCCGCCTCCGCTAGATTGGTTAAGGTAGCTAGGTTTAGGAAAGTCAGAACCGGTGGCAGAACTTTTACGGTTGCTGCGGCCAGACTGTGGAATGGACTTCCTTTGGAATTAAGACAGATTAGTGATCTGCTGCCTTTTAGAAGAAGGTTAAAAACTCTGCTAGTTCCTAAAGTTTAGCTGTTACACCGTCCTGTACTAGTTGCCTGTGCTTCTCTGTTGTCTGTCTTCTGCCGTGTACTTTGAATTTCTCAGTGCCAGGATGCCGTCAGGTGATAGAGCGCTTTACAAATGAAATAAATAAATAAATAAAATAAAACCAGCGGTACATGCCCATCAATTTATTTATTTATTTATTTTATTTATTTTGAAAGTTTTATATAGCGCGAACAAGATCTTCGCAGATATCAGAGCGCTTTACAGAGGAGGGGAGCATATATACACAGATACATCAATAGTGTTAAAAGTACAGTGTAGGGATATCATAAGCAATCCAGTAATTCAATTTCAAAGTCATACAGAAATGCAAAGGGTTCGAACAAGTAGTACAGATCAGTATCGAGTCTTTGAAGTTGATCCCCAGTAGTGGTTCAGGTGTATTTAGCCATGAGGATCGCTTTTACTTCTTTCTTGAAAAGTGTGGTAGAGGGGATGAGCCTGGTTTCAGGGGGGAGTGAGTTCCAAATCCTGGGAGCCATTCCTGAGAAAGAGCGTTTATAGGTTTTTTCCTTGCGGAATCTTTTAGGCTTTAGCAAAAGATTGTTTGTGCCTCTAGTGATTCTGGAGCCTCCAGAAATCGTCAGCTTCTGAGCGAGGTATCTAGGTGAGCTCAGGTGGACAGCCTTGTGCGTCAAACAAGCGATTTTCAGGTGTATTCTGGCTTCAAAAGGCAGCCAGTTCAGGGATTTGAAGTCAGGGGAAATGTGTGAGTGTTTTTTTGATCCAGTGATGAGTCTCGCTGCGGCGTTTAAAGAGGCTCTTATGGGTGCCGTAGTAGCTAGGGGGAGACCGCAGAGGGCGGTGCTGCCGTATTCTTTTCGAGGTATGACTAGTGATTGTACCGCAGTTTGGAAGTCTTTGGCTGGAAGGAAGGGTTTAAGTTTCCTAAGGGTGTTGATTTGGTAGTTCGCTCCCTTAGTTGCTTTGTTGATGTGTTCCTGCATGCTGAGATTGGTGTCAAGTGTTATGCCCAAAGATTTTGCTGAGTCCACGATGGTGGGTTGAACATTGAGTGCCGTTAGGTGTTTAAGCCACATTTGTGCGGTAGTGATCTTCGCGGGAGGTGAGATCAGAAGGAACTCTGTTTTAAGGGCATTGAGTTTGAGATGATTAGCGGCCAGCCAGGATTGGGTGCTTCTGATCGTTGAGTTCAAGAGCGTGATGTCTTTGGGTGATTGTACTTTGAGATAAAGTTGGGTGTCATCAGCATACATGTGGAAGTGTACATTGGATTCTTGTAGCAAGGTGGTGAGAGGTTCCATAACTAGGTTGAACAAAGTTGGGGATAGGCAGGATCCTTGTGGTACGCCTAGCGATACAGGTCTTGGCGCGAACATCAAGTTGTTGCTCTTGAATTTCTGCGACCTGTTATGCAGAAAGGACGTGAACCATTTGAGCACAGTTCCAGATAGGCCCATTCTTGTGTTTAATAGTTCGAGTAAATTCTCATGTTTGACGGTGTCAAATGCGGAGGAGAGATCAAGGAGGATGAGGAGGCAGGTATCGTTATTGTTAGAACTGGCTATTTCTGGTAGGCTAAGGCTGACGCCAAAGCCAGGCAGAAACCACCATTCTAGTCAGGGCAAGGAAGTCACACGCCAAGATAACCTCTGCTCACCCCCTTGGTAGCTTGGCACAAGCAGTAAGGCTAAACTCGGAGGCAATGTGTAAAGCATTTGCGCCAGCGCACAACAGCAACAACATACTAGGCACACCACAGAAGAGACTCCACACAAGGTTATTATAAAAATAACTTTTGTATTGTAAAAACACATCAGATAAAATCACACATATACATGGTGCCAACTGGCACGGGCAATATTCACAGGGATTATGTACACAAGACAGGGCCACAAGGGCCACTGTCATAGTCAGATATAGCACTTCTAGAATAAGAAATAATAAAACATAAAATGGTAATCACAAAGATAACAACCAGTGACCACTGGTAACAGGAACCAGGACCTTACTAGGACCACCTGTACTAAGAAAGAAGAACCACCTAAGTATCACACAGCATTAGGGGTCTAAGAAAGAATACATTACTCATGATGCAATAAACCTACATTCAGAGGAGTAGAAAAGACAACCACCTAAGTATCACTCAGCATTTAGGGGTCTAGGAAAAGGACACATTACCCATGATGCAATAACCTACATTCAGAGGAGTAAGCAAAGGGCACATGATGCAATAAAATACATTCAGGGGTGCAGCGCAAGAAGACACATGATGACTAAACATTCAGAGGTGCAGCGCATGGAAAGGAAGACACATGATGCAGTAACACATTCAGAGGTGTTAAGAATAGGGCACATGATGCAATAAAATACATTCAGGGGTGCAGCGCAAGAAGACACATGATGACTAAACATTCAGAGGTGCAGCGCATGGGAAGGAAGACACATAATGCATAAACATTCAGAGGTGCCTAATAAATCAATAGCGCAAAAACACACAGTAGGCAATTACTATTTAAAAACATAGAAATCACATTGCGCCAACACTACATAAGCCACTACCTGTGGCAGTCCCTAGGCCAACTGGCCTTGTTGGGGCAAGGATGCCCTGGGTCCAAAGTCAGGGCGCGCTGCCATGCAGCGGCAGTCCAAAGTACAAAAGCCTAAACGTGGCAGGTGCCCACTAAGTGCTGGGCACCTGGAGAACAAAAGAACTGCGCCAGGGCCCTCACTGGCCCTTAGGAGCAAACTGCGCCCAGGCTGGAGCCTCACAGGCTCTAGAACACATACACTGTGCACGTTGGAGCCACACAGGCTCTGGCCAACACTGGTCAAACGTTGGAGCCACACAGGCTCTTAAAAACACATATGGCCCCTCTGAGCCACACAGGCTCTCTCAAAGCGTTGGGGCGACCCACTGCCAAACGGGGCCGCCCTGACTCTCCATTCACTTCATGGAATGCCCCCAGCGCCTCTCAGGGCGCGAAATACACACACGAATGGGGCGGGGAGCCTCTCCGGGCTCCGTGCACGTTGGGGCGACCCACTGCCAACCGGGGCCGCCCATGAAGCCTTCATGGCTTCCTTCTGGCACTCTTCGTAACGTTGGGGTGGCCCACTGCCATCTGGGGCCGCCCTTGAAGCCTTCGTGGCTTCTCTCTCGAGCGCGAGCTCGCGCTACTGCGGGGGAGGGGCGGACACCGACATCGCGTCCCGGCGCCCCTCCCCTGCTCTGCCCCACTCCAGCCCAGACTCACCGGGGCTCTCGTTGCTGCCGGTCTTCCTCCTGCAGCAGGGCTCCCTCGCATCACGGGAGCCCTGCGATCCGGCCGCCATGCTGCCTCCTCTCTCTCGCCGGGGAGCCTCGCGGTGGGGGCAGGCACCGACAAATGTGCCTCGCGCCCCCTCCGCTTCCGTCCTCAGGCCGCTCCTCTCGCTGCAGGGCTCCCTCCGCTCACGGGAGCCCTGCCGACCAGCCGCCATCACTCGTCCTCCTTCTCTCCCCCGGGCAGCTTCTCTCCTCTCGGGCTGCGGGGGCGGGACTTCCGGCCGGCCGCGCTGGGATTGGCCGGCCGGCCATCCACTTCCGGGTCGCTGCGGGCAGCGCAGCGGCCCTTCTCCTTTAGGCAGGCAGGCGGGGAGGCATTTTAAAAGATCGGCAATACCGGCGTGGGCAGCCGAAGTTTAAATAAAGTAACAAATAAGCGAGGTGGGCACTCGCCAGGCTGGCAAAGCGCTCCTCAGCGCTAGAATCAAAAATAAAGCGCTCGAAAGCGCTATGGGCAATAAAGCGCTCCCAAAGCGCTAGAATAAAAAGTAAAAAGGGTCCTTCCAGCAATGCAGCTCCACCATGCTGCACAAAGGTCCAGAGAGTCCCAGGGGGCAAAGCAAAGTCCCCCCCATCAGCCCAGCAAGGCAGAGGGGTCCCCCAGGAGTCCAGGAAAGTCCATCAGGTGCCCAGGGGCTGGGCAGAGCCAGGGATTCCCCTTAGCTCAAGCAGCAGCAGCCCCTGGCAGATTCAAGTTGAAAACAAGAACAATTTGGAAGGGGATACAACCCCTTTTTATACAGTGCAAAACCTTTGAAGTCCTTTGAAGCAGGCAGTGTGAGAACCAGCTGGACTGGTTTAGAGGGAAGTCCCCTTCAGTATCAGGGACAGAGGTGTCAGTCGCCCAGCGGGAGGTGGAGCCAGCTTTGTAGTTACACAGGAACAGCCCTTCACTATCAGGTGCCATCTCCTCCCACTTCCCTGGCAGCAGATGCTGCCTTTCATCCATGGGCTGACTTCAGACAACCTCCTGGGCTCTCCAGCCCCTGTCATCCTCAAACCAGACAGTCAATCCACAAGCAGGCCCATGCACTCTGGGCCAGGCTCACCAGCCAATCACACGCTAGCACCAACGTGCACAAATATGCCAACTTCCAAAAGTAGGACTTCTAGACTAGACACAGCCATGTCGCATACATCATTTTGCGGCATTCATTCTCACGAGTTCTCTCATACCAAACTCGCCCCTGCACTCCCCACGCATCAGGAACTACCATGGGCATACATATTCCCCATTCATTCCTATGGGAGGGCAGGTCACTCACCATTCATCCACAGAGAGCTCAAGCACTTTACACTGTACCACAGTGAAAAAGTGCGCAGAGGCCTAAAATCACAAATACCAGGTTCCATAAATAGGCTAGGAAAACGCAAAAAGTCTAGGGGTGAACCTGCCTAATGGGCCGGGTCCAACACAACCCCCTTCCAGCCAAAACGCAGGGTAGACCAATCACACCACTGATGGGCTTCACTGCTTTGGGCGACAAAACCACGGACACGGCCTTGCACAGCAGGGACACCGTCCAGTTTTTCGCCACTCTGAACCTACATGGTTTCCTCCAAATAATAACTCTCTGACTCAACTAGGGTACCCCACTGGTACACACTAGTCATCCACAGCCAAGACCAGGCCATAGGCCATCCAAATCACAGGTCCTAACTAATCCACAGAGTGGGGGGTAGTAACCCCTGGCACACAATAGCCATGCTCCACTCTCTCTCTCAGTGTAGCTACAACCACCACTGATCCAACAACCTAGGGACCATACCCTCAGGCTGACCAGAGGTCACGAGCAAGAATGCCCCACCCTACCTCTACTTCTGGGTTTCCGCACCCTCACAGAGAAGCACTTCACCAGAACACAATTCTCCTACCAGATCAGGACCTCACTCCATCACTGGTCTACCACCTGGAAACTATTTCACTTCTGAGGTACAAAGCACACAGCACAGTTACTCTTCAAGCAGGTGGGGGGACACAGCACACAGCAAAGCCCCCTTTCCTCTACCTTGGTGGAAACAACAAACTGCAGGTGAGCCCCAGAACACACAGCAAGGGCAGCCCCCTCAGTCTCTTCAGCTGATCCACTTTGGTAGAGATTCCTCTTGACCTAGAAGTTTCCTAATCTCCCAACCTAAGATCTAAACCCTCAGGTTACACCGGGGTCAGAAGTAAGGACACCGTCCCTCTGCACCCCCTTCCAGTATCAGTATGTCTCAGGCTAGACAGAGCACACGCCAGCGGCGTATCAGCGACACACTCTCCTCCAGTACTCCTCATCAGGTCAGGCCACACCCCAACCCGGCTTTCCCCCCTCCTCGGGGAACGACCTCCAGAGGCCCCACAAATGGTCAAGCACTCTAGACAGTCAAATGCTCAGCGAGCCAGGACTTCTGCACCCTCCACTTAGGAGCGGTACTGCCCAACACTAGGACCGCCGGAGTTCTGGTTACAGACACTCCCCGTCCTCTAGACACAGGAAGATCCTCCTCAAATGACCTATGTACAGCTTAGGCCCCTGACCTGGCGCTCCCTTAAGGAACCCTCCAGGCCCTGAGATAGGGTTTCAGGCCAACGTGGGACACACCGTCCCACACTCACTCCGCCTCCACTGAGACAGGGCTTGAGCCCCTACACCCCTACCATACTACTGGGACCAAGCTGGGTTACACATGAACCTCTTCCCCTTTACAGGATCATCAGATACACAAGCCATTCCTTTTGGAACCACTCCCTAATGCCTCTGCAAGACATCTAGCACACCGCCAGACATCCACCTTCTTGTCCAGTGCCTCTGCAGGACCTCCTGCACACCACCAGAGGTACACCTCTCATGCAAGCTCTTTAACAAAAAGAAAACTCACACCAACTCCTCCAGTTCAGCACATCATTCATTCGCACACCCCCCCCCCTCGGACTGGTAAGGCAGTTTCCACCACCCCTGATCACTCAACCTGACCACACGTGACACAGGTACCAAACTCTGGGAGCGGGGAATGGAAATTAACACACTGGACACATTAAAGCTGCCACCACTGGATCCTACCACACTGGGGAATCCAGACACACACACTACACTCAGGGAACAACCACCCTCCTGAGCTAGTCATTTCTCCTCACACTCCCTCTCTTCCATCTACCCACACAGGGACAGGATTTGGGATTGGACACGGGACCCAGCGAGGGATTCCTAATCTATGGGAACCTCCCCCTCTCTAATGGCGTCCCGCCCTGTCACTTTCTCTCATCTGCCACTAAACATAAAGCGCAGAAACACATTTGAAAATGACACTCTTGAGGAAAAAAATCAAAAACAATAATCCCAAACATGTGACTATCTGAAAAAAACAATTGCAGAGTTTTGTAATGTAGCCAGTTGTCGCTATGGCACTGCGCAAACACAAGTCCAAAATCCGCACCGCTGACCAACAATGTTAGAACTGGCTATTTCTGGTAGGCTAAGGCTGACGCCAAAGCCAGGCAGAAACCACCATTCTAGTCAGGGCAAGGAAGTCACACGCCAAGATAACCTCTGCTCACCCCCTTGGTAGCTTGGCACAAGCAGTAAGGCTAAACTCGGAGGCAATGTGTAAAGCATTTGCGCCAGCGCACAACAGCAACAACATACTAGGCACACCACAGAAGAGACTCCACACAAGGTTATTATAAAAATAACTTTTGTATTGTAAAAACACATCAGATAAAATCACACATATACATGGTGCCAACTGGCACGGGCAATATTCACAGGGATTATGTACACAAGACAGGGCCACAAGGGCCACTGTCATAGTCAGATATAGCACTTCTAGAATAAGAAATAATAAAACATAAAATGGTAATCACAAAGATAACAACCAGTGACCACTGGTAACAGGAACCAGGACCTTACTAGGACCACCTGTACTAAGAAAGAAGAACCACCTAAGTATCACACAGCATTAGGGGTCTAAGAAAGAATACATTACTCATGATGCAATAAACCTACATTCAGAGGAGTAGAAAAGACAACCACCTAAGTATCACTCAGCATTTAGGGGTCTAGGAAAAGGACACATTACCCATGATGCAATAACCTACATTCAGAGGAGTAAGCAAAGGGCACATGATGCAATAAAATACATTCAGGGGTGCAGCGCAAGAAGACACATGATGACTAAACATTCAGAGGTGCAGCGCATGGAAAGGAAGACACATGATGCAGTAACACATTCAGAGGTGTTAAGAATAGGGCACATGATGCAATAAAATACATTCAGGGGTGCAGCGCAAGAAGACACATGATGACTAAACATTCAGAGGTGCAGCGCATGGGAAGGAAGACACATAATGCATAAACATTCAGAGGTGCCTAATAAATCAATAGCGCAAAAACACACAGTAGGCAATTACTATTTAAAAACATAGAAATCACATTGCGCCAACACTACATAAGCCACTACCTGTGGCAGTCCCTAGGCCAACTGGCCTTGTTGGGGCAAGGATGCCCTGGGTCCAAAGTCAGGGCGCGCTGCCATGCAGCGGCAGTCCAAAGTACAAAAGCCTAAACGTGGCAGGTGCCCACTAAGTGCTGGGCACCTGGAGAACAAAAGAACTGCGCCAGGGCCCTCACTGGCCCTTAGGAGCAAACTGCGCCCAGGCTGGAGCCTCACAGGCTCTAGAACACATACACTGTGCACGTTGGAGCCACACAGGCTCTGGCCAACACTGGTCAAACGTTGGAGCCACACAGGCTCTTAAAAACACATATGGCCCCTCTGAGCCACACAGGCTCTCTCAAAGCGTTGGGGCGACCCACTGCCAAACGGGGCCGCCCTGACTCTCCATTCACTTCATGGAATGCCCCCAGCGCCTCTCAGGGCGCGAAATACACACACGAATGGGGCGGGGAGCCTCTCCGGGCTCCGTGCACGTTGGGGCGACCCACTGCCAACCGGGGCCGCCCATGAAGCCTTCATGGCTTCCTTCTGGCACTCTTCGTAACGTTGGGGCGGCCCACTGCCATCTGGGGCCGCCCTTGAAGCCTTCGTGGCTTCTCTCTCGAGCGCGAGCTCGCGCTACTGCGGGGGAGGGGCGGACACCGACATCGCGTCCCGGCGCCCCTCCCCTGCTCTGCCCCACTCCAGCCCAGACTCACCGGGGCTCTCGTTGCTGCCGGTCTTCCTCCTGCAGCAGGGCTCCCTCGCATCACGGGAGCCCTGCGATCCGGCCGCCATGCTGCCTCCTCTCTCTCGCCGGGGAGCCTCGCGGTGGGGGCAGGCACCGACAAATGTGCCTCGCGCCCCCTCCGCTTCCGTCCTCAGGCCGCTCCTCTCGCTGCAGGGCTCCCTCCGCTCACGGGAGCCCTGCCGACCAGCCGCCATCACTCGTCCTCCTTCTCTCCCCCGGGCAGCTTCTCTCCTCTCGGGCTGCGGGGGCGGGACTTCCGGCCGGCCGCGCTGGGATTGGCCGGCCGGCCATCCACTTCCGGGTCGCTGCGGGCAGCGCAGCGGCCCTTCTCCTTTAGGCAGGCAGGCGGGGAGGCATTTTAAAAGATCGGCAATACCGGCGTGGGCAGCCGAAGTTTAAATAAAGTAACAAATAAGCGAGGTGGGCACTCGCCAGGCTGGCAAAGCGCTCCTCAGCGCTAGAATCAAAAATAAAGCGCTCGAAAGCGCTATGGGCAATAAAGCGCTCCCAAAGCGCTAGAATAAAAAGTAAAAAGGGTCCTTCCAGCAATGCAGCTCCACCATGCTGCACAAAGGTCCAGAGAGTCCCAGGGGGCAAAGCAAAGTCCCCCCCATCAGCCCAGCAAGGCAGAGGGGTCCCCCAGGAGTCCAGGAAAGTCCATCAGGTGCCCAGGGGCTGGGCAGAGCCAGGGATTCCCCTTAGCTCAAGCAGCAGCAGCCCCTGGCAGATTCAAGTTGAAAACAAGAACAATTTGGAAGGGGATACAACCCCTTTTTATACAGTGCAAAACCTTTGAAGTCCTTTGAAGCAGGCAGTGTGAGAACCAGCTGGACTGGTTTAGAGGGAAGTCCCCTTCAGTATCAGGGACAGAGGTGTCAGTCGCCCAGCGGGAGGTGGAGCCAGCTTTGTAGTTACACAGGAACAGCCCTTCACTATCAGGTGCCATCTCCTCCCACTTCCCTGGCAGCAGATGCTGCCTTTCATCCATGGGCTGACTTCAGACAACCTCCTGGGCTCTCCAGCCCCTGTCATCCTCAAACCAGACAGTCAATCCACAAGCAGGCCCATGCACTCTGGGCCAGGCTCACCAGCCAATCACACGCTAGCACCAACGTGCACAAATATGCCAACTTCAAAAAAAGTAGGACTTCTAGACTAGACACAGCCATGTCGCATACATCATTTTGCGGCATTCATTCTCACGAGTTCTCTCATACCAAACTCGCCCCTGCACTCCCCACGCATCAGGAACTACCATGGGCATACATATTCCCCATTCATTCCTATGGGAGGGCAGGTCACTCACCATTCATCCACAGAGAGCTCAAGCACTTTACACTGTACCACAGTGAAAAAGTGCGCAGAGGCCTAAAATCACAAATACCAGGTTCCATAAATAGGCTAGGAAAACGCAAAAAGTCTAGGGGTGAACCTGCCTAATGGGCCGGGTCCAACAGTTATGATCTAGGATTTGAAGGGCGTCGTCAATTATGTGAGTCATAGCAGTTTCAGTACTGTGATTTGCTCGGAAGCCTGATTGATGAGAGTTGAGGAGATCAAACTGAGTAATGTGTTTAGTCAATTGTATTTGTGCGCATTTTTCCAGCAGTTTGGCAAGAGTCGGAATGTTGGTAATGGGACGGTAGTTGTTTAGGTCAGAGGGGTCGGCTGTAGGTTTCTTTAGCAAAGGTGTGACTTGTCCAACTTTGACGGAGTCGGGAATGGTCCCTTGCTGAAGTGAGCTGTTAATGATTTTAGTCCAGAGTGGAAGGAGCGACAGGGTAAGGACTTTGACAGCGTTAGCAGGAAGGGGGTCCGTGAGGTGATTGGATGGTTTCAGAGTGCTGAGCAGTCTGCCAATTTCTTCTTCCGTGTAGGTGACAAAGGTTGACCAAGTGGCATTGTTTTTTGGTTTAGTGGGTGCTATGCAGTGGGGTTTGGGATAGAGGCTTGCGTCCATGAGGAGATCATTCTTTATGTTGTCAGTTTTTTGGTTAAAGAAGGAGGCGAAGTCTTCGCAGGAGGAAGCTTCGCACATAGTGTTGAGAGGTTGGGGTTGTTCTTTGGATTGTGTTCGGATAAGCTCAAACAGCTTTCTGGGACGGTTTTTGGCTTGGTCGAGCTGACGGCTGAAAAAGTCTGATTTAGAGCGTTTTATTTTCCTGAAGTAGGCATTTCTCTTTTTCTTCAGGGTTTTTAGGTTCAGTGCAGAGGGAGCTGATATCCAGGTGTGCTCTGCCATTCGCATGGCGCGTCTATCGTCATTGAGACTCCCGTCATACCAGGGATTGGAAATTTTTGCGAAGGCTTTTTTTAGCTGCAAGGGTGCGACTTCATTGATTATTGTGGTCATAGTGTTAAGATAGTGATCAGACAAGGATTGGACGTCCTTAACGCCAATAGGAGGAAGCAGTAAGTTACAGCTGTTGGGGGGCAGAGTTTGAGTTAAGTCTTTTCATGTCTCTTTTCCAGACTTTGGGCCTGGCGGATTGAACAGGGTTAAATTTAACTTTTTCATTGATGAAGAATGTGATAATATGATGGTCTGACCAGTCACAGGGTTAGATAGATTCGAGTTGGATAGAGGCCTCTTTGGAGATGATAAGGTCGAGGATAGAGCCTTTCTCGTGTGTTGGACTGTTGCAAATTTGAGTGAGGTCAAGGGCGTTGAGGAAATTCTTCAGACCTTTTACCACCGCATCACTATGATCGTTCCAGTGGAGGTTGAAGTCCCCAAGGTATATTTGTGTGAGTTGTCGCCCGGAGTTGGTTGAGATCATATCCATGATTTGTTGGGAGAAGGTAAGGTTGTCGCCGGGTGGGTGGTAAACGCCGTGAAGAGTGCAGATCTGTTTGCCCTCACTAATAATATCGAGGCAGATGTATTCACAGGAGGTTGGGGAGGGTAGGGAAGGGGAAGTTACTTTCAAGACAGAGAGGTTGCTCCTGTATATACATGCGATTCCGCCACCTTTTTTATTGCCAGACCTGTCAAGTCTAGTGATGTGGTAGTTGGGGGGAACCAGAATGTCCATTATAGGTGTAGAAGATTCTGTTAGCCATGTTTCAGCCATGATGATTAAGTCAAGATCCAATTTTAGGATGAGATCGGCGATAGCGGAGGAGTGTCTAGCGGCTGATCTGCAGTTGAGGAGAGTGCATTTGAGACGGGGTGTGTCGAGGGTGGAAGGGGGTTCTAGAGCGAGGGGGACTTTACTCAGGTTACTATGGATAGCGATTCTGTTGTTCAGTGTGGGGGGTCTGAGGGGATTGGAGTGAATCGTAGGAATGGCAGTGAGAGTGTCGGGTGTGTTGCTATGGGGAGCTGAGTCGTAGGAGCGGAGGAGGGTGATTGTGTCGAGGTCCGAGAGAGGGTTGCAGGAGCGATGGGGGCGGTTCTCGCGGTTGTGAACAGGGATTGAGGTCCAGTGCGGAGGGAGTCGAGTGCGAGAGTTCGCCGCCCGGGTGGAGGACCAGCTGGGAGGGGAGGTGAAGGTGGAGGCGCGTGAGGGGTGTCTGGGGTGTGTGATGAGAAATTGTTTGATGGTGTGAATGTCTTGTTTGATCTGGTGGAGGGTGTTGGGTGAGGGGTGACTGGAGTGTGATAGACAGAGTAGTTGTTGTTTGATGATGTGCATGTCTTCTTTGAGCTGGAGGAGGGAGGCCGTAATGTTGTCCAGTGTGGGAAATGTGTTGGAGGTGGGGATGGGAGGGTCGGCGTGGATGACATAGGGGAGAGGTTGGTGGTGTGGATGAGAATATTGGTGGTAGGCAGAGAGTGCAGGGTGGAGGATGAGCGCTTATTAGTGGTGAAGGGGGTGGAGGTTGGGTAGTGGGGGGTGAGACTGGGGGGGGAAGTGGGATTGTAGATGGTTCTTTTTTGAGGGGGTGGAGTTGAGTTGATGGAGGTGGTGTGTTCTGTGTGATTAGTTAATGGGTGGAAGTGGGGGCTGAGAATGGGAGGGGATAAAGGGTGGGGTTTGCCTTTGTGTGTGTCAGTCTGATGCTGATCTAGGTTAGGCGGATTGCGGGTGGGAGCTGTGGTATCAGGGGAGAGAGGAACGGGGATGAGGGCTGGTGTGTAGGGGGAAGGGGTGAGGTGGTTGGTGTAAGAGGGGGAGTGATCTATGTCTGTGCTTGAGGGGAGTGGGGTAGCTACGGTAGGTGGGTGAATGACTAGGGTGTTGGGAGTAAAGGAGAGGTGCATGTCGTTTTGGGGCTGGGCTAGGCTAGAATGAATGTGGTTTGAGGCTGTGGTGTCAGGGGTGACAGGAGTGGGTGTTGTATGAGAGGAGGACAAGGTGAAGTTGGTGGGGGGGAGGGGGTGCCGCTGGAATGTGTGGGTGAGGGATCTATGTCTGTAAATGAGGAGTGCGAGGTAGCTACATTAGCTGGGTGAATGTCTAAGGTGATGGGGGTGGAGGAAAGGTGCGTGTCGTTTTGGGGTTGAGCTAGGTTAGAAGGGATGTGTTTGGGGGCTGTGAATTCACGGGTGGTAGGCCTGAGGGTGCTATGAGTGGGGGTCCGATGATTGGCGAGGTGTTGTTTGAACGTGGGGAACAGGTTGTCTAGTAGTTCCAGGTTCTTGTCTGTGGATTGAATTAGGATAATCCCGTTATTGTATATAGTGATGGTGGTTCTGCCCGGGAAGAGTTGGGATGGTGTGACGGAGAGTTTTAGGCCATGCGCGAAATTCCTGGAGGTGGAGACGGTGAGTAAGGTGAGGAACGCATTTCTCCATTGGGCTCTGCGTGTGGTGTGGAAGATGATATCAATGTTCAGTGAACCATTGACTGGTGAGAAGTAGGTGTCTGCAAAGGGAGTTTCAGGGTGGGACCTCAGGAAGTTGTGTTTAAAGCGTTTAGCGGCATTTTTAGTGAGTGAGGGTGGGTAGTTGATTCTATATGTGTGCTTGCCGACGAGTTCCATGATGGGAGGACAGTCTAGGTAGGTGTAGTAGGGAGGGTGCACTGTCATAAACAGTTGCGTGGGCCAAAAGTGACACCAGTGAGTGCACAATAATGCTATACGCAGAGTACGGATTCAGACAATAATAGTGAGATAATGGGAAGTGATACTAGTGAGCTGCCAAGGTATTTGAGGTAGCAATCGGTGCATACAAGACTAACACTTGAGATGGGTGCGAGTTGCACAAGTGTAGGGTGCACAATAAAGATATAAGGGAGCAGAATACTGATGTGGACTGTAAGTTACATGGAGCAGGGGTGACACCAATGAGCAGCTAGCAAATTTGAGGTAGTAATCAGTGTATACGGGAAGGAACAATGAAATGAGTGCAGGTTACATCAGTGACAAGTCTATGTGAGATATTTGTCAGTACATTTTAGGAATAGGAGTGAATTTGACGTAGGAGATAAACAAGTGCAGAACAAGTAGAAATATAATACTGACAAAATACTGGAATAAAATAACTGTGCAGACCATAAAAATATCTAAGTCGAAGGTGACAATAGTGAGTAGTCAAAAATATGTAAGGTACAGGAGTCAGTGACAGAATACAGTTGCACACACAAATTAAATGAAACAACAACAAGTGGCATTAGTGAGCAGCAAAAGAAAAATATATGAGGTAGCAAACGGTGCATTACCGGTGACGATAAAGTGGGACGTGCAAGATACAATTAGGAATATAAAATATAATACCACTGTAATATACCACATATAATATAACACTGCAATAAAAGGCAGACACTTAAGCACACAAAGATTTAAATACAGAGCTATGTAAGGTCTGTGGTACCGATAGTAAATGATAGCCAGAAGGACTAGTCCATGATGGCCGCCAATGAGAGAAAGAGTAGTCTAAAATGGCCGCCAAATAGGGAGGATAGAATCCTTAGTCCTCTTTTTGTTGTTGCTGTTTTCATAGGAGAGAAGAGCAGTTTCAGATTCTATTCCGGCTGGCTCAGGGTCCTGCATTCCATGGGGAGTCTTATCTCAGTTTTGTTATCTAAAGTGGAGCTGCTGAGGGGCCTCGTGGGTTCAGGCAGTACAGGAGGGGATTAAAAGCTCAGTTTATGGCCCCGGCCATTTTGAACAAAAGAGGTTGTTTTTCTTATTCTTAACAAAAACGAAAACGAATGGGGCAAAAATATGTAACTTATCTAGCAAAAAACGAGTGGGGCACAGTAAATACCTTTATCAGCCTTCACTTCGGCATGCGATCTGCAGACCCAGCCTCAGGGACAAATACAATCTTAAAAACGTCTCGTGCAATTGAACCTTATTTAAACATGGTAACCAACTCTAGCCACTGCTTTCTCCTGGTTAGATTCAGGATGAATCAGTTACATTTTCTCCTCGCAGATCCCCCGGGATGGAGAAGGGTGGAAGATCTGGGAGTTTGTTCTTGTGAAAACTTCTCCTCCCAGGATACATTGCACTTTGTTTTATTCTGCGAGCATTTTTTATATAGTCGGAGACGTTTTATTCTACCAATTCTAAAGGATAAAGGATTTTTACAAGTGAAACCAGTGCTTATATATTTACAGATGTTGTCCAATGTATGGGAAATGTTTTATAGCGAGTTTCCTCACTGCAGCAGTTAGGATAAGGAGGCAGAAAAATGTGAGAGTGATCTCCATGATCTAGTTTACATTAATTCATTTTTTAATAATCAGGTTTTAACGTTACATTTTAAAGTGCTTGGTTATCTTGTGTATGTAACCTGTGCAATATCTTTGTTGTAAACAAATGTCATATTAATTTTAATATTTTTGTATAGAATGCTTTTATGGTTTTAATTAACCGATTAAAGTACTTTTACTGACTGACTGACTGAATGATGCGTTAGGGCCACTGTGTCTGTGCTTTGTCTTTCACTTTATAAACACATGTGAGATGTGTACTGTACAAGGAGGAAAGCACCACATCGCCACAAGAAGAATTTTCACAATATTTTAATTATAACTTATGAGAGGAAACAATAGCACAGCTGCCTCCACTGTTCTAATTCTGAAGTGATCAATGTATCTATGTGGTGGGTCTTTCAAGAAACCCCTGTGCTCAGAGTACCTCCAGGCAGCAGAACTAAAGTTATCAGTGTCAGGCAGTAGCAAGTAAAAAGATAAACTGTCAGGGTGTGCTGGGAAGGTCACAGAGGGCAAAGAGATAAAACTGATGGTAGACAGGGAGTGGGAAGGGGCAGAAGTGTACAATAATGTTAACGGAGTCAGGCAGAAGTTCCCTCATCAAAGGAGATGGCCTCATTCAACCATTAAAAAGGGAAAGAGACCATGTCTGCAATGGCTGATGAACAGAGGTGTATTCAATGATGGAAGAGGTAGAGGGGCCATCCAGTCATTGTGAGGGGCAGGCACCCAGCTGTATCACACCATCGGGTCTTGAAGTCTTCACTAAGGCAAACAGGCACATCTAGTTAAGAGGGAGGAGCCAGAGCTCATTCAGTCGCAGGAGAGGGAGATTTACTGCTACAGTCATGGGGAAGGGACACATCCTGACATGGACAAAGGACGGGATTCATTTACTCATGGCGTATGTGCCTGGGTTGTCCTGTCTTGGGCGAGGGAGGGGCTTGTATCCTCATTGGTGAGGAAGAACGAAACATCTTGTTCTGGGCAACAGAGGGGGTTCGTCCAGTCAGGATTGGGGAGAGGGTCTAATCCAGTCATGGCTGGTAAATAAGGCCCTATCCATATCTGCATGTGGAAGATGGAACCATCCAGTCAAGAGTGAGGAATATTCGTCCAATCACGTATGAGGGGATTGGGGTTACAAGGTAGATTGGATGGTAAGGGTCACATCTAGTTATGTGTAAGGAAAAGAGGTGTTTTTAGAAATGGCTAGTGAGAGATTCTCCTTGCTTTGTGGCTAGTGAATATGGACGCTTTCAATCCATGGACGAATGAGAATGGCTCGTGTAGTCATAATTAAAGGAGTGAGGTCATCCAGTCATAGACTGGGGAGAGGTTTATCCAGTCATGGTCAGTGTAGAGGAGTTTATTCAGAAATAGAGAGTAAATGGGCTTAACCTAGTGGTAGCTATGAGAAGCGGTACCATCCAGTCAGGTGAGGCGCTGATCCAGTAATGGGCAAGGTAGCAGGTGTCTTTCTGTCATAGATGAGGGAGGTAAAGTCATCCTGTAAAGTAGGGGAGAAATGGGACACCGTGTCCTGTGTGAGGGAAAGGGGAATATCCAAATATGTGAGATGAAGAGGGACTGGTGGACTCAGTCCTTGGATTAGGGCTTCTCCAGTCCTGGGCTGAGGAGAGGGTTCATCTAATTATGTGGAAGGGAACAGCGCCTTCAAGGGATGTTTATACTCGCACTACTTGAGTTTCTCTTTTCCAGTGTCAGCTGTGACTTCAGCTTCTACTGTCACACACTACCACAGACACGACATTAGATACTATAAATATGTGGTGTATGTGGCTTGTGCAGTGGACCTATCCATTTTAGTTAGTTGAGCTATGAAATCTAAACATAATATGGGTCTCTCACACACAGCACTGGTGTATGATAATAAACAACTGTGCTTATTCACAGGCTACTGAAATTCAAAGGTTCAAGACTCTGCTTGACTCAAATGTATTTGTGTACCGAACAGTTGTTCTCTATGGTTTCATTACTAACAAGCATTTGCAATGCAATAGGCCTCGCATTTACACAAGTTTAAGCTATTGGCATTGTAAATGGCAATGCCTTTTATTTATGTTTTAAAAACGAAAACAGAAGAGAAGGCACAGTTATGTGCAATGTCAATAGCGCAAACTCGTGTAAATGCGAGACCTATTGCATTGCAAATGCTTCTTTTATTCTCTGTGTAGGCAGTAGACGTTACTCATTTTCTGCACAGCGCTCAGTCGTTCTTGCGGCCTGGTCGACATTAAAGAAAACCACGTACATGATCATTTTAACATATTGCCTGCACACGCTCATGTAATATAGCAGCACGAGACATAGATGAACAGGACAGCGAGGGTAAACAGGCAACTCAGTCCTTTAAAAACGTGCCCATAAAATCTTTATTGTCTAATGTAGAAAATGGTCTCTTTTCTCCGCCAATGGGAAGCCGTCCCCGGGACAAGGCAGAGCGCAAGGGTGGGGGGGGGGGGGAGGTGGTGGCACGGAGCCAAGCCTAAAGCCTGAACCCATGACCTTCACAGCACATGCAGAGCCAGCCCGCGCAGACGGGAGCTGGGAACAGATGGGGATCCTTTCTGACCACACCACACGTGTGTCGTATACTGGCCTAGCCGGCTGATTTGCTGGGATCCCTTCAAAAAATGTATTTACCATGTACGAAGCGCTCGTATAGTATTAACGTGGAGGAAGCCACTAGGTTACAGAATTCTCTGAATAATAAAAAAAACAAGGGGTTGGCAATTGACTCCTGGACCCATGCGCGTTGAGTGATATTCAGCCATGTGAGGATTAAAGACGTGTACTGAGATGTACACGTAAAATACAACTACTGGTATTACCAGGGGGGTGTTAAGAGCAGCAGAATACGTGTAACTGTATGCCGTGATTCCATTTCACGTCTAGGGCCCTGTAGAGGTTACAGTCAACAGAAATGCTAACCTTGCGAAATCTCAAACTTCCGGTACACCCGCTCCATAAGGAGGTCAACTTTGTACTGGCCTTTAACTTAAATGCCCACTTCAGTTCACTCCAGTGAGTAGGGTGTAACCTTGGACAGTCCCTCTGGCCTCTGGAAGGTCTTATATGGAAAAAAAAACATTTGTGGGTATTCATTTTCAAGTCTGGGTGGTGGGGGGTGCAAGGAAACCGCAGGCCAGAAGTGACCAGAACTGACCAACAGCTCTCTCCCTGAGCTCCAGTTGTAATCCCTTCAATTAGCTTTTATGGCTACACCAAACTAACATGGAGCGGCGGCAGCACAAAGTAGTCCACAGACAAATATAACACCAAAATACAGACAGCCTCATGATGCTTAAAGACAAACTTAACTACGACTATAGACCAGCCTTCTTCTTGAACGCGCAATCAACAAGGATGTCAAGAAAATGCAGATCTCTTAATATCAAAAACAATACTGTTTGGTCTAATGCAAGGAGCAGATAGACCAACGCTCATCCCGAGGCAGATAAGCTGTCCAAGGCTCATGCAATCTACAATGAATGCTGTTTCGCCCACACAAGAACGTGATCACTCCACTCCTCACACGCACTGCTCAAAAAAACTATAAAATACAAGGGAAATGTGACGTCAAAAAACAACCAAAAATTGTAGCTGCGACAGAGACAATGCAAGCAGAAACGCGCAATGATTTTTCCACCACAAAATCAAGAGCATCTACGACAACTTCGACGAAGACAACCAACACACTGAACCCTCACCAACCACCCCCGACATCCGGAAACCAGCGATTGATGACTGGACAGCCCTCACCACCAAAGAAACACTGAAGACAATGAAGTCAATCCACTCAGGGGCCCCCACGGACCCCTGCCCCCACCACATCTTCAACAGAGCCGCTGACACCATCGCTCCCATGCTCTGCCACACCATCAATCGCTCCCTGGCGACTGCCTCATTCCCCGACGACTGGAAACACGCCGAGGTCAACCCCCTCCTGAAGAAACCCTCAGCGGACCCCACCGACCTCAAAAACTACAGACCCATCTCCCTGCTCCCATTCCCAGCGAAAGTCATCGAGAAAGCCATCAACAGCCAACTCGCCACATTCATTGAAGAACACAACATCCTCGACTCCTCCCAATCCGGCTTCAGAAAAAACCACAGTACGGAAACCGCCCTCCTCGCCGCAACAGACGACATCCGTACCCTACTGGACAAAGGAGAAACAGTAGCCCTCATCCTCCTAGACCTATCAGCGGCATTCGACACAGTCTCCCACCGCACCCTAATACGCAGACTCTACGATGCAGGAATCCAGGACAAGGCCCTCGACTGGATCTGCTCCTTTCTCTCCGATAGGACGCAACGGGTCAGACTCCCCTCTTTCCTCTCAGACCCCACACCTACCACCTGCGGAGTCCCCCAGGGCTCCTCCCTCAGCCCGATGCTCTTCAACGTCTACATGGCTCCACTTGCCCCCATCGTCAGAACCTACGGACTCAACATCGTGTCATACGCAGACGACACCCAGCTCATCCTCTCCCTATCCAACGAGCCCAACACCGCCAGACGCAACTTTCGAGAAGGCATGGAAGCCGTCGCCAAATGGATGAAAAACAGCTGCCTACAACTAAACACCAACAAAACAGAAGTACTCATCATGGGCCCAAACCACGACGCCTGGAGCGACACCTGGTGGCCCACCGCCCTCGGAAACCCGCCAACCCCCACAGACCACGCACGCAACCTGGGAATCATCCTGGACTCCGAGCTCAAAATGGACAGCCAGATCAACTCTGTCTCATCTTCCTGCTTCCACACCCTCCGCCTCCTTCGTAAGACCTTCAAATGGATCCCCCTCGAACACCGAAAGACAGTCACTCACGCCCTGGTCACCAGCAGACTCGACTACGGCAATGCACTCTACGCCGGAATAAACAAAAACCTCATCCGCAAGCTACAGAACATCCAGAACGCCGCCGCAAGACTGGTCCTCAACCTGCCAAAGCACTGCCACATCTCCCAGCACCTGCGCACACTCCACTGGCTCCCTGTCGAGGCGAGAATCACCTTTAAGATGCTCACCCACGCACACAAGGCCCTCCACGGCACCGGACCAGCATACCTGAACAGCCGGCTCAAATTCCACGCACCCCAAAGGACCCTATGATCCGCCCAGCTCTCCTACGCCGAGGTCCCCCGCACCAGAAAGACCAGATCAGGAGGCCGCTCCTTCTCCTTCCTCGCGGCCAAAGCATGGAACGCCCTTCCGCTCCATTTCCGACAGACAACATCGCTCCCCATCTTCGCAAGAAACCTCAAAACCTGGCTCTTCGACAGACCCCCTCCTTGATGGAATGGAACCTGCAACCCCCACACCCCTAGCGCCTTGAGACCCTTACGGGTGATTAGTTGCACTTTAACAAACTCCTGATTGATTGAGAAACACAAGGAATTTACCTGCCTAGAAAACAAGAAAGCGTAATCTCCAAGTTGACTTTTTAATGTGTGCAGACACGACATTAGATACTATAAGTATGTGGTGTATGTGGCTTGTGCAGTGGACCTATCCATTTTAGTTAGTTGAGCTATGAAATCTAAACATAATATGGGTCTCTCACACACAGCACTGGTGTATGATAATAAACAACTGTGCTTATTCACAGGCTACTGAAATTCAAAGGTTCAAGACTCTGCTTGACTCAAATGTATTTGTGTACCGAACAGTTGTTCTCTATGGTTTCATTACTAACAAGCATTTGCAATGCAATAGGCCTCGCATTTACACAAGTTTAAGCTATTGGCATTGTAAATGGCAATGCCTTTTATTTATGTTTTAAAAACGAAAACAGAAGAGAAGGCACAGTTATGTGCAATGTCAATAGCGCAAACTCGTGTAAATGCGAGACCTATTGCATTGCAAATGCTTCTTTTATTCTCTGTGTAGGCAGTAGACGTTACTCATTTTCTGCACAGCGCTCAGTCGTTCTTGCGGCCTGGTCGACATTAAAGAAAACCACGTACATGATCATTTTAACATATTGCCTGCACACGCTCATGTAATATAGCAGCACGAGACATAGATGAACAGGACAGCGAGGGTAAACAGGCAACTCAGTCCTTTAAAAACGTGCCCATAAAATCTTTATTGTCTAATGTAGAAAATGGTCTCTTTTCTCCGCCAATGGGAAGCCGTCCCCGGGACAAGGCAGAGCGCAAGGGTGGGGGGGGGGGAGGTGGTGGCACGGAGCCAAGCCTAAAGCCTGAACCCATGACCTTCACAGCACATGCAGAGCCAGCCCGGGCAGACGGGAGCTGGGAACAGATGGGGATCCTTTCTGACCACACCACACGTGTGTCGTATACTGGCCTAGCCGGCTGATTTGCTGGGATCCCTTCAAAAAATGTATTTACCATGTACGAAGCGCTCGTATAGTATTAACGTGGAGGAAGCCACTAGGTTACAGAATTCTCTGAATAATAAAAAAAACAAGGGGTTGGCAATTGACTCCTGGACCCATGCGCGTTGAGTGATATTCAGCCATGTGAGGATTAAAGACGTGTACTGAGATGTACACGTAAAATACAACTACTGGTATTACCAGGGGGGTGTTAAGAGCAGCAGAATACGTGTAACTGTATGCCGTGATTCCATTTCACGTCTAGGGCCCTGTAGAGGTTACAGTCAACAGAAATGCTAACCTTGCGAAATCTCAAACTTCCGGTACACCCGCTCCATAAGGAGGTCAACTTTGTACTGGCCTTTAACTTAAATGCCCACTTCAGTTCACTCCAGTGAGTAGGGTGTAACCTTGGACAGTCCCTCTGGCCTCTGGAAGGTCTTATATGGAAAAAAAAACATTTGTGGGTATTCATTTTCAAGTCTGGGTGGTGGGGGGTGCAAGGAAACCGCAGGCCAGAAGTGACCAGAACTGACCAACAGCTCTCTCCCTGAGCTCCAGTTGTAATCCCTTCAATTAGCTTTTATGGCTACACCAAACTAACATGGAGCGGCGGCAGCACAAAGTAGTCCACAGACAAATATAACACCAAAATACAGACAGCCTCATGATGCTTAAAGACAAACTTAACTACGACTATAGACCAGCCTTCTTCTTGAACGCGCAATCAACAAGGATGTCAAGAAAATGCAGATCTCTTAATATCAAAAACAATACTGTTTGGTCTAATGCAAGGAGCAGATAGACCAACGCTCATCCCGAGGCAGATGAGCTGTCCAAGGCTCATGCAATCTACAATGAATGCTGTTTCGCCCACACAAGAACGTGATCACTCCACTCCTCACACGCACTGCTCAAAAAAACTATAAAATACAAGGGAAATGTGACGTCAAAAAACAACCAAAAATTGTAGCTGCGACAGAGACAATGCAAGCAGAAACGCGCAATGATTTTTCCACCACAAAATCAAGAGCATCTACGACAACTTCGACGAAGACAACCAACACACTGAACCCTCACCAACCACCCCCGACATCCGGAAACCAGCGATTGATGACTGGACAGCCCTCACCACCAAAGAAACACTGAAGACAATGAAGTCAATCCACTCAGGGGCCCCCACGGACCCCTGCCCCCACCACATCTTCAACAGAGCCGCTGACACCATCGCTCCCATGCTCTGCCACACCATCAATCGCTCCCTGGCGACTGCCTCATTCCCCGACGACTGGAAACACGCCGAGGTCAACCCCCTCCTGAAGAAACCCTCAGCGGACCCCACCGACCTCAAAAACTACAGACCCATCTCCCTGCTCCCATTCCCAGCGAAAGTCATCGAGAAAGCCATCAACAGCCAACTCGCCACATTCATTGAAGAACACAACATCCTCGACTCCTCCCAAACCGGCTTCAGAAAAAACCACAGTACGGAAACCGCCCTCCTCGCCGCAACAGACGACATCCGTACCCTACTGGACAAAGGAGAAACAGTAGCCCTCATCCTCCTAGACCTATCAGCGGCATTCGACACAGTCTCCCACCGCACCCTAATACGCAGACTCTACGATGCAGGAATCCAGGACAAGGCCCTCGACTGGATCTGCTCCTTTCTCTCCGATAGGACGCAACGGGTCAGACTCCCCTCTTTCCTCTCAGACCCCACACCTACCACCTGCGGAGTCCCCCAGGGCTCCTCCCTCAGCCCGATGCTCTTCAACGTCTACATGGCTCCACTTGCCCCCATCGTCAGAACCTACGGACTCAACATCGTGTCATACGCAGACGACACCCAGCTCATCCTCTCCCTATCCAACGAGCCCAACACCGCCAGACGCAACTTTCGAGAAGGCATGGAAGCCGTCGCCAAATGGATGAAAAACAGCTGCCTACAACTAAACACCAACAAAACAGAAGTACTCATCATGGGCCCAAACCACGACGCCTGGAGCGACACCTGGTGGCCCACCGCCCTCGGAAACCCGCCAACCCCCACAGACCACGCACGCAACCTGGGAATCATCCTGGACTCCGAGCTCAAAATGGACAGCCAGATCAACTCTGTCTCATCTTCCTGCTTCCACACCCTCCGCCTCCTTCGTAAGACCTTCAAATGGATCCCCCTCGAACACCGAAAGACAGTCACTCACGCCCTGGTCACCAGCAGACTCGACTACGGCAATGCACTCTACGCCGGAATAAACAAAAACCTCATCCGCAAGCTACAGAACATCCAGAACGCCGCCGCAAGACTGGTCCTCAACCTGCCAAAACACTGCCACATCTCCCAGCACCTGCGCACACTCCACTGGCTCCCTGTCGAGGCGAGAATCGCCTTTAAGATGCTCACCCACGCACACAAGGCCCTCCACGGCACCGGACCAGCATACCTGAACAGCCGGCTCAAATTCCACGCACCCCAAAGGACCCTATGATCCGCCCAGCTCTCCTACGCCGAGGTCCCCCGCACCAGAAAGACCAGATCAGGAGGCCGCTCCTTCTCCTTCCTCGCGGCCAAAGCATGGAACGCCCTTCCGCTCCACCTCCGACAGACAACATCGCTCCCCATCTTCGCAAGAAACCTCAAAACCTGGCTCTTCGACAGACCCCCTCCTTGATGGAATGGAACCTGCAACCCCCACACCCCTAGCGCCTTGAGACCCTTACGGGTGATTAGTTGCACTTTAACAAACTCCTGATTGATTAAGAAACACAAGGAATTTACCTGCCTAGAAAACAAGAAAGCGTAATCTCCAAGTTGACTTTTTAATGTGTGCAGACACGACATTAGATACTATAAGTATGTGGTGTATGTGGCTTGTGCAGTGGACCTATCCATTTTAGTTAGTTGAGCTATGAAATCTAAACATAATATGGGTCTCTCACACACAGCACTGGTGTATGATAATAAACAACTGTGCTTATTCACAGGCTACTGAAATTCAAAGGTTCAAGACTCTGCTTGACTCAAATGTATTTGTGTACCGAACAGTTGTTCTCTATGGTTTCATTACTAACAAGCATTTGCAATGCAATAGGCCTCGCATTTACACAAGTTTAAGCTATTGGCATTGTAAATGGCAATGCCTTTTATTTATGTTTTAAAAACGAAAACAGAAGAGAAGGCACAGTTATGTGCAATGTCAATAGCGCAAACTCGTGTAAATGCGAGACCTATTGCATTGCAAATGCTTCTTTTATTCTCTGTGTAGGCAGTAGACGTTACTCATTTTCTGCACAGCGCTCAGTCGTTCTTGCGGCCTGGTCGACATTAAAGAAAACCACGTACATGATCATTTTAACATATTGCCTGCACACGCTCATGTAATATAGCAGCACGAGACATAGATGAACAGGACAGCGAGGGTAAACAGGCAACTCAGTCCTTTAAAAACGTGCCCATAAAATCTTTATTGTCTAATGTAGAAAATGGTCTCTTTTCTCCGCCAATGGGAAGCCGTCCCCGGGACAAGGCAGAGCGCAAGGGTGGGGGGGGGGGGAGGTGGTGGCACGGAGCCAAGCCTAAAGCCTGAACCCATGACCTTCACAGCACATGCAGAGCCAGCCCGCGCAGACGGGAGCTGGGAACAGATGGGGATCCTTTCTGACCACACCACACGTGTGTCGTATACTGGCCTAGCCGGCTGATTTGCTGGGATCCCTTCAAAAAATGTATTTACCATGTACGAAGCGCTCGTATAGTATTAACGTGGAGGAAGCCACTAGGTTACAGAATTCTCTGAATAATAAAAAAAACAAGGGGTTGGCAATTGACTCCTGGACCCATGCGCGTTGAGTGATATTCAGCCATGTGAGGATTAAAGACGTGTACTGAGATGTACACGTAAAATACAACTACTGGTATTACCAGGGGGGTGTTAAGAGCAGCAGAATACGTGTAACTGTATGCCGTGATTCCATTTCACGTCTAGGGCCCTGTAGAGGTTACAGTCAACAGAAATGCTAACCTTGCAAAATCTCAAACTTCCGGTACACCCGCTCCATAAGGAGGTCAACTTTGTACTGGCCTTTAACTTAAATGCCCACTTCAGTTCACTCCAGTGAGTAGGGTGTAACCTTGGACAGTCCCTCTGGCCTCTGGAAGGTCTTATATGGAAAAAAAAACATTTGTGGGTATTCATTTTCAAGTCTGGGTGGTGGGGGGTGCAAGGAAACCGCAGGCCAGAAGTGACCAGAACTGACCAACAGCTCTCTCCCTGAGCTCCAGTTGTAATCCCTTCAATTAGCTTTTATGGCTACACCAAACTAACATGGAGCGGCGGCAGCACAAAGTAGTCCACAGACAAATATAACACCAAAATACAGACAGCCTCATGATGCTTAAAGACAAACTTAACTACGACTATAGACCAGCCTTCTTCTTGAACGCGCAATCAACAAGGATGTCAAGAAAATGCAGATCTCTTAATATCAAAAACAATACTGTTTGGTCTAATGCAAGGAGCAGATAGACCAACGCTCATCCTGAGGCAGATGAGCTGTCCAAGGCTCATGCAATCTACAATGAATGCTGTTTCGCCCACACAAGAACGTGATCACTCCACTCCTCACACGCACTGCTCAAAAAAACTATAAAATACAAGGGAAATGTGACGTCAAAAAACAACCAAAAATTGTAGCTGCGACAGAGACAATGCAAGCAGAAACGCGCAATGATTTTTCCACCACAAAATCAAGAGCATCTACGACAACTTCGACGAAGACAACCAACACACTGAACCCTCACCAACCACCCCCGACATCCGGAAACCAGCGATTGATGACTGGACAGCCCTCACCACCAAAGAAACACTGAAGACAATGAAGTCAATCCACTCAGGGGCCCCCACGGACCCCTGCCCCCACCACATCTTCAACAGAGCCGCTGACACCATCGCTCCCATGCTCTGCCACACCATCAATCGCTCCCTGGCGACTGCCTCATTCCCCGACGACTGGAAACACGCCGAGGTCAACCCCCTCCTGAAGAAACCCTCAGCGGACCCCACCGACCTCAAAAACTACAGACCCATCTCCCTGCTCCCATTCCCAGCGAAAGTCATCGAGAAAGCCATCAACAGCCAACTCGCCACATTCATTGAAGAACACAACATCCTCGACTCCTCCCAATCCGGCTTCAGAAAAAACCACAGTACGGAAACCGCCCTCCTCGCCGCAACAGACGACATCCGTACCCTACTGGACAAAGGAGAAACAGTAGCCCTCATCCTCCTAGACCTATCAGCGGCATTCGACACAGTCTCCCACCGCACCCTAATACGCAGACTCTACGATGCAGGAATCCAGGACAAGGCCCTCGACTGGATCTGCTCCTTTCTCTCCGATAGGACGCAACGGGTCAGACTCCCCTCTTTCCTCTCAGACCCCACACCTACCACCTGCGGAGTCCCCCAGGGCTCCTCCCTCAGCCCGATGCTCTTCAACGTCTACATGGCTCCACTTGCCCCCATCGTCAGAACCTACGGACTCAACATCGTGTCATACGCAGACGACACCCAGCTCATCCTCTCCCTATCCAACGAGCCCAACACCGCCAGACGCAACTTTCGAGAAGGCATGGAAGCCGTCGCCAAATGGATGAAAAACAGCTGCCTACAACTAAACACCAACAAAACAGAAGTACTCATCATGGGCCCAAACCACGACGCCTGGAGCGACACCTGGTGGCCCACCGCCCTCGGAAACCCGCCAACCCCCACAGACCACGCACGCAACCTGGGAATCATCCTGGACTCCGAGCTCAAAATGGACAGCCAGATCAACTCTGTCTCATCTTCCTGCTTCCACACCCTCCGCCTCCTTCGTAAGACCTTCAAATGGATCCCCCTCGAACACCGAAAGACAGTCACTCACGCCCTGGTCACCAGCAGACTCGACTACGGCAATGCACTCTACGCCGGAATAAACAAAAACCTCATCCGCAAGCTACAGAACATCCAGAACGCCGCCGCAAGACTGGTCCTCAACCTGCCAAAACACTGCCACATCTCCCAGCACCTGCGCACACTCCACTGGCTCCCTGTCGAGGCGAGAATCGCCTTTAAGATGCTCACCCACGCACACAAGGCCCTCCACGGCACCGGACCAGCATACCTGAACAGCCGGCTCAAATTCCACGCACCCCAAAGGACCCTATGATCCGCCCAGCTCTCCTACGCCGAGGTCCCCCGCACCAGAAAGACCAGATCAGGAGGCCGCTCCTTCTCCTTCCTCGCGGCCAAAGCATGGAACGCCCTTCCGCTCCACCTCCGACAGACAACATCGCTCCCCATCTTCGCAAGAAACCTCAAAACCTGGCTCTTCGACAGACCCCCTCCTTGATGGAATGGAACCTGCAACCCCCACACCCCTAGCGCCTTGAGACCCTTACGGGTGATTAGTTGCACTTTAACAAACTCTTGATTGATTGAGAAACACAAGGAATTTACCTGCCTAGAAAACAAGAAAGCGTAATCTCCAAGTTGACTTTTTAATGTGTGCAGTCACGTTTTCAGGTCAACCTTCTTGGGGGGTTGTAGCCATGAGAAAAAAAAAATCAATTAAACAAACCAATCATTCAGAGGTATAGCAGGTCTTACCGACTATACCCATCTCCATTTAAATCCAGAGCGAAACGAGAGGTAAAGAAAACAAGCATGTGTCTGCCTTGTATAGTTGGTGTGCGCAGTGAAACTAAATGCTGAATCAAACACGCAGTGGGAGCAGGTGAGCGTGTGGTGGGAGCGTGTGAGGCAGAGAGGAGATGCTATGTGCGTGCACATCGCCTATCCGTGTGCACATGGTTTGTCTCCCTTCGTGCACCAAACCGACAACAATAGCCTCGCCAAGGCGAAGCAGTGCATGCGCCGGGTTTGCTAGGTGAGACCTAAAAACCATCAGGCCACAAATAATTAAAGACATGGACTGACTTAACAATCAATCTCTTTGTACTCCGGTCATCCAAGAGCAAAAAGGAAAATTAAGACCATTTTCTGGCCAGTTCGCAAAGTTCATGTTGGCCAGCATCTGATTATATTTTTAAAGATTTAAATTAAAGAATTGTTTGGAAGAAACTCATTTGTGCCCCTTCTGTTTGAATTTGCTTGTGATTTCCATATCAAGGAGGGCAGAGTGGTATGGACTAAAGGGAGCGGCATGGCAGTCTAAAATGTACATTTGCCCATTGGAGTTCATGAGACTGAGCTACATGAATGGCTAGAATGTTATAAAGATTTAATAATCCGCATTCAAGCGCATGATGGGATGGTTAGAACCACAGAGCAGGGCTTTCTTTCTTGGTTTAAAAAACATAAATATGCCTCTCTCTAAAGGTTTGAGTTTTCAGATCTTTATACCTGGGCTACTAAAATTTTAATGTGCTCAGGGTTAGGAATATGTTCTACGAAAAAATCGATTGCACCTTTTCCATACAATTCAGAAAAATTCATTGGCGATGAAGGGGGGCTCTTTCTTGATATGGGGTTCAAGGAGGATGTGTTGGAGTTGCCCCGCGAGAACACACCGAACCCCCACAACTGGAAAAACAGGTAGGAGAGGTAAGAGTGCAACAAGGAAATCAGTTCCAAATGGTCCACTCCAGAAAAGAAATACTGTGACAATAAATGAAGTATTGTAAGTTGGAAGGCAAACGGTGACAAAGTGAACTAATCGCTGAGCAATGCATAAACCCCAGGGGCTGGCCCAACCCAAATCAAATGTACTAATTGAAATTACTTTGACCTCATCTGTGAAAACGAATCATGCTAGTGGCACTTAAACTGCTATGAATTTCAGGTTCTGTAATTTTAAACCAATACTGCAATCTGTGAGAGGTTGTGATACGCAACTTCAGTGCGACACGGAAGGAAGCGCTAGATGTTTCCTAGTGGAGATCATACCTGAGGCTGCTAGGAGGCCCACCATTGTTATGAAAACCCTTTCCTTGGAAGACATTAGACATCAAGTATTTCAAGAGATGGCTGGTGGCTCCCAGGGCGAGGGAAAAGTTGAAGGAAGCAATGATGTAGCGACGAAAGAGTCACATGGAATAATACATTCGTAATAGAATCCAATAGAAAGTACTGTGGATAGAGTCACCCGGACACACAGAAAATTCAACTTGAAAAAGATATTAACAGAGCTCCTAAGAACTCTCTCATTGTCCCAACAGCCCACCAGAAGAGCAGAATCCTACTCAAGCATATTCGTATTTGCCTAACAATGTTCCTGTCAAGATATCTTTTGACTTGTGAAACAAAGATGGTGGGAAGATCAAAGAAGCATTAATATACACTCGCAAAATTGAAAGATTTCAGTAGACGTTCCTGTAAAGATTACTTGCCATCAGCCTCCTGCTGATATCAAAATCCACAGGGGACAAAATGCAGGATATGGCTGACTGTATCAGAGGCCAATTTAGGTGATTCAGCGAAATAGTGCTGTCTCAGCACGAAGAATACCAGCAGCCAAGACAAACAAGCATTGGTAAATGCATTAGGTTTCTCCTATGTGATTAATAATAAGCTGTTTTTTGTTGTAAGTTGTAGCATGATGAGCATTTGTGCAGTGTAAGTTATTGAAAGTCTGTTCAATTGTTATGACTTGTTTATTGAGAAAAGCAATGCGTTCTTGCAAACTGTGTTCATGGAATCACGAATTTGCCATAATGCTGTTAAAATAAAATAAATTGATGCTGCACATTGAAACGTATTCCATGCTCGATAAGCAATTCGGTCCAATCGTCTCCATGGTGATGGATAAAAGAACAATTTGCTGACCAGTTAAAGGAATAAAGCACTTTTCAATGGGTTCGTGTCATGCGCTTGACTAGTCTTGAGCTGTTGATTATAGCGCAAGCAGTATGCATGAGAGATTAAGTGGACAAGTACAGTATATGTTGCTGATCAAAAATCCGAAAGGAGAACGTGACCACAGGACCCTGTGAGTTGTAGACAAGAAACGTGTCTTAGATAACATATGTCCATGTGACTCCAATACCCAACATGCATCTTGTTTCAAACAAAGTGCTATTTGTACTTACACCACACACTTTTATTTAAGGAGGAAACACAAGAATCTGTCGAGCCCCGGGTAAAATGCGTAAATGAAACACCTTCATTAATGAACCTTGAATGATAAAAACTCAAGGTCAATTAAGCTATGCCCCACGCTCCCACTTAAACCGCCCAACTAACATGTGCTGTGCAACGAAACCAATACCTGCTACTGTTGGTCAAAACTAACTAATGTCGAGAGGCAGCGGCCGTAGAGATCGTATCACCAGCTGCCCAGAAAAATGATAGTGAAGCATAAGCATAACAAATACTGTATCACCACATTGTCCGTACATGAAAGCCCGTAAAATGAATTTGTGCAAAGTGAACACAGATTACTTGAACGCAATGTGACCTGGAATTGAGTGCTGCTGCAACAGTATAAGCAATATGCTTGAATATGTATCAGTGCTTAAATAAATGAACCCACACCCATGCCAAAGACGTCACTGTGATAAATACATAAGACAGAATATCCCACCCAGTCAATAGGTCTCGCTTTTGTGAGAGTTAAAGCTATTGACATTGTCAAATGGGCATATTATCAAGGGGGTTTATCTCCGCTTTTTTGGCTTTAAAAGCCAAGAAAGCGCGAATATCTCCAAAAGCTAACACCTGCCCTGAGCAGTTCTTAGCCATGTTATCCAATAGGAGGTGGATAACATGGCTAAGAGCATTAGCTCGGTAATGCATGAATATCCCTGACTTTTCAGCGATATTCATGCATTGCGGCGATTTTTATCGCATTTGCGATAAACCTTGGTAATACCAAGGTTTATTTGCGGTAAAAATCGCCGCAACTCAGCGGTAAATGTTTGTCTCTAACCAAGCAATAGCGATAATTATCGCTATTGCTTGGTAATATGCCCCAATGTCTTTTACCCATGTGTTATGGAGTAGATGTATGTGGTGTGGAGTGGAATTGTAGGTTGGAAAGGATTTGTTAGTTGTTGAATTTTGTGGAGTGGAATTGTTTGGTGTGCAGTGGATTTGTGTACTGGAATTTTGTGGCATGGTGTGCAGTGGAATTTTGTGGATAGTAATTATGTGGTATTAACTGTCCTGGAATTATGTGGAGTGGAATTGTGTGTCATGGAGTGTAATTATGTGGAGTGGTATTTTGTGCTATGGAGTGGTATGTAGTGGATTTACATTTTCTGTTTTGCTGTTGAAGTTTGTGGCATGATGTTGAATTTTGTGGAGTGGATTGGATTTATGTGGTGTGTAATTGTGTTAGTAAATTGAATTATGTGGTTTGGTGTCGAATTATGTGGTGTAGTATGGAAATGTGTGGAGTTGAATTGTGAGGCACGGAACCATGTGGGGTTGTGTGGAAGTATGCTGATTAGAATTATGTGACATGATATGGCATGTATGTATGTGGATTGTTGCTACCTGATATAGAGTGGTTTTATGTGGGGTCATTTATGTGGTATTGAAAATACATGAATGTGACCATGTGTAAACATAGTAGATGCACTTATAAGTCTTAAAAAATGCCACCTTCTGCACCAGGAAACTGATAAGAGAAGCACAGAGGAACTACACGAAGAAACAACAGGAAACAGTGTGCTGCAGCTAATAGAAATGGAGGAAAAGTAAGCAGCAATCACAGGAACCAATGAAAAGCAAAAAAATAAAAGGGCCGTATAAAAGCCCCTTTTAATATTTATATTACATTCAATGGATTTCACAAGCACAGCGCAAGCGCTGTGCAGGCAAAATCTAACAAGGGAATCAGCAACTGGACTTTGGTGTCTTATTGGTGGTAGGAGAAGGAAAGTGACTTATCTATGGTGGTTCAGTGGATGATTGGAAAGTCAGGGATAAGGTCGGTAATGGCACAGGGAGTATGTTACTCTACGGGGGAGTAATTTATTGGTCAGGGGATTCATTAGTTAGATAGGATTGTACGTAGAAAGTCATAAGACAGTGCATAAATGAAAGATTGGGAAAGGGGCAGCAGTAACTAGAAAGAGGACGAATATGGCTACAAAGAAGTATTCAGTGTATATCGGAAAGAGTTGGTGCCTCTGAATCGGGATTTATGGATCAGCCATTTAGGATCAGTGCCAGGACAAGCAGAGCCAGTGTTTGAGCAGAGAGATTCAGAAGTAGAAGAATGGTAAAATCATTAAGCGATTGATGTACAGGTCAGTGGGTGAGGAGACGAGCTATCTGGTTGATACAAAAGAAGCTTTACCACAGAGGTGGGAAGGTGGGTGAATGGCTACACCGATTGGTCAGTGACTGCCCAGGGATCCTTCAGTGACTGTTCCTGATAGTCTTTGTCTGTGTATTGTGTCAATGAGTGCCTGTAATTTAACCTTGGCCAGCACAGGGGGTTGGTAAGTGGCTATGTAGTATAAGTGTGAAAAGAACAAAAAAATGCACATGCCACTGAGTAGGGATATGAGATAATAGGATAGGCAGTGTTAGGACTAACTGGTCAGAGGGAGTACTGGCCTTGTGTCAGACTTTTACACCGCATACCCTCAGAGGCCGTTCTTATGATGCTGCTGATCTACCCCTCATAATCTGCCTATGATGTGGTCAAAAGTGCAGACTTACCTCCTGCAAGAAAATATATTTCCAGCCTCATCACAATGGGGTAGTGTGGATGCCCAGAACCAGTGTCAGTCAGAGAACTGCATAGTAGGTTATTTGAACTGGTATTATAGTATTAGCATAAGGAATATAATGGGTCCCTGGATTCAGTGTCACTCAGAGGAACCCAAACACTGTAGGCAAAATAAGCTGTAGATCAAACAGGCATAGTACAATCGACATGAATCGGTGCAGATCGTCTGGTGCAAGTAAATTAACAGAATCCATGCCAGTCACTTATAGGCATGGCACATGACTGGTGTCAGTGCTTGACCAAATGGATAAGTGCACTCAATTGAGATGTCACTCACTAGCATGGCCAACAATTGCGAATTGGAGGTACATGTAAGGTTTTTCTGATGACCCCTCAGTGGTCAACGTTTGGAACCATTGGAGTGTCTTATCATTTGGTGCATTTGATACTTCGCTGCAAGGTGACCTCAAAGTTTTCGAAGGCATAGCCAATCAGCCTCATTCACTTTGCTGATAACAGCATCACTTTGGCGGGTTTAGTGTTTCCTTTCATGAAGTTTATTTATAATGAATTTGACAAATTATTGCAGCCCCGGAATGAAGCTTACCTTTCCTCACCTTTCCTTACATTTTACACCAACGCAAACAGTGCCTACACTAATAAAATCAATAATTGAACGAAAAATATTTGTATTTCTAGTTGTATTATAATTGTATAGATTGCAGAAACACTATAGCAGGTTGGCATAAAGAAGACCAAAGTACATTGTGTGCATACTGCTAATCTCACAAGGCACTCCTAGGATACTACGTATACAAAAAGGAGGAGGAGAGAATGAATGTCTAGCATACATACCCCCCACCCCCCCCCCCCCCGGGTATAGGTACATTTAGAGGTAAGCAATTCCTAAAGACATGGACAAGGGAGGTCGGACGTGCCGGATGTATCATGCTTCATCATCGGGCAGCTCCTCCATGGGCCGGCGCTGCAATGCCCAACGGGCCCGCAGGGGGGCTCTTTGCCCGATTTCTTTTGATGCTGCCGAAGTGAAGGTTGAGGTGCAGTGTGAAGGTGCTGTTAGTGAATAGACAGGTGTGCAGTGAGCCTTAAATTCACTAGCGGTAATACAGAGAATTAATTTGAATGTTTGGATCAATCTGTTGTGATAAAAACAGGTGGCGGTCCACTTTGGCTCTAAAATCAAGGGAAGGCCAATGTGTTTCTTGCCATTAGTGTGTCAATAATAATCGCAGCAATTTTTCACCATACACACAGTGCTTTAAATGGGAAAAAATAAGTGCAGGTACTCATTAAAATGCACAAGAGGTGTAGTGAGTGGGCGGGCTAGGGGCGGGGCTAAGGGCAGGACATGATGATACTTAACAACTTCTATAATAGTTGCAGTACATACAAAAACACATGATAAATGTGTTTATATAAACAAAGCAGGTTAACTCATTACACAAAATGAAAGAGAAATGCAATAATATGTCAACATTTCCTTTTTTTTGCAATAGTTGCACCTTCTTAATGCCACACTGTTAATTGCTGTTGTTTAGCACAATACTATATATTTTTGAGCAAGTGAGAAGGAAGAAACTGAAAATATCCCCACTTCGAACCAAAGCTCCTATGGCACCAAGCAAATCATCATGACCCTTCCCAGAAGATATCTCTTGTCTCTTCCATCGATCTATCCATTCATCCTTTCATCCAACCATTTACCTGCTGATGTTCACCATTTACCGTTTACATTCTGTTGTCTATTCAGTTTTTCATCCATCATTCAGTTGATTTTCACCATTCCGTCTGTCCACCCTTCCTATCCAAACCTATCCATCCTTCCTTAAACCTATCCATTAATCTTTTCACTCATCCATCTCTTTATCCACCTTTTCACTCATCCACCAATCCTTTCGCTCATCTATCCATCAACCCTTTCACTCCTTAATACCATCCGCCCTTTCATTCCATCCACCCTTTCACTCAATCCCTCCTTTCACTCATCCATCATCCACCCTTTCATCCATCCTCTTTACCTTTCATTCATCCATCCAATATTTAACTTTTCCACCCATCATCGGCCCTTATATCCAATCATCCACCCTCTTTCACCCATCCATTCACTCATCCATTCATTCATCTGCACATCCACCCTGGCTCACTCATCCACCCATACGCTCACTCACTCACCAACCCTCCCTACTACATTATTTATGAACCTTTGTCGCCGAGCAGACATGTACACACAAAGGACCACCCATTTTCTTTAAAATACCTCCTGAGAGTTTCTTGAATCTTTCTCTCTCACTTTTTTCTTTAAAAAAACAGGCTTACAAATGCAGGCAAACAGACAAACATAAGCAGACACACAAAAGATTTCGGTATGTTAAAAGCCATGTTATACTCTTCAGTATGGCTTTTTTAATTGCCACTGCCAAGGGATTGCCAGGATTTCTGTGTTTACGCAAATGCATAGGATAGTGTGAATGTGTTGACAGCACAGGGCAAGTATGGACCCCAGAGCTGCCAAGGTTTCAGATTGCTATGTGTGACATTTTCATATTTTCATTGTAATTATGAGTGACATTTCAACGATATGAGTGACACTTTCTCACTAGCAAAATGAGGGAATCGCATAAATATAAAAAAATGACACATTTGAGTCGAGCTGCTAATGTTTCAGATTGCGTATGTGTGACATTTTCATAGATTCAGTGGATTTACGAGAGTCAGGCAACAACTAGATATGTAACACTTAGAAGGGCACATTCTTGCGAGCATAACCATGGTATGAAGTCAATGGAAGTAGACAAATATCAGAAATTGCACTCATTTGAGCAACAAGGAAGTCAAGGAAGTCAAACTCGGCAGCAGGTGCTTTTGAAGCTATTATTTAATTTCAATAAAAATCAGCAACCTCCACCTCATCCTCAGCTTCAGGTGCGGCCAAACCACATATAACAAAGGGATCTCTGTGACAAAAACAGCAACTCACTGAGCTATCTACATACAATACAGTACAATACAATATGCCTTTTTGAAGGCACATTAACCATCTACGCTACTTAATGGTCATAGTGCAAACTGTCAGTAGAGAAAACTCTGACTTCTTGACAGCGGCAACAATAATCTCATGAGTTATCTCTGATTTAGCAAGTCTAACTGTGCTGAGAAAATAATGGGTGCTGCTTTGTAGTGTCACTGTCAAGCAGGGTTGGTAATCCTCTCATCCCGACCTGCACAACATCAGTACCTTGTGTCTTTATGTAGTTAGCATTCATATCTTAGAATGTTGTATAGACAATCATCCTATGTGCCCTTCTCCATTCCATCCTCCCTACCCTGAAGCATATTGCATAATAACGTTCCAATATAGCAAAGCCTCCATGCAACAAATTAGTACTAATACCATCTATATGCAATCAGAGATGTACTAGTCTAAATGGGCAACAAACTGTATATAAGTGTAAATAATAGGACAGGTTTGAGTACTTTTAGGACACTATTGTCATGTTTTGTATCACTGTATAAATGTATCACAATATTTCTCTCTGTTTTTTAACATGTAAATATTTAGGACATTTCACGGACACTGACAAGCACTGCTATTGTTTATATTTTTCTATATGCATAGGTTCACTTGGATACTCACATGGCTCCCTGATGAAGGCCCTCAGCCGAAACGCGCGTAGATGTCATACTTAGCCATGTTTTTATGTACAGTGTGTTAAAACAAGCTTCCACACAGTTTTCAAGTTAAAATCAATTTTTTTGAAATGCATTGAATTACACCAAGGATACAATAATGTGTATATATATGTAGATTAAAAGTCACATGTATAGTGGAGGCATGCACACGATAACAATTTATAATAAAGTAATGATGCTTTTTATCATAATGACAATTGAATAAAATAAAAGCCATAATTTTGTACCATGCACTTTGTTTCCTTATAGTTTTTGCTGTCACTTGTCCGTCCCTGTCCTTTATTTAAAACTAGTTCCTAATTACTTTTCTTTCAAACACCATACCCATCCCGAATTAGGAACTCTAGTCGGGGATACCCCTTCCTTTTTACATATATTTTCTCCACAGCCTGTCTGTGCGGGGGTTTAGTTAGTTTAGTTTTAACTTTAGCTCTATTCTTCACCTTGAACCTGTACCTTCTTTCACACTTGTGTATTGCCCACACTGTTTACCTACTCACACCTTGTTTCCCCCCCCCTATCCCCTATCTTTTCACCTACCCACTATGGACAAACTACTCACATTTTGGTTCTCTGATGATGACTTTGTGTCCATGGTAGGTGAATTAGCTGCCACAGATACCCCAGTAAGCACAAATTTACAAAACACTGAATATCAGCAATTGTTAGCCTTAAAGAAAAAAATAAAAAGAATAGAATTGCACGGCCACTTCATGCTTCAATATTTAAAAGCTGGAGTCATCCCCCAGGGCCTACGAGTTAAAAATATCCCAGGGCTTTTCGTCCAGATAAGAAGATTCCTAGAAAGATGGTCTCTCATAGCAAATAGATGCTCAAGGGATCTCATGATGCTAATAGTAGAGACTGCTAAGCATCTAGTAGAGACCCTCCTAACAGAAATAACAGAATTAGAGCTCAAACTCAAAAACAATACGGCTAAAGAAGACGCAATAAAGAAATTAGAGGAGATGGAAAAAGACCTACAGTCATATAATGACTATCTCCTAAAGAGGAAAACAGATAAACTTAAAAAAGATATCCAATACTTTAGCAATGAGAAGGTCTATCCTTATCTGGCAGAAAATTATTACCAACCAGAACCTCTGGGCGACAACACCTATGCCTCCAACCAACAACCCATCCCTAAAAGAGTGACCACTTTTTCCAACACTTCAGGGTCAGACAATGAGAGTAAAACTAGCGACCCAGATCAGGGAGGGCAACAAAGAGGAGGACAAAATAGAGGCAACAGACCTTTTTTATCCAGGCGAGGGAATCCCCAGGGACGCTGGAAACCCAGATACCAGCCACGACACAGGGGCAACCCACAACAATACAACCAGCACTACCTGCCGCCCCCCAACCATCAATATCCAGGCCCTCTGATGCATGCCTATCCCCCTCCTCCTCAGAACTACCAGGAAGCTCCAGCAATATACTCCAACCCCAATCAATTTCTAGTGACCCGCCATGCACAATACTGGTGCGACTAGAAGAAATACCTATCTTTAATCTGAGTAGCAAATCCCTTACCCCAGCAACAGAAAGGCTATTAACCAAAGGGCTCTCTTTCGTCCCTCATTGTAATATCAACAGATTTGAACTCTTCAAAGACCTCATGACCTTCTTTAGGAAGATCAGACTCCAGAACTTCTTTGAATCAAATACCACAGAAGTAGAAAATGCTACCAACCTATCAGGTCTTAAACCAGCATCCACCTTTCTACCAACTCTAGAACAAGTATCGCCAGAAATTGCTACATTTGAACATGTAGTGTACAACAAACTCACAGCTGCCACTAAATATATACCCCCTCCCAGTTTCAACATTTCTTACGAGGAACATCAAGCCCTTGCAGAACAAAAAACCGACAAAGACATTACGATCAAATGCTGCGACAAAGGGGGAGGCATAGTTGTGATAGACACCAATCAATACATATTGAACATGGAGACACTACTACACAATACCAACCATTATATTCCAGTTCAAAAAGACCCTACAAAAAGAGTCCAATCTGCGATTTTGTCCTTAACAACTAAGGCTCTTGACGACAATGTGATCTGCGAAAAGGAGTGGCAATTTCTCAATGTTCGCCAACCCAAAATGGCAGCAATATATGGAGTCCCAAAGATACATAAAAACAGCCATGATCCACCGTACAGACCTATAGTCTCCACTATTGGATCCATTACCGAGCCTCTATCAAAATACATTGATACCATCTTAAGGCCCGATATACCAAAAACTCCATCCCACGTCAAGGACACCAGAGATATCATCAACATCGTGGAATCCCTTACATTTGACCCTGAAAGACAATGGCTAGCCACTATGGATATAGAGGCTCTATATTCAAACATTCCGCAACCGGGAGCCATTGAAGCTGTCTCCTGGTTCATTGACGCCTACCAAATTGACTGCCCGAAAGATTTCATTTTGGACTGCTTAAAAATAGTCCTATCAGAAAATACTTTTGATTTTAATGGCTCTCTTTACCAACAAACCATGGGCGTCAGCATGGGGGCTTCATGTGCGCCCACCGTAGCCAACATTTATATGGCTGAATTTGAGTCCAAATTCATTTACAACGAAATTGCCCCCTTTAGCGAGTCCATTTCATCATGGGCTCGCTATATTGATGATATTTTTTTCATCTGGACCTCAGAAACAGAACCACTATCTACCTTTGTGTCATGGCTAAATTTATGTGATAAGAACATACACTTCACTGTTACATCTAGCCAGACACATGTGGAGTTTCTAGACATTAATATCATCAGTAAGAACAACCATCTTAGTGTAGACCTGTATGTGAAGCCAACTGCCCGCAATACACTACTACACTACACCAGCTATCACCCGAAAACCCAGAAATCCAGCATCCCTTTCAGTCAGTTCCTTCGGGTTCGAAGGAATTGCTCTTCCGTCACAGAGCAGCCGAAATGAAACTCAAATTCATATCTCGTGGATACCCCAAACGTCTAGTACGTGATTCATACAAAAGAGCAAGGTTCTTTGACAGACAGCACTTATTAACACCTCAAATCAAAGAACCACAATCCAAAATGGTCTTTGTAACTAGGCACTCCACTATGAATGCAAAGCTTCAACACATCATATTTTCAAATTGGCACATCCTCAATGCAACAAAACCCAAAGAAAGTCAACTCCCTAAGCCAGTGTTTGCATATAGGAAAAACAAAAACCTAAAAGATCTGGTAGTAAGATCAAGAATGGAACCTAACAAAAAAGCCCTCACACAAAGAACGCTCACTGACTTGAGACCAGTGGTAGGCAACTACAAGTGCCTTGACTGTGCTGCCTGTGAATTTGCAATTGAAACCAAAGAGCTGAATTTCAACAATAACAACATTTGTTCTCAAACTCTAACTAACTGCAAAACCACCAATGTGGTCTATCTCCTACTTTGCCCATGCAACAAGGGCTACGTAGGCGAAACAGCAAGGATGATGTCCACACGTCTATCAGAGCATAGATCAGCCATCCGCACAGGTAAAACACAAGCCCCCCTAGTGAAACACTACCAAGAGGCCAAACACAATTCCAACGATATTCGTTGGTTTATCCTGGAAAAAATCCACAAATCGTCCGGTACACTCAGCACACAGGTACGTAAATGTCGCGAGGTGTATTGGATTTTTACCCTGGACACCTATATAAAGGGGATGAACAACGAAATACCGTGGGACCAAGTACTGAAATACAACCATGGTTAAAAACAGGTTCCTGCATCCCACTAGTCCAGACACTTCTTGACTATCACCCCTACTAAGACACATTGTGCTTCTGTCCACTATCTCTAAAACCCCCCCCCCGTAAATCTGGATAAACTGATAAGAATCACATTAAATATCGAGCACTAAAGGGTCTACTTCACCCTTCCAATATGTCCGCCCGCTTTCAGTATTGTTCCAGGACGCTAGCGCGCACAGTCCGTCATCGACCTCTATGCCAAACTAGACGCGCAAACGTATTGGCCATTCAAAGCGACTCCGTCGGTTTAAATACACCCGGCGCCACTAAGCTTTTCCCATCCCTGGCTCTATCTGTACAGACGTCGGCAGACCCCCCTATTGGAAGGCGAACGGAAGGCAACTATCAGGTAAGCACCGGTCCGCATATACCGACGCTCCATTAAACAGCGCCCATGCACGCTTCCCCAAAATACAGCCTAATAATAACCCTCGGCTTTGTGTCTCTTTTGCCGTGTAGATTCCTCCGAACCGCCACTAACATGACGGCATCCGTCGGCTAAATTTCAGAAGCCCACAGACCCCCATTGTATATACAGTGGACGCAACCAAAAGGTACTTAGCTGTAAATAAATATCCGTTTTTTACCATCGAAGAAAAAATATGCCGGAACAACCTTTCTAAATCTTGTCACTGCTTATGTCTTTTTGACATACAGATTGTCAGCGCTACAAGAAACGTCCAGAGATCCCCATCTAGAGAATTATTGAGCATAACTTGCAGGTACTTATTGGGCCCTCATGATCATAACTATTAGCACCCCCATTAGATAACCATTACTAACCGCTTGCCATGAATGTCTCCTGACACATAGGTTACCTGCATACCACTCCCCTGGCGCCAGGAGTACGTAGCCTCGCAACTATATAGGACTATCTCTACAGGTAATATCTCTGCCTTGTCCCACCTATTAGTTCTGATGAGACTAGTATGACCCATATAATCCCTCCCTATGTCCTTTTCAATTAACAGCTCAGAATTCGAAGCTGACACTTAAATAGCAGGACACCTACTCAAAGGGGAAAAAAACCGAGTAAAATACAACAAAGGTACTCATCCACCCTGTAACCTCCTTGTTATACTCTTTGAACATTCACTTTTTGGACAAGCAGGGTTGGTAAACACTTTGCACTACTAATAAATCAGCAAAACTGCTAGTTTAGACAAAACGTAGTGCATATTCAGCCCAGACAGACAACTCTAGTGTGCCCATTTGCAAGGCCCCTTGCCGTGCTGGAGCCCCATAATCCTTTTCGTGACAAACATTTTAAATGTCAGCAGCAGGAGAATATTAAATTATCTCTTTACAGCTGTCAGAACGATCTACTGAGGAGCTGCTGGCTGGCACCGCGTGGATCTCTAGCCTGTCTCTTCTTCAGGGAGTCAGACAGCGAGCCCTGCTGCAGTGTCTCTGCCTGTGCCCTCTGCTCCCACCATGAGACTCACAATGGCGTGGTGAGTCTGGGGCAGAGGTCAGGAGGAGGTGTGCAGGTGATGGATTCTCGAACACCGTCCTCCTCCTTCAACTCCATGCAGCAGTGGAATTTCATGGGAGCACTGTGGCCGGCTGGCAAGCAGGAAAGGCAACATCCTGCCACAGCCTGGGCATATAAGAAACAGACCTTGAGGCATTTGGCGTTAGGAAGGTGGGCGCCTCAGTGCAGAAAACAGTTATATTAGCGCTCCAGGGGCCTTTTCGATCGCATTGTCTGGGCATTAACCCTCAGATCAAGAGAAAGGACGTGTGAAATTCCGCCGCCCTTTTGTCTGATAACATTTCTTATGTTCAAAGTGTTACCCTGCACTGACTTTTCACTTTTCACTACCTGAAGTGCTGCGCTTTGAAAATCACACGCGCGCACACTAGCAGGTAAAATGAATCTCCACCCAGCTCTGTCAAGCACAGCATGACGGCGAGCATCGGACATTATTTAAAAGAGCCCTGCTGAATAGCTCAGCTGGGGCTCTGATGGGCGGGAGGGGGCTGCAGAAGCGGCGACTCGGCTGCCAGTGACATGTCCCACTATGGCTCACCAGCACAGCCACGAGCAGACCTTTTCATAAGTACCGGTACTCTCCTCGGGCAGTAGAGAAGTGCCGGCACTCAAAGTGATACATTTAGGAAGTGCTGGTACTCAGTCCCGGTGAGAACCGGCCCATTTAAAGCACTGCATACACATGTGAGAAAGCTACTCAAGGGTAGGCTGGTCAAAAGTACAAGTGTTCTCGAAATCCGTACCTTACCCCAGATGTAAAAGGTATATAGTATACCTTTAGACAATCAGTGTATGAACTGACCACCTTCATGGTGGGATGTGACCCCACAGTCAGTAGCGAGCTGCACTGAATACTTTCACACCGGGGTTGATTAACAAACGCTTTTAGCGTGCCTCATACCCCGATCTATGCTACCGCTCTCTGCTGCCCGAGGATGAAGCATGACACCCCTTGGGGTGTGTGAGGGCTCTTGCTCCTGATGGATCAGATCCCCTGACTTAATACATCGGGCACTTCCGGCCTCCCTTTTCCTTGTCTTTAGGAACTGGATACCTCTGAAAGTACCTGCTCTTAGGATATTGACACACTATAACTGCATAGCAGGACCTTGTGAGAGAATGGAGACTCAACAACTGGCATCCACAAGCTGTTTACAATCACGCTACTCTGTATTTAAAGAGCTGTAGGTCACATGTCAGGCTGCATCTGTGAAATAACGAAGGACATTTTTAAACACTCTCTATTCATACATAGAACATGTACCTTCTAAAAGCTGTGTGAACATGATGGTAATGCTGTTTTAAATATACATCACTTGCAATATTTTTAACTTAACCTTGCAATAAAAGATTAAAAGGGGGGCCTGTCTCTAACTCTCTTTAATGTGAGAGCATGCCTCTTAGTGGGGAGAGGCAGGCCGGGAGGAAGCGGGCTGGTGCAAGCAAGAGACTCTAGATACATGCACTAAGTGCATGTTCAAAAAAAATAATAAAACAGGCGCTGTGGATTCGGCGGACTTCATGAGCGCGCTGAAGTGCATGGTTTGATGTTTCTGGGTTCGTGTGGGTGTTATTTCTTTACTGTGCTGGAGCGATAGGGCAAGGTGAATGATGGCCCAATGGCAAAACGCAGGGGTGTGGCTTAGGG